>NC_067400.1:566529976-567228101 GCF_016432865.1 Antechinus flavipes
GGAAATCAGCCTAAGAGGGCACCAGATTGTGAAGAATCTGACGGATCAAGCCAAGACAAGTCAAAAAGCTGTTGGAGTGGTGCAGGTAAGAGACAATGAGGGTCCAGACCAGAATTTGAGCAAAAGAGAAAGGGCAGTGTGTATGTGATGTTGAAAAGGCAGAAGAAATGTGATATTGGAAAAGGCTCTTTAGTGAGAGTGGAGGAGATGCTCGCTGCGCGTGTGGATTGAGAGTGTCATTGGCAATCATAAGGATATTTATATAGTATTTTGGTTTTTTGGGTTTTTTTGCTGATGCAATTGGGGTTAAATGACTTTCCCAGGTCATACAGCTAGGAAGTATTAAGTGTCTGAGACCAGATTGGAGTTCTAGTCCTCCTGATTTCAGGACTGGTGCTCTGTCCACTGCACCACCTAGCTGCCCTTATCATAAGGATATTTGGAGGAAGGTGCTGGGTTTTTGGGGGATGGGGGAGGATTTAGGAGTATAGTTTTCTTTCAGTAACTTTTGAGTTTGAATTCTAAATCTAGTTCTAAATGTCCAAGACATAATTGAATAGAGTTGACTTTAGATCAGGAAAGACACTGGACTTGTCTTTAGTCCATCTAAACTGGACTAAAGATTGGACCATCTTTAGGGATCATCAGACATGATAATGGAATCCATAAGAGTTAAGGAAATCACTGAGTAAATAAAAAAGAAAGCCTTGAGGAACTCCCACTAACTAATCTATTAGATTACCATGCTAATTGGCAGTTTGGGGACTTGAACAGGAGTGAGTCTCAGATATTTAGAGCCTAACATATCAAGCCCAACAAAAGAGTTCAGGTTTTATTCTGTGGTAGCAATAAAGAATCAATCGAGTTTGAGGAGGGGAAGAAATGAGGCATTCAGATCATCTGTGGACTTTGTGGAGGATTAGAAGAGGACAGAGACTAGAATTGGTTAAGAGGTTGTTTCAGCAATACACAAATATGGTGATAATAAAGATCAGACCTAAAGGAAAAGCAGTAGTAGTAAAGAAGAAAATAGGGATTTTAGAGACATTGTAAAGGAACAAACAGCAGAATAAATGACTAAATCAAGTAACTAAAATAAGTTGATGTCAAGATTTTGAGCATGGAAAAATGGTTTCATTAACAAAAACTCATCAGAAAGGCCTTTTGGGAAAGTTAAGATTTTTAACATCTTGAACTAGAACATTGAAATGGAAACGTTTAAACATAGATACTTAGGTCTCTCATTGAGGTGAAGAGCGCAGAATGATAGTTTTAGATAATCAGGATAAGGGGTGAAATTGTTGAGAATGGAGCATAGACTGAGGAAGGACTAGCAAGAGAGGACAAAAGACCAAGAAGTGAAGCTGCAGCAGTGCCCAAAGGCAGCGAAAGAAGCAAACACCAGTAAAGAACATAAAGGAATACTATTGAAAATAAAATAAAACAGGCTAGTTCCAGTAAAGACCTGGGTTTTTTTTTAAGAAAAAAAAAAGGCTATTAGATCGGACAGGAAAAATCTTTTGAATCTCTTAGCTGCTCTGCAAGGATTAGGTTCTTTAAGGTGATGACATTTGATTTTTAGAAGAAAGAGGAAAGTAGCAAGGAAATGAATGCAACAGCTGATAAGAAGGGGAGGGAGTTGAACTGTGACAGATGCAGTGTGCTCTATAAGTCACAGGATCTGAAGACTATCATGTGTATGTCATGTTTCCAGGACAAATCTGTTTCTCCTCATCTAGAAAATCCATCAATAAACATGAAGTACCTGCCATATGCCTGGCAAAAAAACTGCTGCTCTCAAGGAGTTTACAATCTAATGGGACAGACAGCATGCATATAAATATATCCAGGGTAAGCTCTATGCAAGATAAATGGGGAGATACTTAACAGAAGAAAGGCATTGGAATTAAAAGTAGGGTTGGGGAAAATTTTCTGTAGTAAAAAGTTTGTTTTGGATGATCTCTGAAGATTCTAAATCTCTAGATTTCTATCCAAAGGAAATAGAAGAGACAGAAAGGTCACATGGACTAAATGACAGTTTTTTTCTGATTGAGCAGTGATCAGTCTGTTAGGTATGCTAGGCCAGAGAAAGACTTTAAAAATCTAAGAGGAATGTCTTAGAGCTCTGAGCTCTTTAAAGTCAATGAGGCAACCAGGTAATGCAGTGCTATTGGAGTTAGTGACATTCAAGTCAGACAGTTCCTTCTTGTGTGACTGTGGATAAGTCATTTAACTCTTATCTTCATCAGCTTTCTCAACCATAAAAACACAGTAATAGTAAAGTATAGGAGTTATGGTAGTGACCAAGTCATCATTTGGTTTGACTAGAATGAAAGAATATATGTGAGCAGAATAATACGAAATGAGGGAAAGTCTCAAGAGTCTTTAAAGATTCTCAAGACCTTAAAGCTAGTAAATTGCAAATAAATTAATAGAAAGTTTGTAAAGCCATTAAAATTTCAGGATTTTAAAAATCATCTTTCATTCCTTTAATATTGTTACTCTTTGCTGGGCTCCATAGAAATCATTTTAATCAAATTTATCTTGCCTTTTATCTATGCCATCATTGATTGATTTCTGCAAAGATACCTCTACAATTGGAATTCTGCTTTTTTGCAGTAATAAAGAATGAGAGATTTCCGTTTCTTTTTGAACACTATTGATGGATGTTAGGCATGAAATATTTTAGTCCTTGTTCTTGATGTTCTGGAAGAGGAATAGGCTTATGAAACATGATTGTGAAAATAGAGCTTATGAGTCCCAATTTCAGAATATTAGTGAATCTTGAGCTAGGAAATTTTAGAAATTTTTAGAATTTGAAAGATCCTTCAAGGACTGACTTTTTGTAGCTTTGAAATGAAGACAAGAGTGTCCTTCCCAGAATAGGACATATGAAAGACTATTCATTAAGCAGAAATTGAATCCAATTCTGTTTTAAGTAAGGTTTTAGGATTATTGGGTAGACATGTAGATATCTAGTTTTTCCTGTGAAACATTTCTTTCCATATGAAATTATCAAAGAGACTTCATTTCTCCATATGTTGTTTTATTGAATATTTATTGAGGATTTAAGTTTCTGTGATATTTGTAATTATAAATGCATTGGTATTTTTAAGCCTAAAAATATAACTAGAAGATATCAACAGTTTTCTTGATTTTTATTAGGTTTTTAAACTATTCATCTTAAGTATTTACTATTTGTTTTCTTCTCCCCTCTTCTTGTAGTCACTTTAGAAGGTGCTTGATTACAAACCATGTAAGCAAATCAGATTCAGTATTTTATGGTCATATTTTGCATAAAGTCCAAAATGGAATTTCTTAGCTTGAATTTTAATCACAAACTTTGCTTCTGAATGACTTTTTATTTGTGGTTGGCAAAACCACTCTCAAAATGGGAAATGTGTAGATGGTTTTAAGACAGTTTCAATAAAGATACATGTAAGAAGTTTTAAGTAGTAGCTCTTTTAGACCCTTAATGTGATCAAAGACAACACATTCATCATAGAATTTTCAAATACTCACATTCTTAACCTTCTACTCAGGTTTCTGGAGCCCATGGATGCCCTGCCAGATAGTAATAGTAGAGAATTTTATTTGGCTCATTAATTAGTATTTTCGTAGTTGGAGGCCCATTCAGCAATTTTTATCTATTTCAGTTCTAAAAACCATCTGTGGTTGGCTCTTTTGGTGAAAAAAACTTCTTATGTGGTACTTTGATCTTAGCATATTCTATACTTGGTTCCAAGGAATGAATAGTCTCCGAATCTTCCTGACTTGATCAGTGTCCAGAACCATTCTCTTGGGAGGGACCTCTTTGAATTTTCTAGGCATGATCAGTCAACAGATGTAAATTTACCTGTCCATAAATACCCTTGAGATAGAAACACTCTTAAGGGATGTATCTGCAAGTTGGCTCTATTCTTTGCCTGCTCTAATACAGGAGTATACTGGAATAAGAATCAAAGAAAGCACAAAATTAGAAGTGCTAAGGATTGCATATTCTTATTAATGTCCAGTTTTAGTTGTGGCCATTTTAGGGAATGCAGTAACTTTTGAAAGGGTTCTTAGCTCTGCTCTGATAACCCTGAAACCATAGATATTTGTGATAGCCTTCTAGACCCCATGTATTTCATGACATCAGTTTTGGGTGTAATTGATTTTGTGTCCTATATCAATCTGTCTAAAACTCTTTGAGTGGTTAATGCCTCTAAAGTTTTCCATCCTTTTGAGAACAAGATTTCCCTTTTTAAAAATAGTTTTATAGTTTGCATGGTGCCTGGCATTCATTCATAAGCATTTAATAAATCTTCAGTTTTTAAATAGTCAATTAGTAAGCGTGTATCAAGAAACTATGTAACACACACTATGGTATATACTTAAATTAGAAATATAAAGAATAAAATAATACATAAATGCAAGAAGCTCACATTCTAATATAATAAAGTGTACTCACTATACTGTCATGGAACTTTCCTTGAAAAAAGACATGTACATTTATTAGTCAAGTCCTATTAAAATATACATGAATTACTTTAGGGGAAGTTCTGTATGAAAAGAAAATACAAATGTGCAAGTTGTTCATCAGAAATGGGAACTGTCACTTTATATGTACTAATAAAAGATTTTCGTTTGTGTTACTATTAGTACATCATTATTATTTTGGGTAGTGTATACAACTCTGAGTTTTGAAATATAATAGTCTCTGAACAATCGATTTTGATTAACTGTAGGGATGGGAAATTCATTATCAAGGATGACATGAATATATGAAGTGGGCAAAAAATTTATTAAAGAAAAAGACTGATCACAGGGGGAGATTGGCTGGTCGTTTGGCAAGAGTAAGACAAGGCTACCCCAGTACTACAATTTGAACTCACAAAATGTTAAAAGGCCTAGAGGAAGGATGCATTCTTCATAAAGGATTTATGAGATGATGTGGATGACAAGGACAAAAGACAAATTGGTTGTGAAGCTTTGGCTAGATTTCATTCTGTAGTGAAGGAAGGGAGAAAGTTAACTTTAGATCCATTGAAGCATTAAAATTACTTACACACACACACACACACACACACACACACACACACACACACACACACACCCCAACTTATAAGGAAAATTCTCCTCTAAGAAAACAGGGCAGAATGCTGCTAATACCATTCCCAAGATCATCTTGTACCATTCTCAGGAGCACTGAAAATGCTGGTTAGAGAGAATGTGTACCAAAGAAGCCTCAGTAGACTCTAGTTCCCAACTGAGAAAATACTCTTATCATTCTTTTCCTTAACCCTTTCCCACGTCAGCTTTTTTTTTGGGGGGGGGCAGGATTTGCCTTTCTTTATTTTTATTAAAACTTTTTATTTACAAAGCATATGCATGGGTAATTTTTCCAATAGTGATCCTTACGTAAACCTTTTGTTCCATATTTTCCCTTCCTTCCCCCGACCCTCTCCCCTAGCTGGCTGGTAATCTAATACATGTTAAATATGTTGAAATACATGTTAGATCCAGTATATGTATACATATTTATACAGTATCTTGTTGCACAAGAAAAATCAGATCAAGAAGGAAGAAAAACAAAAACAGAAAGAAAACAAAATACAAGCAAATGACAACAGAGCATCAGAATGCTATGTTGTGTTCCATACTCTGTTCCCATGGTTCTCTCTCTGGGTGTAGAAGGTTCTCTTCATCACTGCACAAGTGGAACTAGTTTGAATCATCTCGATGTTGAAGAGAGCCACGTCTGTCAGAATTAATCCTCGGATACTCTTGTTGCCATGTAAATGATCTGTCCCAAGTCAGCTTTAAGAGGGAGCACAAGTATTCTCCAAGCCCCACCTGAACCAAAACATCATTTTTTACACTTCTGTTTTATATTCTCCTTATTGTAGTATGTATAAATACTGCCCTTTTTTTCCTGTGACAGCAGTGAGTAAGCTGTTCTTTGTTTTCATATCTGCCTCCTCCTCCTCTCTGGGTATTGAAACCCAGAATGTTGCAAACATTTCTATATTTCTTGTCAATTTTGAAACCTATTCACAATTCTCTTGCAATTGGCTGCTTCATAAACTGCAGGCCTCCCCACTTAGTTTATTTTCTACATTTATAGGAACAAGTTATCAATCATTGAAAGCTTCATAATGTGGATTAGGGAGGAGGACATCTATGGTGGGTGCCAAGACATTGCATAATTTTTTCATCCTGATAAAAGAATGTACATATACAGTTTACATTAGCAATTTAACATTTTGATTTTCTTCTCTGTTAAATGAGGGGGTTTGATTTTTTTTTTTTAAACCTGCCCATTTAAAATTTTAGAGCCTGAATATCTTTTAGCCAAAGATTTAGTCAATCCTGGAAGATGTTTCTTCTCAGAATTGAAAAACAATGGGATCTTTAGAGAAGTTCCATCACCTTTATGACATCACTTCTCTAATCCTCCTTAATTCTCCTAGATAGCTATGTGAAGCCCATTTAATAGTCAGCCCCTTTGAGTCAGGATTTTGATTTCACTGTGTCCTCTGATGACTCTGTTACACAGCATACATATTGCCTCATTTTATGACCATCAGTGAATTTTGTTACCACTTGGTCACATTTTTAAAACTACTATTCTTTTTTCAGACAACTAGAAATGTTTACCCTGCTATACCATTTTCATGTTTGCTAAATTTCTTCTGGAAATAATTTTATCATATTATTTCTTAACATCTTTGATTATATATGTAACCTTTAGAAAGATCTGTTACAGCTGCTGTTACTTGTAAAAGACACACTGGAAGGGCAAATTGATTCTAAATTTCCTGTTTTGTAAATAGCACTATAAATAAATAGTTTTTAGGTTACATACAGTACTATCTGTGCTGGGTAGTTAAGTTTACCTTATGAGCCTTTTTAACATTCTGCATTCCTAATAATCAGTTTATATATGAACTTTTGGAGCATAACTTGTTTAATAAGTTTGAGACTACATTGGGAATTGGTTTTGATCTTGACAAATCTCTAACTAAAAGAGAGCTAACTTGTTAGGTGAGTGAATTAGGATTGAAAAAGATTTTAATAGTTTAGAACAATGACATTGCGTAGCTTTGCCTCACTTAAATTCAGTTCACATGCAAGTCAAGATATCACTGGTCTTCGAGAATGAAAGATAAACAACAATGTTAAATTTCGTAAGATGAAATGTAATAGGAATACATGTAAAGCTTTGCATTTATTGTTGTGTTTTATTTTATTTCATTTCATTTACTTTTTTCTGAGGCATTTGGGGTTAAGTGACTTGCCTGGGATCACACAGCTAGGAAGTATTAAGTGTCTGAGGCCGGATTTGAACTCAGATCCTCCTTCACAGCCAGTGCTCTATCCACTGTGCCATGTACTTGCCTCTTTATTTATTTATTTTTAAAAATCAACTATACAAGTACACATAGGCGGGGATATGAATAGTAATTTTTTCTTTTTCTTTTCCTTTTCTTTCTTTTTTTTTTTTTTTTGCAGAGGCAATTGGGGTTAAGTGACTTGCCCAGGGTCACACAGCTAGGAAGTGTTAAGTTTTTGAATTCGGGTCCTCCTGACTTCAGGGCTGGTGCTCTATCTACTATGCTACCTAGCTGCCTCTTAGTAGTAATTGTTGAATCATGTGTGACTCTTCATGACTCCATTTTGGATTTTCTTGGCAAAGCTACTGGAACACTTTGCCATTTCCTTCTCCAGCTCATTTTACAGTTGAGGAAACTGAGGCATGCAGGGTTATGTGATCTCTCTTGATCTCCATAGAATCACACAGGAAATAAATATCTGAAGCCAGCTTTGAACTCGTCTTCCTTGCCTCCAGACCCAGCACTACCTAGCTGCCCTTAGAGAATAGGTCATTTGAGAGACTTGTGTATTCCATTTAATTGCAAAATTCAGTCTGATTCATGATGGCCAAAAAAAGCACAGTATTAAAGATGCTTCTAACAAGAATTCCTGGTTGTTCAGCACAAAGGATGCTAAACGCAAATTGTATCAGTTTTCCACAAAGTGGATGAACACATACATCTTGGGCATCTTGAACAAGGACAACAATAGGGAAATTGTGGTTGGAAATGGGTTAGAAACAGGGAACCAATTTCTTGGAATGGGGAACTGGAAAATTGTACAGTCTATGAGTAGTAGACATACTTTTTCATTGATTAGCTAGACATTAGAAAAGCATATTGATAAATAGGCTATTAACAACATGTATCTTGAGCTTATCATCATGTGGAAATTGTGTGGTTTTCCATGAGGCCAAATGAGGAATTAACTTAAAAAAGAGGAGCTTTGGCTCACACAGAAAAGGGGAAGTCTTGTAAAACAAGAGACTTAGGCTCATAGGAGCAGGAAAGTTAAATGCTAATAAATTACCAATACATCCTAATTTCTAAGTTAAATAATTCATAGTTTGTTCAGTTTTCAACTCTTTTTGACCCCATTTGGGGTTTTCTTGGCAAAGATAATGGAATACTTTGCCATTTCCCACTCAAGCTCATTTTACAGATGAGGAAACTGAGGCAGGCAGGGTTAAATGATTTACCCAGGGTCACCCAGATAGTATCTGAAGTCAGATTTGAACTTGGGGAGATGAGTCTTCCTAATTCCAGGTCTGGTAGTCTATCCACCGTGCCATACACCTGTCCAATAATGAGCCTTAATGAGCTGGATTACTTTTAGAAGTGGTGTTGCTTTCATTGGTCCCAATTGTTGCTTACTGTAAAAGCCTCCTCTGTTTTGTTGTGTTTTTGTTTTTTCTTTTCTCCCTTTTCTCCTTCCTCTCTCTGAGTTCTTTACTTGGTAATACTTGGCTACACATCACGTGGTGCTGCACACATTGCCAACTATCCTTTTGGCAAAGGACATCATTTAGAACAAAGAAAGGTGATGTATCAAAAATGAGTAATAATAGATGAACACCTGAAGTATTTCAAAGCATTCAGGCGTTATTAAAAGAATTAGAGGAAAGCCTTCAGTATGTGGATCCTTTAAAAAGAGGTTGTTGAATGGCTCTGGCAAGAATTGTGCATGGCAAAAAGATATATATAAGGAGGGAATGTTTACTTCAATGAGATCACTTTAAAACTTTAACTTAGAAGTCACAGCACTCAGAACAGGTGTCTTGCTGTCTACTTTAATTTGATACTGATTTTTGCATTTTAGGAGAGACTTTTAAAAATTGCATTGAAATTGCATTGAATCCCAAGGAGGGGCAACTAAGATAATTAAAAGGATTCCAACCTATGTCACATGCAGGCTTTAGTTCGGTTGAAGAGAGGGAAGAAAAGGTAGCGAACATCATTGCTGTCTTCATATATTGGAAGGACTAGCTTGTGAAAAAAGAATTAAACTTAATTCCAGAGATGAGAACTAGACTCAATAAGCTAAAAATACAGAAAGACAATTTTGGTTTAAATAAAAAAGCTTCCTTAATAGATTTCTTATAACTTAAAGAACAGTTTCCTATTCCTCCAGTTGTTCATGTAATAGCTAAAAGATCACTTTTGTTGTTGGAGAGGATGGTCCTTCCCCATCTTTTCCTAATCTCCAAAATAAGGACATTCTCAGATTATAGGGTACTGCTGTTGTTTTCTAAGCAAAATAATATAGCACTTTTTCCTCCTCATCCTCTTCCCCTCACCCCCACTCCCCCAGTTTGTAAGTTGTCATTGCCCCAGTGAGTAGGAATGTCTCTTGGGTAAGTTATGTCTATAGGCCTAACCCCTCTTTGTGCTCCCATTTCTCTTAAAACCCTTGAGATTTAGGACTTTTAAATGAAAGGGATTTACAGTCTTGAATGTTAGGACTACTTGTGTGGTATTCCTTCCTCTGGATTAGATAAAAGTGAGTAGATTTTTTCTTTAAGACAGTAGCCCTGTGCAGCTTTCCATTTCATTAATAGGTCCTCTTTTCGTGACTTAAGTACATCCTATAGGTGAAAAGCTCCAATTAGCTTACAAACCTTCTCCATAACTATAAAAGATCTGTTTTTACAAGTTGGTCCTGTTCTCCTGGCAGAGATAAGTAAATATTCTTTTCTCTGCCTACACTTTATTACCCTCCCTTTATTACCCTTTATCTTCTATTTTTTTCCTCTACTTGATTAAAACATACACTTCTCTCTACTCCCCTTATTCATTATTTTCTTTCTATTAATTCATTTGACTTTGTGCAATAATATAAGCTTTATTTCTCTTTTACATAAGATTAGTTGTTTTCTGAAAAATTAAAAGAATGTAGAAGAGATTGAGACAGCCATGGACTGGGTCTTACAAATCTGCCTGTAAACAATTCTATGTACTATTTAATCTGGTATTTTTATTTTTCATTATAATCCTGGATAAAATTCTCTTGACCTTATACAATGTACATACACACTAATTTAACTCAGCACAGTACATTAGGATGGGAGAGAGGTAGAGGGAAGATTTCATCTATTTGACAAGAAGATTGAACTAGCTGAATTTAAAGGACATCCAAAGCCCTTCTGATTCTAGGATTCCCTAAGTCAATATATGTTCAATTAAGCCTTTTAAAGCATCAAGATTATAAGTTATTTATAAGAGAATACAAAGATCTAACAATTACTGTACAATTTTGCATAGATATAAAATGTATGATCTTTGGAAGCAGAAACATTCACATTTTTCTTTGTAGTTGACATGCTTATTAGGAAAGAGTAAACAATAAATGCTTTTTAATTCTATATGGACTAGTTATTGAATTTGAAGATAGTCATAGGACTAAGACAATTGTTCCGTAAGTTTATGATTTCAGTCATGTTAATAATAGTTACTGCTTCCTTGTGAACTAGTAGAGTGTTTTAGTTCATAGTTGTGTATCTGTCCCTAGTTGTTGTTATGTTGTGGAAGAGGAGAAAAGGGTCAAGTATCTAAGAGAAGGGATATTTTTGCAGGACAGCATTGATTTCTTACTTATAACAGTAGATAAATTTAATAGCCAACTTGAAAAATGTGAGAAGTGAATAGTAGGAGTGGAACAGGGAAAATGAATTATGAATATAACATATAAAATCTTAGTATTCTACATTATTTGAACTGCTGACTCAGTCAACAAATATTGATTAATCATCTACCATGTGCCATGTATTGTGTTTCCAGTAAACATTTTCCCTAATATAATTTTTAAAAATCTTTTCCAGAGATTCAAGAAAGGAAATTAGATAATCAATATAAGATTGTTGGGTGATTTTGATAATATAATTCAATGCCATTTTAATGAATTACCTTCACAAACTGAATAATAAACTTTTAGGACTGAAATAGTTTTAATAAGTGAGTCAGGCCATAGATTTCATCTAAATTCTATGAGAATGAGCAGTTCAACAATCCAATCCAATACATATTCATAGAAGTAAAAGCAGCTTAACTTGGAAATCCAGCAGCCCAGAGTACCCTTAGAATATTTGTCAAATATATTCTTGTGTAGAATTCTAAAGGAAGTGAATTTAGAATATTGTCTTTTCCTTGGGAATCCTCATTTGTTGGAAAAGCAAAAAAGAAAAGCAACATGTGTAAAATGGTCTGTGGTGGAGAAATGGAGAGTCAACTCCTTAATAATTGAGACATGCTGATGAAGAGGTACTTACATAATGAAAGTCTTAGTGAACATGTTGTTGCAGATTTTTCTTCCCATGTGGCAATCTTGCTTACAGACTGAAATAAGTAAAACTTCAAACACATCTTGTTGTTTTTAACTACTCACCAACTGACTTTTCTGTCTTTTCTTAGGGAGCTGACTCTTTTTTGGAGTAAATTGCAAAGAAGAATTGATTCTTCTTTAGATATCTTTTTGGAGCGTTGTCGACAGTTTGGTGTTATTGCTAAAACCCAGCAACATCTCTTCTGCCTGATTAGAGTTGTACAAACAGAAGTAAGTAATTTAGGCTGCTCAGGAAAGTGGCTTAGAGAAATAAAATGACTTGTCCAAGGTTACACAATTAATAAATGTTGTAGTTAGGCACAAAAATACATTATAAGGCATTGTTGAATGATAACATCCTTATATGGATTCCATATGCTCTTGAACATCATAGTTTGTGTTCAGAGTCAGTCATCTAACATCATATGCAAAACCTAGATCATGAGGTTATCACATTCCAAACTCTGATGCTTTAGTATTTCAATTTTACATCATGAACTACCACCTTAATTTCATCTAAAAATTGCTAATGTCCCTAACCAGAATCTCAGAATTTCATAGACGGTAGGGAATTTTTAGCAAAGAAGGGAGAAGCATTTATCATGTACTAGGCATTGTGCCAAATGCTTTACAATACAATAATGTCTTTTCCTCACAACAACCCTGGAATCAGGTGCTATTATTATCCCTATTTTATACTTGAGGAAACTGAGGCTTAAGAGGTTAATTAATTTGCCCATTTAGGCAATCCAAATGTCTCATTTTATAGAGGAGAAAACTGAGGCCCTGAGAAGAAAAAAAAAACTTGCCTAAAGTCACATCTAATGACTGAGCTATCTAATCCAAGTGTCCAGATATGTGCAGCCTAATGTTTTCTTCTGTTGTGTTATATCTCCATTTTCCCCCCTTTGTATTCATTTCTGTTACCATTTCTGTCATTCTTTGAAATAAATATTTTCCTGCATCCTTTTCCAGCATGGAGAATGGTCTTAAAGTTGAAAATAATTAAAAAGGAGCTGAAGCCGTAGTTACATAAAGGCTAGTTTCTTTACATGAATGTTCAGTCTCCAGTCCCAGCAAATTTATTTTCCTGGATAATAATAATCCCATTTAAGGAGCCCTTTCAGGTTTTCAGAGAACTTTACATATTTTCTTTTATTTGACCTTGTGAGATTAGTCCTTTAGGTATTTAATATCTCCATTTTACTAGTGAGGAAACTGAAGCTTTAAGTAATGCCTAAAAGGATTCAAAAAGAACCCCCAGATATGATTAAACAACCTCTTGGTGTAGTGTTGAGAGCTGGGTTAAGAATAGTCAGAGAAGATAACATGTGTAGAGGGGGGTGATAAGCTTACTTCAAACTCTTTAACATGGTCAGAGTGGGTGGGGTTGAGTGAATCACCCTAAGAAGTTTGAGGCGATATGATGGATGTTAGAAACAACCAGTAAGAAGGTTGTGGTCTCTGAATGAAGACATAATTACCTATTCTTGTTCCTGGAACAGAGGTGGAGAATCAGGAAGGTGGTATAGTATAAGAAACACTGGATTTGGAGTCAGAGGACCTGAGTTTGAATCCTGCCCGAATGCTACTTACTACTACCACTACTACTACTACCACTACCACTACTACTACTACTACTACTACTACTACTACTACTACCACTACCACTACCACTACCTGTGTGACCTTGGGCAAGTCACATAACCTCTCTGGACCTCAGTTTCCTCCTCTGTAAAGTGAGGGGGGTGGACTAGATGACTTCCAGTGTCCCTTCCAGCTGTCTGTGATTCTAAGAAAGATCATCAGATGGGTAATACATCATATAACTTTTTATATAATATATCTGTGCCAAGTCACTTAATTAGTAGTACCTCAATTTCCTTCATTGCCCAGTGGGCATAGGCACAGATGTGTGAATTATAAAAATATGCATCATCCCTAAAGTACTCCCAACACATTCATGTTCTGAATGTTAATAATTTAAATAAAAATGAATTTTTTTTAACACATCATATTTGTACTGTATATGACCTTGAATTGCTTTGGTAAGTTACTTTCCAGCTTTCCTGCCTTTCATACAATTACCTTTGTCTAGGAAATCCCCTTTACTCTTCCATGTTTATCTAAGCTACAACTTCTGCATCCAGTTTGTCTTATCATTCTTCTGTTGACCACAGCACTGAAAATCAGTATCAATATACATCTCTATGTGTGTACCAAGTTTTAAGTTTGAGGCTAACGACTAAATTTTTTATTACTTTGTATCTCCCACAAGGCCCACTACTGGATGGGTGTTTAGGAAATATACATATATAAATTGTGGTTGATTTTTCTCACATTTTTATGTGAGATCAAGTGGGCACCAACTTGAATAATTAAAGATTACTTTCATTTTCATATTAAGATCAAGAGACTAGAACATCTTTCCAAAGCAAATTGTGTAGCTGTCTTAGGAAATGTTTCAAGCATTTGTCTGTTTTCTTTAGTTATTATTGGTCTTTCATTTTTGAACTAGATCAATGACATCACATGATGGTATCTTGTATTTAAATTGGATTTAAGTGCGGTAGAATTGCACAAAGTTGGCAGCCTCACTTTTTTTTCTTTAGTCACCAATGTCCAGGGACAAAACAAAAATCAGGATAACTCACAGTGACTCGGAATTGCAGTGAATGATCTTACATCTTCCATGTCAGACAAAGCTCTAACCACTCCATAGCATTTGCTTCAATTGCCTTCATGGTTATTGGAATTAATTGTTCTCATCTGCCCATTCCAGCAAGGGAAGTCTTCAGGTGCTTGAATTGGTCACTCCTCTAATTCCCCAATAGATTTGTGACCCTTTGGTTATTCCCCCCATGGTTGACCTGTCTGCCAAAATGGTATTTACCAAAGAGTGACCGTCATATATGCTACAGCTTCTTAGAGCCACAGGTGAGAGTTGAGTGCCATGTATACACCAAGGGTGAATAAAGCCCTCAAGCCCACCAAAGGTGCCAGTCCTCCTCTTTGAATACGTACACCCAGGTTCTTTAGTAAGATTGTCCCAAAAATACAGATGACTTTTCAAAAGTGATAAAAATTAGTAAAAATTAGTAGTTAGTACTGACAAGAAAAGTGAAGTGTCCACCCCTAAACTTATTAATTTCAGAAGTGCACATAATTGGGGCAGCTAGGTGATGCAGTGGATAGAGCACCGGCCCTGAAGTCATGAGAACCTGAGTTCAAATGTGGTCTCAGACACTTAACACTTCCTAATTCTGTGACCCTGGGCAAATCACTTTACCCTAATTGCCTCAACAAAAAAGAAAGAAATTTCACATAATTGTGATTCAAGTGAAATAAAGCTAGCTTTCAAAAGGAAAAGAAAATCAATATAAAACTTTGGTATGTTTAGGAATAGTAACAATAGTGCAGATTTTTTACACAGACATATTCAGCTGTTTTCATTCATTAGATGAGATATATCCTCATTGCATTGAAAAGGCCAGTAACCCAGGGCCAAAGAATGGTACAAGGTTGGAGAGCTGGTGAGAGTATTTTTATATAATTTTCTTCTCTGTTTCAGGACAAAATCAATTTTTTTCTTCCTCTCTTCTGTTAGGCAGAAGATGCTGGTGTGGCAGTGTCCATTTTATTATGTGTGAGAGCCCTTCAAATTCGATCAAGTGAAGATGATGAAATGAAAACATCAGTGTGTAAAACAATTGGTTGTCTTTTACCAGAAGATCTTGAAGTTAGAAGAGCCTGTCAGCTTACTGAATTTTTGTTAGAGCCCAGCTGGGCTGGATTTAACCTGTTAGAAGAACTATACCTGCAACCAGATCAGAAGTTTGATGAGGAAAATGCTCCGGTTCCCAACTCTCTCCGATGTGAGCTTTTGTTAGCTTTAAAAGCACATTGGCCTTTTGATCCTGAATTTTGGGACTGGAAAACCTTAAAACGACATTGTCACCAACTCCTAGGTCAAGAAGCTTCTGATTCAGATGATGACCTCAGTGGCTATGAGATGTCAATTAATGAGACAGATGTTTTGGAGTCTTTCCTCAGTGACTATGAAGAGAACAAAGATGATAAACATTCCAAAAGAAGAGATTCAACAGATCAGCAGAAGGAGAAAAGAGACAAAAAACCAATTGGTTCTTCTGAAAGATATCAGAGGTGGCTCCAGTATAAGTTCTTCTGTGTCCTCTGCAAAAGAGAATGTATAGAAGCTAGGATACTCCATCATTCCAAGATGCACATGGAAGATGGAATTTATACTTGCCCTGTCTGTATAAAAAAATTCAAAAAAAAGGAATTTTTTGTACCTCATGTAATGGAACATGTGAAAATGCCACCAAGCAGAAGAGACAGACCCAGAAAGAAATTATTGATGAAGAGAGAGCGTTCCCAAAAGGGTAATGGCTCCAGGAGTCCTTCTGGAGCATCTGATCAAAATCAGTCATCCAATGAGCAGGGAGACTCTCAAGAGTATGTTACCTTCAGCAAACTAGAGGATTGCCACTTGCAAGATAGAGATTTATACCCTTGCCCTGGGACAGACTGCTCCCGAGTATTTAAGCAATTTAAGTACCTAAGTGTGCATCTCAAAGCTGAACACCAAAACAATGATGAAAATGCCAAGCATTACTTGGACATGAAGAACCGGAGAGAGAAATGTTCTTATTGTCGGCGACATTTCATGACAGCTTTTCATCTGCGGGAACATGAGCGAGTTCACTGTGGACCTCAGCCTTATATGTGTGTGTCTATAGACTGCTATGCGACATTTGGGTCAGTGAATGAGCTACTTAACCACAAACAAAAACATGAGGATCTTCGATACAAATGTGAATTAAATGGCTGCAGTATTGTTTTCAGTGATTTGGGACAGCTTTATCACCATGAAGCTCAGCATTTTCGGGATGCATCCTACACATGCAACGTTATTGGTTGCAAAAAATTCTACTATTCTAAAACTGAATTTCAGAAACACCTTTCCATGCATAATGGTGACATGTCAAATGGAGATATTAAGACAACAGTAAAGCTTGAATCTGCAGCAAATGAAAAGAACAGTTGTCAAGATCAACCTCATTTACTTGACCCAACTGAGAAATCGCATCTACCTGAGGATCTGCTTTTCTCTGTGGAGGCAACTAGTTCCCAGTTAGCTCCAGATATTGAGGAAGCAGGCTCTGATAACCTAAAAGACAACAGTGACAGCAATTCCAGTGATCAATTAAGTCACAGCTCATCTGCCTCAATGAATGAAGAACTCATTGATACACTGGACTCTCCTGAGACCATGCCAGATATTTTACTATCCTCTCATGATAAAGTCTTTGACCCTTCCAGTTTAAAAGAGAAATGTTCCAATGTGGCAGTTTGTTTTGATGGGAAAAAGTTTACCTGTGGTTTTGAAGGCTGTGGTTCCACATACAAAAATGCTAGGGGTATGCAGAAACATCTCCGAACGGTTCATCCTTGCCATTTCAAGCATAAAAAACCATTAGGAATAAAAGATAAAGAGATGTTTCCATTTTTGGATAGTGAACACAGTCAAACAAATGAAAACTTTAATGCTGAGCCTAAGCCTGGTTCAGATACAAACAGTGACTCCCCAGATGAAGGCCTAGATCACAATATTCATACTAAATGTAAAAGTGATCTTCAAAGTTGTCACCATTCTCCCGAAGCCCCCATTTGTTCTTCCAGAGTTCCGTGTACTGAGGATGCCATGTTGGAGCTTCTGTTACGCTTGAAACACTTAAGCTTGAAAAACTCAATAACACACACATCCTTCTCAGGGTCACTGCCAGTGTATCCATCCAATGGTGCTAAGTCCCTTCAGTCAGTTTCATCAAACTCTATATCAGACCTTCACTTTCAGAACCAAGAAGAAAATTTGTCAAGTCAATATCTTGCACAATTGGCAGCCAAACCATTTTTCTGTGAACTTCAAGGCTGCAAATATGAATTTGTGACCAGAGAGGCTTTGTTGATGCATTATGTCAAAAAACATAATTATTCCAGAGACAAAGTCCTACAGTTATCCATGTTTCAGCACCGATACTCCCCTTTCCAGTGTCATATTTGCCAAAGGTCATTTACCAGGAAAACCCACCTTCGAATTCATTATAAAAATAAGCATCAGATTAGCAATGAAAAAGTCACTCACAAATTATTTGATAATGGAAAATGTGATCATGTAAGCCCCTGCACAGGGGATCACTTGAAAGGTAATGTCTTGGGTGGTTGCTCTGCTTCTACTTTTTGTGGAAGTGCAGATCTTGGAGATGATCAGACGAATAACTCTGAGAAGCAAATCCGACATCCTAAAAAGGAAGAGTGTAGTTCTGAAACTGATTTGGAATCTTCCTGTGAGGAAATTGATAATAATATGACAGGAAAATCATCTAGCATTTCATCACCAATAGATAGCCACAGGGAAGAATTAGAAGCAAGAGAGGGAAGAGGGAGTAGAAGAACTGTTGCCAAAGGAAATCTGTGCTATATTTTGAACAAGTACCACAAACCATTCCATTGTATTCATAAAAGTTGCAATTCTTCATTCACAAACCTAAAGGGCTTGATTCGACATTACCGAACAGTGCATCAATATAACAGGGAGCAGTTGTGTTTGGAAAAAGACAAAGCACGAACAAAAAGGGAATTAGTCAAATGTAAAAAAATATTTGCTTGCAAATATAAAGAGTGTAATAAGCGTTTCTTATGCTCCAAAGCACTGGCTAAACACTGTAGTGATTCCCATAACTTAGACCCTATTGAAGAGCAGAAAGTCCTTTCTGAGTCTGATTCTGCTGCCAGGTTTCCCTGTAGCCAACCACAGTGCCCAGCGGTCTTCTACACGCTTAACAAGTTGAAGCACCACTTGACAGAACAGCACGGAATTGAAGGAGAGATAAACTCAGACTTTGAAATTCATTGTGACCTTAATGGCTGTGATAGAATCTTCACACATCGAAGTAACTACTCTCAACATGTGTATTATCGACACAAGGACTATTATGATGACCTCTTTGGGAATCCAAAAGTGGAAAATGAGAATGTACTGAGAAGTGAAGGTGAGAAAGGTTATGGAACTACCCGCTCTCACAGTGAAACAAGTCAGAATAATAAGAAAGCATTAAATACTAAAACTAGAAAATGTGGTGGGCTGATTAAAGACAAAAAGCTTCCAATAATTTTTAAAACAAAAGAGGAAGCCCTAAATATGTGTGCAGAGCAGTCTGAACACACTCAATACCCCTGCATGATTCAAGGCTGTGCATCTGTTGTCAAATTGGAAAGTAGTATATTAAGACATTACAAACGTACACACCAGATGAGCAGTGCTTATTTAGAGCAACAAATGGAAATGCTAGTAGTTTGTGTTAAGTATGGTACCAAAATTAAAGAAGAACCACCCTCTGAGGTAGAGCCTTGTGTAAAGAAGGAAGAAACCAGAAACTGTGAACCAGGAAGCACAGCACATACCCACCACACTGGTGAAAATGAAGCATCTCTCCAAAAAAGCAACAGTTCCCCTCATCCAGAAAATAAAGGAAATGGTAGTCAGGAAGGGTGTGTAGAAAGCAATTCTGTATTTAATACAGATACCTTCCTATATAGAGAAACTTCAAAATGTAACCATAGTTCAGAAACCACTAACTTGGAAGAGTGTCATGTTACTGAGCCCTCTTCCTGTAAAATTGAAAAGTCTACACCTAAGAACACTGATGGAACTGAGAGCAGATCCCATTTAACAAATTTCCAGTTGCCTTTACCAAGAAAAAGGGTACCAGAAACTGGGCACCATACCTCTAGACTGGAAAATAATGTGGTAAAAACTCCAATTCATGTTCCAAAAGATACATTTCGGAAACATTCACAGGCCAGATCATTTGATTTGAAGACTTATAAACCCATGGGCTTTGAATCTTCATTTTTAAAATTCATTCAGGAAAGTAAGGAAAAAGAGGATGATTTTGATGATTGGGAGCCATCGGAGCACTTAACAGTAAATGAAGTTCCACGGCCCAGTGATGACTTAGCAGGGAATGCAACTGTGGATGGTATAGTGAATGAAAAAAGCCCTAAAGTTGATATACCTCTTCCTTCCAATGATTCTGCAATTCATGATAACATGACTGCAATCCAGCCTATCATTGTAGCAGAATCATCAACTGTCCCTTCCCTTGAAAATCTGAGGGTCATATTAGATAAGGCACTAACAGACTGTGGAGAGCTTGCCTTAAAACAACTACATTATCTGCGGCCGGTGGTCGTCCTGGAAAGATCTAAATTTTCCACATCTCTTTTAGACTTGTTTCCAACAAAAAAAACAGATGAGCTTTGTGTAGTAGGGAGTTCCTAAGTAGCAGTTTTGTTTTAGAGAACAGACTGGCTTCAGTACTGCAGCATGGGGACAATTGCCAATTCGAACAAAGGCTGAGCAGCAGCCACACTATTGTTTAGGGTAGGGTAGGCTGTGCATTTTCATGAATGTATAATATCTTTGTCAACAGTATTGGCAGCGTTCATTAGCTCCCCAGTTGGTTTGTTTATTGGTTGGGTTTTTTTGTTTTGTTTTGTTTTATTAAGAAAATGGAACTGTGCTCTGTTTGGTGCTAATTAATACATCAAATATACTGGGGCTTCCTTTTTCAAATTAAGTGTGCATGATTGTATATGGAACAGATACTGAGGCCCAGGGTGGGAGGGCAGGGGGGAGGGAGGCAGACAGAGTTCTTACTTGACTTGAATGTGCACCTAAGGGTGCTTTGTGTAATATATTGTACACTACAGCATCTTATATTTTTTGAGTTGAGTTTCAATAAATTACAATTTTTCACCCATTTCTGGTTTAATTGGCAAAAATTTTCATGCCATTCACAAGATGAAATGAACATGTGTTCTTGTGCTTCTTTCCAGTCATGACTAACTGAAGCAGCCAGTGTTAAACTTATTTAAAGAAAAATCATTGTTTTAAAAAGTGGAGATGAAAGGGAGGAGCCAGTTCTTAATGGCAGCCTGGAATTGTAGAACTAATTGTCACATGGTCCACTGAAATTTTTTATCCACATTCACCAAAAGGAAGTGTCTTTCATTCATGTGTGAAGGATGGGACTTGATACACCTTTCATGAAGTTTTAGAAGTGGCAGACAGAGACTTAAGGAAGTGGAGGAATCATCATTTGGTTTTTTGTTTTTTCCTGCATGTGTTGTTTGAGATAATTGAACATGAGGGTCTTTATTTTCTATGGGTCTTTCCAATGATACGCTAGTGAAATCATAGTTCTAGGTAACTAAATTTCAATGCTCCAAGAAATGTTTTTCCTCACCTTTATTTCACTATTCCTGCATGTAATAATACTAGCTTTTCTTTATACCCTCTATTTCAAGGCTTCTTAAACTTTTTCCACTTGTGACTCCTAAGAAATTTTTATGTGACCCTGGCTATATAGGCATACAAAATAGGTGTTCAGATCAAACATTTACTGATAATAAGTCATAATTTCTCTCTCTCTCACACACACACACACACACACACACACACCATTCAATTAGATAATCCCATGTGGAGTCACAAACCACTAGTCCACTAATGTCCCATCAGTATAAGTGCAATTCTTACTTTTGGGTTGTTCTACATAGCCTCTGGTGGCACTTCCAACCTAGAATTTCTGTTATTCAGACATGAATAACATGGTGCTTGCTTATGGTAGTAACCCTTTTAAAAGTTATGGAAGTAATGATCTGCTACTTTCAAGATAAACAGTTCATTTGAGAATAATTAGGAATAATTTCACTTCTCACATTGGAAAGATCCATTTGGCATAGGAGGGAGTCTGGAAACCAGTCAGTTCAAGTCTCATACTGCAACTAGTTCATGATATGACCTTCCCTTCCCTACCATATACAGTTTTCAACATTCATTTAAGACTTTAGGTTCCAAATTTTCCTTTCTTCTTCCCCCACTTCATCCCTCCCCAAGAAAGCATGCAATCTGATATAAGATAAATGTGTATTCCTTTTAAAACATATTTGTCGTCTTGTGTAAGAAAAATCAGATCTGAATGGGAAAGACCATGAAAAAGGAAAAGCAAACCAACAGAAAATGAAAATACTATGCTTCAATCCACATTCAGTCTCCATAATTCTCTTCCTGAATCCAGATGGCATTTTCCATCCCAAATCTATTGAAATTGTCTTGAATCGGCATTCCCGAGAAGAATGAAGTCCATCACAGTTGATCATCACCAATCTTATTACTATGTGCAATGTTCTGCTTCTGCTCACTTCATTAACCTCAGTTCATTTAAGTTTTTCCAGGCTTTTATGAAACCAGCCTGCTCATCATTTTGTATAGAACAATAATCATTACATTCTTTTATCATAACTTTTTTCAGTCATTTTCCCAACTGATTGACATTTTTCCATTTCTTGCCACTACAAAAAGAACTACAAATATTTTTGCATATCCTTTTTCCCTCCTTTATAATCTCTTCGAGATAAAGACCTAGTATACTGCCGGATTAAGGGTTTGCAGTTTGATAACTTTGGGCATAGTTATATATTGCTCTCCAAAATGGTTGGATCAATTCACAACTCCACCAACAATGCATTAGTATCCTAATTTTCCCACATCCCCTCCAATTTTTAACATCTTTTCCTGTCTTCTAAGCCAATCTGAGAGGGGCGAGGTGGTACCTCAGAATTGTTTTAATTCTCATTTCTTTAATTAGCAATTTAGAGCACTTCTTTTCCACTTCTTTCTTCATTTGAAAGCTGTCCATTCATATACTTAGACCATTTATCAATTGGACAAAGATTTATATTTTTATAAATTTGATTATATTTTAGGAATGAGACCTTTATCAGAAA
Source organism: Antechinus flavipes (assembly GCF_016432865.1). NCBI lineage: Eukaryota > Metazoa > Chordata > Mammalia > Dasyuromorphia > Dasyuridae > Antechinus > Antechinus flavipes. The sequence goes on from NC_067400.1 coordinate 566,552,528, forward strand.
CAGTAGCTGTAAAAATTATTTCCCAGTTTTGTTTCCCTTCTAATTTTGACTGCATTAGTTTTGTTTGTGCAAAAACTTTCTAACTTAATGTACTCAAAATTAGCCATTTTGTATTTCATACTCTCTACTAGTTCCTTGATCTTAAATATCTCCCTTCTCCACAGATCTGACAGGTAAACTATCCCTTGCTCTATTCATTTGCTTAATATCCCCCTTTCTGACTAACTCCTGAACCCATTTCGACTTTATCTTGGAATAGGGTGTTAGGTGTTGGTCAGTGCCTACTTTCTGCCATACTGTTTAACAATTTTTGTAGCTATTTTTTGTCATAGTGAGTGCTTATCCTAGAAGCTAGAATCTTTGGGGTTATCAAATGCTAGATTACTATAGTCATTGACTTATGCATAACCTTTTGAGCAAAATCTATTTCTCTTTTTGGACATGTCTTGTCTATAAAATAAGCATATTGAACTAAATGATCTCTGATGTCTCTTCCTACTCTGATATTCTCTGAAGACAAGGTAAAGCATCATATTCATTTTGATCAACACAGTGCTTACACTGGGACTGAGACGTGGATTGGGAAGAAGAGACTGATAGGTGGTAAAGTTAAAGAAAAATTAATGAAACAGTCATCTCCCTAAACAGTTTAAATTTTACTTGTTCATAAAGTCCATGCATGTAAAGCAAATGAAAATATGTGCAAACTAAATGCATCCATACTTGGCACAGAAGAAAAGAACTACCAAACTGATGAGGCAAATGAAGTTAATTTTTTTTTTTAATATAACTTTTTATTGACAGAACCCATGCTTGGGTAATTTTTTACATTATTCCTTGCACTCACTTCTGTTCCGACTTGTCCTCTCCCTCCACCCCCTCCCCCTGATGGCAAGCAGTCCTATACATGTTAAATATGTCACAGTATATCCTAGATATAATATATGTGTGCAGAACCAAACAGTACTCTTGTTGCACAGGAAGAATTGGATTCAGAAGGTAAAAATAACCCAAGAAAAACAAAAATGCAGTTTGCATTCGTTTTCCAGTTTTCTTTTCTTTGGGTGTAGCTGCTTCTATCCATTGAAAAATTGAAACTGAGTTAGATCTTCTCTTTGTCGAAGAAATCACTTCCATCAAAGTACATCCTAATACAGTATCGTGGAAGTATATAATGATCTCCTGGTTCTGCTCATTTCACTTAGCATCAGTTCATGTAAGTCTCCAAGCCTCTGTATTCATCCTGCCGGTCATTTCTTACAGAACAATAATATTCCATAATATTCATATACCACAATTTACCCAACCATTCTCCAATTGATGGGCATCCACTCGTTTTCCAGTTTCTGGCCACCACAAAGAGGGCTGCCACAAACATTTTGGCATATACAGGTCCCTTTCCCTTTAGTATCTCTTTGGGGTATAAGCCCAGTAGAAACATTGCTGGATCAAAGGGTATGCACAGTTTGAAAACTTTTTGAGCATAGTTCCAAATTGCTCTCCAGAATGGCTGGATTCGTTCACAACTTCACCAACAATGCATCAGTGTCCCAGTTTTCCTGCATCCCCTCCAACATTCATCATTTTTTCCTGTCATCTTGGCCAATTTGACAGGCGTGTAGTGGTATCTCGGAGTTGTCTTAATTTGCATTTCTCTGATCAATAGTGATTTGGAACACTCGTATGAGTGGAAATAGTTTCAATTTTATCATCTGAAAATTGTTCATATACTTTGACCATTTATCAATTGGAGAATGGCTTGATTTTTTATAGAGTCAATTCTCTATATATTTTGGAAATTAGGCCTTTATCAGAACCTTGAACTGTGAAAATGTTTAAGAAGTTGATTCTTAAAAGATCAAAGTGGGAGGAGAGGATGTCCTGCATTGTGGGAACAGGGGAGAGGGTGTGTTTGTACTATGCAAATATGTACAGATGGGAAATGGAATGTCAGGCACCAGGAGTAGCTAATGAAATAAATTGGAAAAGTTAAATAGATGTCACATTGTTCAGGAATTTATTTAGGGATTGTCAAATTTGTAGCTGCACTGGTTGTTACTTATTAGAAAATCACATTAATATTATATATTTTTTATTTTGTTACAAGATTTATCAAATATATTTCAATGTGTTTGGGAGCCAGATGGTGCTTGATCAAATTTGATATTTCCGGGGTAGAAAATATATGGAAGAAGGAAAAAGTAGGGGAAACATTTAGGAGACCCATAACAGTTAAAGAAAGTGAGAATTAACATTCAAGTAGAGTGAATGGAAAGAAAGGGACATGTGAGAGTTGTAGAGATTAGAGAAAATAAGGTTTGGCAACTGATTAGATTTGGAATAAAGCAGAAGACTTAAGATTAATGCCCAGATTGGGAATCAGTAGTTGACTAAAAGGTTGTTGATGTCCTCTATAGAAATAGAGAAGTTGAAGGAGGGGTGAATTTATTGAAATATAGGAGTTCCATTTTGAACAAATGTTTCAGATGGAATTCCCGTTAGTTCATAGCCACATAAATCCTTTCCTGATCTGCCCAGCTAGTAGTGTATTCCCTCCCAAAACTAGTTTGTATTTATTTGATATCAATGGATATAGAGATCTGTGTCTGCCTACACACACACACACACACACACACACACACACACACACACACCTCCCCTGGTGAGGAACTGGGATTTAATTTTTGTCTTTGTATTTCAAGCACTTGGTAGAGTACTAAGTACATAAGTGCTTAATGCTTATTTATAAGAAGATATCTACATGGGCATGATATGGGAATAAATTAGTGTTGCGCATAAATCAATTAGTATTGGGCATAAAGATTTGGTAGTTGTTTGCATAGTTGTTAATTAAATTTATGGAAGATGATGAATTCATTACGTGTAGAGAGATAAAACTTAAGTGAGGGTGTTGGCGTGCACCCACACCCACAAGAGGATCCCACAAAGGAAATTGAGAGGAATGGTCTGACAGAAGTAGGAGAGTAATGTCTTGGCTTCCAAAGAATGGTTGACATTGTTAAAACTATTGAAATTACATATCAAGAGCTTTTAGTTATTCCTGATGATTCCTCTTCTGAATTGTTTTTCACAGGCAATTATCTTGGCTTGATAATTCTCAGTTATTGGTATTTGGATTAAGTAAGAGATGGCCTTAGCTGTTTATATCTGGCTGCTAATAAATTTTTGAATCATGGCTTCAATTTCAGTTTTGCTTTGCTACTTCAAAGTTAATTTAAAATATAAAATGAAATTCTCAGCTATTGGTCTGTAGAAATATTAATGCTTTTATCACTGTTGTGCTTCAAGCTAAGCCTCAACAGGTCATTCTGCTTAGACTAAACAAACAAGGAGTTATTAAATATCCCATTTTTATCAAATTCTGCCCTTTAAAGCATACTGGTTTATGGTTTTAGTTAATCCTGACAATATTCTCTTGTTCTTTCCTGTATTTTATCTTTAACTTCAGGACTGTAATATCCTATAGATATTAATATCTGGCATCTAGTTTTGTCCCAAATCCTTCAACAGCATTTAAGTTGAAAGTTATCATTTCTTTCAAAGTGACCTGTAAATTTTTTTCCCTTCAAACAAAGGTCATTTTCCTTCAGCATTTCTATGTTAACCCAGTGTAAGCCCACCCCCTTTTTTTTGGAAACAAAAAACTGAGCTGTTTACTGCTTTTCCTGATATTTGGTTCTCCCTACTCCATTTTGTGTGCATATATATATCACAAATCTCAAGCAATGTTATCATGTTATATTATGCTCATACCCCAAAAGCTAAAACCTCCTTTTTTCTGCTTCATCAATTCTGTTAGGTTTTCAGTCTGACACCATCTTATACTATAAACATGCATTTTCTAGTCTGGGCAACTTCCTCATTGTCAGTGAAACCCAAAGTACTTTTGCTCCCAATCTTCATCCTTCATCTTGACCTAGTCTTGAAGTGAGCTCTCAACCCTCTTTCTATTGAAGCCTTTAAAAGGTATCTCTATGAAATGTACCTTGATTATTCCAACCCTTTTACTGATTTTCATCTTTTCTAAACTCAGGTTTTTACTGACATAACACAGAACTTGCATATTTTTCTCTTCTCCCATGCATTTTAATCTTTTCGTTTCCTTAAGTTGTCTGAAAGAGCAAAGAAAATGATTCAGGCTATTTCCCAAGACATGTAATAGATGTTAATGCAGTAAATTTTGAGGGCCCAACATCTCATTCTCTGTCCATCACTATTTGCCATGTTGTCTTACTGAACCTAACATGTGGTGTTCTCTTCTTTAATATAATATAATGGTTCTCTCTAAGAGCAGGTTTCTCAGGGAGGTTTTCTGGAGGCAGCCTTAGTTTCAGTTCGGAGTAATAATCATTCCAAATGCAGCCAGCTGATAACATCCAAACGTTTACTTTCTCCTTCCAAAATAGTCTGGTTAGTTTTTCTTAGAGGCCTATCTTTCTGCTTGGTTCCAAGAGCTCTTGCAGTTGTCTTTGGCCTCTGCCTTCTTCAGCCTCCAGCCAGCACAAAGGTGGAAGATGGAATGAATCTGACTCTGCCTTTGAGAGTGGGCTTGTGGGCTTCTTCCCAGAATGCTCTGTGTCTGTCCCAGAGTGCTCTCTGGCCCTAAGAGCTTGCTTATATGAGCTCTCTAAAGGTGTGAACAGAAGCATTGTTTCTATCAGTTCCACTTAGTACCTTGCTTCAAGTTCTGGCCCTTAACATCTCCTTGTAAGATCAGATCAATCATACCGAACCATGCTAATTTAGATAATTATCGTCTCTATCAATTCTAATGACTTAACAGCTTATAAGGATTCTAACACTAACAGAAGAATCCTACTCTGTAGTCACTCTGTTGCTCTCATGGTGAGAATGGTAATGCAGAATTCAAAATCAGGAGACCTGTTGGAGACCTTTCAATTTATTGTAACCTCAGAATTGCATGATTTTAGACTATAGAATAGTTGTTCAGTCATTTCTCAATTATGTTTGATTCTTCATGACCCTATTTATGGTGGTTTTCTTAACACAGATACTAGAGTGGTTTATCAGTTCCTTCAGTTCACCTTACAGGTGAGGAAACAGGCAACTGGTGTTAAGTCACACAGCTAGTAAGTGTCTGAGGCCAGATTTGAACTTGGGCAGATGAGTCTTCCCTACCCCAGGCCCAGCACTCTATCCATTGTGACATCTAGCTACCCCTTCTCAAATAAAATTACCATAAAATGCACTGTCTTTTAGAGTTGTTGTAATAAAGATAAATTTAATATCATAGAATTAGAGTTGGAAGATAACCTCATAGAAATGAACTTAGAGATCATTTAATTTGCCCTCATTTTGTAAATGAAGAAAAGGGCCTCCAGAGAGATGAAATAACTTGCCTGTGTTTCCACAGCTAAGTAATTGGCCAAGATATCTTTTGAACCCACGTCCTTGGACAGATTTTCTGCTACACAACTTTTCAAAACTTAAAAGTGTTAGAGGAATATTAAGTGGTAATGAAGAACAGAGTAATAGGATGATTTGCAGAAAGGCTAGGAGAAACATTAATAATATCCTGACTTGGCCCTCCTCTCAAATGTCTGTGGGATAATGACATCATAAAGACACAGTTCATAATAAGCTGAAGAGCAGCCTGTATTTAACCCTATGGCTCCTAACACAAACTTGTACTCCCAAGGCCTCTGATGGAAAGTTCTTCCTGCATATTGCACATGTAGTTCCAGGAATTGCAATAGGGGTAAAATGCCATCATCATCCTACATCGATCAAACTTCTGGATTCTTCTCTTTTGCCACACTTTGGAACTGGCTGCAAGATAATAATCTCATTTTGAAGTCAGATTCTTGGCTCTCAGAATACCTAAATCCAACTTGGCAAACCATGTTTTGGATTATCCTTACCATTTTCCTGGTAATAGGAACATATGCCTTTTGGAAACGAACTTTTCGATCGATTCAGGTTATACTCTTTTTTTTTTGTTACTGAGGAGTTTAAGTAATCGTACAAGAGTTGTAATTACCATTTAATAATCTAAAGAATTTTAAAATTGGGTTAGTATTTTCAGAAATGAACTCTGGCCACTGAAATTGACAAGAACCTTAAAAAGTTGAAATTGCCAAAAATGTTTTCTGGCAAGACAGTGTGTGGCTTGAATTTGCTTTAGCATCAACTCTAGGATGATAAAGGAGCCTCACTGAGTATCAACAGGAAGAAACAAAGGTTTAATCTGGTTAAAAAGATTTCTAAGAATGGGTCATTGATGTTTAAATATATTAAGGATTTATTGGGAAGGGGGCGCTAAAATTGTTGAGCTAAGCTCTCAAGGGGTAGAACTAGGGCTATATGGGCAGAAATTATAGGAAAAGACATTCTAGGCATAGTGAACTCCTCTGCCCTGAAAAATTTCAAGCAGAGCATGTGAGACCACTGATGAGTGATATATGAGGATTCATGCTTCACATGAGAATACTCAAAATCCTCTAAATCCCTTTTAATACTGGGCTGCTTTAACTTTTCTGATACAGGGAGTACACTTAGTACTCTATATTTATGCTTCCCCCAGCAATTATCACTGAGTAGTGCTTATTGACTTTCCTCAAAGCTTCCTTGATCCTTTTCCCATTTTTGAAATGAATCTATAGTCTGATACCATTTTTATTCCTAATATATTGCACAGGTCTCCAAATTGAGGTGAACTAGTGAGTTGAATTGAATCATACAAGTACAAAAAGGTCTTAGAGGATCCTACATGAGGCTCCTAGATCAAAAATCCAGGGAGGATTTGGAATAGTTGATGATAAGCTGGATTTCGAAGAATGTTCATTATTCGGTTAAGACTTTTATAAAATGGATGTGAAAAAGAAATTAAATTTTTGTTCGGTGTTTAAAACCCAAATGTCATCACATCCTGGAACTTTAAAATCACCAGACCCAGATATCTCCTGTGAATTCAAGAGAAGCTTCTGTGCTGGAGGGTAGAAATATGAATACAAAAAGTTATATAGTTTTCTGGGGGAAGTTAATGATACTTAAGTAAATCTAAAACAAGAGTAGGGATTAAGGAAAATTCAAACTTCTAGGAGAATTTGAAGAGAGGGAGAAATTTAGAGGGGAAGCATATTTTTTGACTTTTATTATATATATATGCATATATATATAATTATTTTATTACAGAAGAAGTGTTATTTGAGCTAAGCCTAGCAGAAGGAAGGTATGTCAAAATGTGTTGCTAGCAACACCAAAATGAATGGTCTTGATGTGATTTGGCTAGAAGGTGGAGTGCATGAAGGGAGAGAAATAAAGTTAAATAAGATGAGTAAAGGTTGGCTGGAGCCATATGGTGAAGAAACTTAGAAGTGGTTATTTTCTCATTTAGCAGGAGAACCACTTAAAGTTCTTTGGCTACAGAATGACAGACATGCTCATTAGGTTATTTTGTAAATGAAGCATTGATATTTAGGAATCGATGAAAAAGGTTGGAAAAAGTAACAGGGTAGCTATGTAATTCAGTGGATAGGACACCAGGGTTGAAGTCAGGGAGACCTGAGTTCAAATCCAACATCAGCTTATTACTGTGTGATCCTAAGCAAGTAACCTCTTTACATCAGTTTTATCTGTAAAATGGGACTAATAATAGAGTGTAGGTTTATAAGGCTGTTTTCCAAGGCAGGTCCTGGCTAGAACCCACATTCCACTCAATCTCCTGTATTTCAGAGTTGCTTCAAATAATTCTTTTAACCAAATCACTCGTATAGCGTCAATTTCTCAGCCTGCAGTGAAAAATGGAATGACTGTTTCTGTGGTCATCATGGGCCATCATATGTTGTCCATCCTTGGCCTAGAGGTGGATTTAATTTCTCTCAAATCCAGCCCAAGCACAGTGTAATCCCTGTGAGAATCAGGGAGGATCTCCTGTGGAAGATGGTACATCATGAGAACCTTGAAGGAAGCTAGGGATTCTAAGAGGTGACTTTGATGCACTAACCACTGACAGAGACCTAGACCAAGTCAGGAAGGATGGAAAGAAATGCACCCTTATTAAGTGCCTTCTATGTGCTTAGCATCTCGTTTATCTCCTTTGATCCTAGTAGATGGTAGATGGTAGTATTCTAGCTACTTTATAATTGAGAAAACTGAGGCACCAAACAGTTAAGTGCTGTGCCCAGATTCACATAATCAACAAATGTTTGAGATGGGATTTGAACTTGGGTCTTTATGACTGACAGTCTATGTTCTAAGATCTCTTTTGGCTCTGTAGTGAGAAATAGCACATAGAGAGTTGGAACCCTGAAACATGGGTTCCAATACTTATACTTAACTCTGTGGTCCAGGGTTCATGTGTGACCTCTCTGAATCTGTTTTCTCATCTGTGAAAAAGGAGGATTCATAGATCCACAGGTTGTTGTGAGAACCAAGTAAATGTCGGTGAAGCATTTTGAAAGCCTTAAAAGCAGTATCTAAATGTCCGTTGTTATTGTTGTGAATAAGAAGAGGTGGTGAGGGGAAAGTGCATTTATGCCAGTGCCTCAGCACAGCAGCAAGAGTTTAAAGAGCAGAAAGGAGGGACCCATTTATTGAGGACCCAGAATGCATGAGTGTGAAAAGCTAGGGAAGATGTTATGACAATTGTGAAAAGTTGTTTTTTTTTTCTTATACCTAATAGGGAGCTACTAGAGATTTCTTTAGCAGGAGGCATAAAATATTACAATCTGTTTTATAGGTGGGCAAACAAGCTTCAAGAGATGAAGTTCTTGGAACTTTACCATATGCTGAATAGGCGAGGGAAAGGCTCTAATGTATTTCTAAAGGGAACAAAGTCTTGGGTTAAAACGAGAGATTTTTCAGGTACCCAGAAAAAAATGCTCAGCTAGGACCCCTTCCCTACTAATTGTGAGTAAAAGTGTTTTGTTGAATTAATAACTATTTTACATAACACTACAAAAACTTAATTACAAGAAGATAAAACTAGGATCCTTTTCCCCATTTTTAAAATAAGAAAGTTAAGGAAGGCCAAGAAAGACTGACTGCTAGATTAAGGTCATGCCCCACTAGAATTGGGTTAATAATGTTTTCATGGACATAAATATAATCAACTTAAAATGTTTTGTTTTCTTTTGTTTTAGAAAATCATCCTCTTTATTAACTTACTCCTTATGCTTTACAAGAAGGGCACAGATCTTTTTCAAGAAATATTGTCCAACAACAGTGGAGGAACAGTCTATTGCCCCATTAACCAAGATAAAAATAACATGTTGGTCACCCTGAACCTGCAGGAGAAAATTCTCAAAAAGCTTCAAATGGTAGAGTGTAAAGTGAAGGATCTGGAAAATTTGATCGTAAACTACAAAAACGGCAAGAGGAATTGTACAGCGCCCTATTGTAGCTGCTCGGACTGTCAGAGCCCCATGCCCACTTCTGGGTTTACCTCTACATCTGACCATGAATCCAGGATATGAGTCTACCCCTCCCTAGAAAGACTTCCATCCATCATCTTGAGTGGCATGTGGAGTACAAATAAAATACTTCATATCCCTAATCTGGCTCTGTGGACCACCTTGTTTATCCACTAGATTTTCTCTCTTTCCTAAGACTGAGAGAGGATTCCCCCTGGATTGGGGGGAAGTAAGTGGGGGGGGGATGAAACATGGATGGGGCAGCAGCAGCATCCACAAATGTTAAAAGCTCCCTGGGTAATAGTGTTCAAAACATTGATCAAGCACCTACTCAGGCCCCATTAGTTGGGTCCAACCCTGGAAAAAGAACTTAGTAGAGGAAAATTAGTAGAGAATGAGAAGAAAAGTTGAGGTTACAGGAAGCATTCTGGATGAGAGAAGACAGGTGAGAAAGGAGATGGAAATGTGGGACTAATTTCCGAATTGGTGTGTGGGATTGGTCCAGAACTATGAAATTGTTGATGTAACAAATTTGTTGAAGAAATAAAGTTGCTGAGAAATTGCCTATTCCTTAAGGAAGTTTCCTCCAACAGGGGAAATGGGCAATTTCTCAGCAATTTCAGTCCTAAGAAAGTAATTGAACTGAATCTAGAATAATATCTTTGGGATGGTTAATGGTTCGTCTCAATTCTTATGCAGGGGCAGCTAGGTGGCGCTGTAGATAGAGCACCAGCCCTGAAGTCGAGAGGACCTGAGTTCAAATGTGGTCTCAGACACTTTAACACTTCCTGGCTTGGATGACCCTGGGCAAGTCACTTAACCCCAATTGCCTCAGGGGGGGGGGGGCGGGGAATCAATTCTTCTCACAGTTCTTAGTTGTTGAAAGAGTGTGTAGTCTCAGACAAAATGTGGTCTAGGAAAGACCTTTAATTTAGAAAAGCCAGGGTAACTCACTGGGCCATCACCTTTGTCTTGCAGGAGAGAGCAAAGCTGATAACTGAGTAGCTCTGTCTCACATCTAACTTAAGAGCATCTCAGGATATCACCAAGGATGTTACTGATTCTCTTTGAAAACAAAGGATGAACAGTGCAAGAAAATTGTCTGCATCTAGATGACATAGCTCAGTGAGAGAGGGCTAGTCAGGAAGATCTAAAGCTGTGTGACACTGGGAAAGTTAACTAACCTCAATTTCCTTCTCTGAGAAATGGGAATAATAGTGCCACTGCACAGAGTTGTTCTGAGGATCAAAAGAATGACACATGGAAAGGATGTTGCAAGATTTCTTAAAGCTTCACTGTTAGGAGGAGTAGGGCATTCATGGTAAATGACTTGCTTAGGATCATATAGTCAGGGGAAGACTTGATCCAGTCTTCCTGATTCAAAATCTTTGTCTCTTGTCCTCAGCCCTGGGCATTCTGGGCTTTAGTATTCCTTGCTAATCTTAACAGCCAGGCTAAATTGAATGACTCAATCCATCACTCATCAATACGGTGAATCCCTTTAAGATGTGGGAATGTAAGGTGGTACAATACCCCCTTGGAGCCCTCGACTTTTGCTGTTCCCATTCCCCCTAAGTGCCACCACCAAGGAGAAGCAGCCAGCACTATCATGGCTACTATGGCTGGCCCCTGTCCAAGATTCCTTGTTCACCCTTCCTACCTCCCTTTGATCTCCCTTATCTTTCTTCCTTAGAAGCCCCACTCGTGCCCCACAAACCAGGGGCTCCAGAAATATGTAAACTAGGCTAGCTCTTCAGGAGAGCAGAGAAAGCATTTGGTGTTCTTGCCATCTGACACATATAGGATCCAGTGGCAAGTCAGTTGGTTTAGTGTAGTTTCCACCAGACTTTGGGACCTACTATGAAACTTTCGTGACCGACTGATTAGTTGCCATAGGAACTAATATAACAGGGATGGAGAAAATAATGTTTGATTGGATATCTTTTTTTAAACTTAGAAACTATATATTTTTTAATCTCTTCTCAGTAAAATACTTTTATAGAATTTTTCATTCCATGAGAATCCTGTTGTATTTACCCTTGAACCTGAATTGCTGGGCTGGCCTAGATCAGAACTAGCCCAGAATAGAATAGATAAAAAGTGTGGTCTGTGTAGGCTTGGTGAATATCCCAAATAACCTTTCAGAGCTAATGTTACATTAGCAGCCTTCACTAGATTCTGTCTAACCTTCCTTACACCCCTAGAAAGATTATATCATTTTATAATTAACCCAGAGAGGAGCATAATGGATGACTTGTTCACTATGGTGTATTCAAGGAATCACTCCAGTGATCCTGTCAAGACCCCCTGTGGAAAAGGATCCCCACTCCCATCTTGTCTTTGCCACCTACTGGAGCAGATTCAGAAGGGGTACCAATCATTCAAAGGTCACACTACTATATAAAAATAAAAGCTTGCTCTGAATTACTGAAAAATTATTAGAAAAATCTTTGGCCTTCCCCAACCCTGTATCTGGAATTTCCTCTCTCAGTCCAACTCCCTCTATTTTTCACAGGCAATCAAGTTCCTATAGCCACAGTTTACTAAACATAGAAAAGTTGCAAAGAAAATCATTAAATCATTCAAGCATTCCTTGCACTCAATTGTCCCCCAAAGCTTTCTCCCACATCTTGTTCCCATCATTCTCTCTAAAGCTGCTGAAGGGACAACTCAGAAACATTCAAGCAGTCCTTGATAAGTATGAAAAGATTTGTCTGAGATCAGCTCTACAAACAAGGGAGAGATGGGAACTACACAAGGCGTTTTTACAGGTTAAGTCATCTAGAGGGAGCCTTGGCAATGGCCTGTCTCTCATCCATGCCATTAGCCTCAAGATTATTCTAGTATTTGGACTACAGGATGGATCTTTGAGTTCTTTCCATGAGCAGTTTCTCAGACATTGCGGTAGCAGAAGTCGGAATTATCATGGCCTTTCTGTCTGTCTGTCCCTCTCCTGAGAGCTTTTGTTTCTGACAGAAGTCTTTTGGTCTGAAGCTGGCTTCTTTTAGCAGTCTTCTCGGATGAGAGGTTCTTGTTGTAAGTATAACTGCTATCTCTGAATTTCCAACTCATGTCATGGTTGGTGAGCAAACATCAGCAAGTTTTGTATAAAGCCAACGGCATTATTCCTGGCAGAGCTGGACATATACACCAGAAATGTTACACATTAGCTTGAGTTTTCTGCTAAGACCTCAGGATCCAAAGCATTTTCACCTACGTGCAATTAGAACAATGCTTGTTGACTGACTGACCTAGGCTGTAGCTCTCCTTGAGCAATAGCACAATTGTAGTTCTGCTGAAGCCAGCAGTTCCTTCAGTGGCTGATCCTCAGTGTCCACCAAAGTTATCCAGGATCCTGAGAACAGATGCTAGAAGGTTCCCTCTCACATAACACCAGCTTTCTGGTTCTGATTTCTCATCCTGACGCCAGGATATATCTGACAGTGCTAAGATACGGCTTATGTTCTTACTGTTAGATTGTAAATGCTTGAGGGCAGGGACTAGTTGGGGAGGGGGCACTTTTGTATTCCTAGTGCTTAGTGCAAAACCTGGCGCATGGCTTAATAAATGCTTATTGACTATCTCCTTCCACAACCAAGCCTCTACCCTTCATTTCTTGCTTTCCTTCCTCAAAGGAAAGTCTCCCTTGGAGAAGGGTAGAGGGAATCCAGCCTATGCTTCCAGATAGAGATACCTGTTCTACTCCCTTTGAGCCTCACAACTATAATCCTGTGCTACATGATGGAGCCACAGGACATTAATCTCCATCATGTAGAATGCTACACCAGTGGGTTTGGGGACCCACAAAGTTAGGAGAGAGAGCTGATGGAATGAGTGACAAGTCAGAATCCAAAAGAACCTTGACAGGATAGAGCAGAAATGTCAAATTGGAAGCTATGAGACTCCCAAGTATTACTGGAACCAGATGAAAGTGTAATTTGGAATCATTTAACAAAAAATAAAAATACAATTAAGATAATGTTATTTTGTGGTTTTTAATATAAGGCAATGAAGGATCGGTTTCTGTTTGAATTTGACACTTCTGGGTTGTAGTGTTAGGCTGAAACTAATTAGATAAAATTTTATAGGGACAAATGTCAAATCTTGCATTTGGGTACAGAAATAAATATAAATATAGAAATAAGTATCAGAAGAAATAAAGTATAAGATAGTGGAGGCTTAGATAATAGATAAGAAGATAAACTTCAGAAAAAAAAGTTGTGGGGGTTTTAGTGGACTGCAAACTCAATAGGAGTCAGAAATGTCATGTGATAGCCAAAAAAAGCTAATAATATTTGGGGTTATATAGAAGGAGCACAGCTTCTGCAACAGTAAGGTTTTAAAGCAGAGTCTGCATGGTCACTTGTCAGGTGTGTTATTGGGGGGGGGGGAGATTTCTTCTCAAATATGAGTTGCCCTAGTTGACTGCTCAAGTATCTTCTACCCCTCAAATTCTATGTCACTATGGATACAGTGTTCACTCTGCTGAGATACTATAGGATCCATATACTTGATTAGAAGCTCAGCAAAACTAGCATTTGTCAAATGACAGTTTCCAATAGCGAATCCAACACTTTCTTCAATCTTCTATTCTAGTATCTTCCCAGAGAAAATTAGCTCATCTATGTATACCAATATCTCCATAAAATTCATTTCCCCAGTTGCTTTCCCCATCAGCTGTTGGAAAATACCAAGTGGTTCCAAATACAAAACACTTTTCCCATAAATAAAGTCAGATCTAAACAATTGGGAAAATATCAATTGCTCAGGGGTAGGCTATACTAATATAATAAAAATGACAATTCTACCTAAGTTAATTAAAATTATTAAAGTTATTGACTATTTTGTCCTTTGAACCTAACCTATTCCACTGATCAACTAGTTTATTTCTTAGCCAACACCAAATGGTTTTGGTATCCACTGCTTTAAAATATAATTTTAGATTTGGTACAGCTAAGCTACCTTCATTTGATTTTTTCATTAATTCCCTTGAAATTCTTGACCTTTTGTTTTTCCATATGAGCTTTATTGTTATTTCTAGGTCATTAAATAGTTTTTTGGGAGTCTGATTAGTATAGCGCGAAATAAATAGATTAGGTAAGTATTTTCATCTTTATTATATTTGCTCGCCCTATCCAAGAGCATTTAATATTTTTCCAATTGGTTAGATCAGACTTAATTTGTGGGGAAAGTGTTTTGTAGTTTTACTCATATAGTTTCTGATTTTCCCTTGGCAGATAGATTCCTAAATATTTTATACTATTGTTAGTGATATATAAGAATGCCAATGACTTATGTAGGTTTATTTTGTATCCTGCAACTTTGCTAAAGTTGTGGATTATTTCTAATAGCTTTTTAGTAGAATCTCTGGGGTTCTCTAAGTATACCCATCATATCAGCAAAGAGTGATAATTTGGTTTCCTCATTACCTACTCTAATTCCTTCAATCTCCTTCTCAACTCTTATTGCCATCAGCTTCTGATCTTGAAAATCCTGTTTCATTGAATGAATATTACCTTTTCCTCTGAAGGATTTTATTTAGTTTTGCCAGATAGGTGATTCTTGGTTGCAATTCTAGCTCCATTGCTCTCCAGTATATCAGATTCCAAGCCCTCCAGTCCTTTAATATAGAAGCTGCTAAATCTTGTGTTACCTTTTTTTTTTTTTTTTTTTTTTTTTTTTGCTGAGGCAATTGGGGTTGAGTGACTTGCTCAGGGTCATACAGCTAGAAAGTGTTAAGTGTCCGAGACCAGTTTTGAACTCAGGTCCTCTTGACTTCAGGGGTGGTGCTCTATCTACTGTGCCACCTTGCAGCCCCTAAATCTTGTGTTATCTTGACTATGGCTCCATTATATTTAAATTGTTTCTTTCTGAATGCTTGCAATATTTTCTCCTTAACCTGGGAGTTCCTGAAATTTGGCTATACTGGGAGTTTTCATTTTGGGATCTTTTTTAGAAGTGATCACTGGATTTTTAAAATTTTACCCTCTGTTTCTAGAATGTCAGGACAGTTTTCCTTGATAATTTCTTGAAAGATTATGTCTAGATTCTTTTTTTGATCATGACTTTCAAGTAGACAGATTATTTTAAAATTATCTCTCCTGGATCTATTTTCCAGATAAATTGTCTTATCAATGAGATATTTCACATTTTTCCCTATT
This sequence comes from Antechinus flavipes, assembly GCF_016432865.1. Lineage (NCBI taxonomy): Eukaryota > Metazoa > Chordata > Mammalia > Dasyuromorphia > Dasyuridae > Antechinus > Antechinus flavipes. The sequence continues at coordinate 566,568,084 of NC_067400.1, forward strand.
TTTTTGGATTTGCTTTATTGTATTTTGATTTCTCATAAAGTCATTAGCTTTCATTTGCTCAATTCTATTTTTAAAATTTTTATCTTTATTTATTTATTTATTTTTTGCTGAGGCAATTGGGGTTAAGTGACTTGCCTAGGGTCACATAGCTAGGAAATATTAAGTGTCTGAGGCCAGATTTGAATTCAGGTCCTCCTGACTTCAGGGCTGGTGCTCTACCCATTGTGCTATCTAGCTTTCCCTCAATTGTATTTTTTAAGGAATTATTTTCCTCAGTAAGCTTTTGTACCTCCTTTCCCCAATTTTGCTTTTTAAGGCATTCTTCTCCTTATTGCCCTTTTAAATTTCCTTTTGCACTTCTCTTAATGCTTTCCCTTAATTTTTCCTCTCTCTCTCTTACTTGATTTTCAAAGTCCCTTTTGAACTCTTCCATGGCCTGAGCCCAATTCTTATTTTTCTTGGAGGCTTTGGATATAGGAGCTTTGTCTGTTATCTTCTAAGTGTGTATTTTGATCTTCCTTGTTGCCATAATACCTTTCAATGGTTAGAAACTTTTTTTGTAGTCTGCTCATTTTCCTTGCCTATTATTTGGCTTTTAACTTTTTATTAAAGTAAGGCTCTGTTTCCAAGGTGGGGAGTGGGAAAAGTGTCCCAGGCTTTAGGGATTTTGGGTGGTTTTCAGAAATCTTTCTAGGAATCTGACTACAAGCACTTTTTTCTGCCCTGGAACTATTAGGTGTTTTGGGGCCCCACTGTGGTTGGAATATCTAGTGTGCTGGTCTGGGATAGGGCTCTCCTGACTGGGGCTGCTCTGGGACTGCCCACCAGACTTCTACTCCTTTACCACAGACCTCTCTGCTGACCTTCGAGTCCTCCATGATGTCCCTGGGCTGAGAGGTTCAGAAGCCTCCAGCACTGCTATTGAGTCAAAGATTCTGCCTCACTGACACTGAGGTCCCATCCTGGTATCACAGATCTTTTCTGCTGAGCTTCTAAGTTGCCTTTGGTTGAAAAATGTTCTACTCCATCTTTTTGGGTGTTCTGATGCCCTAAAATTGTTTAGGGTCATTATTTGAAGGCATTTGGAGCATTTTGGGGAAGAGGTTGGGCAAGTTCCCACCTTTACTCTGCCATGTTAGCTCTGCCCTCCTCCCCACTTTTCCTTAGAGAATCCTGACTTTCCCCAACTCTTTTGATAGGGCTGAACCATTTAAGGTCTTGCTGATCCAATGGAGTTCAAGATTCCTCCAATTCTGTTCTAAAAGAAGTTCTCACATTTCAGGGGAATCAGGGTGCAGGTGCATCTTTACAATCAATGTATCACTTTCTTATTATCATCTGGTATTTCTTGACCAGGAAACTGGTTTAAAAGTTTGTTTTTAAAATTAAAATCTAGTATTATATGTAATGGAGAAAAGCTGGAAGGTTCCCTAATACAAGAGTAAGGCAAGACTAAACTTTTTTTTCCCACTGTTATTTAAGAAAAAAAATTCTTTATTCCAGACACTGTACTTTATACTAATAAGTCATCCTTTTCTTTTTGTGTGTTTTTTTTTTTGGGGGGGGAAGGAAGGGACAAAGATTTAACAATGAAATTGCTGAGTCCACTAGGTGATATAATGAGGAGCTGAGTTCCCATCTGGCTTCAGATACTTGACACATACTGTGTGACTATGGGAAAGTGTTATGGTCCAGAACTTGAAACAAGGTGCTAAGTCATTGATAGGGACAATGCTTATGTACTTACTTAGTTCACACCTTTAGAGTTCACACCTTTTTTTTTTTAATTTATATTTTATTTTATTTTATAATAACTTTATATTGACAGAATCCATGCTAGGGTAATTTTTTTTACAACATTATCCCTTGCACTCGCTTCTGTTCCGATTTTTCCCCTCCCCTAGATGGCAAGCAGTCCTATATATGTTAGATATGTCGCAGTATATCCTAGATACAATATATGTTTGCAGAACCGAACAGTTCTGTTGTTGCATAGGGAGAATTGGATTCAGAAGGTAAAAATAACCCGGGAAGAAAAACAAAAATGCAAATAGTTCACATTCATTTCCCAGGGTTCTTTCTTTGGATGTAGCTGCTTCTGTCCATCATTTATCAATTGAAACTGAGTTAGGTCTCTTTATCAAAGAAATCCACTTCCATCAGAATACATCCTCATACAATATCGTTGTTGAAGTGTAAAGTGATCTCCTGGTTCTGCTCATTTCACTTAGCATCAGTTCATGTAAGTCTCTCCAAGCCTCTCTGTATTCATCCTGCTGGTCATTTCTTACAGAACAATAATATTCCATAACATTCATATATCACAATTTACCCAGCCATTCTCCAATTGATGGGCATCCATTCAATTTCCAGTTTCTAGCCACTACAAACAGGGCTGCCACAAACATTTTGGCACATACAGGTCCCTTTCCCTTCTTTAGTATCTCTTTAGGATATAAGCCCAGTAGTAACACTGCTGGATCAAAGGGTATGCACAGTTTGATAACTTTTTGGGCATAATTCCAGATTGCTCTCCAGAATGGTTGGATTCGTTCACAACTCCACCAACAATGCATCAGTGTCCCAGTTTTCCCGCATCCCCTCCAACATTCATCATTATTTTTTCCTGTCATCTTAGCCAATCTGACAGGTATGTAATGGTATCTCAGAGTTGTCTTAATTTGCATTTCTCTGATCAATAGTGATTTGGAACACTCTTTCATATGAGTGGTAATAGTTTCAATTTCGCCATCTGAAAATTGTCTGTTTGTATCCTTTGACCATTTATCAATTGGAGAATGGCTTGATTTCTTATAAATTTGAGTCAGTTTAGAGTTCACACCTTTAAGAGAGTTTACACATTAGTACTCACACCTTTAGAGAACATATATAAGGAGCTCCCACGAGCCTACTAGAGACTTCGGGAGATTCACAAGTCAGAAGCCCACAATCCCACTCTCTGGGAGGCAGAGTTAGTTCATTCCAACTTCAACCTTTGTGCTGGCTGGGGACATTGGGAGCGAGAGGCAGAGGCAAAGGACTAGCAGCAAGAGCTCTTGGAACCAAGGAGAGAGATAGGCCTCTAAGAAAGCTAACCGGGCTATTTTGAAGGAGACAATAAAGGATTTGGACTTTAATTCCTGGCTGCATTTGAGGTGATTATTACACTGAACTGAAACTAAGGCTGCTCCCAGAAGCTCCCCAAAAACCTGCTCAAAGAGAATATTATATTCTAGAGAAGAATAATTACAGAAAAGTCACTTAGCCCCAATTGCCTCTCCACAAACACACCAAAAAAAAAAAAAAAAAAAAGGAATTACTGTATCAAAAAGTATGATCTATTTGTAACTCATTGTCTGGAATTTTGACTTCTGGATAGGAAAATCCCTCCACCAAAGATAATCTGTAACAATATTGAAATTTGTTGTCTTAGAGAGTTTCCTGGGGGCACTGAGAGACTGAATTAGAGTCACCAGCCAGCATATCCCAGAAGAGGCACTTGAATCCAGGTCTCCATGACCCATTGTTTCATGTTCCCTCACGATATCTTGCCATTATGTTCCCCAAAATGTGACTATTGATAGCAATACCAATGATGCATTGTAATACCTGTTTCCTGCTGGACTTATTGGACTGCCTGTATTGGACTTATAAATTTTGAGGGGATAATTTTTGCCATTCTGCTGGCTTTATCATATTGCACAAAAATTCAAAGATGGATATGTGACCTTAACATTAAAAATCATGCCATAAAAATATTAGAAGAGAAGCAAATCATATACTTTTCATAATTATGGGTAGGGGACATATTCTTAACCAACCAAGATATAGAAGCAATTACCAAAAAGATAAAATAAATGACTTTGATTATATGAAACTGAAAAGCTTCTCACAAATAAAAGTAAGGTATCTGAGGTAAGAATGAAAGCAATCAAATAGATGGGAGGCACATGAGTATGTGACATTGCACCTATTTTCAGAATTTTAATGTATTGGATTTGAGGGTTTTTTTCTCTTTAAAAATATTGTGGGTAGTTAGATGATGCAATGGGTAGAGCAGTAGTCTGAGAATCACAGGGATCTGAATTTGAATTTGACCTAGATTCTTACTAGCTGTTTGACCCTAGATGAGTCACTTAACTCCAATTGCCTCCAAAAAAATTTTTTTTAAAGATTATTTACTCTATAAAATGGCTCTCTAGAAGTGGGGATAGGAAGGATTCTGGGAGAAATTCTAATGATGTTAAAAAACAAAAGCTATCAATTTTTTTTAATACCTATAATATAGGAGGGATTATATAGGGATCTGGGAATGTAAACCAAAAAGTTCATAATAGTCTTGTCCCCTGAAGGTTTATCTATTCTTGGACTCCCATTTTCAAAATAATAAAAAATAAAAGCATGACTTTAGGATTACCCTGTTTCCTCTTGACTTGTCTTTCAAGGTTGTTTTTTTCTCTTGTTTCTGTGAAACATCCTTCTGAGACTTTAAGAATTTAACCAATATACTTTTCTAGACTATCATTCTTGTTATTATAACTTTGTGGTTTGAAATATTTATCTTTTGTCTTGGGGAGGAGGGAGGTAAGAGAAAGAGGAAGAGAAAAATAAAATACTATTGAGGAAAAAAGAATAAAAAAGAAGATTGTGCAAAAATTTAAAAACATCTTTTTGACTGGGAGGCTCATTTGTTATCTAAAGTTTCTTTGTAGAAGTTATGTCTCTGTAAAGTTTCTGAAGTCTTTTTGCTTCTCACAAATATACCTTAGATTTTCGTAAAACATGCTAAGTTTTTCTGGATAGGTAAATCCAGTTTTATATGCCATGATCCTTAATTTTATAAATTTTATATTTCAGTTTCTTTAATTGGCTCTTAACCTTCTGTGATCCTAATCATATTTCTTCATTGAGTGATCTCTTTATTTCTTTTAGCAGCTTGGAACATTTTTCCTTTTATATTTGTCAATTTCAGGCTTACCCATCATGTACCTACTAGGTATACTAAATCTTAAATTTTTCCTCTTAAGTAGTCAAGTAGAGGTTTTTCTATTAGTATTTATAGGTTTTTTAACAAATTAATTCTGGGAAATTTTCTCATTTCCTAAAATATTATATCTAGATTTCAAAATTCTCTGGAAAATTAATAACCCTGAGATTTGTACATCATGATTTCTCCTGCAAGTTTATCACTTGGGTCTATATTGTTTTTCAATAGTTTGAATAATTCAGTGGATTTTTACATTTGTATTTCTAGCATTTGTTCATTAGGGGTACGTGTGTGTGTGTGTGTGTGTGTGTGTGTGTGTGTGTGTGTGTGTGTGTATTTCCTGATGACATAACTCTGTGGTTTCTATTTTTATGTTTTAATCACATTCTCCATATTGAAAATTAAGATTTGTTTCATGTTTCTTAAATCTAGCTTAATTTTATCACTTGATTTTTTACTTTCATCTAACTTTTTGATTTAGTGTTGAAATGTTATTAATGTTGCTAATTATTAATATATTTGAATATGGCATTTATTCACTTATTTCTATCTCATTAAGGATGAAAGATTAAATCTCAGAATTCAGGGGTGATTTTTTTTAGCATGGCTATTATATATTTGACTTACAGCCTTTGGACTAGATTTATAAATGGGAGCAGAGTTAATGGAAAAATGAAGGGACACTGGTACCAACTAAACCATAACTAAAAGAGATAAACATGGGACTGGATCCCTGAGAAAAATGGGAGACATTTTACTCATTCTTCTTTCTGTTTTGTTGTGGTGGTGTTATTGTTGATAAGAGTGTCTCTGTGTTCTGAACTTTTATTGAGTCTTTGTCTCTAGATATTCTGGGCATTTTAGTATTTTTCTTATATTTCATTGTCATTCACTCTTTGTTGCACAATATCCTGAGGCTGGACTGATGGACTAGCTTGAGAATATTGATGTTCACATAGTCAGTCCTTGCCCCTCTAAGAGGCAAGATTGCCAAGAGAGGACAAGATTGGCAGCAACACAGCAAAACAAGGTAGGTCTACTATATAGACCTAGAGGAAAGTTTTGAACAGGGCCATGTCTCTTGTCTAAAGCTGGGTAGTTCTAAATATAATGTGTTTTATTATTATATATACTTTCTTGAAATGGGAATTTATTGTTATGTATATTTTAATCCTTTTCTATGTTCTGCTATATATATATATAACAATTTTTTGTTTTTATTAATTTTTTAAATGATAGGGAAATTTAGAAACTACAAAACAAAAAATGAGAATTCCACAGTATTTACCAACAAGATTGTTCATCCATTTCTAAGAAGGTAGAATTTAATTTCACCAAAGATAAAGTGTAAGCAAAACTTAGAGAGATGTAGTATTTTTCGCTCAGTAAAGAGGCAGATGAGATTCACTTATATATAGATAGTAACAGTCCACGGTACTTCTATGATGCTCTAAAGACTATTTATTTTGGTGCATCTCAACTATTCGGTGATAATGGATTCATACTGATCCAAATGATGTAATCTCTTCCTTTTTCAAAAGTATTTTATTTTTCCAATCACATGCAAAGATAGTTTTCAGTATTCTTTCCATCCCAAGTCTATTGGAATTGTCTTGGATCACTGCATTGCTGAATGGATCTAAGTCTATCATAATTGATCATCAAACAATCTTGCTATTGGCTTTGTACAATGTTTTCCTGGTTCTACTTACTTCACTCAGCATCAATTCATTTATTTTTCCAGGCTTTTCTGAAATCATTTCTTATAGAACAACAATATTCCATTATTTTCATATACCATAACTTATTCAGCCATTCCCCAGTGATGGGCATCCACTCATCTTCCAATTCCTTGACACCATAAAAAAAACTACTACATTTTTTGCACATGTTGTCCTTTTTCTCTCTTTTATGATCTCTTTGAGATGCAGACCCCAAGAGTGGCACTGCTGGATCAAAGGTATGCACAATTTACTAGCCCTTTGGGCATAATTTCCAAATTGCTCTCCAGAATGGTTGGATCATTTCATAAGTCCACCAACAATGTCTCAGTTTTCCTACATCCCCTCCAACATTTATTATCTTTTCCTGTCATCTTAGACAATCTGATAGGTATAAAATGATATCTCAGAGCTGTCTTAATTCGCATTTCTCTAATCCATAGTGATTTAAAGCATTTTATCATATGATTACAAATGACTTTAATTTCTTTTATCTGAAAATTGTCTGTCCTTATCCTTTTACCATTTGTCAATTGGGGAATGGCTTATATTCTTATAAATTTGAGTCAATTATCTTTATATTTTAGAAATGAGGCTTTTGTTAGAAATACAGGCTGCAAACATTTTCCCCAGCTTTCTGTTTCCCCAAATGATGTAATCTCAATTCATCAATAACCAATCAGAAGAACACATACTATATTGCCCAAGATTTTACTTTCTCATCCTGCTAATTTTTATAAAAGACCCTGTTAGCCTTCATTCAAGAGGCTATTGATCCAATTTGTTGGCTACTGCTTTGTTGTTCAGTCATTTCAGACACCTCATTTGGGGTTTTCTTGGCAGAGATATTAAAATGGTTTGCCATTTCCTTCACCAATTCATTTTATAGATGAATAAATTGGCAAATAGGGTTAAGTGACTTGCTCAACTTCACACAGCTATTAAGTGTCTGAAGCTGTCTTTGAGTTCACAGAATTTTTGTGACTTCAAACATAACACTATCTAACTGTGCCATCTAGCTGCCCTACTGGTTACTGCTAGCCTAACTAATAAACTGATCATGCTCAGAATGAACTTTGTCTTTTAGTTTATCTGGATTTTCAGACTTAACACATAGATAGATGCAATATAAGGTTTTACCTCGCCATCAAGAAATTTGAGAAGAGCAGTCCCTTCATTGCCATAATGCTAGCTAAGGATAGAGAGAGAAACAAGACCTAGTGTAGCCAAGTCTGCACAGTCTCTCCTACATCCTTTAAAAGAGATATTGGACTGGAATTATATCTATCATCTGCTGCCCCTTAAAATCTTTAGTCTAGGGATACAATAGGTCTAGAACAAAAGATGCATGTCTGATCTCCAGAGAAGAAAGGTATTCCCAAACTTATTATACCTCATCACTCCTCATCAAATGTTAGTTGTATAAAAGTCAATCACAAATAGCCTACTATGCCATTCCTCAATTGATAAATGGTAAAAGGATATGAACAGACAATTTTTAGATAAAGAAATATGTCATTTCGAGTCATATGAAAAAAAATGCTCATAAGCATTATTGATCAGAGAAATACAGATTCAGACAATTCTGAGGTACTACTTCACACCTCAGATTGGCTAAGATGACAGGAAAAGATAATGATAAATGTTGCAGGGGATGTGGGAAAACAGATACTAATACATTGTTGGTGGAGTTGTGAGAAGATACAATCATTCTGGAGAGTGATTTGGAACTATGCCCAAAGGGCTATCACATTATGCATAGCATTTGTTCCAGCAGTGTCTCTACTGGGTCTATATCCTGGTCATAAAAAAGACCCACATGGGCAAAAATGCTTGTAGCAGCTGTATTTGTAGTGATAAGGAACTGGAAATTTAGTGGATGTCCACCAGTTGAGGAATGGTTGAATAAATTATGGTGTAAGAATACAATGGAATATTATTGTTCTGTAAAAAATGATAAACAGGCTGATTACAGAAAAGCCTGCAAAGACTTACATGAACTGATTCTGAGTGAAGAGAGCAGAACCAAGAGAACATTGTATTCAGTAAAATGATTCTGTGATGATCAATTGTGATCAACTTGGCTCTTTTCAACAATGAAGTGATTTAAGGCAATTCCAATAGATTTGGGATGTAAAACGCCATTTGCATCCAGAGAGAGAATTATAGAGACTGAATGTGGATCAAAACATAGTATTTTCACCTCTGTTGTTGTTGTTATTGTTGTTAGTTTGCTTGGGTTTTTTCTTTTCTCTGGTTTTCCCCCCTTTGATCTGATTTTTCTTGGATAGTATGACAAATATGGAAGTATGTTTAGAAGAATTACTCATGTTTAACCTATATCAGATATCTTGCTATCTTGGGAAGGGGTGAAGTGAGGAAGAGAGGGAGAAAAATTTGGAACTCAAAGTTTTGCAAAGGTGAATGTTGAAAATTATCTTTGCAAGTATTTGGAAAAATAAAATACTACTGAAAGAAAAACAATAGCCCACTATGCAGGAAGGTCATCTGTTCAAGCCAAATAGCAAACAGAATTTGTAGAAGTTATGCAGATTAAAATATAACAATTAAAGATACAGAAATAAATGAGTTCTTCACATCTGGAAGTGAGATAACATCTCAGCTCATCCAGGAAAGAGGGCACAATCTCAACCATAGGATGTTATTTCTGAGCATTCTTTAGAATTTCGAACAAGTCTAGGGACATGGCCAGGCTAGCTTCTGATAAATATCCATCATTCCAAATCTCTCTTTCTCTACTGCATTTCAGAACATTCTGTTTCCTATGTGACTGCAAAGGTTGCCTCAAATCAGTTCAGTTTTTTATAGATACATATAGCATGTACTCAGAATCTTCTCTGTCAAATTCATGCTTTCCTTTGTACACGGATCTTGTTACACAGAGCTGTGCCCATCCCACCTAGCCTGGATGGGAGCGGAACTACAGTAGTAATATAAAGCTGGAGGTTTATATAGATTCTGTTCAGTCCCCAAAGTAGAAATTACTCTGAATAAAGTTAGAGCTCATATTCTAGGACATAGGTTGAGTTCTTTATCAAATAAGTTACTGATTTAAGACTAAAAGGCTAATTTTGCTTGCATTCAAAAAGTAGATCTTTGCTATTAATCGTCCTTTTTTTTTTTTTAATAAAAAGTAATCAGGGATATATCTTTTCCCTTTAGGATTCCTTTGATGTCTTGACAAATTTTGTCAAAGTGTCTCATTGTTATTCCATTTCATTTGAATTTTTTTAAATTGGTATTTGACCCACTCATTGAGATGTTATTTTAATCTCCATTTAAGTAATTATCTTTTGTTCATATTTCTTTTATTGATTATAATTGATCTGTAAAGGAAATGTTTAAGATTTCTGCCTATGCACATTTGTTCATAAGTTTTTTCCCCTACCGCAAAATCAATTTTTGAATAGATGCTATTGGAATCTACATTGGAATACATATATATTCTCTAAGAGTTTGAATCTTTGAATCTCCAAAATGTCTGCAAAATTAACTTTTTCCAATATTGTTCAAAATTGTAATATCTTCCTTGTTCATCTTCCTTTGGGATTTATTGTACTCAGAACATTTGGGTCAATTAAAATCAGTGAGTTAATAGCTTAGTCTTTATTCATTTCAAATAGCTTTGCCCTTAAGAACTTGATTGCTCTGCTATGCGATTTATGTGTTTAACATTGATACTGTTTCATTGACTGTGAACTAGTTTCTACATTTGTTTCTCTTCTTGGAATCTATGTTTGCTATCATCTTACTTGAAATTATGATTAAAAACTTCTATTTTTTAAAGATTCTGTTGACATAATGGATTTTGAGCCCTTAATTGTGAATCTGCATTATGTTTTATATACCCTTGTCACTGGGAACAAAGTCTAGTGTTTTTGTTTTTTCCTTATCTATTTTGTTGTTTAAAATTGATTTTTAAAAGGTAAGAGTGAGTGATGTGTTTAGAATTGATATTATTAACTTCATTTTATTTTATATTCACATCTTGCTATTAATTGCTTCAGCACTTACAGCAGGATCAACTTACAACAGACTGACTTCCTACTGTGTCCCCTTGTATCCTTTTTTAGATAGGTGACACAGTGGATAGAATAACAGCCATAGAATCAGGAGGACTGATACTCCTGGCTTAAAATCTGTCTTCAAACACTTACTATCTGGACAAGTCATTTAAGTCTGTTTGCCTCAGTTTCCTCATCTGTAAAATAAGTTAGAGAAGGAAATGATGGACTACTCTAGTATCTTTGCCAAGAAAATGGGCATTCCCACAGTCAGACATGATTGAAAAACAACAAATGGCAAAGGAAGACTTTGATAGCAGCCCTAGGAAATCTGCTTCTTTTCTTTATCTAGTCTCAGAAAGGATGTTTAGTTCCCTTTGATCTAAGCTATGCTTTTGAGCTCTGTGTACAGAGATACATTTCTGCTCACTCTTGTAATAAGAAGGCTTCCTCCCTAGTGATCAAAACTATTTTATAAACAAGTATACTCTTCACTTCATTAATTAATTTGGTAGAATGGAATAGTTCTTACTAGTTGAATTATGAGACACACATGTCCAACAATTTCTGGTCGAACATGTCTAGCTCTGAGTGAATTAGGGGCAGTTTTCCTGGTTTTGTCTTATACTGATTTATTGATTGAAACTAGTCAATGAAAACTCATGCAACATTGAGCCAGGAGAGCAGCTCACTTAGTAGATTTTAAAAGGAGAGACAACTTTTATCCTCACATTTTCTTTTTCTGTCAGCCAAATACTTGGTAACTGTGAAGCTGTTAAACTTCCCAAAAAAATTGGCTATGCTTTCCCCTCTCTCCCGGAGACTATGGTTTGTTGCTCATATGTGGCAGTGAGTCTGTGTGCTTGTTTAGGTGAGGCTGAGTCAGGATGGCAAGGCTCAGGTTTACCTTTCTGCTTGGTCATCATTGTTTTTAATATTTTTCTCAATACAGATGACTGAACAGTGATCCTTAGATGGATGTTTCTAGTCTTGAAGGTAGCTTCATGAATTCAAGCAGACAAGAGTTCCTGAGCTCCTTAGGCAGAGCTGTCAGCTGAAAAGTTTTCTCCAAATGTATATTGCAAAAGAAAATCATCACCAGAAAATGACCCTAGCTCTGGTCTGACTTGACAGAAGACATGGACCTGGAAGAACTGCTTGGACAGTGGTGAAACCAAGATGAAAGTAAAATGGCTGTTTTGTGATATGTTTCATGTTTAAATGTGTATTAAATATTAATTTTAATTAATACATATATATAATATTTAATACATATAATACACAATAATAATTAATACACATATATCAAGTATCCAACTCCATGAAGAGTGTAAAAGGAGTTATAGGTTATTGTTTCAAGTTTTTTTTTTACACTATATGTCTATTGTATTTTGATTGGTTTTGTATTTGGGGGGGTATTGTGGGTGTGGGTGTGGAGAAAATAAAGTCTTTTTTTATTATAATTTTTTATTGACAGAATAATGGGTAATTTTTTTTTACAACATTATCCCTTGCACTTACTTCTGTTCCAACTTTTCCCTTCCCTCCCTTCACCCCCTCCCCTACAGGGCAGGCAGTCTTATACATGTTAAATATGTTATAGTATATCCTAGATACAATATATGCATGCAGAACTGTACAATTCTCTTGTTGTACAAGAATTAGATTCAAAAGGTAAAAATAACCTGGGAAGAAAAACAAAAATGCAAATAGTCCACATTCATTTCCCAGTGTTCCTTCTCTGGGTATAGCTGATTCTGTCCCTCATTGATCAATTGGAAGTGAGTTAGATCTTCTCTTTGTCGAAGATATCCACTTCTATCAGAATACATCCTCATACAGTATTGTTATTGAAGTGTATGATGACCTCCTGATTCTGCTCATTTCACTCAGCATCAGTTCATGTAAGTCTCTCCAAGCCTCTCTGTATTCATCTGCTGATCATTTCTTGCAGAACAATAATATTCCATAATATTAATATACCACAGTTTACCCAGCCATTCTCCAGTTGATGGACATCCATTTATTTTCCAGTTTCTAGCCACTACAAAAAGGGCTGCCACAAACATTTTGGCACATAGAGGTCCCTTTCTCTTCTTTAGTATCTCTTTGGGGTATAAGCCCAGTAGAAAAACTGCTGGATCAAAGGGTATGCACAGTTTGATAACTTTTTGAGTATAGTTCCAAATTGCTCTCCAGAATGGTTGGATTCGTCCACAACTCCACCAACAATGCATCAGTGTTCCAGTTTTCCCACATCCCACATTCATCATTATTTTTTCTTGTCATCTTAGCCAATCTGACAGGTGTGTAGTGGTATCTCAGAGTTGTCTTATTTTGCATTTCTCTGATCAATAGTGATTTGGAATACCCTTTCATATGAGTAGACATAGTTTCAATTTCATCATCTGAACATTGTCTATTCATATCGTTTGACCATTTATCAATTGGAGATTGATTTCTTATAAATTAGAGTCAATTCTCTATATATTTTAGAAATGAGGCCCTTATCAGAACCTTTAACTGTAAAAATGTAAAACAAATAATCTTATTACTAACCTGCATTGAATATCCTTTTGGGAAGATCCTAGACATGAGCTAAGCCTAAAATTGTAAGTGATTTTTCCTGGGGCTCCAGAATGGCAGCCTAAAGACAATGAGAAATCTAATCCCTCTCACGAGAAACTAGGTCCCTCAGAACTGAACACTGCCTTCTTATGAATCAAACAAAAGTTGGAGCCCTTTAATAAAAGAGGGTACACAAATACTTCCTTCACCCTCAAGATTACCAGTAGTATAATGTTGCAGAGGGGAGTGGAGCCAGCTCCATTACTAGCTAGTTAGTAGTATTGTGGAAGCCCATGGAGAAGAGGTAGTTGGTATTGTCAAATTCTGTAAGAAGGCAAAAGATCTTGAGGACCAAGAAAAGGTCATTTGGATTTGGCAGCTGAGGTTTCTGAAAATCTAGAGAGACAAATTTCAATAGATTTTAAAAACCAAATTACAAGGAGCTGAGGGTTATGGGAGGAAGTAGAGGTGACATTTTCAGAATATGGCAGTGTAAATGAAAGATCAGTGAGGATGACAATGTTAAAAAAATTTTTCTAGGACCAAGGAGATCTGAATTTGTTAGCCATAGGGAAGTTCTTAATGGGTCATGAGAGAGCCGGAATGATAAATGGAGCAAGCTCTTTAGAAGACCTGATGAGAGGGGATCCTTATCATAAGTGGAGATATTAACTTGGGCAGGAAGGATAACCTCATCCTCAGAGACTTCAAGAACAGAAGGATAGATAAAAATATAGAGGTTGAGGTGTTGAAGAACAGAGATAACAGAAGGCAGTATTGGTTTCAATTTTCTCAGTAAAATAGGATGGAGGTTGTCTGCTGGGGTAAGGCAAAAAAAGAGTTAGGGGCTTGGAAAAAAAAGGGGCTTTGGAAGGGCAACTGTGAAAATATGATAGAAAAACAGAATAATGGAAGAATTGCTTTTTGAACAGGACCAAGTGGGGTATATAACATGAATTTGTGGTGAGCCTAGTCTAGAGGATTTTATGACTGCCCCAGAAGCATTTACTTGCTCAAGAGAGCTATAGAGGCTTATAGTAGAAGTGGGACAAAAAGGAAGAGAATCAGAAATGGAGATGAGTGTCCCCCATGTTCTCTGCTGATTTGATCAATTATAAAGCCACAACTGGGAACTAAAAGAAGTGGGGCTAATGCCTGAGAGAACTGGATGCTTAAGGTTCTTGGTGAGTACTGGATTTGAATTGAGAAAACCTGGATTCAAACCCTATTGAAAGTTATGCAGACTCAGGCACCCTTTCATTATTCTGTCTGGCTTGGCAATCAGTATTGGAGAAAGTGTCACTTAATCTGCAGCTATGTATTACCGGCTATTAGTCATGTAGCGAGTCAACTTGTACATGTTTATATCTGGCAAATTGCCGTGTACTTGCTACTTTGGGCAGGAAAGGAGATGCAATGGTCCACCCCCTTTTATTGACTCAGACCTATCCTATTTATCTTTATCTCATTATGTTATCAATAAAACTTGGCTCCGTCTTGCAGTCATTGCTGATTTCCAATGATCAGCCCATCCACATGTTGCTTGTATTGTTGTTCAGTCATTTCCAACTCTTTGTGACCCATTTGGAGTTTTCTTGGCAAAGATACTGGAATAGTTTTGTTATTTCCTTCTCCAGTTCATTTTACAGATGAAGAAACGGAGGCAAACAGAGTCAAGTGCCTTGCCCAGGGTCACACAGCTCATAAATCTCTGAGGCTAGACTTGAATTTAGGAAATTGAGTTTTCTTGACTCCAGGCCAGAGCTCTATCCACTGTGCCAACATGTTGCTACTTTGATGCATTTAATAAACTCCTTTTAATTATCTATCTTGAGTTTTGCCTCATTAATCAGGACAAATAATTTCCTTTTAATACTACTTTCTTTCCATGTAACCATAAGCAAGTCACTTTCCTAATTTCAGACTTTGGACCTCACTTCTTCTTTTTAGACATCTGCCTTCTTACCCTGAAGAAACCTCCACACTCTCCTAATTGGCGACTTCTTGCTTAGACCTGTATTTCAGGAAAAACCACTTTCATGGTTTGGTTTACTTCAGATTCAACTTTCAGAATTTCACCTTCTTACCATCTTCCTACCTCCAAAGGAGCAAATCTTTGCCTTTCCCTTTTTCAATTTCTCTATAGGTGTTGTCTTCCTACATTAGAATATAAACTTGAGGGAAGAAACTTTCTTAGTTCTATTTGTACAGTGCCTGCACATAGTAAGCACTAAATAATCTCACTTCTGTATGTCAAGTCAAGAAACATTTTTTTTTAATTTTTAGCTTATACATATACATTTCTTTTCTTTCTTTCTTTTTTTTTAAACATATTTCCATGTGAGTCATATTGAGATGATATTTTCTATTTTATTGGAATTGTCTTGGATCACTAAATTGCTGAGAAGAGCTAAGTTCTTTTTAAAAATTGTTTCTTTTTAACAGAAATTTTAACTAACATTTTCTACTTTAACATTACCTAGATTTTTTACCATATCCCTCTCTTCCCTCCTTATGTCCCAGAGAATCAAACTTTTTTGGGAAAAAAAAGGATTTTAAAAAGAAAAGAAAAAGCAGAGAAAATCAACAAATTCAATCAATTCATTGAAAAAATATCTGACATTATACACTATATTCCACAGCCACAAAATAATTACCTATGTAAAAGAAAGAGGACAGGTGATTTTTAAAAAAATTTTCAATAGTATTTTATTTATCCAAATATAAAGATAGTTTTCAATATTCATTTTTTAAAAATAATTATCACTTTTTATTGACAGAATCCATGCTTGGGTAATTTTTTTACAACATTATCCCTTGCAGTCTGTTCCGACTTTTCCCCTTCCTCCCTCCCTCCACCCCTTCCCCCAGATGGCAAGCAGTCCTATTCAATATTCATTTTTGTAAGACTATGTTCCATATTTTTCTCCCTTCTTTACCTCTCTCCTAAACAATCTGATATTAAATGTGTGTAATTTTTAAACATATTTCCATATTTGCCATTCTGTACAAGAAAAATCAAATCAAAAGAGAAAAAAAAATGAGAGAAAAAGCCAACAAACAAAAATAATGAAAATATTATACTTCAAATAACATTCAGTCTCCATAATTCTCTCTCTAAATGTGGATGGCATTTACCATCCAAAGTCTTTTGGAATTTTCTTGGATCACAGCATTGCTGAATACAGCTAACTCTATTATAGGTGATCATCACACAATCTTGCTGTTGTTGTGTACAATGTTGGTTCTGCTTACTTCACTCACCATCAATTCATTTATCTTTCCAAGCTTTTCTGAAATCAGCCTAATCTTTCTGGTTAATCTAAGATTTCTATTAATAGAATAATAATATTCTACTACTTTCATATGCCATAACTTATTCAGCTATTCCCCAGTTGATGGGCATCCATTCATTTTCCAATTCTTTGTCATCACAAAAAGAACTGCTATGTTTTTTGCACATGTGGGTCCTTTCCCCTCTTTTATGGTTTTTTTGGGATGTAGACCCAGGGGGTGACATTGCTGGATCAAAGGATATGCATAGTTTTATAACCCTTTGCGGTATATATTGCTCTACACAATAGCTGGATCAGTTCATAATCCCACCAACAAGGCATTAGTGTCCCAGTTTTCCCACACCCCCTCCAACATTTATCAGTATCTTTTCTTGTTATCTTAGCCAATCTGATAGGTGTGAGGTGGTATCTCACAGTTATTTTAATTTGCATTTCTCTAATCAATAATTTAGAGCATTTTTTCATATAAAGAGAAATGGCTTTGATTTCTTAACCTGAAAATTATGTTCATATCCTTTTGATGGGGGTAAACTCTAAAACTGTGTCCCCTTTAATTTGTAAAATAATCATTATGAAACTGTGTCCCCTTTGATCTGTAAAAGAAGGGAGATTCGGGTCCTCAGAGGAGGGGGCATACTTTCCACACAGGACTTTTCTAAGATAAACGGTCATTCAATTGGAAATCTTGGGCAAATCACCCCCTATTTATCTTTTGGGGTAGCCAGATCCCCTTTCAGGAAATTCTAGGCTCTGGAAAAAAGCCTTCAAAGTGATTTCATTCATTTGGGAGATCTTGGTCAGTTTATCAACTCAAACTACCCCCAGCCCCCAAGATTTGTTCATAAAATAGGTTTCTGTTAACACAGTCCTTGAAAAATTTCCTCATTAAGAGATTTACCTGCTAATCTTAGCGAAAAATAAAACTTCCTTTTGCCATTCAGATTTCATGTTTGTGAATTCTTTTACATTAGACCTGCACTGAGACCAGAGGGGATTCTCACATCAATTCTCATGCCTCAATTCCTTACCACTATACCTGCATCTCTTTGACTATCAGTTGGGGAATGACTTGTATTCTTAAAAACTTGACTCAGTCCTCTATAAATTTTAGAAGTGAGATCTTTATAAAAAATACTGACTAAAAATTGTATACCAGCTTTCTATTTCCTTTCTAATTCTAACTGCATTGGTTTTCTTGGTGCAAAAGCTTTTTAATTTAATGAAATCAATTATCCATTTTGCATTTCATAATGTTCCCGATTTCTTGTTTGGTCATAAATTCTTCACTTCAAAGAGCATTTTTTTAAAGGCTAAATACTAGGATACAAATCCTTTTTTTTTTTTTTAATTTTTATTTAATAATTACTTTATATTGACAGAATCCATGCCAGGGTAATTTTTTTACAACATTATCCCTTGCACTCGTTTCTATTCCGATTTTTCCCCTCCCTCCCTCCACCCCCTCCCCTAGATGGCAAGCAGTCCTATATATGTTGGATATGTTGCAGTATATAGGATACAAATCCAATGGAAAGATAATACCTGCCCTCAAGGCTCTTACATTCTGATGGTATTAAATAAAACATAAAAAAGAAGCTGAAAAGGGAGGGTGGGACAGAGAAGGAGAGGAATGAAGACATGGTTCATCTGGACATCCTCTTTAAAATGCAGGCTTGGTGAAGACCAACCAGTCAATTAGAGGGCAAGATATCAGGGGTGAAGAGTACTTCTGATGTTTTAAGTCTAGGAGTCAAGTGAGCTTCTAGAATGAAGAAATTTCTGTATTATGATAGAGAAAATTTATTGAATCAGTAGTGAATCTTGGAGAGGAATTCATCTATACTAACCCTTGTCCCAAAGCCCATGGACAGGGCACTCTGCTTATTGGTGATGAAGCCTTTGCCCCGTGTGAGGAGTCAGGAGAATATGGCAAGAAGGGAGCCTTAGTGTTCTTCGGGATTCTTCAAGTGACAGTCCTCTTAGGGACTCTTCAAGGGTCAAGTTTCTTTGAGTGTTTCTGCCTTATACTTTGAGGTGGACTATGGAAAAGGCCATGCCAATTTAGGATGCTGAAAGACTCTTCTGCGAAGACACGAGAAGAGCCAGAGGTTTCCATTGTGTCCCTGTCCCCAGCTTGCTACACCAGAAACTTTGAAGAGTTTCCCCTTGGATAAGATCAAAGACACTGCCTCTCAGTTGAGTTGAGTTGAGTTATCTCACTCCCAGTTGGGGAGCTACATATCTGGTATGTATTCTATTGTGCATACCTTCTTGGATTCCTGTTTTACTATGGTTTGGATAAATGGATTTCTTTGTTAAGTGCTATGTGTGTTTACTGTTGAATTGGTATTTGGTGAGAAAGTGGTTAAGCCCTCATGAGTATAAAGCTTCAGCCCTCTCTCTCCATGACAAAATGATCAGAAGTTAAATTGAACCCGATTATATTTCCTAGACTAATAATATTGAAGGGAGAAGACAGATATATGATTCAAAAGGAAGGAAATCAGTCATCTCCACTGTCTTTGCCACCTTTCTCCAGGGGAGACTTTGGTGGGTGTGGGAGGAGGAGAGACAATGGAAGTTGGGCAGGAGATTATTCTGTTCTCAGAGAGAGGTGTACCAGGCTTGAAGTATAAAGACAACTCTCTCTACACTTGTGGGGTCCTTTTCTTACACATGTGGATTCCCCTTCTTTCATTATCTATCTGTTGTTCAAGAGGACTAGCCCATCTGGTAGGAGGGCTTGCTGATGATCCCTTCTCAGGGCAGCTCATCCATCTTTGATGTCCACCCAACTCTTACCTGTGGCTCCAATAAGTCAGAGCATACATAGAGATCACACCCTGATAAACCATCCCAGCTAAACCACATCGAGGGTAACAAACTGGTCTCAAATCTGGGAGTTAGATATCTACCCTAAGCATGTGAAGACTTCCCCTGGGAAAATGGACGGATGAGAACAATTCCCTCTAACAGCCTCGAAGGCCGCTGAACCGGAAACTGTGAAGCAATCAGAGCTGGTCAGACATAGAAGCCACCAGAAACATTGGAGTAATTCTATTTCTGACTGTAATAGCAACCGCATTCATAGGATATGTACTCCCCTGAGGCCAAATAGCATTCTGAGGCGCTACCTAATTACGAACCTCCTATCAGCCGTCCCATACATCGGTACCACCTTGGCCGAGTGAATCTGAGGGGGTTTCGCTGTAGATAAGGCCCCCCTCACCCGATTCTTTGCATTTCACTTCATCCTTCCTTTCCTCTTTATAGCACTAGCCATTGTTCACCTCCTTTTCCTTCATGAAACTGGCTCCAACAACCCCTCAGACATTAACCCAGACTCAGACAAAATCCCCTTCCACCCATGTTATACCATCAAGGATGCCTTAGGCCTAATCTTACTGCTTCTTGTACTCTTCTTACTAGCCCTATTCTCACCAGACTTGCTCGGAGATCCAGACAACTTCTTGCCAGCCAACCGCCTAAACACCCCTCCCCACATCAAACCAGAATGATACTTCTATTTGCTTCCGCAGCTCAATTCCCAACAAATTATCTGATGCATCCCTGGCCATCAACATTCTTCTTGACTTTTGTCCTACTTTGACTTTGATGCTGGAAGGGAGTTAGGTGGATGACCTTCTCCCTTAACTCCGGATCACCTGCCACTCTAGATGTCCTGGGTCCTCTTGGAAAACAAAGATCTGTCCATTTCTCTCTCCGTCTCTTTATCTCTCCTTCTACCTTCTCTATCCCTCCATCTGCTCCCTATCTATCCTACCTCCCCTGACTTGTCCTCAGAGGACTTAGGGACCTCCAGTTTCTCTCGCTCTGGATCTCTGGTGTGCTGGAGCTCTAATTCAAAATATTTCCGAGTGAGTGACAAGGCTGGAAGGAGAGGGCATTGTGGGCAGGGAGGCGGGGTCTGAGGTCAGTCATGGAGAGGGCAGAATTGGGGGCAAGTAAGAGGTGTCCACTCCCACAGGGAATGCTGCTCAGCCCGAGGAATTGGGTTGGGGAGGGGAAGGGATAAATGCAGGTGTGTCTGGGTAGGAAGACGGGGTTGGGCCAGAGGGGAAGACTGAGCTCGGGGCTCAGATTGGTGCTGCAGTGGATGAATGAGGTCGCGAGCTGAGGGCCCCACCTGGAAGAGCACAAGGGTTCACAAGTCCTAGACCTAGGCCTTGGAAAGGTCAGCCATGCGCAAGTAAAGTGACTACACTGAAGAGGGTCCGGGGCCGCGCTTAGGAGAGCACAGGCGTCGGGGGCGCGCGGACAAGGAGCAGGAGCGTGATCCCGCTCGGAATGCCGGGTTCCGGAGCGCGCACAGGAGCAGCTCCGTTTAGAACTAGGGCCAGGGTGGGGCTCAGCGGAAGTCGAAGGGCTGCCCGCGCTTTCTTGGCTCGGCTTCCGGGCCTTTTCCTAAACCTCGGGGAAAGGGTTAGATGTGACACCGCAAGCTCAGAGGGGATGTGGTGGATGTCAGCCAGACACTGCAGTGGGCCTTTTTAGTTATGACACAACCGGCATAGTGGAACTAATGTGAAGGTGACACCTCCGACTTGCCGAGGAGCCCGGATAGTTTGGATGTAACACCGATCGCAGGGCTGCGGAGACGGATGTGGCTGAGAAGACGGGGACTGATGTGGTTGTGACACCGGGCACGCGCAGAAACGCTGGGGACTGATATGGCGGTGACACCTCCGAGCCGAGTGACGAGACGGATGTGGATGTGACTCCCCGCCTTATCCCCGGCGGGCGTGCTCGCGGAGGGGACGGAGGAGGCCGGGACGCTGCCGGCGTGTGGGGGCGCAAGGAGAGCCGAAGGCCGCGGGGATGTGGACGCCGCTGTTGGACGCGCTGTGGGCGCTGCCGCTCGAGAAGCGCATCTTCGGCTCGGTGTTGCTCTTCTCTTGGACCATCTACCTCTGGGAAACCTTCTTGGCGCAGCGGCAGGTGAGCGGAGCCGCTAGGAGGAACAGGCGGGGGGTAAGGCCGCGCCCCTCCCTGCCGGGCGGGGGCCTGTCGGGGCCTGCCCTGCCCACGTGGGCTGAGGATCCGGGCGGACCGCGCCCGGCCGGGGGGAGGGCACCTGGCACTAAGCCCCCAAATTCCCCCGCCCAAAAACGACTTCCGAGGCCTCCTCAATTTCTGCCATCGCTCCTCCATCCTTGGCATGCAGCAGGCGCTTAATAACTGTTGGCTGAGTGCTTGGATTGAGTGACTTTCCTCAGAGGCTGGCTTTGGGGACTAATCTGGGGTTCAAATCGCTGTCATCTTCCTCATTTCCTCCTGATGTGACCTTGGCCAGTATCATCTCCATGAGCCTCTGTTATGTAAAATGAGAGTCGTACCAGATGCCCCTCCCTCTTCTTCCCCCCACCATCCCCCCCAGATCGCGTCTGGCTGTAAATCCCAGGTCCTCAGCGACCTGGATCTGGCTCCTTCCCTGCTTCCTATTCGCCCTACGTCGTCATACCCATTTTGATGGAGTTTTAGGATTTTCGACGCTGGTTTTCTGGTTATCCTGAGAGATAGTTAAAGGGAATATCGCATTTTCGAGCCCCAAATCTGTATCAGATTGCTTATCCCCAACATGGTTCTTTTCCTGTAACAACATTGTGAGTTTGGTAGGGTCAAAAATAGCAAGTCCATTTTCTGATGAGGAGATTGAGGACAGGAAACTATTTGGTGTAAGGCAGAAAGCCTCTGAATGCTACCCTGCTATAATCCTGGGGTCTCCAGAACATTTATAGTCCTGATTTGGGAAATTGGGGTTGAATCCTTTCCCTGCCACTTACTTGCTCTTTGATCTTGAACAGTTAAATTATTCTCTGGGTCTCATTTTTCACATTTGTAAAGGATGGAATATAAAATTGTACGGTTATATCTCTGAAAGATATAATGACTTGTCCAAAGTCACAAAGTAATAAATTGAAGAACCTGGTTTGGGATAATTCCAAGTCTTTCTTCGGTGCAGCTTGGGAAATTGAGCCTGATTGGCTCCGAGTGAATGTAAATAGCTGTTGTTTCTGTTTTGGCCAGAAACTCTGAGTTTATTTCCCTTCCCAGATTGATTTTTTTTTCCCCCACTAGATAAAAGAAGTCATTCTCTGCCTCATTTCTCACCTAACCCTAATCATCTATGGGGCTTGCTTAAGTCAAAATGAGACCTGTTCGATTTAATGAGTCCTTAGCTTAAAAGGCCAAGGTTTCCCCACTGCATCCAGGGCATCTTTAGTCCTCCTGATCTATATCTGATCCAGCTGGCTTTGTTGGAGAAAATGAGGCAGGTGACCTTGTCCAGCCCTACCTTACTGAAATCCAATTAACTTGTATGTCATGGCATCACTTCTCTGATATCATGGTCTTCTAGGATTTATTTATTCTTGGTTTATTCTTTAAAATAACCTTGGAGACCAAAGAACAAACATTTACAACTTTCTGCTGTGCAGCCCTGAGGATTGTGATTGGATGACCTCTGAGGTTCCTTCCAATTCCTCTATTCTTATGCTCTTGTGAGTTTTTTTGCTTTTCATCTCATTGAACCATCATTTTTTTCCTTTTGTTAATGGGATGTCATAAGATTAGAAAAGTATTTCTTGAAGCCTGATGCATTTCATCTGGAAATGTAAAGAATTAGGTTCTAAATGGAGTATAATGGGAAAAGCAGTAGAATCTGAGTCAGTGGATTTGGTTTTGGATTTGCTTCTCTGCTCTGCCACATTTTGTAACTTTAGACAATTTCTCAGTTGTCTTTCAGTTTCACTTTATTCTGTAAAATACACCTGGCTTTAGCTACTTCACAATTCAATTCAATTTAGCGAATATTTTTTAAGAGCCTACAATGTGCGAAGTATTGTAGATACAAAGGCAAAAAATAAAATTATCCCTGCCCTTAAGAGTTTACATTTTATCAGGGAGGTGTGGATAGTAGATGTTAGTAGATAATTTGAAGAAGTTGATAACACTAACAACTGAAAGTATCCAGAAAGATTTCATAGAAGAAGTTATATCTTAAGCTCAGCCTTTAAGGAAGATGATAATTCTAACTTGCATAGATGAGAAGAGAAATATGTTCCAGATCTGGGGAGCAGCCTAAATGTATTTAAATAAATACATGGATAGGAGGTTGAAGGCAAATTGGCTAGAATTTAGAGTTTATGAAGAAGGATTATATGAAATAAGTGGAAAGGTAGGCTTGAGCTGGGTAGTGGAAACTCGTCTATCAGATAGCTGTCTCCAAGATCAGGTGGTGTAATGGATAGAACACTGACCTGTAATCTAAGAATTCAAATCCTCCTTAATACACTTCCTGTGTGACCCTGGGCAACTCACTTAACTGCTCTTTGCCTCAATTTCATCATCTCTAAAATGGAAATAATAGTTCTATCTACCAGTGTTGTGAGGAACAAATGAGAAATTTTTTTTTAATTTTATTTTATTTAATAATTACTTTATATTGACAGAATCCATGCCAGGGTAATTTTTTTACAACATTATCCCTTGCACTCGCTTCTGTTTCGATTTTTCCCCTCCCTCCCTCCACCTCCTCCCCTAGATGGCAAGCAGTCCTATATATTTAGATATGTTGCAGTATATCCTAGATACAATATATGTTTGCAGAACCAAACAGTTCTCCTGTTGCACAGGGAGAATTGGATTCAGAAGGTAAAAATAACTCGGGAAGAAAATCAAAAATGCAAATAGTTCATATTTGTTTCCCAGTGTTCTTTCTTTGGGTGTAACTGTTTCTGTCCATTTATCCATTGAAACTCAGTTAGGTCTCTTTGTCAAAGAAATCCACTTCCATCAGAATACATCCTCATACAGTATCATTGTCGAAGTGTATAATGATCTCCTGGTTCTGCTCATTTCACTTAGCATCAGTTCATGTAGGTCTCTCCAAGCCTCTCTGTATTCATCCTGCTGGTCATTCCTTACAGAACAATAATATTCCATACCATTCATATACCACAATTTACCCAGCCATTCTCCAATTGATGGGCATCCATTAATTTTCCAGCTTCTAGCCACTACAAACAGGGCTGCCACAAACATTTTGGCACATACAGGTCCCTTTCCCTTCTTTAGTATCTCTTTGGGGTATAAGCCTAGTAGTAGCACTGCTGGATCAAAGGGTATGCACATTTTGATAATTTTTTGGGCATAATTCCAGATTGCTCTCCAGAATGGTTGGATTCGTTCACAACTCCACCAACAATGCATCAGTGTCCCAGTTTTCCCGCATCCCCTCCAACATTCATCATTATTTTTTCCTGTCATCTTAGCCAATCTGACAGGTGTGTAGTGGTATCTCAGAGTTGTCTTAATTTGCATTTCTCTGATCAGTAATGATTTGGAACACTCTTTCATATGAGTGGTAATAGTTTCAATTTCATCATCTGAAAATTGTCTGTTCATATCCTTTGACCATTTATCAATTGGAGAATGGCTTGGTTTCTTATAAATTAGGGTCAGTTCTCTATATATTTTGGAAATGAGGCCTTTATCAGAACCTTTAACTGTAAAGATGTTTTCCCAGTTTGTTGCTTCCCTTCTAATCTTGTTTGCATTAGTTCTGTTTGTACAGAGGCTTTTTAATTTGATATAATCAAAATTTTCTATTTTGTGATCAGTAATGGTCTCTAGTTCATCTTTGGTCACAAATTTCTTTCTCCTTCACAAGTCTGAGAGATAAACTATCCTATGTTCCTCTAATTTATTTATAATCCAAATGAGAAATTTTAAAAGCACTCGATAGATAGTAGGTGGTCTATACATACTTATTTCCTTCCCTCTAGAGCTGTAATACCTTAGTGATTATTTAGTCTAACTTCCTTGTTTTGTTTTGTTTTGTTTTTCCAAATAAGGAAATAAAGTCCCAAAGAAGTTAAATGACTTGCCCAGCATCATTTGCTTAGTACTAAATAACAAAGACTTTGTCCAATATCATCAGGTTATTTTGTAAAACTATACAGTACTCTGTATTAGTAAGTTTCTTGTCAAAGCCTTATCTCATATGAAATGTTTTTCTCATCAAATTTGTTTTTCAGGAGTAGGCCATCTTTCCAAAAGCATGTGTGTATCCATGAAGTCCATGATGTATCAGTCTATTACAATTACTATACAAGTCCAAGCTTCCTTACACAACTCCTAGTGGCAAATCTATTCCTCTGCTTTGGGACTATACTGGTCTGACAGTTCATGCCTAGATATGCTAGGTAGGAACTTGTGGGACCAGGTATAAGGAAGAACAATTTTCACCAAAAATCTCATCATGTGCTATGTATTCTGAGATCATACACGCTATATTTGATTATTATGTCACATTCTGGTTATAGGGTATATTTCAGTTAAATCATATATGCTTAAATTATGTAATTTGATATAATTATATATAATGTATTAATAAGTAGAATTATAAAATTATAGAATCTTGGATCTAACAGAACATTTGTGCAATACATAAACCCTTTCTTATCTATCCAGTTAGTTTTCAACTCTTCCCCTCACCCTGTTACTTTGTTTATATGTATTGCTTTAATAAAAAACCCTGGTCTTTTAAGACAGAACTTTTTTCCTTTTGTTCATGGATTCCCATTTCTTAGCAAAGGGCTTTGTGCTTAGTAATTAATAGATATGTGTTAAATTGTCTTAGTGTCCCTAGCACTTAGCACATATTAGCACTTAATAAATATCTCTTTGTGAGATTGTGAATTAATAGCATAACAGAGCATATCATCTAGTTCAACCCTTTCAGTTTATGAATGAATTGGCTGTTGAAGGGGAAAAAAAAGACCATTCAGTGTTTTAGTATGACATACTGATAAGTCAGTTTTTTCTGCTAGAAATTATTTTTTTTAGTTTGACATTAGTTTAAATACAAATATTTATTTTCAGAGAAAGAAATATCCAAACTGCAATAATCCCACCTTTCCCTTAAGACATTTTGAGCTAACAATTGTAGGACTTGAGCCAGGAAAAGATCACAATACATTAAAATTTAGTTTTAGGTTAATTTACTATTTTACCTAATACAACAATACTCATTTACATCTTTTCCTAATACTTTTTCTCTGCTATCAATACTTTTATTATTAATAAAATGAGCAAAAATCAAAAGTGGAAATTTAGGCAAAGAGGAGATTAAAAAAAATTATTTTTTTTGCTGATAGAATGATAGTTTACTTAAAAGTCCCACAGAATCAGTAACAATATTAATTGAAATAGTTAATAACTTCAGCAGAGATTCAGGCTAGGTAAACTCACACAAATAAAAAGTATTTCTAAATAAGAATAACAAAATCTGAGAAGCATTAACAGAGAGGGAAATACTGTTTAAAATAACTATAAAATGTGTAAAATATTTGTGAATTAATCTACCAAAATGCAAAATGTTTGCACAAGTTCAGTAATAAAATGCTCCTTTAAAAAAATAAAGAACACTTTTTAATAGGTGAAGAAATATTTAGTGTTCATGACTAGGCTGAATTAGTATTAGAAAAATGATAGTACTGCCAAAGTTAGTTTATGATGCTGGTCTTATTGCTATATCAGTCATGTTATCAAATTATAGAACTTCATAAAATAATAATTCATTAGGAGAAACAAAAGCATATTAATAGAAGTAATGAAAAAAGATATGTATAAAGGATGAATAACATTTTGAGGCCTCAGACTACATTATAAAAGCAGCAGGCATCAAAATATTTGATATTGTTGAGAAAATGGAGGAGATTAGATTAACTAGACAAGTATAATATAGTGAAAATCCATATTGGATTGTTGAAAAACCAGAAAGCATAAATTATGTAGGAAAAAACTCCTATGTTTGGGGCAGCTAAGTGACACAGTGGACAGAGCACCAATCCTCAAGTCTGGCCTGAGTTCAAATCAGACCTCAGACACTTGGTACTTATTAGCTGTGTGACTCTGGGCAAATCACTTACCTCTGATTGCCTTGCACACACACAAAAAAACCCCAAAAAATTCGAGATAAAAACTGTTGGAAATCTAGAAAGTAGTCTGACAGAAATTAGGTGTAGCTCAGCATCTTTTACCCTAATTCACAGTAAATTCTAAATGCATACATGACCTTAATATTAAAAATCATACCATCAAAAAAAATTAGAAAAGTAGATCTTATACTTTTTGCATTATTAGTAATGAGGCTAGGAGCTAGCTACTATTATCAATATGCTATACTTATATGTTCTTATGCAGGCTAGATTAAACAGATAAAGTTGATTGAATCTAGTCTTGCTGTCAAGATATGACTTGATTATTTTAAAGGAACCAATGAACTAAGAATCAAATGTTTTATTAGTTACTTTTTTTTTTTTCCCCTAAGGCAATTGGGGTTAAGTGACTTGCCCAGGGTCATACAGACAGGAAATATTAAGTTCTGAGGTCAAATTTGAACTCAGATCCTCCTGACTTCAAGGTTGGTGCTCTATCCACTGTGTCACCTAGTTGCCCCATTACTTTTTTTTAAACTTCATTTTGTTACTTCATTTATTTTCAGAGACGTATCTACAAAACTACTACACATGTACCAAAAGAATTGGGACAAATCATGGATTCAGAAACATTTGAAAAATCTCGACTGTATCAGCTGGACAAAAGTACTTTCAGCTTTTGGTCAGGATTGTATTCAGAAACTGAAGGCACTGTGAGTATTTTTTTTTTCTCTTTTTAAAATTATAGCTTTTTAAAATATATATACATGGATAATTTTTGACATTGTGACCATTTTAAAAAATTAAATAATTTTAACCTAATTATCACATTTGATTTCACATTTATATAGCAAAAATTCAAGTAAGAGTTTACAGATGAGAAAATAATTGTGCAGTGCTATCTTCTGAACTAATTTGGTTTGTGTTCCTCTAGTTCTTGAAAATCAGAAACTTTGAAGGAATCAACCAGAAATACATTCTTCCTATTTTTAGTCTGTCCTGATAACAGCTCCAAATGGGGGTTTTGGGAAAAATTTTCCTGTGGTACTCTGAGTCAGTTTGCTAATATTGTCTGTAAGCATTTTCAGTTAATTTTTTTTATTTGCTTGGCTCATTAGTAATCCTGAGAGTTTTCCTTTCAAGATTACTGGGCCATTTATTTTGTTGCCTCTAAAATTGTTACCACAGGCGAGTGACATAGCTAGAGAGGTTAGAAATGTCTCTTAAACAAAAAAAATCTAAATAGTACATCAGGAGCAAGGAAAGCAGAAGCATGGTACTTTAGTGAAAGACAAAACCTGGAAAATACTGTGTTTACACTATTCTTATGGAATTAGAGCCTGAGTAAAAGAGAGAAACAATATGCTAATTGTATAGTCATTTGTGAGTTGATTTTGAGACCCAGCAAACATAAGAACCTGGCATTGTTAAAATACCTTCTGCTGGATTTGAGAAAAATTAGAGCAGGGGAGTTCAAGGTACACTTGCCATGTATAAGCATTGGGAAAGTTTGGTCTTTTCTAGAAAGCTGAAGTTGACTTCATTCTAGTTTTGGGGATAGGAGTTCACAAAAAATGAATCATGCTAACTCCATCTGTTTCCAAACTATCTAGAAATGACAGAGGAGAAAGAGAAGGCATATGCAGATTTATAATGGTGTTTTGGGACTGTGTGGTAAGCCAAGAAAACCCAAGAGTCTTTGCCCGTCTATTGTGAGTTTGTAATAGTGGGTGAGTAGGGAGTAGAAACACAGACTATGAGTTCTTTTTGATATGTTGAGATTGAATAGGAATTTTGTGATAATGTTTAGATGAATGTTTAGGAACAATACATTAGTTAGGAGAGTTGAAAAGTGTAGTTTAGGGAAACAATGACTTTTAGGTTAAAGAGACATTTTCAGATACACAAGTTTTTTTTGTTTTTGTTTTTTAAATCTTTAGTAATCTGGGCCAAAGGGCCAACTCGCCAACTAATATGCTCATATAATTTAAGCTGGTATCAAGGAATAACCAAAATGTGAACAATATTAAACATTGATTCATTTATTTGGTTTAAGAGAAGGATGACATGCTCAAGGAAGAAATAGGAAAAATCAGGATTAGAAGCTTTAAAATTAAAGCAACTAATCCACCCTCTTATTGTGCAGATGGAGAAACCAAGACCCATAGATTGAGTAATTTGCCCAATGTTCAGACATTGAAGTTAAGGCAGCAGACCCAGGATTCATGTCCAAGTATTTTGACTCCAGATTGAGGAATATTTTGTGATGCCAAATTCCGGGATTTTCCTATGTTCCTTGGATATGGAATCAGAAGAGCTGGTTCCCAGGAGCAATCAATCCACAAGCATTTTGCAGTTCCTAATAAATGTCTGGTATTGTGTTCACAGCTGAGGGTACAGATGCACAAAGAATAGAATAATCCTGACTCCCAGGGGATTTATATTCTGGTAGAGGAGACAAGAACGTATATACAGAGTAAATAGAAAGTCAATACAAAATAAATGCCAAGTAGTTAAATACAATAAAGGTGGGCATTCACACTTAGGAAGAGCTTCAGGTAGAAGGTGGTACTTGAGGTAGCTCTGGTCATACAGCTGGCAGAATGTCCATTTCTTTATCCATTGCAATATACTGCTTGTCACATATGTTGCTTTTCACAAGTAGCTAAGGATTCATTAAAACTCTTCTACTTGAGTATTTCTCTCGGACAATTGGTAAAAATTTTCATTGTGTTGATTAACTTTTTTTGTTAAAAGCAGTAACAAAAATATTTTTTGGAATATCTTTGCCTCTCCCTGAGGAATCCTTTGTGCTATTGAAATTAAGGTAAATTGAGGCACAGTTTCAAGCGCCTTCAATTTATTGGTAAGATTAGCAGTTCTTGGGATTATTAAAAAACAAAAAAATCAACAACTCCCAAAGTGGATGGGCCATAGTTTGCTAACCCCTGGATAAGATGATCAGGGAAGTCTCCAGGTAAGAAGTTTCTTAGGTCTAAATAATAGAATTTGTCAACCTAGCAGGCGGATAATTAAAAGTTAACTTTATTTTGTCCTTCATTTCTTCATATGTACTTAAGATGAGGCTTTTGACATTTAGTACATTGAGGTGTAGCATTCTGGTTTCTAAACATATTCAGTCATAAGGGAATGATTGTTTAAAAAGCTTGGGTTTTAGTAATAACATAATAGTGGTGCTTTGCCCAACAAGTTCTTTCTATAAGCCAGTATTGCTTGGCTCTGGAAATGAAAAACAATGTAGTCTTTTCCCTCAAGAACTTTTTAGTCTAATGGAGAAGTTGACATTTATACAAGTAAGTCTGACTCAAAGTTGATAGTGTGCCCTAAGAAGAATTGAGGAAAAGATCACTTTCAGCTTAGTGGGCATTAGGCAGGAGGAGGTCAAGATGACATATTTGTGAGATGAGGAGGTGAGTTAATAACCCCTGTAGAGATCAAGGGTGTGTCCCCTTTCCAGGCTGTTTTCCATCTCTCCCAGTGGGTACTTTTCTAGAGCAGGAATGTTAAATTTGATGGAGTGATCTTAACTGTCAGAACTGACTGGAGTCTTCCAAGAGGAGGAAGTTCCACCTAGCAGCTAAGAGGCTTCAGATGTCAGTCTTCTCATTTCCAGGTGGGAAATGTGCCATATAGAGGTGGAGAGACTAGGAGTGGGTAGTAAAGCCCACTCCTTGGTCAGGGTCGGAGACTAGCTCTGCAGAGCTCATTCCTAGAAGCAACTGCTCAGAACCCTAGAATGTCCATCATTGTCAAGATCCTGACCTGGTCTTAACCTCTGTGTTCTCCACATTTCAGTCAGACTGGCTCACAGTGAGCCCCCCTGCCAATCTTGTTTAGCTCACCTCCTAAGTCAAGCAAACAGCTTGATATTTTTCCTGGAATAAGACTTAATTGTCTGTGGAATTCATGACTTTAAGAGTCCTGGATTACAGTCTGCCCACTGGATTTAGAATCAAAAGAATCCCAGCACTATTATATACTTGTTGTGTGACTTCAGATAAATGAGCTCTGAACACATCTGTAAAATAAAGACATGGACTGGATAACTAAGGTCAGTCAGACCATCAGTGAACATAAAGTAAGCACTCAGCTGGGAATAAAGACAGAGTGAAGGATTATGTCCCTGCAGAGAGCTCTTGTTCTAATAGAAAAGTCCACCAGACTTAATGTAAGGATATTGAGAGTCAATATAAAGAGAATACATTTGAATAAATTGACCTAGTTAAACATAGCCAGTAGTAGTGATTAGGAAAGCCTTCACATAGAGGGTGGTACTTGAGATACATCTTAAAGGAAAACATTCTGTGAAGTCAAGTCAGAAGTCGGTGAACATTTATTAAGCATCTTCCTTATGCCACACACTGAGCTAAGCTGGGGCTCCAAATAGGAAACAAGGCTGATTGGATTGTACAAAATATCATTTTCCCACCACTGAGCTTTCCCATGCTTAGTGGAGAAGTCAGGGAAGTCTCAAAGAAGTACAGCCTGGGTGAGGTGAGGAGCAAGTATAGCTCAGGTATGGGTAAGGAGAGTTGAGTCAGAACAGAGACAAGGCCTGGATTGGCTAGATCTCAATGTACAGGAGGGAGGACTTTCAGGCTGGAAAGATATATTGGAATCAGGTTGTGGAGGGAGTTAAAATTCAGATAAAGGAGTTGTTACTTCATTTTAGAAGCCAGAGGCATCCACTGGAATTTATTGACTACAGGAATGACATAGTCAGAATTGTGCTTAAAGAAATTTGCTTTTGTAGCAATGTGGAGAATGTATTTGAGTAGGAAAATTTTTATTTTTTTTTTTAATTTTTATTTATTTATTTATTATTATTTTTTTTAAAATTTTATTTTATTTAATAATAACTTTGTATTGACAGAATCCATGCCAGGATAATTTTTACACGACATTATCCCTTGCAATCACTTATGTTTTGTTTTTTTCCCCTCCCTCCCTCCTCCCCCCCCCCCCCCAGGATGGCAAGCAGTCCTATATATGTTAAATATGTTGCAGTATATCCTAGATACAATACATATTTGCAGAACCGAACAGTTCTCTTGTTGCACAGGGAGAATTGGATTCAGAAGGTAAAAATAACTCGGGAAGAAAATCAAAAATGCAAATAGTTCACATTCATTTCCCAGTATTCCTTCTTTGGGTGTAGCTGTTTCTGTCCATCATTTCTCCAATGAAACTCAGTTAAGTCTCTTTGTCAGAGAAATCCACTTCCATCAGAATACATCCTCATACAATATCGTTGTCGAAGTGTATAATGATCTCCTGGTTCTGCTCATCTCACTTAGCATCAGTCCATGTAGGTCTCTCCAAGCCTCTCTGTATTCATCCTGCTGGTCATGAGTAGGAAAATTTTTAAATCAGGAGACCAATTAGGAAGCTGCTGTTAGAATTTAGGCCCAAGTTTATAAGGGCTTGAATTAAGGTGCTCACCGTGTGAGGAGAGAAGAGACTGAATTTAGGAGATTTGAATGTAGAAATGACAAAATTTGGCAATTGATCAGATATGTGAGTCAAAGAAGAGAAAGCAGTGGCATTGCTGAGAATCCAGAGAACTGAAAGAATGGTGGTAATTCCAGTAGAAATGAAAGTTTAGAATAAGAAGAGGATTGAGTTCCACTTCTGTCTTTTTTTTTTTTAATAGATTTTTAAAGTTATTAGTCTACTTCTTTGATAATAGACCTCATTTCTCTGGTTCTACAGAGCTTCTCTAGTTACTTTTTTTGTTTTTTTTTATTTAACATGTGGCTTCTGGATTCACACATAGTATTAGAAGTTGCAGAGAATAACAGGATTTTCATGGATAGAAAAGTGTTTTTTCATTTGTTTACTATTTTTATTTTTATTATATTATTATTTTTAAAGGTGCTCAACATGCTCCTTACCAGCTGTTGTTCTATATCTCTTCCTTTACTAGGCTAAATGCTTTGCAAAAGTTGTCTACATTAAGTATTTCTACTTCTCTAATTTCTTTTTCTAAATAACTCTTCAACTTGACTTTAAAAAAATTTTTCATAATAGTTTTTATTTTCAAAATACATTAAAGATTTCAGCATTATAAAACTTTGTGTTTCAATTTTTCTCCCTCCCTCCCTTAGACAGCAAGTAGTCCAATATAGGCTTAAATATGTGTAGTTCTTCTAAAGATATTTCCATATTTATCATGCTACATAAGAAAAATCGAGTGAAAAAGAAAAAAATGAGAAAGGAAAAAAAAGTAAGCAAACAACAAAAAAGATGAAAAGCTATGCTGTGATCTACATTCAGTCCCCATGATCCTCTTTTTGGATGCAGATAGTTTTCTCTATTACAAGTTTATTGGAATTGACCTGAGTCAGCTCATTGTTGAAAAGAATCACATCCATCAGAATTAATAATCGCATATTCTTGTTATAACTGTTGTTACAATGTTCTCTTAGTTGTATTCACTTCACTTAGCATCATTTCATATAAGTCTTTCTGAAATCATCCTGCTGTTGTTCCTTATAGAACAATAATATCCTATTATATTTACATACCATACCATTCAGCCATTCCCGAAATGTTGGACATCCCCTCAGTTTCCAGTTCCTTGCCACTACAAAAAGAGCTGCTACAAACATTTTTACACAAGTGGATCCTTTTCCTTCTTTTATCATCTTTTTGGGATACAGGACCAGTAATAACACTACTGGATCAAAAGGTTTGCAATTTGATAGTCCTTTGGGCTCAGTTCAACTTGATTTTCAAAAGCTTTATTATTCAATGGATACTGCTCTCTCCAAAGTTATTGGTGAACTTTTGCCAAATCTAGTAGCCTTTTCTTTTAACCCCTTAAAATCTCCAGATCTTTTGGACAAAAGTTTTTTTTTTTTTTTTTTAATAACTTTTTATTGATAGAGAACCCATCCATGCCAGGGTAATTTTTTACAACATTATCCCTTGCACTCACTTCTGTTCCAATTTTTCCCCTCCCTTCCTCCACTCCCTCCCCCAGATGGCAAGCAGTGCTTTACATGTTAAATAGGTTACAGTATATCATAGATACAATATATGTGTGCAGAACCGAACAGTTCTCTTGTTGCACAGGGAGAATTGGATTCAGAAAGTAGAAATAACCCGGGAAGAAAAACAAAAATGCAAGCAGTTTATATTCATTTCCCAGTGTTCTTTCTTTGGGTGTAGCTGCTTCTGTCCATCCTTGATCACTTGAAACTGAATTAGCTCTCTTTATCAAAGAGGTCCACTTCCATCAGAATACATCCTCATACAGTATCATTGTTGAGGTATATAATGATCTCCTGGTTCTGCTCATTTCACTTAGCATTAGTTCCTGTAAGTCTCACCAGTCCTCTCTGTATTCATCCTGCTGGTCATTTCTTACAGATGGACAAAAGTTCTAACCATGACTTCGCCTTTTTGTTCTGATGAAGTAAATTTCTTATACTCCAACAGGAGATTTTATTCTTGTTCCTTTTAAATTTCATTTGATTAGGTTTAGCTTAGTTTTCTGGTTTACTGAGAAATTTTTATTGTCCTGTCATATAGTATGTTAGCTATCCTTTTTTTTTTTTATGTTTATTGTTATTTTATTTTTTAAATTTTATGTTTTATGTTATTTGTTATTTGAAAATTTGTTAAGGCCATGTATTCCTTTATCCTAGTCATTGATATAAATTATAAATGGCTTAGGGCCAAGCATAGAATCCAGGGCATTCTGTTAGAGATCTTTTTTAAAGTTTATATGGAACTATTAATAGCTTCCTCTTTAGGGTGGCCATTCATTCAGTTCCAAATCCATCTAATGGTACTGTCATATAGCCCACATTACTACATATTTTCTACAAAAATAACATGAGCTATTTTGCCAAAATTTGAATAAACTGTAGCTACAGTGTTTGCCTTATCTAGCACTTAAGAAAAGGAAATAATGGTTTTTCTGACATATTGTGTTCTTGATGAAGCCCTGCTTTTGTGTTCTCTTTACTTTTTTAGATGTAGGCAATTGAGAACTCCTGAAGATTTTTTAATTAACAAGAGATATGACCAACTTTATGTATTAGTAAGATTAGTTTAGTCTTGGTATGAAGGGCTAATTGATTGGAGAAGAGATCAGGTCTTGGAAGAGCTGGTATGAGACAACTGAAATAGCCCCAACAGCTCTATCCATGAGTGTGGCAGGGGGGATGACTACCATAGAGATAGAAACAATTGTTAGCCTTTTAGAGCACAGCATTCTTTATAATTTGGATTTTTTTCTAACTACACATCACTGTACTTGCCCACACTGAAACTCATTTCTTACCTACTCGTATAACCTTAAAAAGTCTCTGTACAGTTTATTCCCATATTTCTGGCTTATATTACCTGGAATGTCATCAGTGATCTTGAACCTTTTGCTGCATAAACCCTTTCCCAGAACATTTTCTGAGGATTTCAAATTAGACCACTTATTTTTGAAGATGTCTTTTTAAAGAAAATTTTTTTTTTCACTTAATAGTATTTTATTTTTTAAATTACATGTAGAGATAATTTTCACCATTCATTTTTGTAAGATTTTTGTTAAGGACCATGCCTAGGTGAAGAGGCAGGTCAATTATCCGAGAGCCTCCACAGCTGTGAATCATAACATCTGAGGGAATTGCAGGGTAGCCTTTGCTGACACAGGTATTGCAGATTAGGAATAAGATAAATTGTAGACAGAGGGAAGAGGAGAGAGTCAAACAAGCAACGGCCTTTTAGTCTCCTTGTATTCTCCTCCTCCTCCTCCTCCTCTTCCTCTTCCTCTTCCTCCTCCTCGTTCTCTCACATGAAGAGATCCATTCTACAGATCTGAGGTAGATCTCCAGCAGCCACTGGCAGATGGCTCCCGTATTACAACAGATTTTGAGTTACAAATTTTTCTCCCCTCATTCTCTTCTCCTCTGCCCAAGATAGCAATCAATCTAATATAATACATATGTAATCATTTTAAACATATTTTGGAGATGTCTTTTTATCCTACTCTGTTTTATATATCTGATTTGTTCATACTTTCTTAAAAGTCCATAGTGGGGTCAGAGTACTGAATATATTTTCTTCCCAGTGCTATTTTTCTGGATTTACTGCCAGAATAGCACTTAATGTGGGTCTTTTTTCTATATGCTATTTGGTAAACTTTTCCCTATCTTTTCTCTGTATCAGCATGCTTTAGAAAAACATTTCCTGCTTTTGACAAATTTATACTATGTATACACACACAGAGGTCAACTCCTTCATCCGCTACTTTACGCTCTATTATCACCACACCACCTTCATGCACAAACTTATCTACTCTCAGGGACTATCTAGCCTACTCTCGTATAAGAAGCCTTTCCTGATGCATCTACTCTATAAAAAACTTTCCTTCTAGAACTTACACTAAACTTTTTAAATGCAGCTATCATCTAATATGATTTATTATTGGGGTCAGTATTTATATTAGTCATATATTAGAATGACCATTGGGGCAGGAGTATATCCGAGCTAAACATCTCCTGCATCACTGAGAACAGTGCATTATATGAGGAAGATACATAATATTTTGTGTTTTCTGTGCCTGGTGTAGAGAATGTAAGCTCCTTGTGAATAGGAAATGTTTTGTCTGTTGTACCCATTCTCAGTGCCTAGCATAGTACTGTTACATAGTATTTGTTTAATAAATACTTGATTAATTTGTCTTCATCAAAAATACTTTAAAATTAAATGTGTTGTCCACTAATTTCATATTAGTTTGCATGTAAATTTACTCTCTTGATGAATTCAACAGATAGGGTTTCCCTTTGTGGAAGCCCAAGTTATCTTCTCTCTGTGATTGGTTTTTAATATGATAGTTTCATATGCTTTTGAAAAATAACTAAATTATATTTTCTTTTACAGATTATTCTTCTTTTTGGAGGAATTCCACATCTCTGGAGTTTTTCTGGAGTATTGTGTAGGCGTGCTGGTTTTGGGCCAGAGTATGAGGTACCTTTTCTTACATCTAAAAAATGTTTTTCCCCATCTTGACCTGCAGAGATTTATTGTAAATCTTGTTGGTAATTAAATTGTTCATTATTTATAGTTAGTACCTTGCATGGATT
Source organism: Antechinus flavipes (assembly GCF_016432865.1). Classification (NCBI taxonomy): domain Eukaryota; kingdom Metazoa; phylum Chordata; class Mammalia; order Dasyuromorphia; family Dasyuridae; genus Antechinus; species Antechinus flavipes. The sequence continues at coordinate 566,605,754 of NC_067400.1, forward strand.
GATAGTGGCATGTAGAGTATTTTGCCATGAAATAACTGTTTGAATTAGCTTTGCACCATAGCTGTGCAGGGATATGGGATTCAGTCTGGAGTAAAATGGGAGGAATTCTTGGAGGAAGGAACCTCCTGGAACAGAAGCAGATCTTCCCCTGCAGATTCACACTGGGATTCAGGAAGGAGTGACTCAAAGGGCTTGTAAGCCCAGCTTGTGGATTACAGCAGCCATGAGAGCGCAGGGTCATTGCTGTAGAACTAGAAGGCTTCTCAGCAGTCATGTGGTCAAACCCACACATCTTACACTTGAGGAAACTGAGGGCCAGAAAGGCTAAGTGCTTTGGCTGCTGTCCCATAAGTTTTGAATTCTGATCCTTAGACTCCAAATTCAGTGCCCTTTGCTGTATCATGGAGCCTTCCTATGGCACTAAGGAAGTCCCATTAGCAACAGAGGCAGCTGTTTCTTATCAGTCTTTGTCACTTTCAGAAGCTAGACATTCATGGACTGGGTCAGAGGACATACTTGAACTTAGGAATCCAAGGACAAAGAGAATGAAGAGATTATTGAACCACTTAGCAGAAGTGGTATCAGAGTCATATAATTCTGCAACCACTTTGCAATTCAGTTTTAACTCTACAGAAAAGAAATACAGAGGTTTATTCATTTGGCATTGTGGGCAAATTTCTGTCTATCATAGCAATTCTTGTGCAACACTGCGGGTTCAGATCTGAATGCATACTCTTTCCCTGATCTCATCAGAATTATTATACTAGGAGAGAAGGCAATGATAGGGGATGGAAGAGGAAAAACTCCCGAGTTAAGATGTTAAATATTTCTTTTTTTTCCTTGAATACCATTTTATTTTTTCAATTATATTTAAAGATAGTTTCCAGCAATCATTTTTGTAAGATTTTAAACTCTAGATGTTTTCTTCTCCCTCCTCCCAAGACAGCAAACAACCAGATATAGATTATACATGTATGGTCATGTTGTGAAAGAAAAAAATCAAAAGGGTAAAAACCATGACAAAGAAAAAGCAAACCAAAAAAAGGTGAAAATAGTATGCTTGGATCTGCATTCAGGCTCTACAATTCTTTTTTCTGGATGCAGGTGGTGTTTTTCATCTCAAGTCTATTGGAGTAAACATTAAATATATTGACTGGAATGAATAAAAACATTATTAACTTTGTAAAGATAGTGTGCACACACATATATATTTAAATATAGATATGAGCATACCTAGATATGAGGAAATAGTGATAATATTCATATTTCCAGTATAATACAAATGCTGAGTTTATAATGTCATCTTATTTTTGTAAAACAAAGAACTAACCCTGAAGACATTCTTGTGGGCAAAGTTGGGAGCAGTTGGTTTTTTTTTTTTTTTTTTTAATCTTCCCTAAATAGGTATCTTCAAGCCACTTTCTCAGAAAGGAAGAGCAGAAATATTTTAACAGAGGAAGAGGATTTAAAATACCTGTTCCCTTGCTAATATACTTAGGCTTTTAATAAGAGAGGGCTACTGACAGTAATGTTTCACATTTCTATTTTAAGTAGTAATTGATAGAAATAACATCTGGGGAACTGCCTCTTCTCTTAGTAAGGTCACAGTTGCAGAAACAAAGGTTTTTATAGCAAGACAGGATATTAGAAAAAGCAATAAGATGTGCAGTTTTTGTTGACAGAATTAAAAGGGATCTTTTCAGATGGAAGAGGGTGTGCATTTGCATTACTTAATATGAGCTAGTGTATATGTGCGTCCCTCTGTCCAGGACAGGACTACTGCAGCAAGATCTTAGGTAAAGTGACCTCTTAAGTAATGAGGTTCATTGATCACTTTTTAAAAAAAATCACTTTCTTAATTAATTATCTTTAACTCTTGTTTATCTTAAGCTAACTTGTATTGAGGCATGTTGAAATAGGCTTTATTAGTACTGCAAGTACACATTTTCAGAAGGAGCCCTCTTTATTTGTGAAGCAAATGTATATCTATGCATGTGTATGTCTGTATATATATGTGCATGTGTGTGTGTTTGTGTGTGTATAAAAACACATTTGTACACACACATTTTTGCATCTCAGGGATCAAAATTAGAAAAAAAATTCTCCTGCTGCTGCTAGAGAAATAAATATTTAACAAGGATTTATTAAGTACCTACTATGTAAATTGCCAGGCATTTTATAAATATTATCACATTTGATCCTCACAACAACCATGCGAGATAGGTGCTATTGTTATCCCCCTTTCACAGGGAGTGGCTGAGGCATTCAAAGGATACATGATTTGTCCAAAGTTACCCACCTAGTTCCTGAGCAGTCTGGGGCTGGATTTGAACTTAGGTCTTTCTGATTCTCAGTGCTCTATCCACTAACACCCAGTGGCTGTGGGTATGTGGGCTGGCTGCTGTGTAGAGAATGTGGCAATGCCATGGAAGCGCTTTGCTACCCTGTTGGCATGCCAGGTTAGGGACACAGCTGTAACCAGACCTTGAGTCTGCGTGTCCCTCCTTTAGTCTCAGAGAGAGCGAGCTTCCTTTTTAAACTTACATTCCTCACCTGTATTAGTGACCACCTCATTCTTGTTGCCTCTTGAGTTTGCTTTTCCGACTCTGGACTACTCTTTTCAGCCCCCTTTGCCAATTTCTTTTCTTCTTTGCCTCTCCCAGGTGTGAAGCTCTGCCCTCAGTTCTTTTCTTTCCACTCTGACAATCTCATCCACTTCCTTTTACTATAACTGGCTTTACTGTATTACCTCCTATATCTTTATCTCCAACCTATCTCAGTTCTGAACTGTAGGAAGAGGATTCTGAAGGGAAAAGATGGGGGAGGGCAGGCTTCCAGGCGTGGAGGAGGCTTTGATAAGAACTTAAGAGAAAAGCAGTGGAGGCCTGAACAAGAGTGAGAGAGCTATGAGTAAGTGGAAAGAAGGGGACATGTATAGGAGGTATTACGGAGGTAAAATTACTTGTATTTAGCAACTGATTGGATGGTGGAAGCAGATTGTTGAGGAAATGACTCCAAGGTTTTGTCCCTTGGAAACCAGTAGCAAGGACCATATTCCTGTCAGTAGAAACAGGGAATTGGAGAAAGTTACTCACTTAGCAGAGAATAGGAACATGGAGTGACAGTAGGATATAAAGATGTAAGTACACAGCAGACAATTTAAAATGAAAGATTTACACTAAGGAAAATTGAAGGGCACATAGTTAGATTTGGACTTCTTTGTGTAGAAGTGTTGTTGAACCATGGAAAAGATTAGAGCATGCAGAGAAAAAGAATGGGGCCTGGACCAGAGCCTTGGGAGACATCCTCTCTCAGGTAGTAGCAAAAGGAAGATGAACTAGCAAAAGATACTAAGAAGACCAGTCAGTGGAGAAAGAGAAGAGAGAAATCTGGGGAGGAAAACCTCTCCTGGAGAAGGAGGTATTAAAGATTGCAGAAAAGTTAATGGAAAATGAGGGCAGAATGAGCATAGGATTTAGGTAATATTTGGTGACCTTTTTGGAATAGAGTAGGAAGAAAAGTTGCAAAGGATCTATAAGAAGCAAAATGATTAGGGAAATGGCAGAAGGAGTAGATTGTGGTTTGGTTTGTTTTTTCCCCTGGAATTTTAGCTTTGAAAGAGTGGAGAAATATATAGAAGTGGTGTGAAGAGATAAGAAGGTCAAGGAAAGTTTGAGAACTGAGGAGAGCATCAAAGAGAGAGCCAAAGGGTAGGAGAGACTGCATTTAGCAGGGACTGGAAATGATTGTTGCAGAAAATTCCCAAAGGAGAAGGGAGGGTTTAGACTTGAGAACAGAAGTGAAGCGATTGAACTATAGCAAGGAGAAAAAGACCATCTTGTTTTCTGAGACGAGGGCAACTTTGATGTTACTTTGTAGAAATAAATAATATGTCTTTTCATATTGTCTTTAGATCACTCATTCCTTGATGTTCCTGTTTTTGGCCACACTCTTCAGTGCCCTCACTGGCTTGCCTTGGAGTATTTACAATACATTTGTCATTGAAGAAAAGCATGGTTTCAATCAACAGGTATTGTAGAATGCACTGACACTATTCGTTGTCATGTGAAGATGACTTTTTTTCTCATTCTGTCATGCCAGGGGCTTCTACTTTTGCTTATATACATCCATTACTTAACTTATTCATGTCACTTCTATTTACTTCAATGTTTTGAGAAAAATGCATAGTTGGTGAAACAGACAGTGAAGTTTTCTGATTTTTTTTCTGTAAGAACTTTTTGTATTAATACAAATAATTATATTAATTGTAATACAAATATTTCTCAGGTGATGAATTTCAAACTAGTTCTTTTAAAGGTGTGAGGGACAAAAGTTGGATAGGTATATAAAATAGATATATAAATCAGACATTTACTGATAACAAATAAATCATAATAAACCACAGTTTAAGGAGCTGGGCTCTAGAACTAGCCCTCTTTGAGTTTTATTATTGGTTAATGAGTCTACACCCCAGAACTGTTGAGGTGGCATCCCCTCTTATAACACCACTACAAATAAAGAAGTGACCTCAGGAAGGAAGGAACATTCAGAACTGAATCCCAAGGCTTCTTCCTTCCATGTTTTAAAAAAGGTCACCTTTAATTACAGTCATTCTAGTTAGTGATATTTATAAAGAGAAAAGGGATTACTACCCAGGAGGTTGCGGGTACTTAGCTTTAGAGTAAAGCAAGATCATTGTATCTAATTTTTTTTTTTTTTAATGTATTTCATTGATTCTGGATTTCAGGGGTATGGGCATTACTTGTAGAAAATTTTAAGACGTTCTATTGGAAGAAATATTTAGCCTCTGATGGCCTACATTGTGCTCTAAGTTAGACTATTCCTCAGACAAGGGTGGTTCTCCTTTAGGCCAGAAGCTTCTCCGGTTGGTAGGACCTTCCAGAACTTGTGTTTTCCTGTCATGGTCTTAATTAAAAACTTAGGGCTATTTTAACAATTCAGGGAGTCATTGGAGTAGGACTTGAGTGGAAAAGTTATTGGCAATATTTTAAACAAATGGTTGTACTCAGTTGGCTATTTAAAGTAACAGCTTTTTGTCATTTCTTTTTTTTAGACTTTTGGATTCTTCATGAAAGATTCTGTCAAGAAATTTATTGTGACTCAATGTATTTTATTGCCTGTTTCTTCACTTCTGCTTTATATCATTAAAATTGGAGGTGACTATTTTTTCATCTATGCCTGGCTGTTCACATTAATTGTTTCTTTGGTGAGTAAAGTTTCTCTTTATTTTGAGAGTAATATTTAATGTGATTGCATTAAAAAAAATTAAAGTTTTATATTTTATTCTGAATTTGACAAGTACTTCCTAGAGATAACATTTCTATATATGCAATTACAAATATTTACTATGTACAACTTGCTTTTTTAAAAGTATTTTATTAGTGGATTATTATTTTTTTAAAGCCTAAAAAAGATTTTGTTTGTTTTTATTTAAAAAAACAATTAAAAAAAAAGAATACAAAACAAAATGGAATAAAAGAAAACATTGTCATGTGCCCAGCAGAACATCAGGGAAGATTCAAAATATATGACAACAAATTACTAGGCCAAGAAAGTATATATATTAATAGAAGAAATTTTATTCATGAGTGTCCATCTTTTCTTTACTTCTTGCATATTGCTGTTTTGTTTCTCTGCTTGTGTGTCTATTTTTTACTTCATTCTTTTTTTCCCCTCTTTCATTTCCCCTTTCTCCTGTGCCCCCAAGTAGAATGTAATTAAAGGATTTATTTATATCTATCTATATAGATATATATGTACATACACATATATACCCCACCCCCATCCCCTATACACACACATATTTTTCCTATCCCTGCTGACTCATTACTTTAATTCTGCTCCTTAATTTGCCTTGCTATTACTTAATCTCTTGCCACTCATGGATCCTTCTCTTGTCTTCTTCCTTCACTCTTTGCTTCTTTGTCCACCCATTTTTCCTCACTTATTTCTTCATCGTGTATATGTAATGTTGCCTTTTTAATTCATTCCCAATGTGAGTAGTTTTTCCGTACTACAAGCCCTTCCCCCCACCCTCCCACAGTGCCTCTGTCTATTCTTCTTTAGTACTCATTTGTAGAACACAATTACTATTTTTACCTTAACTCTGCCCCATTCTTTCTTTTGAGCTATCCTATTGTTGATGTCAGTCTTAAACATATAGTATACATTTCCCATATAAAGCACCATAAAACAATTTGTCCATGTTGAATTCCTTGAATTAATCTTTGATATTGGCTCTTATATTTCAAATTTTCTATTAAGTTCAGGTTTGATTGATAGAAAGTCTTGAAAATCTGTACTTTTGTTGAATGTCCATTTTTTTCCTCATTCAGTATTATAGATAATTTTGCTGAGTATGACATTTTTGATTGCAGGCCTTGTTCTTTTGATGGTCGCTAGATTTGATTCTAGTTCCTGTGGTCTTTTATTGTGGCTGCTGCTAAGTCCTGTATAATTCTAATTATAGCTCCAGTATATTTGAATTGGGTTTTTTTTCTTTCTTTCTTGCAAAATTTTCTTTTTGATCTGGTGGTTTTGAAATTTGGCAATAATATTCCTATGTGTTTTCCACAAAGGATCGTGTTGAGGTGGTGATTGATTGATTTTTTTTTTTTCCTATTTCTACTTTCCCCTCATGTTCTATCTCCAGGACAATTTTCTTGAATTATTTCTTGCATTATTGTGTCATGGTTCTTTTTTTGGTCACAACTTTCAGTCAGTCCAATTATTCTTATGTTTTTTCTTCTTGGTCTGTTCTCCAGATTTGTTGTTTTTCTTGTAGGATGTTTCGCTTCTCCTTGCCAGATTCTAATTTTCAAAGAGTTATTTTCATCTTTGAGACTTTGTATCTTTGTATCTCCTTTTCTAGTTGGCTAACCTTTTTTCCCCCATAATCTTCTTCTTTTTCTTGAATTTTTTTTTTTTTGGTCAATGTCTCATTTGATTTTTGAGTTCTTCTATGAATTCTCTGGGCAGAAAGCCATTTCTTTGGGATAGAAGCTTTTTTTACTTCAGAGTCCTCCTCTGAAGATGAACCCCAGTCTTCCCTGTCTCCATAGTAAATTTCTATGGTGGAATTCTTTTTTGTTGGCTCTTTTTTTTTAAACAAGAAGTATTAATGTAAACACCTGTAACTGTGGGGTGAGGGGGGAATGGTGCTTCAAGTTTTACTTCAGCTCTCCTCCTAATAAATTATTTTTTTAAATAATGTTTTTATTTTTTCTCAACTGTGTGTAAAAATAATTTTTTTAAAAATTATTTTTGAGTTTCAAATTCCTTCCCCCCTATTTGAGAAGGGAAGCACCTTGATATAGATTATACATGTGTAGTCTTGCAAAACATATTTCCATATCAGCCATATTGCAAAAGATGACACCTCTTAAGGAATAGTTAAGATTTGTTAATCTTATTTATTATTATTATTATCATATAATATATAATAAATAATATTATTATTAATAAGATTTATTAAATAGCCCTCTTAACTCATGTTTGTATATAACACTAAGATTACCACAACTCATCTTAGAATTTTAAAAACTTTCTGTTAACTTTTGCTGTTAGGTCTTTTTTTTTTTTCTAGCTAGGAGGACAAGCCAGTAAAAAAAAAAGTCATGTAGAATTTGAGGGAGGGCAAAGTAACAACAAGAAAGAGTCGTTAAGTGTCAGATGCTGAATAGAGAGGAAGAGGACCGAGAATATGGCTATTTAGATTTGGCAACTAAGAGATCTTGGGTGACTTCAGGGAAAGCTCTTTTAGTTGAGTGATAAAAAGAAAAGCCAGTTTGGACAGGAGTACGGCATAAGTAAGTAGTGAGGTAGAAGATCACTTCAGGCTTTCTGTACCTAGAACCTGAGATAGGCTGAGGAATGGACAGGAGGATGGGGGAGAAGAGCACAGAAGTAGCCAGCACATATCCATCAAGATAGCTTTCACATGCATCCATATGACCACCCAATCACACTCTTTGCAGCCTACTTTCTCACTAGTACCCTTCATCTAGTCTGTTTCAGTTGAACTGACCTACTTCTTATTCTCCAATACACCATGAAAGTTTCCCCCATGAAGCCTTCCTTCCTGCTGTGAAACATCCTTCTGTCGCATGTAATTGCAACTGCAATATGACGTCTATTGTTAAATCATTTTTATTTAGAGTCATGAAATATTAGAGCCGTGGAAGTGACTTTAGCCATTATAATGATGGCTTCCTGATACTTTATAAAAATTAAGAGACTGTAGAGGCCATTTCGTTCAAGCTCTTCATTTTATAGGTGAAGAAGAGCAGATAGGGAAGCAGAGAGCTTTTCCCACACAGCTCTTCGGTGGCAGAGCTAGATTTTTAAACCTTGGATTTGTGACTCTTGAATCTGTTGTTTTTTTCCACTGAGTCTTGCTGCTCTCAGTATTCTTGTATTGCTTTACTTGAAATATGGTTCTCATCTCCTCAGCCAGATTATCCTTAGGATTTCTGTAGCCTATACTCCTTCCCCAAGTTCCTGGCAAGGTATTGTGTGATTGAAGGGGGAGAATATAATAGAGAATCACTTGTTTTCTCTTTCCCTTTCCACTGTGCACTTCTCCATCATCAGGCTTGGAAACATCTGCAGTACTAGAGAGATAGGAAAGATGTTTCTGTATGGTACTGAGATTTTGCACAACCAGTGCTTGTTTAAGGTATGGTTAAATCTGAAAACAGTGGTAGCCCTAAACTAGTCTTTATAATAGATAGTCTTGAGCATTGCTAAAAACATTTATAATATTTATATATATAAACAAAAAATAAAAAAAAAAAACATTTAACATACATAAGTAAATACTTATGAGCTTCCTTTGACTAAAATACTATAAAGTTCAGTGACACACTGGAAATATGATCTCCAAAGTCTAGACTGGCCCGTGATTAAGTGAACACATAATGCATTTCAGCTTCTGCTTGGGCTCTCATTAGGAGACCATAGTCAGGTATAGGGTGGTCACATGTAAAAGTAGACTGCTTGCAGAAAATATCTCAGGGCTACTGCTAACTGCTGGATTCCTGATTCATTGTAAGACTCTGCCATATGCCCTGGATGGCAGCCTGTTTTTGGCACACATTGTGGTCCATCTCTTGGCTTTTGCACATTGCACTTTCCCTCTCTATTCCAGACTGATTTACCCTAGAGACCAACTATGTCCCTGCTTTATTGTTACTGTTGTGATTACCACTGGGCTGCAATAGTCCCACCCAGACTAATCACTAAAGAACTATAAAGCTATAAGATGAGAGATCTCATCTTAATTTTGGAGCAGTTTTAATATTGTCCCCATGAATCCTAATAAATATAGTGGATTCACCAGATTGGCTGAATGTGGCCAGCATCCTTATTTCCTCTGGGTTGAAACATAAACTACTCTGCTTGGCATTTAAAACCATATATTGTCTGGCTCTCACCTTTCTAGATGTTTCATATTATTCCCTTCCACATACTCATCATTGCAGTCCTATTAGACTGCTAGCTAGCCCTTCCCTGAATTCAGTATCCTTTCTCCTGTGCACCTCAAACCTCATAGAATCCCCAACTTCTTTTAATCTCAGCTTGAAGTCCTCTTCAAACCCTATGACACATTTGTAATATGGGGAGCAATAGCACCAGGAGACAGACCAGCAAGACACTTGACCAGGAGTTCCTTGTAAAGGTTTCTAGTTTCCTTGGAACCAGTGATCCACTTTTTCAAGTATTAAAAAACAAAGAACACATTTCAATGATTGTTGGTTCCATATTAATTTTTTTACCTATCTCAAATACAGTAATCTAATACAATATTTCATTGTGAGTGTCATATATTTACATGGTAGGACATTGTACTCATTTACTTACCTAAAAAATAGTTGCAGGGATGTCAGAACCATGGTTGCACTTGCAAGTATTTATTGTATTTTTGTCAAGAAAAGGTGAAATAACTGATTAAATAACTAATATTTATAATCAGTTATAAATTAACTGATAATTTATCTGATAAAATAACTTGCTCTTGGGCAGAATTTTTTTTGGCTACTTGAACTCTAAGGAGGATAGTATATCATTTATTCATTTGGGTTTCTTTGTAGTCAAAGTGCCAAGAAGGAAGTCTGGGACATCTGAAAAATACATTTCATTTCGGATAGAAAGAGTAAGGAATGAGAACACCTACTTTAACAGCCTGACTCTTATTTATGACTTCTTATCTTTAGTAAATCCTTTGACCCTTGGAGTTTCAGATTCCCCATTTGTAAAGTTGGAGGTTGGACTTGATTTCCAAATTGCCTTCCTATTCTGATAATGTATTATGAATCATTCATTAAGTACTTACTATATTTACAGGGATAGGGACTGAAGATAAAAATTTAGTTGTAAATATATTATTGTATAGGAATTTACAGTCTGATTATGGGAAGGGCACATACCTATAAGTTATAGTACCAGAACTCTGGTGGAATATACTAGAGGCTTCTCAAATGCAGTGTTTCCAAATTCATTTCTTAACCTCTAAAATTCAACTTTCTTCCCAACCTTCATTTTTCTGTTAAAGCCACTCCTATCTTTTCTGTTCATAACCTTAGAGTCATCTCTGATTTTTTTTCTTCTTCCTTGCCCCATGTCTAATCAATTTTTGAGTTTAATCTAGTCTGTACCTCTGTAATGATCCCTTTTTTTCCCCTTAATAATAGCTTTTTATTTTCAAAATATATGCAGATAGTTTTCAACACTTGCCCTCGCAAAACCTTGTTCCAAACTTTTCTCCCTTCCAATATATGTTAAACATGTATAGTTCTTCTATATACATTTCTACATTTATCATGTTGCACCAGAAAAACAGATCAAAAAGAAAAAAAATGAGAAAGGAAAAAAGCAAGTGCCCCCCCCCCCAAAAAAAAAAAAAAAAGATGAAAATAATTATGCTGGGTTCAACATTTAGTCCCCACAGTCCTCTTTCTGGATACAGATTGCTCTCTCTACATCACAAGTCTATTGTGATCCCCTTTTCTTTACTCAAGTAACTATCACTCTGGTTCCAGCCTTTATCATCTCTAGTCTGGTTTATTGCAATGGCCTCCTGCTTGGTGTCCCTAATTCCATTTTCTCCCTTCTTCAATCTGTCCCTACATATAGCTGTTCAACTATCCTTTCCTCTAAGCTTCAGAACCTTTCAGTTACTCCTCATTGTTGAGAAAAACAATTTGCTTAGCAATTAGGATCCTCAGTAGTTCGATTCCTTCCTGCTTTGCTATCTTGATTTCCTTTGCCATTCTTTGCTAAGTCTACATTCCAACCGAACTAGATAATCATTTCCTAAATTCATTCCATCTCTACTTATTTGCCTTTTCATGAACAATTCCTCCTTTGTCTAGAATATAATTTCTTCTCAACTCTTCTCCTCAGAATCAGTTTCCCTTAAGAGCCCAATTCTCTGTGAAGTTTTCTCTAATCAATCTATTTACCCCAGGTTTTAGTGTTCTCTCTCTCCCTCAGATTCCCTTGTCTTTTACTCATTTGTGTACATATAGATTCTCTTCCTTGCTCCCCTTTGCAAGCTCTTTAAGAACAGGAACTAATTTTTTTTTGGTCATACTTTTAGCTAGTATATTAAGTAGGAAGGCACTTAAAATTTATTCAGTTAAGTTTTATGGCACAAAGTATAATGGAAACTGTAAGAAGACAAAGATTCTTTTTCTTTAGGCTAGAAAGATCACTTCATGGAGAAAGATACTCATGAGGTAGGTCTTGAAGGGAAGAAGGAGCTTCATCAGATTGGAATGGGAGGCAAGCCCTTGCATGTATGGCAGTAAACTAAGCAGAAGCCCAGAGATGGAAGAAGCCATTATCAAAGTATGAGAGGAAAGTAGGAAGGGAAATTGGAGGAGATCAGGTTCTGGGAGCTTACACTTTGTTAAGCAGATTTTTGGGAGAGGAGGAAAGTGATCAGACTTGTCCATTAAGGAAAGTCCTCGGATTGTGTGAGAAGATTGGCTTGGAGCAGTTGGTAGGAGGGAGAGATAGGGGGTACATTTGTCACAGAACTCTGGTCAGAGGGACCAGGGAGCTGTGCCAAAACCCAGATCATTTCTGGGTACCTAGGCACACTTTATAAACCTGTCCATGCTCTTCCTTCAGGAAACTTCTTAGAGATTGTTCTCACTTTTACATTTCAGGTACTTGTCACCATCTATGCTGACTACATCGCCCCTTTGTTTGATAAATTCATTCCTTTGCCTGAAGGAACCCTTAAAGAAGAAATTGAAGTGATGGCAAAGAATATTGACTTTCCTCTGACCAAAGTGTATGTTGTAGAAGGTAAGGCTTTACTGAGGGTAAGAAGTTCTGGCTTTGAGCCTTGTTATTAATGTTCTAAGATGTGTGTGAAGGAAAGTGCAGTATTTGTTTTTACAGTTAAGTGCTGAAATTTGGAAACTTGTGTTTTCTAAGAATGTTAGTTAGGAAGTGTTGTTAGGAAGTAAGTATGTCCAAGACATTTTCATTATATCACTGTAAAATAGTTAGTAGAAGCTTTTTTAATTCCCATTTTACAGATGAAGAAATTACATCTTAAATTAGTATTAACTTGCTAAACCCTACAACTGTTAGTGTTGACATCATGATTCAAACCAGTCTTTTGATCCTAAAATCTCTTTCTCTTGTGTCATACTCCCTCAGTTTCCAACAATAAGAAAATATATCATTTGATTCTCAAAATAATTCCCTAAGGAAGGGAATATAGATATTGTTATCCTCATTGTATAGAAGAAAAACTGAGGTCCAGAGAGGCTGCCATTTAACACAATAAGCGTAGCATATTTTGTGCCGGTTTCTGTCCTTCACATGGAAAGAGTGGCAAGGTAACGCTTCACTGACTTGCCTGCTGATGAAACCTTGGACTGCCCTGGAACTTCACAAAGTCACCGGAGAGAGAACTGAGAGCATGAGCGCTAGTGTGGGCAGAGCAGCCAGAGGCTGGGGTGGGTGGAAGACTTCACATCCTATTCAGACTTACGAGCTGGGTATTTGCTTAATTTCTCTGGGCTTCAATTTTCTCATTTCTACAGTGAGAGAATTGGACTCTGGTAGCAAAGCTCTATATCTGTGATCCTCTCATCTTTGGGATGTCAAGGCTCGGTGTAGTATACCAGTGTACTCTGTATAGTGGGTAGCCATCTGTCAGTCATCTTCCTGTGACTATCATCTAAAGACCCATCCAAACTGACCCCCTCACACCCTTTCACATGCACTTATGATACAGCCCAGTTAGCCTTTTCACTGTGTCTCATACATGGTATACCAGCTGGACTCTGTGCATGGATCATATCCCGGCGTTGCCTTTACCTCTTAAAGTCTCTCTTCCCCCAAGGTTCAGCGCAAGTTCTTGATGCATGAAGCCTTTCCTGATTCTCTAGCTGGTATGGTCAGTTGTTATGGAACCTCCCCCCGTTTCCCCCATTATCTTGTATCTGTTTTGGGGAGGGGGGGAGAGGAGAGGGAGAGGAGCTAGGTTTGCTCCTCCTGGGCAGGAGCTGCTTTGTCTTGTGTCCTTATCTCTTGCCACATTGCCTGTCACTACTTTGCTTTTCAAGATCACACCACGACTAACATTTTGCAGTTGTTCCGTCAAAGGGCAAATTGTCACACTATATCCTTCCTTAAGGATTGCCTTGCTGAAAGAATTTGTTCTTCACATGCATAATGAGCATCATATTGCTTGGTTTCTCAGTGAGTGGGGAAAAGGTAGGAAGAAGGGAAAGAATTTGAAACTCAAAGGAATATTTTTTTAATAGCTTTTTATTTACAAAACATATGCATGGGTAATTTTTCAACATTGACCTTGCAAGACCTTCTGTTCCAACTTTTTCTCTTTTCCTCTCACCTCCTCCCCTAGATGGCAGGTAGTCCCATGCATGTTAAATATGTTAAAGTACATGTTAAATCCAGTATATATATACACATTTATATAGTTATCTTGCTACACAAGAAAAATTGGATATAGAAAGAAAGAAAAACCGAGAAAGAAAACAAAAAAGCAAGCAAACAATAACAGAAAGAGTGGAAATGCTATGTTGTTTTTCCACACTCTGTTCCCACAGTCCTCTCCCTGGGTGTAGATGGCTTTCTTCATTATTGAACAATTGGAACTGTCCTGAATCATCTCATTGTTGAAGAGAGCCACGTCCATCAGAATTGGTCATCATATAGTATTGTTGTTGAAGTATATAATGATCTCCTGGTTCTGCTCATTTCACTCAGCATCACTTCATGTAAGTCTCTCCAGGCCTTTCTGAAGTTTTCCTGATGGTCATTTCTTGCAGAACAATAGTATTCCATAACATTCATATACTGTAATTTATTCAGCCATTCTTCAACTGATGGGCATCCACTCAGTTTCCAGTTTCTAGAAAGGGCCGCTACAAACATTTTTGCACATGTAGGTCCCTTTCCCTTCTTTGTGATGTCTTTGGGATATAAGCCCAGTTGAAACACTGCTGGATCAAAGGATATGCAGTTTGAAAACTTCTTGAGCATATCTCCAAATTGCTCTCCAGAATGGTTGGATCTGTTCCCAATTTCACCAACAATGTTTTACTGTCCCAGTTTTCCCACATCCCCTCCAACATTCATCATTATCTTTTCCTGTCATCTTAGCCAATCTGAGAGGTCTGTAGTGGTATCTCAAAGTTGTCTTAATTTGCATTTCTCTGATCAATAGTGATTTGGAGCACCTCAAAGGAGTATTTTAGAATTTTTAAACTTTTTTTTTAATTTAAAATTTATTTTAAAAAAAGAATATAGTATAATATTTCTGAGAGAATTTGAACCCTGCTCACTTCAGTACTTACTGTGCAACAGATATCTGTTGAATTTCTGCTTTATGTTCAGTATTGTGAGAGAAACAAATACTGAAAGTGGTTCCAATCTTTAAGATATTTATCATATAATTGAGGAGATATAATTTTCACATGAGAAATCATGCCTAAGCATTGATTGGTTGAAGCATTCATAAAGTAGCCCAAGAGGATAGGTAGTGATGGGTCATGTGGTAAAAGGACTGTAGGACATTCCAACAAAGAGAGCAGCATAGAGAAGTTCAGGAGGTGGGAGTGAGCAGTGCCTGCAGTCATATGTCCATCTCTGTTGGCCCTTATTCCAGGTCTTGTTCCTCTTTAGAGGGCCATCTGCAGTTTGTCTGCTCATTGATAGCACTGCTCCAGTTACCAGTCATCTCAGTTGTCAACTCTAACGGCTTCTTTTCGACTCTGGCCCTGCTCGGCCTTCCTGCAGCTTCTGACCCTCTCAATCTTCCTGGCACTCCTCTGCTGTGCATTCTCCCTATCCAACAGCTCTTTTTCTCTTCTTTTGATGGTTCTTTATCCAGGTTAACTGTGGGCCCAGGAGGCCGGGGGTTGTTAGCATCTCTTTTTAGATGATTTTCAGTTTTATTTGTCCAGCTCAGACCTATCTTTCCTCCAAACTCTCCCTTCTTTCTAATTTGTTTATTACTGTTGACTTCCTTAGTTTTGCCATCTAAATATCATCTTTGATTCCTTCATCTCTTACCTCCCATGTCTAATCAGTTGTCAAGTTGTATCATTTGTACTTTGTCATATCTCTTGAATATATCTTTATATTCAGAGACTTGTAGTCCTCTGAAACTGCAGTCACCTTGGTGTAGGTCCAGATGACCTTATACCTAGACCCTTGCCTTAACCGCTAGTGGGTTTGTTTGCCACAAGACTACCACTCTACTTCATCCTCTATTTCCTGTCAGAGTGATCTTCCTAAAGTGCAATTCTGGTCTTGTCATCTCCCTACTCAGTCAGTGCAGGTGGCTCCATTTTTCCTTCTCAAATAAAACATCCTTCCTTTGGCTTACAAGTCCTTTATACCCTGGCCCCTGTCTTCCTTTCCAGCCTTCTTGTCCCTCACTCCCCTCCACATACTTGGTGTTCCAGTGCCATCAGCCTCCTAGGTATTGCTCACACAAGACTCTTCACGTCAAAGGTTTCACTGGTTTTCCTAAACTCTCCCAGGCATTCTCTTCTTCCTCTCTACCTCCTGGCTCCCCTGGCTCCCTTCAGGTATTGCCTAAAATCTTAGCTTCTGCAACAAGCCTTTCCAAATCCTCCTCAATGCTAGTACCTTCCTTCTGCTCATTCTCTCCAGTTCTTCTGTCTTAGCTTGTTTGTACAGAGTTGTTTCTGTTGTTTCCTGATGCTATATTGTGGCACCTAGAGATCTAGGAGTGTTTTAGCTTTCTTTGTATCCTAGCCTATACAGAGTAGATACTTAATAAATGCTGGTTGACTGATTTGGTAAATGTCTTGAAAAGAATAAGAACATTAATGTTTTTGGAGTTGAATTGTCCTGTTTTTCAGGATGATTTTGTGCATTCTTTCACATGGTAAAGATAAAGGCTTCCAGAAAGTAGCCTAGAAAGTCCCTGGTAGGGTAATGGCATATATGGTCATAATACAATATATCCTGTAATATATAGCCTTGTAGTCTAAACCTACATTTAGGACTTTAGAAAATCCACAATTTCATCACTGTGAATACTCTTCTACCAGTATTGATCACAAACCGATTATCAGGAATTTCCTGACTTGTGGCCTAGAGAACTCATCACCTTTTGGTAGTGAAACTTTTTTTTTATGTGTTGATTTAAATTCATTCTCCTTAGATCTTTTTCTGGTATTTTCTGTCCAAAGTCTATTGGAATTGCTTCGGATCACTGAAACACTGAGAAGAATCAAGTCTGTCATAGTTGATCATCACACATTCTTGCTGTTATTATGTACGATGTATCCCCAGTTTTGCTTGTTTTGCTCAGCATCAATTCATGTAAATCTCTTCAGGTCTTTCTGTAATCAGCTCGTTCATCATTTTTTATAGAACAATAATTATTACCTTCATATGTCACAATTTGTTCAGCCATTCCCCAACTGTCAGGCATCCATTCATTTTCCAATTCTATTACAAACACTTATGCACATGTGGGTCCTTTTCCCTTTTTTATGATTTCTTTGGGATACAGGCCCAATAGACACATTGCTGGATTAAAGAGTATGCACAGTTTGATAACCTTTTGGACTTAGCTTCAGATTGCTCTCCAGAATGGCTGGGTTATTTCACATCTCCACCAACAATATATTAGTGTCCCAAGTGATAAAACTTTAAATTGTGCTTTAGATTTATCCCCTGGTAAGGCATGACCGAGTCTGGTGCCCTGGCCTGGTGTTTAAAAACCTAGGATCATAGAAAATCTCAGTAAAGACCATGCAACTTGTTGTTTAGGTTGTGGAGCATTAAGGAACTCTGGGTGAGGAAATTCTTTCTGCAAAAGCAAGTTCTTAGAGCTCTGTCTGAGGATTTCAGAATTTCAGTGCCTCTCTTGGCTCATGGCTAGTGTGCATGTGAGGTGAGACTCACTCTTTCTGACTGCCAGCTGACCTGTGTGACCACGGTCTATGGATTCATGGAACAGCTATATGCGATGCTCTATATACATAGTCTTACTTAGTCCTCACAACCAGAGTGCCACTATTCTGCCTCTT
Source organism: Antechinus flavipes (assembly GCF_016432865.1). Lineage (NCBI taxonomy): Eukaryota > Metazoa > Chordata > Mammalia > Dasyuromorphia > Dasyuridae > Antechinus > Antechinus flavipes. Next base: position 566,623,336 of record NC_067400.1, read on the forward strand.
TGTTCCTCTTTGTTCCTCTTTTCCCCTCTAGCTTCCACTCCTGAGCTTTGGTGTACCTAGAACTGTTTTGATGGAACACTTAACTTGCTCTCATATGCTGTAGTGTGTTTTTCAAATGTGAGTTTCTTGTGTATCCACATTGATTATTTTTTGCCCAAATTTACTTTCATACATTACTATCCCTGGCTTATCCTGTCTAGTACTGATACATTTGTCTATAAACACTTGAGTTACTAAGTTTCATTACTGTCATGTCTTAGATTTTGTCCTTTGTGAATTAGGGGACATTTGTATTACTATTCTTATGTCGTAGGATATTCTGGTTTGTTTGGTAACTATGTACTGAACAAACAGCTATGTATAACTGCCAAGCAGACCAGAACACCTACAACTAAAAAGAAAATAAAAACAACAGCATGTTACAACTTTGACGTTTTCTTGCTGTTTACAAAGCATGCGCCAGTTCCAATGATCTTATGAAGAGAGCCATCTACACCCACAGAGAGTTCTGTGGGAACTGAGTGTGAATCACAACATAGTATTTTCACTTCTTTTGTTGTTTGCTTGCTTACACTTTGTTTTCTTTCTCATTCTTTTCCTTCTTGATCTGATTTTTCTTGTGCAGCAAGACATTTGTGGAAATATGTGTATAGGAATTGCACACATTTAATATTATTGGATTACTTGCTATCTTGGGGAGGGAGTGAGGAAAAGGAGGGAGAAAGTTGGAACACAAGGTTTTATAAGGATCAGTAGTAAAAAATTATCCATGCATATATTTTGAAAATAAAAAGTTTTAATTAAAAAACAAAATAAAGCATCAGCCAATAGGGGCATAGACCAAAAATCTTTTTGTTTTTAATTTTTTGCTTAGCTTCATCATATTTTGGGTATCTGTGGACAAGAGGCATTTTAGAACCATATGCTTATCTGAAATGAACGATATTATTTTGCTAAATCATTATAGAGTTTAACCCAAGAAAGTTAGTATGTCATTTTATATTTTGTGATTTTCTTGCCTTTCATTGTCAGCTCATAGATTTATTATAGAAGAGAATGTCTTACAACTCTGAGATCCACTACACACCTGTCAGATTGGCTAAGATGACAGGAAAAAATAATGATGAATGTTTGAGGGGATGCAGGAAAACTGGGAACTGATGCATTGTTGGTGGAGCTGTGAACAAATCCAGCTGTTCTGGAGAGCAATCTGGAATTATGCCCCAAAAGTTACCAAACTGTGCATACCCTTTGATCCAGCAGTGTTACTTCTGGGCTTATATCCCAGAGAGATACTAAAGAAGGGAAAGGGACCTGTATGTACCAAAATGTTTGTGGCAGCCCTGTTTGTAGTGGCTAGAAGCTGGAAAATGAATGGATGCCCATCAATTGGAGAATGGTTGAGTAAATTGTGGTATATGAATGTTATGGAATATTATTGTTCTGTAAGAAATGACTAGCAGGATGATTTCAGAAAGTCTTGGAGAGACTTACATAAACTGATGCTAAGTGAAATGAGCAGAACCAAGAGATCATTATACACTTCAACAACGATACTGTATTAGGATGTATTCTGATGGAAGTGGATTTCTTTGACAAAGAGAAGATCTAATTCAGTTCTAGTTGATCAATGATGGACAGAAGCAGCTACACCCAAAGAAAGAACACTGGGAAATGAATGTAAACTGTTTGCGTTTTTGTTTTTCTTCCCGAGTTATTTTTACCTTCTGAATCCAATTTTTCCTGTGCAATAAGAGAACTGTTGGGTTCTGCACACATATATTGTATCTAGAATATACTATGACATATTTAACATGTATAAAACTGCCTGCCATCTAGAGAAGGAAATAGAGGGAGGGAGGGGAAAAGTCAAAACAGAAGTGAGTTCAAGGGATAATGTAAAAAATTACCCAGGCATGGGTTCTGTCAATAAAAAGTGATAATTATTTAAAAAAAAAAGAAGAGAATGCCTTAGTTTATGTTTCACCTATTTAGACCTTTATTACCTTCTTGTACCTCCCAGCTTGCACAGATGTTCCCGGACTCTCTCCTCCCCTACCCTATATTAATATTACTTACTTATCTCTTAATCTATTAAGTAATCCTTTGGCTTCCACCTCACATGTTTCTGTAGCATGTGGGCAAGAACTCTGGGCATGGACTCAAGACTTATGTTCATATAGTGCCTCAAATAGTAGTGGGGAAATCTACCTGTGTTGTGTTGGCCTCTGTTTGTACATCTGTAAAGTGAGAAAGTGTGGCCTGCTGTGAGGAGCACGAGATGACAGTGACAAAGTCCTTTGCAGGCCTCTATGTGCTACTGCATAAGGCCTGGTCAGTAGCAGCCCTTCACCTGGACTGCCTTTTACATAACAACCCACATGGGCTCTTTCTTAGAATGTGATGTTCAAATAGATGATCCAGGCTGGGCCTCTGCTCTTTGACAGGCTAATCTCATAGCAGCCTAAGCCTGTCTGCCACTGAGCATGTCTGCCAGGCCTTCCAGACTCCCTGCTGCTGGCCAAGGGTTGAGTATGGAGGTCACTGCTGTGCCGTGTGACAAGTCATTGGAACAAGACTTGAAAGGAAGGTTATTATTGTCCTCATTAGCGAGTTTGTTACATTTAAATATAACAACAACAGCCCTGATTGTGGGATCCTGGGCAAGTGGTTGGGTCCACTTGCCTCCTGACCAGAGGCACTCTCTAACATGCTGATGACATCACAGAGTCTGACAGAATGAATGAACACCAAAGGTATTTCAGCATATAACAAAAATGTTAGCACTCCTCTGTTTAATGACACTGGGTAGCAGCCGGCAGTTTCAGGTCCCACAAGTTTAATGTCTGTCTTCTTGGACTCTCCCACTAGGATCAAAGCGCTCCTCCCACAGCAATGCTTATTTCTATGGCTTCTTCAAGAACAAGCGGATAGTTTTGTTTGACACGCTGCTGGAAGAGTACTCCATGCCAAACAAAGAGCCCCCGGAGGAGGGCTTCTTGGAGCCCCCCAGAGATGGAGAGGGGGAGAGCCCAGAAATGAAGGCCAAAGTCAGAGTGAGTTTGACTTTAATTCTAGTCTTCCGCTGAAATATATGCAGCCCCTGCTTAGAGAATATGCAATGGTTCAGTGCCTGACAACTGCTTATTTAATCATTTTATCTCCCTACCACTGGGGTTCGAGGCTGCTGGGCCACGCTTTGCTTGCTACAAGGAACATGATATAGCCACAGACTATTACTACCAAGTTGGGTTTCAAATAGAGATTCTGTGTTTTGGAGTGATGTCTTTGTCTTAAAAGACAAAGAACTGTCTTGACTTTTCTGAAATGAGGGAATTCTTGAAAACCACAGGAAGAGAAGATAAGTTCCTTCCTAAAAATTTCATTGAAACTGTTGTCAGCCTAATATATTTAACATGATTATACATGTAGAGCTTATTGGCTACATGAGGGAGAAAAATTTAGAACTCAAAAATCTTTTTTTTTTTTTTTTTTTTGGCTTAGGCAAGTGGGGTTAAGTGACTTGCCCAGAGTCGCACAGGTAGGAAATGTTAAGTGTCTGAGGCCAGATTTGAACTCAGGTCCTCCTGAATTCAGGAATTCAAAATCTTACAAAAAAGATTATAGAAAACTGTCTATATGTAATTGGAAAAAAATAAGTGCTATTAAGTGGAAAGAGAGACAGAGACTATATGGCATTATACAGTATGTGGGGAGAGCAATAGAACTAGTCAGTTTAGCTTAATTCTCAAGCCCATAGTGGTGACTAGACTGCCATCATTAGTAGCATGAGAGTAGAGAGGCAGCCCTAACTGGAATGTTTACAGGGGAGAAAGGATGCTACTAGTTCTCTAATTATTGTATTAGGTTAGATCCAGATAAACTAACAAGTAAGGCACTTGGTAGAGCATGAATAGAGCATTAGGCCTCAAAGATCTCTGGCAGATCTCAGTTTCCTCAACTGTAAAATGGTGATGAGTAAAGGAATATTGTGACGGTGAAATGAGATCTGATTTATGAGACTTAGTGCAGTGCCTGGCCTTTTATAGGTTCTGTATTAATGCTTACTTCCTTACTTTCTCCCTATAGTGCCAGGTACTATTTTAATGCTAGAAATATAAAATACAAGCACTTGAGGCTTGGGGTCCCAGAAACCCATTTGACATTTCTTCTCAGGGTGCTAAGAAACAGTGGGAGAAGTAGGGTGTTGTTTCCTTGTGGCAGAGTTTTACTTTGCTAAGTCTGAGATAAAAGCATTAGAAAACAGCCTGAGTCTTCCCCCATTGTGTGGACAGGAGGCAAAGTCCAAAATTAACTCCCTGTTATTGGTGAGTGAGACCAGAGTGCTTTGTGACCCAGGGGAGCGGGAGTGCTCTACAGAGTTAACTGTCTATCTTTGCATGTTTTTCTCCTCCGGTCCCACATATCCCAGCAAGAGAATCACATGTTTTTTCTACATATTTTTCCTGCTGCAAACCAAGAGTGAAATTGGAAGTCTCACCCAAAAACTTGCTTTTCTAGGGAAAGATTTAACTTGTTAAAATGTTAAAGAAAAACTAAATATCTAATTATTTATTTTTTAATCAACTTAAAATTTTATTCTGACATTAGCAAACAACAAATAGGACAAGTTTTTGCATAAAGACAGTAAAACAAAAAGCTGAAATGGCAAGCCTCAGATATGTGCAGTTTGCTTTTCTCTTTAGGTTTATAATAATAAACCACCTTTTGCTTTCAAAGCTGTCTGGCTAGTCTATACTTTTTTTTTTCCCTCTCCATTTATATTCAGACTTGTGTAATTTAGCTTTCATTTATAGTTGTAGACACATACTACAAATGAAACCTTCCTTTAATATCTCTAACTCTATGAAGCAAGGATTTGCTAAGAGAAAAAGGGAATATTAATAGCTCTAAATTCCATTTAGCCTAGCACAGTGCCTATTCTCTTCCCTTCCTATTTATTTGTTGCTACCAACATTCCTATTACACTGTGCTGCTGCTTATCATAGAACATCTTTTCTGCCTTGAAAAACACTTGTTTTCACAGTAGAGATCAGGGTCACAATAGTTTCTGATTTCTTTGAGATGTTCCTCTAGAGTGAATCATGTGGGGTTGGCCCAGCTGTAGCTCTTGGAGAGCTATTATTCTCTGTATCACTTTTTTCATTTAAAATTTGGGGCCTTTGGACTCCCATTCTTCCTGATGAATGAATCCCATACTCTTCCTCTTTTGTTATAGTCCTGAACCATTCCTGCTTGACTCGGTTGTTAAATAGAAGAAGTTTATTTCTAGTAGTTGCCTTTTCCTCTTCCCCTTAACTCCTTTTTGGGAGCTCTTTTTGAGTCTTTTCTCAAGTTAGTGGAGTCTTCCAGAGCTTATGTCTCTGAGGACCATGAAACACCAATATATCATGAGGAAGCAGTAGAAGACTTGAAGAATTTTTAAAAAAATGGTCCAGTTCTGCCTGGGTTTGCCCTTGCACACTGCATCTCAGGATTTTCTCCATCATCTGGCTTTCTAAGTCCCCTGAAAGGAGGGTGGGGGGTGTGAATGCTACACCTAAGCTATCCTGGGTAAGGACATACCGCTAAGGTGCGCAGATAGAGACCTTATTGTAAATAAGCACTGAACAAGTGGCTAGTCTTTGAGCCCACCCTTTCTTTTATTTCCATTCCTACCCACTTGTACTCTTCTGTAGCCCATGTGCTTTATCTTATCCACAAAACTAACATGAGAAACTTAATCAAGTGCTTAGCAAAAAGATAGGTAACCAATTCCTGTAGCATTCCCTTGATCTCCCTAATTTAATCACACTCTCAAAAATGGAAATGAAGTTAGTCTTATATGACTTGTTCTTGATAAATCTCTGCTTCCTCTCATAGTGACTGCTTCTTTTTCTAGATGTTCATTAATTCTGAGGCATCTTTGAAGTCTTACCACAAATGCCTACTCCTTCAGCTGCCTTCCATGAAGTCTGTGATCTATAACAGACCTTTTCCTTAATTTTATTATTATTATTTTTTAACAGTCATAACTTTTTATTGACAGAACCCATGCCTGGGTAATTTTTTACAACATTATCCCTTGTACTCACTTCTGTTCCGACTTTTCCCCTCCCTCCCTCCACCTCCTCCCCTAGATGGCAAGCAGTCCTATACATGTTAAATATGTCACAGTATATCCTAGATACAGTATATGTGTGCAGAACCGAATAGTTCTCTTGTTGTACAGGAAGAGTTGGATTCAGAAGGTAAAAATAACCGGGGAAGAAAAACAAAAATGCAAACAGTTTACACTCATTTCCCAGTGTTCTTTCTTTGGGTGTAGCTGCTTCTGACCATCCTTGATCAATTGAAACTGAGTTAGATCTTCTCTTTGTCGAAGAAATTCACTTCCATTACAATACATCCTCATACAGTATCATTGTTGAGGTATATAATGATCTCCTGGTTCTGCTCATTTCACTTTGCATCAGTCATGTAGGTCTCTCCAAGCCTCTCTGTATTCATCCTGCTGGTCATTTCTTACAGAACAATAATATTCTATAACATTCACATTCCACAGTTTACCCAACCATTCTCCAATTGATGGGCATCCATTCATTTTCCAGTTTCTAGTCATTACAAACAGGGCTGCCAAGACCTTTTCCTTTAGACTTCCCTTCTAGTGCCCAGGTTATGTGTCATGGGCTTTACCTGGAGCAATCTGACTTTAGATTCTGCCTCTACCTCCTAATTGTGGGATCATGAGCAAGTTACTTAGTCTCTCTAATTTCTGTTTCCTTATCTGTAAAGTGGGGATAATACCCAATCACTGCCTCCCTTATAAGATTAAGTATGAATTACGCCTTGTAACCAAATGTTGAAGCTTTATGTGGGTTGATGATGATATATTATAATTCTCTACATCTTATTCTTCTGCCAGATTATAGAAATTCTGTGAAGGCACTGACTCTGTCTCACTTAGCTTTGCTTTCCCTCAGCCCCTGATGCGTGCATGCTTTGTACAAATCAGGCACTCAATAATAGCAGCTATTTATTACTTGTAAAACACTGCTAGGGTCCATCAGTAAGTATATGTTGAACAAAAGATTGAATATGTAGATGGACAAATGTTGCCAAGTATAAAGAAGTCTAAGATAAAGAAATAATCCTTATTTGCCTGCCTCTTGGAAGTTCAAAGGGATTGTCATGTGTATGAGCTAAGTTTGATGAGACTCTCTTTTGGCCATATTCATGCTGTTGATTCAGCAGATATTCCTAAAAATGGATTTTAAACTGATTATTATTATTTTTTAACTCAGAATAAGAAACAAGGCTGTAAAAACGAAGAGGTTCTTGCTGTTCTTGGCCATGAACTGGGACACTGGAAGTTAGGCCACACAGTCAAAAATATCGTTATCAGTCAGGTGAGTGTGTGAATATTCTGGTTTGCTTAGAAGGCCTGTTTTTCCAGATTCTCTGTTACTCAGTATAAGTCAAATAGCTATTTGTACTTTCCTCATAAACAAGTAATCCTTTCCTGGTGGGGATAGGCAAGAATTACTGTTTTGCTTCTTTTCTCCAAATTTCTTTTCAAATGTCTGGTATAATAGAAATCATTAACTTTCAAAGTCTTTGGCAAATACAGCCATTAAAGGTAAGGAAGAGAAGAACAATATATGGAATGAGAATTCTTCTTTTTCAAATTGTCTCCCTATATCACCCAGGCTATAAATGTAGCTGCAGCTCATGGGCCCAGACTTAATATTGAGGGGAAGGTTAAAGTTAAAGTTTTTTTTTTTGTTTTTTTTTTTTTTTCGGACCTGAACTGATTCACCTCTCTTTGGAAGCCTGGTGGTCCTCTGCTTTTGGGAATTTACCATATAGAATTAATGCAGCCACCCTTTCAACTTTATCCTGTTGTAGCTTGGAGCTCCTGGACAATCCCTCAGTCTCGGCCTCCCAGCTAGCAGGGATTTACAGTTATGTGCTACCACACCTTACTGACTCTAGAATATTTGGGTCTTCATTCCAAAATTGAGTTCATAAGATTTAGAGTTGGAATGGACTATAGAGATCCCCTAGTCTAAAGATTCTTAACTTGAGGTCTAGGAATTTAATATTTTTTATAACTATTTCAGTATTATTGGTTTTCTTTGTAATCTTATATATTTTATTCTTATACTTCAAACAAACAAACCAACCTACTATTCTAAGGAGGGCTCCATAAGCTTCATCAGACTGCTGATGGAGGTCATGACACAAATCTGAGAATCAGTAGATTTAGATTCAAGTGCTGACTGTGTAATAGTTCTCTCTGTGATTTTTGGAATCTGTCTCTTTGCTCCCCTATAAAGTGAGCATACTAAGACTTTCTCATTGGATCATTGTGTATGGATCAGGTAGAATCATGGATATAAAATCCTTTTTGATCTCTGAAGTGCTGTGAACATTTTAGCTATTTGTTAAGAATACAGAACTGGGGTGAGCATTCTGTATACCTGCAGACTGTTTTTCCCTTCCTGTCTAAGGCAGAAGTGTCTGAAACCAAGTGTCTGGCAGTTTCTATAATCACCTTTAATGTCATTCTTAAAATGAGAGTATCTAGTATAATTTTTAAAAAAATTTTAATAGTCTTTTATTTATATGCATGGGTAATTTTACAGCATTGATAATTGCCAAACGTTTTGTCCAATTTTTCCCCTCCTCCCCACCCCCTCCCTTAGATGGCAGGATGACCAATACATGTTAAATATATTAGAATATAAATTAAATACAAAATAGGTATACATGTGCAAACCATTATTTTGCTGTACAAAAAGAATCGGTATGTAGTAGAATTTAAAAATAAAATCCATGCTGTTGAATGTTGCTCTGTGCTGGGATCATTCCAACCATAACTTGATATACCTCTTTCATTTCAGATGAATTCTTTCCTTTGTTTTTTCTTATTTGCCATATTAATTGGTCGAAAAGAACTCTTTGCTGCATTTGGCTTTTATGATACTCAACCCACTCTGATTGGACTAATGATCATCTTCCAGTTTATTTTTTCACCTTACAATGAGGTAAAGTATGGTCTTTTAATTGTGTTCATGTAATTTATTAAATCCTGGACCTCTAGAGCAATCTTTGAAATACTTTTCTATTCCTCATGGAAGGCCTTGAAAGCTAATCTATGTTTATTCAACACATGGATTAAATAGGTGGAACAAGAGAAGATGATTTTAATTTGTCAGGTTTTCAAGAGGCTCTTTTTATTGCAGTTGGGGTGTCTGGATTGTGAGCAAAACAGACTCCCACCTGGACCAAAGTAGTAACTAGATGCTGACTGGCACTAAGCATAAAAAAAGACAGCAGAATGACGGGTAAATTTGAGAAAAGACAAAATGTGGGTACAATTAGGAACCCTTTTGGTCAAGAAGGAAATTCTTCAGAGTAACTTGTTAAATCTTTGGAAAAGGTCAAGGAATCCTTTAGCAACTGGGGCTTAAATTGGGGTTAAAATCTGGGCTGAGAAGCAGATCTTCATGTAGTTTTTGACTTTCTGGAAAGAGGAGAATTGTTCCCCAAAAGAAGCTCTCAAACTGTGAAAATGGGGAACATTAGCTGAAGAGGGCCAAAAGTGGATCCTGGGTGACCCCAGCAGTCAGCCAGCTCCCTGAGTCCACTCCCCTTCTGAGAAGATGAGGGACCTACCCCCACAATCAGACAGCAGTAGCAAGCTGGGAGCTAGCCCATCGTTGTGGTTACTGTGCTGCAGAATGATAAGCTGAAAGTTGTTAGGGGCAAAGAACATAATCTGGGGGGGGCATCCCGGAGATCTCCTCAACTAGTAGAACTTGAGGCAAGACGTTCCAGCAATTGCTGGTTAGTAAAGCAGGCTCCTAAGGGTCAGAGGCCGGCCAGCTCTGTGCTCAGCCTTATTTCTACCATACCTACCTACCTCTATTTCTGATGGGTTTTAGATCTTTTGGATGGACCCTGATATTTGGCATCAGTTTATATAAACTTCATTGTTTAGAACTGGAATGACTTATTCTGAGAAAAGGGGCCTCTTTTTTTTTTTTTTAAATGTTAAACGTTGGTAGAAATATATGTTAAATCTAATATATGCATACATATTTATACAATTATCTTATGGCACAAGAAAGGTGCCTCTTTTTGATTGAAAAAAAATGATATATCATGGAAAGGGTCCTGGATTTTACATCACAACCTAATGCTTACTACTTCTGAGATACTGGGCAAGTCATTTTCATGTGTAGGCCTTTATTTTCCCATCTGGAAAATGATGGGAGAGATGTTCTCAAATGTAAGGTTATCATTACTTTATAAAGATACCCACTAAAATTCCAGATCCTTGAATTTCATTTATCTTTATTTAGGCCTGTTTGTCTCATGTGCAGGCCCCACATTATTACTTCCTTTGTGATCTCAACTTCACCAAATATTCAGTGAGAGCAAAAGTCTTGCTTTTCAGTAACTTTTTTATCACTTCCCTTTCTTTCCCTCAGGTACTTTCTTTTTGTCTCACAGTACTGAGTCGAAGATTTGAGTTCCAAGCAGATGCATTTGCCAAGAAACTTGGAAAGGCTAAGGACCTATATTCAGCGCTGATCAAACTAAACAAAGACAACTTGGGATTTCCTGTTTCTGACTGGTTATTTTCAATGTGGCATTATTCTCATCCTCCACTACTTGAGAGACTTCAAGCTTTACAGGATTCAAAACAAGACTGAGATGCCCAGGGTCTGTGCTTGAAGACAAGTTTCTGAACGTTTCCATCCTGGCAGCATGTTCTAGCTCTTAATGTTTTTACTTTTTTTTTTTTTTTTCAAAGAAAAGAATTAAGGTGGAGGTTGGTACCCCAATTTAAATGCATTTAGAGCCCATTTTAAAATTGATTGGAATAATCAATTGTTTTAAAAAGGACAACACTGGATGAGCTTTAAAAACATAATGTATATATAAAGGTATTTTTACTTTACTTTTGATGATATAATTTACCCCCTTCATCTTCATACCTGTAATTGAATCTGCCCATTGAGTACTTTGGGCAAATCTTTGGAGGAGTTGTCCCTTCCTCTGAAGCCTTTCTATAGAGCTGACACCATGGTCCCAAATCATTGTGCTCACACCAAACTTGAATTTTTAAATAGTTAAAATTGTTCATATTTAATCTGACTGACCAATCAGTGTTTTAAATAATGAGGAAGGTATTTGTCAGTACAGTTGACATTGTTCTGATGAAATATGGTTATAAATGTACTTCTGACTTCTGTTCCTATATCCACATTTAGGTGGGCAGTCTAAGACTTTTTTTTTGTTTATTGTTTTTTATTGGGTTTTATTCATCGGAATCTATTTCACAATATAGAAAGTCACAGTTGACAAAAAATTTAATGTCATTTGGGCAAAGTATGTACCATATTAGGGAAATCGGTAGTATTTTTCAAAATACCTTTAGCTTTTTTTGAATTTGTAATTCCTTTTTATCCCTGACTTCAGCTAGATCTTCAGTAAGGAAAGCTATGTAATCCTCTTTTGGGCAGAAACAGCCATATTATGCAGATTTACATATCTATACTAGGAACAGAATTTGGAGAGGAGAGAATAAAATAGGATTTTTAGAACCCCCATCCTCCCCCAGGATGACAGGTTTCTTTTTGCATTTAGGTGAAACCCTCTGAAAACAGTAAAAACTAAAAAGTAATGCCTGTTTTGAGAAAACTTCCTTTATTTGGATTCCCCACTCCCCTTCTTCTGGAAGTAATCAATATGAATCACACTTAACATCCACTTAGATCAGTTATAGTAGTTATCAGTGGCCAAGCTCTTTTCATTTCAAAGTAACTCTCCCACCAAGAGGTTCCTTTTGACATTTTAAAAGAAATGTGTATGGGACTCCTTACACTTATGTACAATGCCTGAGGAAGCCCTAAGTTTTTGTGTCTAGTCTTTTCTTTAGTATATCTGCATTCTGGGTATTTGCTGGGACCAGCCTTCAGATTTCTGTCAGTAAAATTTTGCACAGCTGAGGTTTGAGGTGACTTCTTCACCAGAAAATATGATTGAAGTCAGTATCTCTGTTGTAATGGGTTACTTATTTGTTGCAGAAAGCAAGTGGGCTGCTTCTTTAGTTTTATTCCTCCTGGAGTATACCTCTAGATCTCCCTTATCTTCCTTCTCAGTGACATGGCTTTCCCTTCTTCCTGTGCCTTTAAACTTACATTTAAATCCAGCACAAGTCAACATTAAAAATTGCCAATGGAAAGTTATATATTCTATCTTTAATTTATTGAAAAGGCTTTATATTTTATCCACCTCCCAGACTCAAATCTCTGCACTGCTGTGAAGAGGTGACTACTATCGGAAGAGAAGCAATGGCCCTCCAGGATTTATACCCTTGAGGCTGTCTCTAGTCCCTGTTCCCTGGCGTAGTCTTCCTCTGTAAATTCTTTTTACTTGGCTCAGCCTGTACTGTCTCAGCTTTGATGCAGTGCAAATGATTGTGAGCCTGACTGCTTTCAACATCAAACTTACTAATTGGTGTCTCCACTCAGAACCACTTCATTCTGCCTGGAAGCCAAATTAAGCTTTCTTAGATGTTTTGATCATGTTATTCCCCTGCTGTACAGTGAGAATTGAGTTAGTCAAGACTTGTAAAAGGGAGTTTAGCAGGCAGCAGAAGTCTAAGCAGTTTAGGGATGCAGTCTAGGGATTTAAGCTAATTAAATGTTAAGTGCCTGCTGTACAAACGATTGTTAAAGCATTATGGTAGCTGCTAGGAATACAAATATTTTTTAAAATAGCATACCTCCAAGAAGCTTATTTTCTACTAGACAGATACAAGTAGTATAGAGATAAATATATTACAAGTTAATGTGTGGTGACTGCAAAAGAGAGACCCAAGAGGAGGAGAATACTTGTACCTGTACTGGAGAAGGGAAAAATGAAAGGAGGCTTCATGGAGAAGCAGTTCTGTGAAATGAGTTTTGAAGGAATGTGAGCCTTCAGAAAACAAGAAGTGAAGATGAAGTGCAATAGGGGACAGGTCTGCAGGAAGATACAAGATGGTGAGTTCAGAGAATAGCTAAGTCACTGGACCAGGCTGTAATGTAAGTTACAAAGGAAATTCATGTAATAAGTTTGGGAGAGAAGGTAGGTTGGAGCCTTAAAATTTAAGTCAGACAGCCTTGAAAGAATGATTTTCCTCTAGTGAAGATAAGAAGGCCCCCACGAGTTTTGAGGTATGCTCATTCCCCAGTAGGATGATTTGTGTCATCTCTGGAGGATGGACTGTGGATAATAATGAGTACAACTACTGTAGTGTCTGTTAACAGGGTGAAAGGTAGCAGTGCAAGACATGTTTTAGAGGTGGAAGTGAGATGAATTCACAGCTGATAAATGGAAGAAAGAGGGGAGTCCAAGGTTATGAGCTTGGGTGAGAGTTTTGGGAGCTTGGATTGTGTTCCAAGCTGAGCTTGCTGCACTTATAGGGCCATCCAGGTGGAAATGACCATCAGCATTTGCAGATGAGGAAATTGAGATCACATAGAGATAAGGATTAGATAATATAGATTTTTAAAAACAACACAGGAGCAATGAGACTACCAAAGGGTAGATGTCTTACAGCAGGAATTATGACTCCCCCTGAGGATAAATTTCAGGGTATTCTAGAATTTGAATAAAGGGAGAAAATATATCTTCATTTTCACTGAAATTTAGCATTTCATTAGGAATGTATGTAACAAACACTCTGAGAAGGTGTTTATTGGTCTCCTTGGGTTTATAGAGGAATCAATAGCATAAAAATAAGAGACAAGCAAAGAAAGCCCAGGCCAGAGTTATGGATACTATTGCTCAGGTGGTGAAACGTGTTGGATAACTGGAAGAGGAGCTGAAGCAGTGGTCAGCTAAGTTAAGAGGAGAGCCATGAAAGAACTCTCTCAAAACATTATTTAGAAATAAAGATTAAGACTCACTTAAGTTTGGCAGACATCACTAGCAATATGTGGGGAAATAGTTTCAGTTGAGTTGTGGAGTCATGAATCATATTGCAAAGGGTTCAGGGGAGTGAAAAGATGGAGAGGAAGCAACTCTAGAGATTTGTCAAAGCAAAGGAGTGATACCAGCCTGATTGAGGAGAAAGTAAGGTCAAGGGCAGTGTGTATGACATAATACGTTGGGCCCATCATCCAAAAGCTTTCTGCTCAGAAGCAATTTAAACTCCATCCTTAGGTATATTTCAAAGAGAATTACTTGGATCCCAGTCTTTTTTTTTAAATTTAATTTAATTTAATTTTATTTTATAATAACTTTATATTGACAGAATCCATGCCAGGGTAATTTTTTTACAACATTATCCCTTGCACTCGCTTCTGTTCCGATTTTTCCCCTCCCTCCCTCCACTCCCTCCCCTAGAAGGCAAGCAGTCCTATATATGTTAGATATGTTGCAGTATATCCTAGATATAATATATGTTTGCAGAACCGAACAGTTCTCTTGTTGCACAGGGAGAATTGGATTCAGAAGGTAAAAATAACCCGGGAAGAAAAACAAAAATACAAATAGTTCACATTCATTTCCCAGTGTTCTTTCTTTGGGTGTAGCTACTTATGTCCATCATTGATCAATTGAAACTCAGTTAGGTCTCTTTGTCAAAGAAATCCACTTCCATCAGAATACATCCTCATACAATATCGTTGTCGAAGTGTATAATGATCTCCTGGTTCTGCTTATTTCACTTAGCATCAGTTCACGTAAGTGTCTTGGATCCCAGTCTTTCAGGATTTTGTGCTAAATCACACTGGTGTGAACTTGCAAGAATATGGTATACAACTCCTGTCTTCAGCTGTAATATTATACCCATAGCCTCCTTCATGCCTACTGAATCACTCGATCTTCTTCCCATTCATTCAGTCTGTTGCTCCTGACCTGGCCTTCCCAATCAACTACTTAAGCATAACCACCATTCCCTAAGGTTTGCCCTGTGCCTTACCTCTGAATCCCTTCCCTCTCCCATCTCCCATCCTTAGCCTGGCAGCATGACTGTATGTGACATCTTGTTCAAGACCCCAGCCCAGTCAACATTTCTTTCTTTCTTTTTTTTTCATTTATCAGTTACATTTCTTTAGGAGTTTCTTCTCTTTAAATTTTCTTCCAAAATTTTGTATCTTATCTCATATGCATGTGCACCTGTCATGTGTCTTCTCTCCCTGTCTCCCCATTTAATTGTAAACTTCTGGATAGTAAAGATCCATTTTTTCCAGCTTTGTATCCCCACTGCCTACTATGGGGCTCTTTATTGTCATCACTTCAAAAAGTATTAAATTGAATAGAAATAGAAGTTTCTGATAAAACTTCTGATTGAAAGCTCACAAATACTTTATGGTTAGCAGATCTCTTGGGGAAAAGCAGAATTTAAGAGCCATCCTCAAGGAGCTCATGGTCTAGTAGGAAATTGGGTTGCAAACACAATTATAATAAAGTGTTGAATGATGAAAGCATTGGAGAGTTACCCATGTGCTGTGCAAGTCCCAAGGGGCAATTATCAAGAGAATGAGAATCCAGTGAGATTTGCTGAAGGAGCTGATAATTTGAGTTGGGCCCTCATGGATACCAGTGATAACAGAGGAAGAGATGAGACAGAGGAGCATGTTTAGAGCTAGATGGCACAGTGGATAGGGCTCTGGGCTTGCACACTGATTTGGGAAACCTATGTTCAAATCCTGCCTTAGTCACTGATCCCAGGCAAATCACTTAGCCTCTCTATTTTAATGTTTAAATTTGAGTTGGCAGGCCACTGAAGAGTTTTGAGCTAAGGCATACCATGTCCAGGCCTAGTTAAAAAAAAAAAAAAAAAAAAAAAACCACCATTCTGGCAGTAGGACAAAGATAAGATTTTAGAGGAGAGACTTCTATTTCAATAATTATAATGAGATCTTGACTAATGGCAATGGGAATAGGGAAAGAGTGGATATGGAGTTAGATTGGGGAATTACCTCTATAATGGTTAAAACTGGGAATAAATGAGAGCACAGTAAAATCCAGGGACAGGACTTTAAGGAACACCAAGGAGATTGTGCCATCTCTCATGCTGATATCCAGTGGGAGAGTGTGATTATCAATATAAAAAAAGGTAAGCTAAGTAGTGCAGTGGATGGAGAATTGGCCCTTGAGTCAAGTCAAATCCAGCCCCAGATACAAACTTTGTGACTCTTGGCAGGTCATTGCTTCCAAAAATAAACAAGTCAAGGAATCTCTTTAAGATTTGTTGTTGTTGTTTTTTCCTAAATCTTGGATCTGGCAATCAGATGGTCATCAGGAACCTTAGCAATTTCAGTGGCTTCATGAGGGCAGAATACCAAGGTGTTGAGAAGAGGTTAGGTAGTGGGGAAGTAAATGAACGCATGGTAGACGGCATTCTCATTGCTAAGCAATCGAGGAAGGAAAGCAATGGGATGTTAGTTAGATGATTAGGATGTAGGGAAGGCTATTCTTTGTCATTCAGGGAAGACCACAACCCATAAGATGAAGCCAATAATGAGGAAGAGATGAAAGACTGATGAGACAGAGAAGAATGATCCCTGGAGCAAGACCTTGGAGAGAAGGTGGTGATAGGGAAATAAGATTAGCTTTAGTGAGTAGGAGAAATATTCTGGAGAAGAGAAGTTATAATGTAAGGTTTAAGGAATGGAGGAAGGAGATGAGAAAGCTTGTGTGAACTATCCCTTCAACTGAGTGTTAGCCCTTCTGCCTTTTTTATATTATTTAATTTTACTAATCTCCCCAACATCTTTATGCCTTTGTGCATTCAGGGCAAGGCTAATCTTTAGGCATTTGACTTTGTTTGGTCCATGATTAACAGCTTTGGGCTCAGAGATAACCACAACAGGCAAAACTGAGCCATTCTTACCTGGGTTACTGGCCGTCTTGTGCTGTTTTCAATCAACAAGCATTTATTAGGTGCCTAATAAATGTCAGGTACCATATCAGACTGTAGAGACACAAAGATAAAAATTAAACTGTCCCTGCTTTCAGAGAGTTTACATTTTGTTAGAGGAGACAATATGCTTTTATAAACATAGAGGCAAATGCAAATGGACCAATCACAAAGTAATTTTTATGGGGAAGGAAGCAGAAGCAATTTATGGAATCAGGAAAGGTCTCAGGGTGTAAGATGTTGTCTAAGCTGAGCTTTGAAGGAAATGGGATTCAGAGATGGAGGTAAGAAGAAAACTCTGCAGACATGAGGAAGAGCTAGTGCAAAGACTTGGATATGGATATGGAAGATGCAATCTTGTGTGTGAAAAACAATAAGAAATCCAATTTAGAAGGAGGAGCAAGAAGGCTGGATCAAAGAGTGTACAAAGGGAAAGGATGCATAATAGGTTGAAGCCAGCTTTAGAAAGGGCCGAGATTTCAAATCACGTTTTGTCCCAAATTCACTGTTTTTTCCAGGGTCATTTCATCAACCTAAAGTTGAATCCAGTCCAAACTCCTCATTTCATAAGTCAGGGAAATGAAACTCGGAGAGATGAATCATGATTTGCCCAAGATCACACAACAGGTGAATGGCAAAACAGATTTAATATGGTGGTAATTAAAAAAACAAAAAACTTTTAAGTTAGGAGAAGCTAGTGAGAGAACTCACTCGACAGGTAATTAGAGTTGCCCAAAATAGACCCTCTCTCCTCCTCTTCACAGTTTTATGGCTTCCTCTACCTCTCTGGCTACACATAGCTAGCATCTTTTGATCTTGCCCTTGAAATTGCAATTCAGCCTTTTCTTCTATTCCCCTTCCTCCACTTTCACTCTCATAAATGTGCCTTTTTATCCTTAGAGAGGCTAATTACAGAATCACAGAACTGAAAGAGCTAAGCAACTATCTAGTTCAACCTGTCCCTGAAAAAGAATTCTGGCTACCTGACAAGTGGTCATCCTTTCCCTGAAGTCTTCTATAAAGGGAAGCTCATTACAAAAGAAGACAGGTCCTTCTGGTTTATTCAGCTCTGGTGGTTAGAGATTTTTTGTTTCTTCGGTTTTCCTGATGTTAAGCCTAAGCTTTGCAGCAATGAACAGGAATCCATTGTTCCTGGTTCACTCTTCTGGGGCCAAACAGTGTGTTGAATCCCTCTTCCATGTAACAAACAACCTTTCATAAATTAAAGGCTAAGCTTCATAAACTGAAGGCTAAATTCTTTCAACCAGTCCACTAATGACACACACTCAAGGTCCTTCATCATTCCGGTTGTCCTCCTCTGGATGTTCTGAAATTTGTCCATGTCCTCCCTAAAATGTGGTGCTCAGAAATAAACACAGATGTGATTTCTGGTTTTTTTTAAGGAAGCATAAGGAAGGCACTATTACTTGTTCACAGAATGTGTAGGGGGACATATGATACAAGAAGGTGGGAAAGACAGGAAGGACTTTGAATACCAAAGAGAGAATTTTATATTTGATCTAGAAATGTCTCAAGTAATTCCATGATTTCTTCTCTCCCTTCACTCTTAAGACTATGGCTTTCTAAAATGTGACCTCATATAGCTTCAGTCTTTCCTTCAATAGTTCCTTTCTGAGTGTGGAAAAACTCCTAATTCTAAAAATGCCTTTCGTCAGCCTTTCTATCATCAATCAACTTCTGTCCCATCTACTGTCCTCTTCTCATTCACTGATAACCTCTTTTTTATTTAATAGTTTTCCTCTAATTACATGTAAAAACAAATTTTTAATCTTTTATTTTTTTACCTGGAAAGTACATGTACTAATGAAAAATGAAGTGACGAGAACCAGGAGAACATTGTATGCAGTATCAGCAACATTGTGTAAAATTTGACTATAATTGATTTAGCACTTCTCAGCATTACAGTAATCCAAGACAAATACTGATGACTCTTGATAGAAAATGCTGTCTAGCTTCAGAGAAAGAACTGATAAAAGTCTGAATATGAGATCAAGAATACTATTTTCACTTTTTTGTTTTTTTTTCCTTTTGCTCTTTTTTTCACAGCATGACTAATATGAATATATGTTTTATATATTTTACCTCTCTCAAATCGCTTAGTTTTAAGGAAAGAAGATTTGAGGGAAGGAGAAAATTTGGAACTCGTAATTTTATGTGAAAAAATGAATCTTAAAATAACTGTCTTTACATATAATTGGAAAAAATAAAATTTTATTTAAAAGAAAAAATTCTTAAAAATTTTTTGAGAGAAAAGGATCTATGTGTACAAAAATGTTTGTAGCAGCCCTCTTTGTAGTGGCAAGACACTGGAAATTGAGTGAATGCCTATCAGTTGGAGAATGGCTGAATAAGTTATTGTATATGAATGTTGTGGAATATTATTGTTTTGAAAAACATTTTTTGAGTTCCAAATTCTCTCACTGTTTCCCTCCCCTTTCCACCTGATTGAGAAGGTATACAATTTGGTATAGATGATATAAGGCGTTCAAGGTTAACTTTTGTCATATACCTGATGCCTCTTTAACATCACCACCAGCTACTCTCTCCTTCCACCCCTAAGATCACCATATCCAATGACCTTTTTTCAGTCTTCAGCTTTCTTGACCACTGTACCACAATCGATACTGGTGACCATCTCCCCTACTAGATTCTCTCTCTTTACATGGCTTCCAGGATGCAGAACCATAGAATTTGAACTTTGGAAGGGACTTCAGTGGCCATCTAGCCCCATGTCCCGTGCTTTTGGTTTTGTTTTCCTTAATCCTATTCCTTTCCTTGGAATGTCTTCTCTCTCCCTTTTACCTGCTGGCTTTCTCCGAGTCTCAGTTTTCTCATTTGTAAATCGGAAATAAACAATCTAATGTGTCCTAGTGGTGACTCTTTTTAAGTATAACCTGGATTTGGAGACCAGTGAGGTAATATTTAACTCTCAAATTCTGCGTCAATAATACCTGCTGCTGATAACTCAGGGCCCTAGAAATGTAATTAAGAACAAATCCAAGTTAAATTTTGTTCATTAAATTTAAGAAAATACAATACAATATAGAAATTTTAATTTATGATTTTTTTAGTTAATATACTGCCCCCCAGAATGTGTTTCATCCCACTGCCTTCTAGTACCTACTTCATGAGATGAGGGTGTGTAAGTGCTCTGTAAACCTTCAAGTATAAACCTAGGAATATCAGATACTTGTTTTCCCTTGGGTCTAGACTTCATTATTAGAGAATTTAATTATGAGAGAAAAGAAACTCCCTTCACCAGGGAGCACCAATACCTGCTCTGTAGTTTAGAGTGGAAAGTTGCTGAGGGTCTTTAAGAGGGTAAGTGACTTTCTTGGCCAGGGTTCGAGAGCCACTATGAGTCAGAAGTCAGATTTGAATCTAGGTTCTCTTGAATATGAAGTCAGCTCCCTCTCTACCTGTCTGCCTCACTTGCCCCTCCAGATACTATAATGATAATTCTCATTCATCCTTTAAAACCCAGCTCCCAAAATGACATCACTGTGTTAGAGTCAAGTTACAGCGGGTCAGACCGTGGCCGACCAGAGCAATCCGAGCTCGGAACGCTCTGCCGCAGGTCAGACCCAGATAGTCCCTGTGAACAGTCCAGGTGCTTCTCTAACTTTGCACATCTCCCGATTCTAGGGAGCTAACTCAGTTCTGCTTTGCTCAGAGAGCACAGCCCCTTCTCTGATGGGGGCCGCCATGCTAGGGGTCCTGTGCCAGTGTCTCCCATGTCATACAATCTTTTTTAAGTTCTTAAGAGAAACCTTGAGGCTCTGGTTTGCCCTGTGTGAGTTCTCCATAAAATAATCTTTTTGGCAAGCGTACATTTGGCACTTGAGCCGTGTGCCCAGCCCAGAGGAGCTGTGCTCTCTGCAGCATGGTTTGAATGCTTAGCACTTTAGTGCTGTGTCTGGTTCTCCTCCTGCAGGGGGATCTTCAGACGTCTGAGACCATCTGGGTGGAAGCCATTCAGTTTCCTGGTTCTGCCCAGGTTTCACAAGCAGACAGGGCCAACATGGCGGCTCTGCGGACCTTCAGGCTGGGTCAGTCTAACACTCTCCTCTCCCTCACTTCACTTCAGAACCTCCCAAGCTGAGCCGGCTCCAGCAAGGCCTGTGTCAGCCTCGTTATCAGGGTGGACATCCCTGGAAAGTGTACTGCCCGGCTAAGGGAGCTTATCCACAGCCGTCAGAACTCCGCCTGCTGCCCCCGGAGGTCCCACAGCGGCTGGTGGGGCTGGCTGAGGAGCACCATGGGCCGGTGATGCCTTCCCCCCCACCCCCTGCCCCAAAGCCCACGTTACTAGCACACACGCACTGGCAGAGACATGAGCACACACCAGTTGCTGTCAGACAGGATCTGAGACGCTGGGTTCCAGCTTGGTTGGGCAGGTGGGGCCGTTTATTGTACAGTGTTGCAGGTGTGCACATTAGGAGTCTGAAGGTGACCACTCCCTGCGGTTTTCCGGTGGCTCGGGACTCTCCCCAGTTGTAGCCCCTTACTCTTACCCCACCCCCATTGCAGGCCGCAGCCTTTGGCCTAAGAGCCCCGGCCTCTGCCATCTCATCCCCTTGTGGGCAGGGGAGCCTGGATCTGCAGAGCTCTGGCCAGGTATTCCCAGCTCTGGATGGAGAAGAAGGGGGCGTATTTAAATAATCTCACGGAGCTGGAGGGGGAGGAGGGAGAACTGCTGGTCTGAGGGCACTTCTGCCCCAGAATGTCAGTGAGCAAGAGCAGGGTGACCAGTCTATCCTGGAAAAGGGACCAAGACCAGGAGCCTCCCTCCCTCCATCCAGTGTGTCCAGAGGACGGGGAGTGGAGAGAAGGGCGGGGGAAGGAGATGTTTATCTGGAGTGGGAGTCCAGGGGGGTAAGTTTGAGATCCAAGGTAAGAAACAGTCGCCCGAACCTTTGAGTCCTGGAGTCTACCTGATTCTTCTTCCCCCTCAAGGTTTCTTCATTTGGAATTTCCCAAGATGCTCAAGGTAGACTACCAGTCTGCTGAACCCCTGTGTCCCCGGTGTCCTCTGGGCCAGGGGACTAGGTATCTCCCCGAGAGGGTGGGTGAGCACTGGGCAAGGGAGACAGGGCCCACCCCTGTTGCTCTGGCCTTCTCAGGGCCCCTTGATGGTCCCTGGTTCTGTGAGGCGGGCCGAAGCATAAGCTGAGGCCCCAAGGCAAGCTGCAGGGTCGCAGTAGCCGGGGAGCCCCACAGGGCCAGGCAGACCAGGCCGACCGCCCTCTCCTGGGGCACCCGGTGATCCACGGTCTCCGTCTTTGCCATTGATGGCCTGGCCTGGCCGACCAGGAAGTCCTGGGGGAAGGGGAGCATTAGGATCCCATCAAACCCCAATTTAAGCTGTTCTTTGTCCCCAGATTTCCAAGCACTTTTCGGACATCCCATTGCCCAGAGGGGGGGAAACTGAGGCTGTGGACCCTGCCTGGATAACCGGCTTGGCTAGAAATTTCTCCAGGATTCCTCCTGGGCTGATCCTGCCCTGTCCTTTGGACCCCCTCCCCACCTGCCATGTCCTCTTTCTTTGGTCCTGCCTGACCCTGCTGTGAATCGGAGAAGCCAGACATCCTGGGAGCGAGACAGCTTTCCTACCCTCGGCACTTACCTGGGATTCCTGGAGGCCCTGGCTGTCCTGGATGCCCGCGACCCTCATCACCTCTTTCTCCTTTCTCTCCACGTCTCCCTGCCGAAAAAAAAGAAGTCTCTCTGAGCTCAAGAACCAGGAAGGAACACGACCAAGACCAGGACCCCAAGGAGAGGTGCAGAGCCCAGGGCCCTTCCTGAGGATGAGGGCTCTCCCTTCCAAGCAAGAAGCCCCAGATGAGCCTCAGAGGAAAGCTTGGAAGGAGAAAGGAGAGAAGGCACTGGGGGAGGCCGGGGAGCACAAGGGAGACCTACACACAGGCCCCCCCAAGCCTGGGATGAGCGCAGGACATGTAGCGGCTCTCGGGCCAGCTTCTCTGGTTATTACAGTACGCGGTTATCATCCTCCTCCCCACCTTAATGCTGTTCAGGCCAAAATGACCCTATACTATAATGGTCTCTACACTATTATTGATCATCTTATTGTCACTATTTTTTTTAGAACGCATTTATTAAAGCCCCTATTATATAACATGCATGGTGGGGGGGGAATTGCATACTGTGCGGTGACAGGAATACAGATACAAAAGTGAGACAATTTCTCCCTCGGCAGCTTCAATTCTACTGGGGATACAACATGCCTTATAGTAAATATAGGCTATGCACAAATGAACACATTAGGATTTTGGTAGGTGGGCATTAACACCTGGGGAAATTAGGAAAGACTATTTCTAGCTCCATTTTTTTGGATCTAAGGTTTACAAAATGCTTCCTTCACAACAACCCTGAGAGAGAGTAGTTAGGTAGGAGAGAGGGAATTCTTATCCTCATTTTATAGGTGAGGAAACAGGCCCCAAAAAGGTCATGACAGAGCCAAGACTGGACCAGTCCAGCTGCGCTCAGTTGGCACAGTGCCTGGCACAAAGCAGGCTGCTGACAGGGCCCTTTCCCATATACCCGCCCCTACCTGTGGCCCTTGGAAGCCCATCCAAGGTTCCAGTCTGCAGGGTCCTTTTACTTACCCTTGGGCCCCGTATTGCCGATCTGTCCCACAGCTCCTATGATACCAGGGATGCCTCGGGGGCCTGGGTGTCCATGTGCACCCTGCTTCCCTGGGTATCCAGGAGGGCCTGGGGGGCCTGGGGGACCCATTCCCCCTACGCCACCCAAGGCTTCTCGCTTGGCACTCACTGCCACTTCAGCCAGCTGTTCTGGAAAGCAAGGAGAAGAGAAGGGTGGGGAAGCTGGTGCCCGACTCGCCTTGATGTGGATGATGCCCCCAGATACTCACAGATCACTGATTCCATGAAACAGAAAAAATGGGCCCAAGAGAGGGGCAGAGTCTGCTAGACAAGGCCTTTGCCCAAAGGCACCCAGTCAGAGCCTTCTGAAAGAGAGTCTTAAGCTTTTTCCACTCTCAATTCCTTTTGTCCAAGAAATATTTTACATGACCCCGGGCACATAGGTATATAAAATAGGCATCTAAATAGTTTACTGATAATAAATCAAAATTCACAACCGCCATTCAGTTAATGACCCAATATGGGGTTACAAAGCACAACTGAAGAAACTGGATTATGGACCATTGTGGGAGAGGGTGATAGGGAGGCCTGTCCTTCTGAAGGGCTCAAGATCCCACTCAGTCATCCCAGAGTCAAATCAAATATTGGCGAAGTGCCCAGCACACTGCCAGCCGCATTGGCAGGGAGGTACTCCTCCTCCCTCTCACTCACCTTGCATCATCTTCAGCACCACATCCACGATGTGCTGGTCACTGGCATCCCGGCCCTGAAAACCAAGAACAAAGGAATGGGAATGAGATGCTCCCTTGTTTCCAAAGTTCTCAAGCCCAAAGCCCTGGCAGCCTCCTGGAAGTCACAGAAGCTGTCACTTCAAGGAAACTACCTGTCCCTTTCTGCTTCCAGGCAGACCCAGCCCTTCCTCTACCTCTCCTGCACTGAAAAAGCCCCTTCTTCCAGCCCCTGAAGGAGACCCCACAGTCTTGTTCTCTTCCAGAGGTTCTTTCCATCTGATCTGAGGGGAGGGCTGCAGGGCAGGGCAAAGAGTGCTCCCAGACCAGCCATCTCCTCCTTCCCCACCAGGTACACTCCTTTGGACTGGCCACCATCTTCTTCCTCCAGCTCTCGTCTTCTCCCTCTCTCCTTTTTTCTGCTTTTTATGTGTTGTTTTTCACGTTAGGCTTTGAGTTTTTTGAGGGAAAAGGCTGCCTTTCTTTTTCATATTTGTAGCCCTAGCACTTATCACAGTGTAGTGGCTGTTTAATCAATGTTTATTGAGCAACTGACTTCAGTTTCTCATACCGTAGCTCAAGCCCAAAAGAGATACTGGTGAGGACACTGAAAGAGCAGAGATCAGCTGGGATGCAATATTATCCTCAGGATGGGCTTGCAGGATCTAGCCCTTCCTCTCCGGTGATCTCCAAGCACCTCAGAGACAAACTGCCTGCACTTCTCTATTGCTCTCTATGTAAGTTCTTTGAGAAAGACTAGTGGCTTTGTCCTCGGTTTGTCTTATACTCCCGCCCAAAGATTAGGAGGAAACTCACCGCTACGCCTTGTCTTCCAGGCAAACCTGGGATACCCCTTTCTCCAGTGATCCCTCGAGGCCCTGGAGGTCCTGGGTAACCTTGCACTCCAGGGGCTCCTGCATCCCCTGTGGGACCTGGGAAGCCTGTCTCCCCACGGATGCCTTGCTGTGAGGGGACAAGAAGATGGTGGGGACCGTGAGAAAAATAACAAAGTCAGAGTAGGCTTCAGTGTGACCCTTCACTTTTCATTTCCATCCCCAACACTTGAAGGAAACAAGGTAAAGAAAAGAGACAGAAAGAGGGAAATGAAGGGCTAACCAAGACCCAGAAGTAAATCAGTTGCCTAAAATCATCCTTATTCTATGTGTCACCCTGAACAGGTCACTTACTTCTCTAAACCTGAGTTTTCTTATCTGCAAATTATGGTATTTGACTAGATGTTCTCCAGTGCTCCTTCTACTCTAAATTCAGAAAGAACATGAAACAAGAATGTGCTATTAAATGTTTAACCACCAGCTTTTTAGGGAAGGGAGAAATGTGTATACCATACACTTTTAAGTTTCATTTGCATTATTAACATTTTCTCCATCATTTTCTTAAATCTAGACAATTAACAAAACAATCTAGTCCAGATTTGTAGTGTTTGCCAACTTCTGATGTGTAACTGCTCGGATTCATCATTTAACAACTGACTCTAGTAAGCCATTTTGAGCTGGTGTCAGCACACCCTTATAAGCAGCCAAAGGATATTGAGCAGAAGAGGAAAGAAATAAAGAGAAGAGGGCATAAAAAGGAAAAGACAAGAGACAGAGGAGCTGGCAGAGTGGGCAGAGAGAGGGTCTGATGGGCACCCACCTGTCCCTTGGGTCCTGGTTCTCCAGATTCTCCCTAAAAAGAAACAAACAAAAAAAAAAACACTTTGCAATGGGAGCCATAAGGACCCACTCCTGGGGCCATTACCCTAGTTCCCCTACCCCATCAAACTCCCTCTTCCCAATGCCTTTGCCATTTTGGACCCCAGGACTGAGATGTGGGTCCCTCCTGCCCTCGGGATCTCTCAGGGACCAACCATATCCTTGGACTTGGGACTGGCTCACCTTCTCTCCTTTCTCCCCAGGGAGACCTTCCACACCCGGATCACCCTGAGGAGGAAACACCCAATTAGGTGGCATGGCAGTTGGCGAGGGAATTGGGGCCGAGCTTCCCCTACTCCCACCTCTGCCAGTGCTACCATTTTCCAATACAGCATTTCTGAAAGTAGAGGTGAGCCAGGGACCTGCCTTGGAGCTGCAAGCACTAAAGTAGCGTGCACTAAAGCTCCTCCTGGTGGCAGCTGGAAGTATTGCAGCGAAGAAAACAAAACCATCCTTCGAGAGGAATGGGGACCCCTGGCATCTCACACGACACACTATTAAGGTAGCACTCATCACTCTTCCTTTTTACAATTCATAAAGTCTTTCTTTCATGACCAAGAGGTGGGGAGTACAAATATCTCCATAAGTGAATGGTTTAGAGTCACATGGTGAATAAATTGGAAGTAGAATCTCAAACTCAGGCCAGGAGATTTTCCCTTCATGCTGGTGAATATGGTACCCAAGGAGCCCAGGACAGCCACGGTCAAGGAGGAGCATCTCTAACAAGCAGTAAGAGGAGATGGGGCAAGGGCAATGGATCCGGGCTCTTACTGCTCATCACTGACCCCGAAGGCCCTGAGAAAAGGCACAGACTGGGTGAGGGTCTCATGCCTTCCAAGCCCCCTGCCTCTCCCCTGCTGAGCAGGTACTCACACCACTGCCTCTGGCACCGATCTTCCCTGGGAAGCCCTGTTGGAAAAGGAAAAATGGGGAATGGATGATCCTTGATCCCGTCTCCCCAGCTTCTCTACCAGAGTCCTCCGGGAGCCCTCCAGCATCTCCTGAGAAGCTCCGACTCCCTCTGTCCCCGGCCTCTCCAGTCTGGGATCCTGACTCCATCCCTGCCCCATCTCTTCGCTCCTGGCCTCTGGCTTCCTCATTGTGTCCCCACATTCTGGGGCCCGTTTGTTACCTTGTTTCCTTTGATGCCTGGCAGACCTTGGGGCCCCGGGATCCCTGGAGGCCCCTGCTCCCCCTTGGCACCCTGAAGGGAGAAAAAAATGAAAGGAATGGGTAAGTCCTGGGCCTGGGCCTGGGTAAAGGCCCATGGTAAGAAGGTCTGGGGTGAGAGTAGTTCTGGAAGATACCCCCAAGGCCAGGTGTGCCCCCTCCTCCCCCCACCCTGGGCTGTGCCTCAGGACTGATGTTAGCCCTCCCTTCTCCCTGCTCCGGCCTGGGCAGGGCTCACACTTACAGCTTTCCCTTGTAGGCCTGGCTGCCCCACGGGGCCTCTCTCGCCTTGGTCCCCCTGAGATGATGGAGCAGAAAGGGTCAGTGCCCAAAGGCCCGTCACGGCCCTGCCGCTCCCTCCCTAACCCAGGAGCAGATGCGGCTCAGGGCCCTGCCTGTGGCAGCTCATCCGTGTTCTCCCGGCGGGAGCAACAGGAGTGCTCTGAGACGCTCCCTGCACACCCCACTGCTCCCCAGACAGCCCTGGGAGGAAGCCGCATAAACGGTGGTCCCATTGTACAGGTGAGAAAGCAGAGCCGGGCGCTTCTGCCGCAGCCTTGTGGCTACTAAGTAGGAGCCCGAACCCGCACTCAGATCCTCCGAGGCCCCTCCGGGCTCTCTCTGCTGGGCCTCTCCGGGGAGGGCCTCCCTAAAGACCCCACGGACAGGGGGCCTGACCCACTCCCCCTTACCTTCAGTCCTGGGATGCCTTGGGGGCCGACTTCTCCTCGAGGCCCAGGCTCACCCTGGGGGACAGAGGCGGGGCAGTTAGTGCCACAGGGACTGCCCCCCATGTGCCTGGGCCAGCTCCCTGCTCTGCCTGAGTTCAGAATCCCGCCTGACGGAGTCATATGGAGCTGGAAGGGCCCTTACTGGCTGTTGGGTCCAACTGCCTCAGGGTGCAGAGGGTGAAACTGAGTCACCTACAGATTAAGTGACTCCTCCAGGTACTGGCCAGCTACTCAAAGTCCTCCTGTCTGCAGATTCAGGATTCTAGTGACCGCTAGAAAGCCCTTCCGCACTAATCGGCCCATGCTGCCGGAGGCCAGAGCTCTCGGGGCTGATTTCCCTCCCAGGCTCTACTCAGGGCAGGTAATAATACTCCCGCATCCTGGCCTTCTGCTTTTATTCGTCTCTTTAATGGTTTGTGTGTTGTCCCAAAGGTTGGAAAGGAGTTCATAAAGCAGCAAATCTCTGCCCGCTGGGGACAGTGACGTGGGCAGGGGCACTCACCGGTTTCCCGGGGGGGCCAGACAATCCTGGGAAGCCCCTCTGGCCAGGCTCACCCTATGGAGGAAGCAATCAGAGCAGCTCAGTCCTAGGGCCACTGATCCCACAGCATCCTCCTAGCCCTAGGAACCTTCTGCCTCAGAGTCTCCCAGTGCTCCCAACCTCTCCCTTCCATTCCCAGAATATCCCCAGTGGGGGTCCTCTCACCTTGTCTCCCGGTTCCCCTTTAGTCCCTGGTTGACCTGGCAAACCCTGTAGAGAGAAAGGAGCATAAAGGTCCCACTGAAAGGGAGGCTCCAGGTCATCCCCAAAGACACAACCTTGGGACAAGGATCAGGAAGAAGAGAGAAGGCCAGAGAGACAGGTCAGAATCATGAGATCATCGATAGAAAGCCAGAGGGGACCTGAGGGGCCATTCAGACCAACTTCCTCATTTTACAAATTAGGAAACTGAGTCTTAGAGAACTTAAGTGACTTGCCTTGCAAATAGTAAGTATCCAAATTAGGATTTGAACTCAGATCTTTCTAACTGCAAGTCCAGTGCTCTAGGCCCTGTATTACTAGGGCTGTGAATAGTAGAGATCACCAAATTCAGAGGTTCTTAACTTTTTTGTATCATGGACCCTCCTGGCAGTCCAGTGAAACTTATGGGCCTCTTCTCAATGCATAAAATAAAATGTAAGATTGCAAAGAAAACTCATTATAATGAAATTAAAGATCCTTGCTTAGATATTGTATGAGGATGTAGTCTGATGGAATGGATTTCTTTGACAAAGAGACCTAACTCAGTTTCAATTGATCAAGGATGGACAGAAGCAGCTACACCCAAAGAAAGAACACTGGGAAATGAATGTGAACTATTTGCATTTTTGTTTTTCTTCCCGGGTTATTTCTACCTTCTGAATCCAATTCTCCCTGTGCAACAGAGAACTGTTCGGTTCTGCAAACATATATTGTATCCAGGATATACTGTGGCATATTTAACATATATAGGACTGCTTGCCATCTGGGGGAGGGGATGGAGGGAGGGAGGGAGGGGAAAAATCGGAACAGAAGCGAGTGCAAGGGATAATGTAAAAAATTACCCTGGCATGGGTTCTGTCAATATAAAGTTATAATTAAAAAAAAAAAAGATCCTCGCTCAGGAGCCAGTTGGACTAAATGCCCTCTAAGGTTCCTTCCTCCCACCTCTGAGGGTCCCAATATAGAGATGCAAAAGGAAAGTAGAGGTCATTTAGTCTCATTTCCCAAAGCCAGAGAGGTTAAGGAACTTGTCCAACATCATACAAGTAAGAGGGCCAGGATTTGAACTCAGCTCTCTGGCTCAGTTTCATGGCTCTATTCACAGCTTCCCACCATGCTTTGAGCATAATCCTATGAAAATGTCCAGGTTGTGTGATTTAGTGGAAAGATTTTTGGAGCCTAGAATGTCAGACTTGGGAGAGACTTTCAAGGCTGAGAAGGTCCCTGGACCGTAGAGAACCTGGAGAGGTTTTAGGGGCCTGGTCGGTAAGAGATCCTCATGACCATTCCACCCCATTTCACAGAGGAAAAACTGAGGCTTGAGGCCCGAGCTGGAAGGGGCCCTGACACAGATACTCACCGCCAGTCCCTGGTGACCGGGGTTTCCAGGCCGCCCAGGCTGTCCGGCACTGCCCTGTAGGATGGAATGGCCACAGATATGACTTGCCTGCTTGTAGCCCCTGGCTAGGGGCCCTCCAGGGTGAGGAGGAAGGGTGTTGTGCTTAACGTGGCTGGGCCTGGTCCCCCCTCAAACCAGCCTCGTGAAGGGGAAGGCAGACGCTGACCCAGGCCCGAGGAACCCTCCCTCTCTGTGCCCTGGGCCACATCTCCCCTACCTTCACCCCGGGAATTCCAGGTGTCCCATCCTTGCCATCAACGCCAGGCAGGCCCTGCAGGGAAGGGAAGGAAAGCATTCCCTATGAGCACGCACACCTTAGAGCAACAGACCTTCTCTTGATCCAACCCCCTCATTTTACAGATAGAGAAACTGAGGCACAGGGTGGGGAAGGCAAAGGACAAAAGCCCCACATGGAAACATCGGCAAAGCTGGGACCAGAGTGCAGGTCTTCTGACCACTTTCTCCATATGGATAAGTCTGAGT
Source organism: Antechinus flavipes (assembly GCF_016432865.1). NCBI lineage: Eukaryota > Metazoa > Chordata > Mammalia > Dasyuromorphia > Dasyuridae > Antechinus > Antechinus flavipes. The sequence goes on from NC_067400.1 coordinate 566,653,878, forward strand.
TCCTTCTCAGATGGGGGGCTCACTGGGTCTGACCCCCCTTCAGAATTCCCCAACTAGAGTACTTACGTTCTCACCCTTGGGTCCCCCACTTCCCTGGGGGCCTGGAACACCTTGACCGCCCTGCAAAAGCCAGGGAAGAAGAGTCTCGTTACCCCTTCTCTTTCCCCCCAGTGCACACCAGGGAGACTCCATGTGACTTCCCGTCCCCTCCCTGTGTCCCCGACCTCCCGTCCCCGCTCTCCTCGGCCTAGGAATGTTTAAAGTCCCTAATCCTGTTACTCGGCTGCGGTTTGATGGCATCTGGAGGGAGGAGCGTGGCTGAGGAGCCCCGAGTCCTGCATTCAGGGCTCCCCATTTGGTCACCCCCCAGGCCAGGAGAGCTTGAGAAAAGGAGCGCCACTACAGGGGAGGAGCCCCTGGGACCTCCGGGTCCTTCCAGCCTGTGCTGTCCAGCTGGGCCCGTGCCTGGTCCTGATGGTGCCGCCCGGCTTCAGGCAGTGACCACACAGAACAAGTGCGGGTAGCTGCAGTGCATTGTGGGTGCACACCTGTGTGACCCCCACAGTCAGGTGTGTCCAGCTTTCCATTCAGAACAGACTATGTATGGGAGGTCCCTCCCAGAATCCATCTGTGCAGGAGAGGGGTCCTAGATCTCCAGCTGGAAGAGACCTCCCCTCGGTCGCTGCCCCCTTTTACAGATGAGGAAACTGAGGTTTATCAGAGTCTGTGACTTGTTTAGGCCTCGCCAGGGGAACAGTTGGTGCTCAGGACTCCAGGCCCTGGAGCCGGGGCTCTTTTCAAATAAAATGCACGTGTGCACTCTGTCATCCCCATTGACCGCAGGTAGCCACAGGGGACACATGCACAGATCTGGGAGGGGAGAGGAGGGGGGAGAGTTGGGGAGGTTGGGCGGGAGGTAAGGGGGGGGGAGACGGAGACAGAGACAAAAACAAAAACAGAGAGAGAGAGAGAGAGAGATAAAAACAAAACCAGCCACAGAGAGAGATGGAGAGAGGGCAGGAGACACCCACGAAGCTGCTGACTTACCACATCTCCCTTCTCCCCAGCTCTGCCTGGCGGTCCCCGGGGACCCTCCTCACCCTGGAGGCAGAGAGAAACAAAGCTTGTCGGGGGGACCTTGCACAGCCTACAGAGAGGGGCCCAGAGTGGGCAGTGCTGAGCTGTCCCCCTCCCAGTGGGCCCCCCCCCCGCCTCCAGCCCTCCCGGTCACCCCCAGAAAGCCTCTCCTAGCCAGGGGCAGGTGTGAGAGTGAGAGCTCAGCGTGTCCCCAGGGGCAGGGGGCAAAGGCCAAGAGCCGAGGGCCGGCAGTGGGGAGGACTTACGGGCTTCCCAGCGGCACCGATGGACCCAAGCATCCCCTTGTAGCCTTGGGGACCCTAGAGTAGGGAGGGGACACATCACCATCCATTTCACTGACATCAACGTGAGTCTAAAGACCAGGGTTAATAACAGCCCGGACCCAGGAGAGCAGTTCAGAACCGGAAAGGTCCCCAGATGGAGCTTCGCCTAATTAGTCCCTCATTTTACAGACGAGGAGGCGAAGGCCATCTAGACATGTTCAGTGAAAGTCCTGAGTTCCGGTGAGTGACTGAGCTGGGATTTGGACCCGGGTCCTCTGCCCCAACAGGCTTTCCATGCGGCAGTAGTTACGAATACGGTTTTTGTTGCTGGGGACACCAGCAGCGCGCCAGCCTTACTGACTCTGGCAGACTTAGTGTGTTTGTGGAGAGGGTCACCATCATTGTTAGTGTTCCTCAGAGCGGAGGGCGCCCCGGCTTTCCCACCAGAGCCAGTGTGGAGGTTCCAACCTGTCTGTGGCCGAGGGAGGGAGTTGTGGGAGGGGCGCTTCTGAAGGGGCCAGGCAAGAATTTAATAAATTCTTGTTGAATGTCATGTTGCAATAACTGTTTATTATTCATTTTCTGTTATGTCCCACTCTTTGCGACCCATTTGGAGTTTTCTTGACAGAGGCCCTGCAGGGGTCGGCCATTTCCTCCGCCATCTCTTTTTACAGGTGGGGAAATTGAGACCAACGGGGTGAAGTGATTGGCTCCGAGGCTGGATTTGAGCTCAAGTCTTTTCGACTCTAGGCCTGGCGCTCTGCATTATGGCCGCCCCATGAAACCTCTATTAATCATGGAATGAGTATTGATGTAACCATCTCTCAGGTTCTTCTCGCTGGCACATCCCTAAGACGCTCCAAACTGCCGATTGGTCAGGGAAGTTTCCCTTTATCCCAAAGAAGTACCCGTAGAGATGAAACAAACCCAGTCGGGATGTTTTCTCTGACAGTATCACCGTGATCAATGATACTGATGCCGTTTCCTAGGCTTCTCGCGGAGCTCTGAGCAGAATCGGACCTGAGGCCGGGGGCACGGATGATCATGATCACAATTTAACGCACCGAACGTGCCTTAAGTCTGTGCTGAGCCCCGGGGGTACAAGAAGGCCCGGATGTCTCGGGTCTCTGAGCACTTACCGTCTCTCCTTTGGCTCCATCTACGCCCGGGTAGCCCCTGACGCCCTGGGGGCCCTGTGAAGACAGAAGGACACAGAGGAGGGGCTCGTGCTGACTTCCTCCGCGCTGCCATCTTCCTGGTCTCGTTCCCCGGAGGAGCTGCCAGTCCCTGCCCTGGGCACCCCCCTGCCCCTTGTGCCAAGCCCCAGCCAGGGTGGGCACAGACGGCCGAACTGAGCGCCTGGTGAAAGGTCCCAAAGGCCGTCCTAGTGCGAGTTACGCCGCAGGGACAGGGATAACCTAACTCAGCCCTCTTATGTTACAGGAGGGGAAGCTGAGGCCCAGAGCTACCGAGTTGTCTCAGGCACGCAGCCAAAATAGGAGCATCACACCCAGGGAGGGAGCCCGGGCTCCTTTTCCCCAGGCGGGCCCTGATTCTAGGGTCTCTAAGCACGGGAACAGCCAGGAAGGTCCCACCAGTGTCCTAGACAGAAGGAAGAGGAGGAGGAATACGTTACCGGGGGGCCAGGAATTCCCTGCTCACCGGAGGCACCCACGTCTCCTTTGGGACCCTGGAGGATGGAAGGAGGATGTCAGGACCTGAGGACCACAGTCCGTCAGTCCAGGAAAGGAAGAGGAAGAGATGCAGACCACAGAGTCCACTCTCAGTGAGCCCAAGAATCAGGGAGGAGCTTCCACATCTAAGTCCCTCGTTATCCTTTCCCCTCCCTCCTCTGGACCCTTCCTGCCATCTCTGCCCTTACCCCATTACTTCTCCATCAGCCCCAGCAGCACGAGCTCCTCCCTGATCCCCAAAGAGAGATCCTCAACAACTCCCAAACTTACTGGCTTCCCTTGTCTGCCTGGCTCCCCCAGGGGTCCCCGGCGGCCTGGATGTCCCTAAAGAAAGAGAAGGAAGTTTAAGCTGCATTCTTCAGCACCAGACTCTACCCCACAATCCCCGGACCCCAAACATGACTGGGTTTCCATTGCTTCCAATGAGTCCCCAAACTCAGCTAAGCCCCTTCTGGACTCACCTTCACCCCCTGCAGCCCCTGTGGCCCCTTCACACCAGCTGGGCAGTTGGTCGGACACTGAAATGTAAATATGGGGTATTTATTCGTGGCCAGATCCAAATCCTAGCGTGGCAAGGATGGGCAGGGCAGGAAGTCCATAAGCATGGTGTGAGGCTCGTTCTTCCAAAGCCCTCAGTTTTATTCCCTCTTTTGGGGTATTCTTGGCCCCAGGACTAGCCTGTCCCTCCCCTCCTTTCCCTGGACACAGCCATCACCCCCTCAAAACTCCAGACAGCACTTCCTCTGGCCAAAGGAGCCTTCTGTGCAGCCCCTGTCTCCCTGCCCACAGACCCAATCCACAGAGGGTCCTTAATGGCCTGGCTAGTTGGGCCCACCCCAGGACTTACCAGGAAGTCAGCACTGCCTTCAAGGCCCTGGATGGTCCCAGGACGGCCCTGAAAGAGCAATCTGAGGTGAGGTTGGGGGAGGCAGATAGCCACAGTGTCAGGAACAGAGCTGGGCCCCCTGTACCCCGACTCTGGAGAGGTGGCTGGTCTGCTCCGAGCACTTTGGGCAGACACAAACGCCAAGGGGAAGAGAGCTCAGACCACACTCCAAAGCGACTTGACTCCTGCTCCCAGGAAATGCAGCATGGAAGAGGATTCTGGGGTTCAGGCCCCCCAGTCTGAGCCTGGCCTCCCCTCAGCCCCACCTCCCACACCGGTGGGTGGACATGAACCCCATATTCCATCCTGAAGTTCCAAGGAGCCAAACCTGAATCTCTGGTCCTCTGGAGACCCCCATTTCTCAGCCACGATGGTCATACCACCTACAGTGGTCACTAAGCTAGCTCTAGGGCAGCAGCGTCAGGGAAGAGGGCCAGTGGGATTGGGATACTCCCAACCTCCCTCACGATGGGGCCTGAGAATACATGGCTGACAGCTCACAGAATCAGTTGTCCAGCCCGTGGTCTCTCTCCCACCCTTATCTCCCCAAGGGAAGCAGAGGAAGGATACTCACGGGCTTTCCTGGAGGTCCAGGAGGTCCTGATGGTCCCTCAGGTCCAGGGTCCCCCTGAAAAGAGATGTCAGTGTCAAGTTAGAGGCCCCCTGGGGACTCAGTCTCCACACTTGAAGCTGTTCTAAGAGAAACTTCAGGCTAATTCAAGGAGGGGTCTCCCTCCAGGGACGCTGTGCCCTCTGCCCCATTTAAAGGGGCTGTGACTATTGGTCTTCACTGCTGAAGCAGGGCACTTATATCCAGGGAGGAGGATGCAAGTGCAACCCCTTCCTGAGCAAAGATGCCATGTCCAAGTGATCGGACAACTAATGAGGTGCCCCGGGGGGAGTCATCCAGCCGACATTTACCTCTCTGCAGCCTCCCCCTGCTCCTGGGCCAAACCAAACTCATCACTCCCTCTTTCACCTGGTAACCCCTCAGATATTTGAAGAAAGGTAGTGCATCTCCCTTGCATCCCCCCAACTCCCAGTCTTTTCCAAATGAAATAATCTCAATTCCTGCAATTATCACCTCATTAGGATATCAAAAACCCTGGAAGTGCTTAGTGTCTCACCTTGGGCCCGGGGATGCCGATTTCTCCAGGAAGTCCAACTGGTCCTGGAGGTCCCTTGGGGGAGAAGAGGAAGAAGTATCATAAATCTGGCCCCATTATCTTAGAATTTAGAATATCAGAGTTCTAAGAGACCTTGGATATAATTTATTCCAATCCTCCCATTTTACAGAGAAAGAAACTGATCTTCAGTGAGAGCTAATGACCCAAGATCACCCAGCAAGTCAGTGAGAGCTGGGATCACATTCTAGTTCTAAGGGCCTTTGTCTTCTTTGACCCCCCCTCCCAGGATTCATCTTGTCACCCCGTCATTGAAGAAAGGAAGGAAATAAGCATTTATTAAGCACCAATTATGTGCAAAACATTTTGCAAATATTATCTCTGATCCTCACCACAACTCTGTGGGGCAGATGCTGTTATTATCCCCATGTTTACATTTGAGAAAACTGAGGCAGGCTTAAGTGATTTGCCCACACAGCTAGTAAATGAATTGAAGTAGGATTTTCTGCTTCTAGACCCAGTTCTCGGCCCACTGTACCATCCAATTCCCTCATGGGAGTGGGTGTTAGGAATCCAAATTCTCTTTACTAGTCTGAACATGTAAATTAACTGTCCCCCAAAGTCTTCTTGTGGTTGTCCAAGCCAAATGGAATTAGTTTTTGGGTTTTCTGCATCTCTAGTCCTTTTAATTAGGTCAGAGAATTAGTTCATATCCCCCCATGCTGACCTTTGCTTAATCCCTTGCTGCAGTTTGAGCAGGACCTGAAAAGCATCACGACTGGGTCTGTGCTGAGGTTTGCCCTTTGAGTGTGCCGAGGAAAGGCAAAAGTATAGCTAAATTCACTGTATTTTCTTTTTCTGTGTTATCTGGCACAGTACGAGGCCCAGGGGAAAGCTCAATCAATCAATGATCAATAAAATGTTTGGGGTGCAAAAGGTTTCTCTGCTAGAATTCTAGTGACATCCATGGCCAAGTCAGAGAAAAAATAGTGAGAGAGCCATCAGTGGAGATAAATGCAAAATGTTCCTGATTTATGCTATTTCCCTAAAAAAGTGTTTATCTCCTTTCCTCTATCTGCCTAACTGATCACTCTATCCTGCTTCCCCACACCATGATTCTCCCCAGTTTCTAAAGTCACACGACATTCTAACAGTATCTCTCTTTCCTTTCTCCACCAGAGTACCCAGTGATACCATCTACATTCAGTGATTTCCTCACTCTGACTTCCAGACTCATTCCTAAACTCAAACAGTTCTGCAAAGTTATTAGTTAATTGTCAGCGTCCTCCTCAAAATCCTTCTCCTTCTCCACACTCTGGGGCCTTTGCCACCATGGGCCAACTTCTCCATCTGGCTCGTGTCTCCCCTCTGGGTTTTCAATATACCATTCCCTAGTGGATCTCCTCCTATCCATGGGACAACTCCTTCTCAGTCTCCTCTGCCGGTTCATTATCCGTGGTGGGCCAACGATCATGTCGGTGTCCCAGATCTCGTTCCTGGCTCTTTTTCTCTGAACTTTCTCTCTGGGTAACTGCTGCTTTCGTGGATTCAATGAGTATCTCTCCGTAAATATCTCCCAGATCCAAGTATTCATCCTCAGTCTCTTCCCCGATCCCAGGCCATTATCACAAATTGCCTGTTTGACCTTTCAAATAGGATCCTAGAGAAAGCTCAGGCTCAACATGGCCAACCCAGAACTCATCCTCGCTCCCCTACAAACTTATCTGTCTTTTCAACTTCCAACTATTACTGAGCTACCATCCTTCCAATGACCACAGTCTCTACCTCACTCTCCCTTCCCCAGCCAGACATTGAGTCTTATTTCTGCCTCCACAACATCATGCCCTGACTTCTCCATTCTCACAGTCATGATCCTAGGTCAGACTCATGAAACAGCCTCCAATTTGGTTTCCCTGCCTCATCCCTCCCCACTCTATCTTCACTCAACTGCCAAAGTAATTTTTCTTAAAGCCCAAGTTTCTTTGAGCATGTCTGGTCCCTATTTAACAAAGTCTGGTGACTTTCTATTGCTTCAAGGATCAAATAGAAACCTTTCTAGTTGTCAACTGGCCAGCTAGGTGGCTCAGTGAATAGTGTCAGGGCTGGGGTCAAGAAGACCTGAGTTCAAATTCAGCCTTAGACACTAGCTATATGATCCTGGGCAAGTCACTTCACTCTGCTGTCTATAAAATGAACTGAAGAAGGAAATGGCAAAACCACTCCAATGTTTTTGCCAAGAAAACCCCAAAGGGATCAGATACAAGTAAAATGACCACATCAATAACAAAACCAATGGAAATCCTATGATAATCTCAATAGATGCCTAAAAAAGCTTTTGGCAAAATACAGTACCCATTCTTATTAAAATTACTAGAGAGCAAAGAGAAGTGAATAAACAATAGAAGATGACATTTAAGTTTTTGATAATCTGGTTTCTTCCCATTCTGCAATCCAGTCAGTCACACTGTTGCACTCGCTGATCTGCACAGGAGATGATACTCTATCTCCTGACTCCAAGTCTTTGCCAAGGCTGTGCCTCATGCCTGGAGTTCATTCCCCTCTCACCTCTACCACTTGGAAAACCGGTTTCTGTCAAACTCAGCTCAAGCATCATCTTTCTCAAAAAGTCTTCCAGACCTCCCCTCCAAAACCTGCTAAAGTCCTCCTCCCCCAAATTCCTTGGGATTCAATTTGTATATTCTGAATACACTTGCATGTACACACACTGATTCTCTTGTTAGAATGTAAGCTTCTTGTGATCAGAACCAGGAGAACCTTGTATATGGTTCTCGCTGGACACAGTAACAGTATGATTGTGTGATGATCAATTATGATAGGCTTGGCTCTTCTCAGCAATGCAGGGATCCAAGACAATTCCAACAGATCTGGGCAGGAAAGTGCCGTCCACATCCAGAGACAGAGCTCTGGAGACTGAATGTAGATTGAAGCATAGAATTTTTTCTTTCTCATGGTTTTTCCTGTTCTGATTTTTCTTTCACAATATGACTAATGTGGAAATATGTTTTAAATGATTGTACGTGTCTAACCCGTATCAGATTGCTTGCTGTCTTGGGAAGGAAAAAAAATTTAGAAACCCAAATCTTACAAAAATGAAGGTGGAAAACTATCTATACCATATAGACATGGAAAAATAAATTACTGTTGAGGAAAATAAAGAAAATGAGCTCCTTGAAGACAGACCTTCTTTTTGTCTTTTTATCTGCAGCTCTTGGCTTAGTTTCTGGCACATGGTGGGTGCTTAATAAATGTTGATTCATTGCTGCCTGCTCCAGCAGGAGTTAAGATTAGGTGAAGGGGGGGAGAAGAGATGGGGGATTGTGAGCCAGTGGATGGGAGAGGCTCCCCTTCTTTATTGACTTTCCTCAGCTTCCCACTACCTGCTCCTTCCTCCCCTCCCCAAGGACTTACCTGAGGTCCTGCAAAGCCAGGGCCCTGTGAAAGAAAAGAGAGAACTTGCTCTGCTTCTCAGCTTCCCCAGTGCCCTCCCCGTCTCCCATGGCTCCCTCTCTTCAGAACCCCTTTTCTCCGGGGTTCTCTCCCTGAGAACCTCCTCTTCCTCTTCCTCCTCTCTCTTACCAGAATTCCTCCCTTAGAAGCCCTGAAAAAGTAGGGCCGAGGAACGGAGCCTAGCCAGCCAAAATACTTACTGGTAGACCTGGGGGGCCGGGGAGGCCGGGTTGACCCTAAAAGCACAGAGGGATAGAGCGTTAGTAGCAAAAGGAATCTGACCATGTGTGTTCTCAGAACAGGCAGCCGCCACCCCCCCCGACCCACCCAGTCTCCCCACATGCAGCCAACTCTTCGGATCCCCAATCTCAGGTCCCCGCCCCACCCCATAGCCCTCTCCTCATCCTGGCAGGCAGACCAGCCAAAGACTGCAGGGAGATGGCTCCATCTTCCTCATCTCCCAGCCCCTGCTCACCTTGACTCCAGGTGGTCCCTGAGGGCCTGGTTCTCCCTTAGCTCCTGTTAAACCCTGGAAGAAGAAAGCAGAAGGGCGAGTGTCCGGCAGAATCCAGACCCCCATTCCTAGATTGGGATTCAGACCACATTCAGACCCCCGGCCTAGATTGTCATATCACAGGACCCTTTCTTACAAGGAAGGGAAGAAGGCAAGGGGAGTAATATTTTTAAGACAATTTGCAAAGCTGAAGCTGGATAGATAGAAATGCATAGAGATACACACATTTTATTATATACACACATATACCTATATGCGTGAGTATGAATGTATGTGTGTGTGTGTATATATATATATTATATGTCTAGATTCACAACAGCCTTGTGAAGAAAAGCAGGGGTCAATTCCCATTTTACAGGTGAGCAAACTGAGTCTCAGAGGTCGCACAATCAATTAATATCAGGCGAGGGATTTGAGCTGAGGTTTCCTGAACTTAGTTAGCAGAGTGCCAGGTACACAGTCGATGCTTAATAAATGATTGCTGAATCCATTTGGGGAATTGTACTCTCCCTCTCTCTCACAAACATTTCTAATTACAGCAGCTTCTCCCCGCTGGGGATGTGCCCCGGGGAGAGATGAGGCGCCTTCCCGCTCTTTTCTGAAGCATCGTTATCGTTTAACAGTTTCCAGCGATGCGACTCAGCCAGTCCTTTTTATCCGCGATGCTTCAGATTCTGACACTGTCCATCGCTGGATCACGCGCTTCTGGGGGCTGTTTTAGTTTATTTTAGCTTTTGCTTCGGGCTTCTCGTTGTTCCGTCGTTTGCGGCTCTTGGGGACCCCGCGGGCCGGGGCGCGCCCCCACCGTGCGGAGCGCTTTCCTGGCGAAGGCCCCGGCGCTCCGCCGCCTCCTCCCGGCGGTGTCACAGCGGAGAAGACCGAGGGAGTCAGGCGAAGGGACTCGCCCAGGGCCGCCCAGCCAGGGAGCGCCGGGAGCTGGGTTTGGATCCGGGGCTCCTTCCCACAGGGGGCCCGCCGGGCGGAACAAGGAGAGAGGGGCTGGGGGTGCCCGGGCCGCTTCCAGCGGGAGTCCGGGGCTGCCGTGGGCGCGCGGCGCGCGGGCGCAGCGCCGGGCCGGAGACCCGAGCCCCAGGGAGATCCCAGGCGCCCACCGTGGGACCCGAGCCCCAGGGAGATCCCAGGCGCCCACCGTGGGCCCGGGGCCCCAGGGAGATGCCAGGCGCCCACCGTGGGCCCGGGGCCCCAGGGAGATGCCAGGCGCCCACCGTGGGCCCGGGGCCCCAGGGAGATCCCAGGCGCCCACCGTGGGACCCGAGCCCCAGTGAGATCCCAGGCGCCCACCGTGGGCCCGGGGCCCCAGGGAGATCCCAGGCGCCCACCGTGGGACCCGAGCCCCAGGGAGATCCCAGGCGCTCACCGTGGGCCCGGGGCCCCAGGGAGATCCCAGGCGCCCACCGTGGGACCCGAGCCCCAGGGAGATCCCAGGCGCTCACCGTGGGCCCGGGGCCCCAGTGAGATCCCAGGCGCCCACCGTGGGCCCGGGGCCCCAGGGAGATCCCAGGCGCCCACCGTGGGACCCGAGCCCCAGGGAGATCCCAGGCGCCACCGTGGGACCCGGGGCCCCAGGGAGATCCCAGGCGCCCACCGTGGGACCCGAGCCCCAGGGAGATCCCAGGCGCTCACCGTGGGCCTGGGGCCCCAGGGAGATCCCAGGCGCCCACCGTGGGACCCGGGGCCCCAGGGAGATCCCAGGCGCCCACCGTGGGACCCGAGCCCCAGGGAGATCCCAGACGCTCACCGTGGGCCTGGGGCCCCAGGGAGATCCCGGGCGCCCACCGTGGGACCCGAGCCCCAGTGAGATCCCAGACGCCCACCGTGGGCCCGGGGCCCCAGGGAGATCCCAGGCGCCCACCGTGGGATCCGAGCCGCAGGGAGAGCCCAGACGCTCACCCTGGGCCCCGGGCAGACCCGTAAGTTCTGCCTCAGTAATAACGGAGTCTAGCTCCCCGGGGAGAGTATTCGTGACGTAAGATCTGTAAGTCTCAACTGGCTGTAAAAACTCGGGCTGTCCCGTAGCTGGGGCTGGATTAGTGCGAACCAGTCCCGCGAAGTGCTCCGAGTAATTCCATTGGTGCTGTTTCAAGGTAGATGATTGGCTGTTGCCCGAGGGATTCAAATAATGCGCCACCCCCCCCCCCCCGGGTGTCACTAGCACTAATCGGGGCGTTTGGATGGGAGGAGTGACTCTCCTCCTGTCCCCTCTCCCGTGCCAAATCTAGAAGTTTCCAGGAAGTCAGTGACATCATCACCCTTTGCCTTCTCCAGTTACCCAGCAAAGCTGGTCAAAGCCAGCCCCTCTCCAAGGCCTTGTAAGACAGTTAGCCTAAGTCTTATTCTCCCCATTTTACAGACATGAAAACTGAGTTCAGGGAGAAGTGATTTTTTTCCCCAGTAAATTACAGACTAGAATCTAGGACTCCTTCAGCTAATTTCTTTTTGTTAGTAGTGAGGTGAGGAGGGTCTCTGAAAAAAAAATCTGAACGTAGTTGCCAAATAAAAGAAATTTTCATAACAAAAAAGGGCTTTCTATAAAACAGCAGATCTCTTATAGACAGCTTGCCTTCCTTTTAAATATAAGTTAAACTCTGCAATCAATTTCTGTCATAAACTGAGCAAGAAAGAGCGCAGAAGGTTGGCCTTGGAGGTTGGCTATGATGGAATCAACTGCTTTTATTATCACATTGTCAGGGGCAGTGCTAGGGGCCTGCTGATCCTGGCCCAGGTGGCTCTCCCCTATGCTCTCCTCCCTCAGCGGCTTTCTCTCAGTTGGAGAAACAACCCGAGTGAGTGGGGTAGGGAGAAGGGGGGCCAGAGTCATTACTTTGGGCCTTGTTAGGGAGGCAGAATTTTAAAAGTGGAAGAACCTGCCAACATCCTGGGTTCTAAGGGCCCTCCCAGCCCTGACATCCTGGGTTCTAAGGGCCCTCTCTGACATCCTGGGTTCTAAGGGCCCTCCCAGCTCTGACATCCTGGGTTCTAAGGGCCCTCTCTGACATCCTGGGTTCTAAGGGCCCTCCCAGCTCTGACCTCCTGGGTTCTAAGGGCCCTCCCAGCTCTGACATCCCGGGTTCTAAGGGCCCTCCCAGCTCTGACCTCCTGGGTTCTAAGGGCCCTCCCAGCTCTGACCTCCGGGTTCTAAGGGCCCTCCCAGCTCTGACCTCCCGGGTTCTAAGGGCCCTCCCAGCTCTGACATCCTGGGTTCTAAGGGCCCTCCCAGCTCTGACCTCCTGGGTTCTAAGGGCCCTCCCAGCTCTGACCTCCTGGGTTCTAAGGGCCCTCCCAGCTCTGACATCCCGGGTTCTAAGGGCCCTCCCAGCTCTGACCTCCTGGGTTCTAAGGGCCCTCCCAGCTCTGACCTCCTGGGTTCTAAGGGCCCTCCCAGCTCTGACCTCCTGGGTTCTAAGGACCCTCCCAGCTCTGACCTCCTGGGTTCTAAGGGTCCCCCCAGCTCTGACCTCCTGGGTTCTAAGGGCCCTCCCAGCTCTGACATCCTGGGTTCTAAGGGCCCTCTCTGACATCCTGGGTTCTAAGGACCCTCCCGGCTCTTCCCTCCTGGGTTCTAAGGGTCCCCCCAGCTCTGACATCCTGGGTTCTAAGGGCCCTCCCAGCTCTGACATCCTGGGTTCTAAGGGCCCTCCCAGCTCTGACATCCTGGGTTCTAAGGACCCTCCCGGCTCTTCCCTCCTGGGTTCTAAGGGTCCCCTCAGCTCTGACATCCTGGGTTCTAAGGGCCCTCCCGGCTCTTCCCTCCTGGATTCTAAGGGCCTTCCCAGCCCTGATATTGTGTTCTAAGAATCCTTGAAGTTCAGAATTCCTCTGATTTGGAGATAATGGGTTTGAAAGTATTTTTTAAACTGCCATTTACTGTACAGAAATGTAACGAGCTATTATTTTTATTAATAAACTGAGATGCTAATGTGTGCATTAAAAATTATATCTTCAACTACATGCATGGAAATTGCTTGTGAGATATTTTTATCTCCAAATTACTCCCTCCCACGGCCCCCCTGCCCAGAATGGCCTCCCAGAGGCCTCCCTCACTGTTAATCAGCATGTGCTGGGAGCTCTGCCAGCACCTATTGTACTACCCACAGTATTAGACAGAATTCTGAAGGCATCGCTCACTCCATCACCGCCTCCCCCTCAAATTGTACACTACATTATCATGGTAGCCCCTCAGACTTGCAAAGGACTAAGTGCCTTCCTCACTACTGTACCTGCACAAGAATCCCCCGGTGGAATAAGTCACTTCCTTCTGGGCTCACCCTTTCCCACCTTGGGTTGGCTCAAATTGTCAGGAAATTTTTCCTGATGTTGACATTAAATTTACTTCTCTACAACTTCTACCCATAGTTCCAGTTCTCCCCAAGCAGAACAAGTGGAATTGCTTTTTAAAGGCTTGAAGACAATTACTATGGATGGTTTCCCCTCCCTCCACACCCTCAGTCTTCTTAATCTAAACAATCTAGCTTTTTCAACTCATCCTCATATAGTGTGGTCTACAATCCTACACCATCCTCGTTTTTCCTTCTATAGCTGTTCCTGCTAGACAGCATCCTTTCTCAAATGTCGCATCAGGTGGAAGACCATGGGGCTATAATCTCCCTGGATCTGACCTCCATGGTTCTCCTACTGGGGTCGAAGTGAACATTTTGCACTGCCATGTTGCATTGCCAAGTCAGCTACTATTGATTTGTTGTGTACTAAGAACTAAAACTTAATAAGAGACATCTTTTGGATTATCTGCACCACTTATTCCTTTCATTATCACAGATAAATGAGACATGATTACATAAGAGTCAGGTTTCACAATTTGTCCCCTAGAGAGAATTCAAAATCTGGAAGATCAGGTTCCTAATCCCTTGTCTGGCTGTCCATCCCCCCACTCCAACCACTGCAGCTTTTCTGGTCAGTACTCACGTCAATCCCTGGCTTCCCATCTGGCCCATTTGGACCCGGCTTTCCTGGGTCACCTTTTTGTCCCTGGGGAACAGACAAGGGGAGAAAAATGAAGTCCGTATATGGTGTGGGTGCAGGGGTCCTCAAACTTGTTAAATAGGGGGCTAATTCACTGTCCCTCAGACTGTTGGAGAGCCGGACTATGGTAAAAACAAAACCTTTGTTTTGTGGGCCTTTAAATAAACTTCATAGCCCTGGGTGAGGGGGAGAAATGTCCTCAGCTGCTGCCTCTGCCCGGGCCATAGCTTGAGAACCTCTGATCTAGAACTTCCAAGGCAGAGTTGTTGGGGAGCACACTCACCGGAAATCCAGGTTTTCCAGGGGGTCCCTTGTCACCCTACAAGATAAAAACAGATGAGATTCCCTTAGTGGGCACCTGAGGGTAACATGACTGCTTGCAGAGCTAGCACCGGTGAGCTGGAGATGCCTTAAGGGCTGAGGAGGAAGCACAGTATCAGAGAACTGGATTTGAATGTCGCTTCTGGTCATTATCTGAATGGCTTTGAGCAAGTCTGTTTCCCTATGTATGTAAACTGAGGGTGTTAGACCAGATAACCACTTGAGGTATCTTCCAACTCTTAATTTGTGATCCTACCAGACAGGTCTATCATTCCAATGTTCGATATCAGTATTAACAACCAAAAAAGTACCCATCCCACCAATCACAATCCAGCTTGGATGGAGCCAGAGCAATAAAAGTAGAATTGGATATCAGTTAAGTTAATACCTGTTCTATCCTGTGTAAGGAGGAGATGGGTTTGGAAATGTGGGTTAGATCTGTGTAGGCTGGAAGCTTTCAAGATGGGTAGAGGAACTTGAGGCTTTTTTTTTTGGGGGGGGAACTAAGTTCTAAAAACACAGAATTGAGCTCAGTAAGAGGTCAAGAGGCTTCTCTTTTGAACAGTTAGATCCAGTAAGTATTTATTTAATGACCACTACATGTCACACATACTAGATATTGGGGACACATGGACCAAAAAAAAGGAGAAAGCCCTCCCTCAATTTCTACTTTCAAGGACCTTCATTCTACTGGCCATTTGAACTGAGCTATTTTGTTGTCCACTGGGAACAGTCAACCTAAAACTCAGTAGGAGACATCTTTTGGATTAGCTGCATTACTGGCTTCCTTCATTATCCCAAATAAATGAGATGTGAATGCCTAGGAGTCAGGGCTCACAGTCTGGGTTTGCTCCCTTGGAGAGAAGAAACAAAGAGAAATATTTTCAGGGAAAATCTGTGATGGAATCCAGGGAAATGTTTTCTTCTTCAGGTTAGAGGTTCCCTGAAATCAGGAGTTGGTCTCTACCCTCTGGGAGTTTAAGACTATTGTGGAAACATAGCATTTCTACTCTTTCTGTTATTGTCTGCTTGCATTTTTATTTTTTCTTCTCAGGTTATTTTTACTTTCTTTCTAAATCCGATTTTTCTTGTGCAGCAAGATGACTGTATAAATATGTATACATATATTGGATTTAACATATACTTTAACATATTTAACATGTATGGGACTACCTGCAGCTAGGGGAGGGGATAGAGGGAAGGAGGGAAAAAGTTGGAACAGAAGTTTTTGCAAGGGTTAATGTTGAAAAATTACCCAAGCATGTGTCTTGTAAATAAAAAGGTATAATTTAAAAAAAAAAAGAAAACTGGAAAAAAAAAAAAGACTGATGGAGGAGAAAAGGGGGCAGAGGAGGGATTAACTGATGGTGAACCAAAAAATCTAGGGAGGTAAAAGGTGCCTGATCTCCCTCAGGAACAACAATAATAATTAATGGGAATAATAATTCTCATTTAGTTTAGAGGTTTATAAGCTTTTTTTCCTCAGAAAAAGCTGGAGATAACAGCTCTTGCTGAGAAACCTGAGGCTCAAAGAGACAGAGAGTCTTTCCTGTTCAGAATTTCTTCTCCAGGTCAGAATTACAGCTACTCTCAAGTTCCAGGCTTTTTCTTCTCTCTCAGGCTTTCCTAGATCCCAGAAGCCACGAAGCCTCTGTCTTCCTTCCAGCCTCCCGAAGGGAGCCAGCTACTGAATGGGCTTGTGTTCTGAATACGGTTCTATAAATAATCCCCACAACCGTCCCCACCATCAGCAGCTGAGGTGGGAGGAGGAGGGGGTATCTGGGACCCTGGCCATCTCACTCTCAGCCAGCTGGGGACCATGCAAGCTTTAACCTGGCGAGGAGTGGGTAGCTCCCTGTTAGCCCCAGAACCCATCTCTTAGTCCCATAACACTTTGCTAAATAAAGGTCCTCCTGTGGAGACGAAGGAAGGAAGGGGTACGTGGCAGATCAGAAGGGACTCTGTTGGAAAGGAGGGTAGAGGGAGGGCATTTGTGAATTGCTCTCTCTGGTCCCCCACCTTTGCTGGACACTAGAGCTTTGATGAAATCGCGGAGTTGTGGTCCAGCCTGGCGTCCTCTTCTGGTGAATAACCGCCCCCCAATCCCCAGGACGCCCCCAGACAAAGTGCCTCTTTGTCCACCTGTCCCGCCTTCTCTATCCCCTCCCCTCCATCTCTAGCTCCCGCCCAGCTCCAGGCTTCCTACTCACGTCAAGGCCGTCTGAGCCTGGCACTCCTGGTGGACCTGGGGGACCAGGGGGCCCCGGTTCTCCTGGCGGGCCTCTCTGGAAATAAACACACACAAAAACTAGTTAGCCGAGAAGCCTGGAAGGGCAGGAGCCTTGAGCCAAGTCGAGGTAGCAGATCCCACTGGATATACCCCGGAAGGGCCTGGAGAGGACCTGGGCATACTGCAGGAATCCCCCTTCCCGATCCTTCCCAGGGGGAGAGTCTGGAGGGAAGCCTCCAGTCGAGGGGCCGGCTCCCACTGTGCAAAAGGCCCCAGTCTTGAGAGAGCCTGCAGGAACCTGGCCCTTCCCAGGGGCTTTGGAGTCTCTGAGCAGGGCTGGACAACCCCTCGTCAGGTGATAGTGGAGATTCCTTGAGAGCCTTTGAGATCCCTTCCAACTCTCAGGATCTTTGACCCTGTGTTTCTGGATGCCTTCCATAGTCTTGTATAAAGGGAGATGCTACTAAGAAGGTTAAGATGAATGGGTCATAGAGCCAGGTGTAAACAAAAGACTGGGGATGATGGTAAAGACTGAAATAGCCTAGGATGTGCCCAGGGGATGGTTCACAAACATTCATGGGTTCACGTACCCTCCTAAGCCCATCAGAGCTCCAACTTTGCCCAATTAGATCTGGGAGACAGGATACAGTGTAAGACACAAAACAGGCTAGTTAGGATGGAATTGAATCACCAACTGTTAGAGCATCTGCTTCACAGCTAAATCCTTCCAATGAGAATGGTCTGAATGGTCTCTTTCCAGCTCTACTTCCCTCCATTGTCCATACAAAGGAGGATGCTGAGATCCAGGTGACTATATAGGGACCCAAACCAGAAGGAGGAAGATTAGGGACCAAGTGTCCTGACTTCCTCCCTGTAGTTCTTTGAACCTTGCCACCTCTCAGAAAGGGCAGCCAGATGCTCTGAGCTGGAAGGGCTTACAGGGCCATCTCATTCAGCCTCCTGATCTTACAGGAGAGGAAACTGAGGTTGAAAAAAGTAAATGACTTGTTAGCAAAGAGGAGATCTGAAACTAGTTCCAAACTCAGTTTTCTTCTTTGAGGGAAGGCTGGGAAAGCCTAGAATGTCCACCTCGGAGAAGTCTTCTAGATGGATTTTTCCCCAAATTTTATCCTCAGCTCTAGGATTGTCATTTAAGGCTGTGGCATAAATTCTCCACCACAAATCCCTCCCCCCCAACAAGGAGGATCTTGCCCTCCCTTAAGGGTTCCTCCCAAGGATAGCCCAAAGGGCCACAGTAGATTACTGCCCATGACTGACTTTGTGACTCCAATCCCAACATGCTTTGCCCAGCTTGGGCACTGAAATCCTGGGCAGAAGCCTAGAAAATGGCTTCTTTTAGACTAGAAAGAAAGAACTATTACCTTGCTTCCAGAAGGAAATAGAAAAATAAACAGAATCAGAAGACCTAGGTTTGGACAAGTCCAGGACCTGTCATGGACTCTCTGAGTGACATTAACCAAGTATCTTTCCCTCTTTGGGCTTCAGTGTTCCCATCTCCACAATGAGGACATTGAGCTAGATGTATCTATGCTCCCTTCCCTTTCTAATAGTCTCTGTTCCAAGATTTCTTCCTGAGAGGTCATGTAGTAGAGAGATTAAAAGGCCAGGCTTGGAAGCAAGAAGACCTTGAGACAAATTGGCCCTGGGACCCTAAGCAAGCTATTTAATCTCCCTTTTTGCTCTAAGACACTGAGTTGTGGATTTTCATCATGAAAAGACTTTCCACTCCAGGAATTCATTACATACGATTCATTACACAATTAGGTCACCAAAAAGAAGCCCCTTGCAGCTGCCCGTTCTTTCCCAGGTCACTCCCTGCAGCCCACACACACCTCAGACTTGAAGTTTTCAAAGCGCTTTCTTTATAACTGCTGTGAGGTGAGTGTAGGTAGTATTAGCCCCATTTTTCTGAAGAAGAAACTGATAGTTCTATTTGTTAAACTGCCTACCTTCTAAGCATCCCCAAACCTAGAGATTGAAATTAACTGTGACTTCTAAACCTGAGCCTCCAGGCTCTGAGAGAGAGGAAGGGAGGGTTCCGGAGAGATCCATGAATGGAGGCTATTGTCCTGGCAGTCCCAGCCTGGCCCAGACACCTTTCCTCCAACCGCTAGACTGACTGACTCTGGGGGCCCCACATCTGGGACTCTTTTCCTGGACAAGCCTCTCTCTCCATAGGCTCAGGCTGTGGTTGATCAAGAAGTGGGGATACCTCCACCTTTAATCCTCAATCCCCAACCAGGAACTGCAAGAACTCCAGAGTTTGTCTGTCTGACCTTGTACATAGAAGATGGTCCACAAACATTTGTGGGCTCTACCTAAGCTCTACTCTCTCCTAACTCCATAGGAGCCCCCTGTGAAATGGGGCTAATAGTGGTCCCAACCTCCCAGTTACCTGGCAGAAACTGAAGCCCATCAGAAAGAGGGCAAAGGAAACCTCTCACCCTCAGGCAGAAAGGAGCCCCTCATCCACAAAATCCCACCCATCACAGGGAGAAGAATCTCATATTTAATCCCGCTCCAAATCTAGTCCTGGGGTACCCTGGTGAATGGGGGGTGCTCTGAGGACTCCATGTTGGGAGTTTTCAGGGAGGACCCTTAAAAGAGAGACTCCCCTTCTTCCTTCCAGCTTCCAACCTGCGCTCCCCAAACCTCAGTACAGGTTTTCAGGGAGGACGTACAAACAGGCTCCCCCAGGGCTGCAATGGGGAGTAAAGGAGAAGTTGGGGATCCCTCCCCCTTCTAAAGACCCCAAAGCCAAGGGGACACTTACAATCTGAGCCAGGGAGAGGCTGAGCGTCTGGAAGAAGACAAATAATCGGAGGCTCCCGATCAGCCCGGCCATGGTGGGGCTTCGGCTTCCCCAAGCGTTCCGCTCTCCGGTTGCCCGTTCCTAAAGGGGGAAGGTACTGGGGCTCGGATGGGCAGGGGGAGAGGCTCTCTTCGGCTCTGGCTCTCACTCCCTGAGCCAGCCCAGGAGGCGGGGCTGGCCGCGGGCATCTTGGGGCAGGAGGGGATTGGCTGAGGTGGGGTCGGTGTCACCTGAGAAGCCCGGGGAGAAGGGGCTGCTTGTCTGGCTGGCAGGGAGGGGAGCCTGGCTTGGGGGCTTCCTCAATAGGATCCCAGAAAGCTGGAAAAGGGCCACAGTCTCCCCTGGAAGGAAGCTAGACCAATAAGAATCTAGCCCCTGTTCCTTGTTACCTCGAGTGACAACCAGGTAAGGCGGTCCGTCCCTCTGTGCCTCAGTTTCCTCATCTGTAAACAGAGGGAACTGAGCTTTCAGAAAGAGCTCCCGACTGGCAGCAGAAGGTGCCTTGTGAACTCCAAGCCAACTTGCTACTGGTATTACTGCTTGTGCTGCTATTGTATGACCTTGGCAAGTCACTTAATTTCTTAGAGTCTCAGTGACCTTGGTGAGTCACTGGGTCGGAACTTTAAGCGTTTGCTAGTGCCAGGCGCTGTGCTAAGTACCAGTGATAGAAAGGAAGGCAAGAACAGCCCGTCCTCAAGGAGCTCGTGTTCTCGCGGGGAAGGCAGCGTGTGGAAAACTAGAAGCTTAGACAGAGTAAATGGGAGCTGATCCGGTCCTCAGGGAGCTTGCGTTCTCCCCGGGAAGGCAGCGTGTGGAAAACTGTAGGGACCCATTGGAATTTACTGAGCGGAGGAAGGCTTTAGAAAGATAAATTTGACAGCGGAAGGGAGAATGGATTGGGGCAGGAGAGATTTGAAGCAGAGAGACCAACCAGAAAGCAATTGTAATAGACTTTGAATGTAGTGATGAAGGCTGTGCCAGGGAGGTAGCAGTGTCAAGGGAGAGGACGGATGCATCTTTGACAGATATTGTAAGGTTAGAAATGACCCGACCTGACACTTGTTAGATATGGGGAGACGGCGTGAGAAGTGGGACATGACCATCAGGTTTTCAGCATAGGCAACAGGAGAATGGGGTGCCTTTGAGAGTAGTTTGGAAGAAGGGAGGGTTTGGTGAGAAAAGAAAATGAATTCATTTGGAAAATCTGAAGGTTAGATTTTAGGATTTCTGAGGTCCTTTTTTACTTCCATTATCAATGACCCATTGATACAAATTGGGGGCGGGGCAGGCCAGGCTGAGGGGATCTGAAAGGCCAGATTTTCCCTGTACCTAAACTTGTGGCCTCAGTTTTTCAGTTTGTGAAGTGAGCCACTTGAATCAGAGGATTTCTGAGTTCCTCTGATCCCAGGAGCCTGCTCCAAGATTCCTCCCCACAGCCGGAACTGCAGCCCTGCTGTTTGGTTAGGGGCTCTGCCTGCTCTGAAGGGCTGGGATAGCGCATCCTTAAGGAGGCCGTCTCTGGGCTTTGGAGTGATCCCCTCCCACAGGCAGCATGGGCAGAGGCTTTGGCTTGAGTCCATTCACAGCTCAGGTCACCCAGGACCAGCCACCTCTGCAGCCCCAGACCAGGACCAGCCCAGGCTCAAGATGAAGCACACAGGGATTGTGTGAGGTGACAATGAAGCCTGACAAGCAATCTCAGACCAACTTTGGAGAATCCTAAACTTCTGGGCCGGGGAAGGAGTTAAGGAGATTCTCAAGTCCATCTAAAGAAGCCTGAGGTAAGACAGTAGATTGAGTGCTGCATCTGGAGTCAGGAAGATCTGAATTCAAATCCGTTGGGCAGCTCAGTTTTCTCAGCTGTAAAATGGGGCAAATAATGGTACCAACCTCCCAGAAAGATACACTTTACAAATCATAAAGTGCTGTGTAAATGCTAGCTATTATTATTATTATGTACCTGGAAGTATGTACAGAGGAGGGCTGGAATAGTTTCACTCTTGTATTTATATCTCCTGTGTCTAACAAATGCTTGACACTGAGTAGCTGCTTATGAATTTATTGTTTAGCCAGTGTTAGGAGAATAATTTACATAATGACTGAAAGCAGCATTGAAAGATAATAGAACTTGATCAGTGCAGTGATCAACCATTGTGAATCATGGTTTCCTCTTCTCAGCAGAGAGGTGGTAGACTGGGGATGTGAAATGAGGCATGTGTTGTCTGACAAAGTCACCGTATTAGGTGTTTTTTTTAAATCCACTTCTTTGTTACCAAGAATACAGATACCCCTTTGAGTGGGTTGTTAATGGAAAGAGATAGTATTGTACAAATAAGCATCCACAAAATGTTGTACAGTGGAAAGAGCACTAGAATTAGGAGCCAGAGGCTCCCAGTGTTGCCATTTACAACTTATGTGACCTGACAAATCAGTCTCTGGACTCCACTCTCTGGAACTCATTTTGCTCATCTGTAAAATTAGGAGGCTAAACTGGAAGACTTTCTAAGTTTTTATTCCATCTCTAGAGCAGCTCATTAAGTACCATCACTAGGTGGCATTAGTGAGTAAGACAAGCTGAGCTGTCAGTTATCTAGAGCCAGAGGACCAATCTGAGCTTCCCTAGAAACTCTATTCTCCCCTCCCCTTTTTGCAAGGATGAAGCTTCCCTATTGACTCACCCCCTTTCCCTTCCAGGACATGCTTTCTTTTCAAACCCACTGCCCTCGCTTAGAATTCACTACTTTGCTCCTTTTTTTTTTTTTTTTTTGGTTCTGTTTTGTTTTTTAAGAAATCTGTTCCTTTGAATGATCCTGGTATCAATTTCTTTGCCAGATATGGAAAATACAAGATTGGCCTCCTCACATCCCCACCCCTCCCCTCTTCTATGTTATAAATACGGCTCCAAGCTCAAAGCGCAACTCATTTAGCAAAATGTCTCTTCTGAAACAGAATATTTCTTCAGAGAGGCAATTCCATTCCCCTGTTCTTAGGAATTTTGAATTAGGGAAGAATTCCTCTCCCCCATTATAATGTTATTCTTTTCAAGTGACAATGTAACATGTATATTCACTATTGTTTCCCAAAGAATTAGTATTTCCATAAATTTGACCCAGTTCTCTATGTATTTTAGAAATGAGGCATTTCCTATAAAAATTGTTTCTTGGTTTTCTGTTTTCCTTCTAATCTTGGTTGCATTGATATTTTTTGTATGCAAAACCTTTTAAATTTAATATTTAAATTATCCATTTTATATCACATAATGTTTTCAAACCTTTTAAATTTAATATTTAAATTATCTATTTTATATCACATAATGTTTTCTATCTCGTTTGCTCATAAATTCTTCGCTTTGTATCATGCTCTAAGAACCCCCCTCCAACTCAAACATTTTGCCAGTCTATGAGTCTATTAATGGGAACTTAACAAAATGAGAACCACGTTAAGATCCTGACACATAGGATGCCCATCAGAAATACAAGCCATTCCCTGTTATGGGCCAGAACTCTGAACTTGAAAGGATTCTTACAAGGTACTAAGTCAGTGGAATTGATAGAGACAATAGTTATCTAATTTAGCCTGGTTCAGTATGATTGATTTAATACTACAAGGAGATGTTATGGGCCAGAACTTGAAACAAGGTACTAAGTGGAATTGAGGAGACAATGGTTAAATCTAATTTAGCACTGATTTAATCCTACAACAAATAATGGTTTCCTAGTGACATAATGATTGGTGTATACTCAGTATGAAATAGCTGAATAAGTTATGGTATATTAATGTTACAGAATATTCTTCTATAAGAAACGATCAGCAGAATGATTTCACAAAGGCCTGGAGAGAGTTATATGAATTGATGCTAAATGAAATGAGTAGAACCAAGAGAACATTGTACACAGCAGAGACAAGATTATGCGATGCTCATCTCTGATGGACATGGTTCTTTTCAACAATGAGATGATTCAGGCTAATTCCAATAGATTTTGATGGAGAGAGCCATCTGCATCCAGAAAGAGCACTATGGGGACTGAATATGGATCATAACATAGTATTTTTTACCTTTTTTGTTGTTGTTTGCTTGCTTTTTTTTCCTTTCTCACTTTTTCCCCTTTTGATCTGGTTTTTCTTGTGCAGCATGATAATGTATAGAAGAATTAGACATGTTTAAGTTATTGGATTACTTGCTATCTAAGGGAGGAAGTGGGGGAGAAGAAGGGAGAAAAATTTGGAATACAAGGTTTTGTAAAGGTAAATACTGAAAACTATCCTTGTATATATTTTGAAAATATAAAGCTATTATAAAAAAATCTTGCCACATAAAGAAGTCACTCTTCAAATCCATGCAAGGAGAAAGCACAGAACCCAGATGTTGTGACCAATCTGAAAGTCAGTGGGCTCTGTTGTTCTCCTTGTTCCTGGCCCTATAATTAAGTCCTTTTTATCTTGGCTGCCATTGTGAGATACTCAGTGCCCAGAATCTACCAGCTCCTTCCTCCTTTGCCCTCTGCTAATGTACCAACAAGCTACATCTCAAACTGTTTAAAGCCAAGTTTTCAATCAGGACTTGAATCCAAGAGAAGTTTGGATGTCATGGGAAAAGAACATTAATTCTGGAGTGAATACACTATAGATTATCTGTGTTCCTCCACTGGACATTCATCAGTGGTATTCCTACCACAGAGACAAGATTTCTTCTTTTCCCCCTTGTTTCAGTCCCTCCTTTTACCTCCTCCACCATTTCCACATAGACTTTCTTTTTCCTCAGAGATATTTTCCTTTATTGTTAATCTTTGACTTGATTAGGATATATCACATTCTCCTCTGTCTTCCTCACCCTTTTTCTCTTTTCATATACCCTTTCCTTCTATAATTTAGTTCCACAAAAAAAGAACATAGATTCACTTATAGGCAGGATGTTGTAAAGTTTAGCCTATGATACTTCAGACCTGTTTCTTCACCATCACTTCTATTTGCCTTCTTTCACCCTTGTCTCTATATACTTATTTACTTGACTTAATGAAACCTATACCTGGGATCGTTGGATCAGATGCTTATTTTTCTCCCAAATGCCGATGAAGTTTGAAGGCTTCCTGCACTGCCATGCAAGCTAGTGGCCATTGACTCTGGTAATCAGGATCCCAGGGTCTCTATGCTTGAGAAACTTTCTGCCATGTGGGTGATCCCCACTAGGGATTAGAAATTGTCTTCCTTGAGCCTCTTGCTTCTGGAGCAGCAGGCTTTTAAGAAACCTGAGCTCTAGCCTTAGAATGGAGATGAAAACCACAGAGATCACTGGGAGCACCATTTCAGAGGGCCAGGGACTATCAGTTGTTACAGAGCCTTCCTATTTAACTTTCATTAGGCAGTAGGGGCCAGAAGGGGAGAGCATGCATTATGCAACGACACACACACACATCCAGAAAAATACCTTTCTTCCTGTGATTAGAGAAAATTAGGAGGAACTGTGGGAGAAAATTAAAGAGGGGTAAGCAGCTGATTTATTTCTTTTCTACTTTCCCCTGTGTATAATAAAGCAAGTGGACTGAGTCTTATTTAGGTGACTATGGAGAAGTTCTCCAGAAGGGGTGTTTTATATATAATTATACAAAATATAAAGTGATTAGAAAAGGGGGTCTTAAAAAAGGAAAGGCTTCTTGGAGAAGGTGATACTTGGTCTGGTCTGAAAGGAAAAAAGGCCACTAGGATAAGGAAGGAGTAAATTGTAGGCCTGAGGGGGGATGGAGCAAAGGCATGGAGGAAGTACCTTCTCTCTCTCCTGAAGAGAAAAGGCCAGAATGGCTGAGCCGCAGCATTCGGGAAAGGAAGTAATCTAAAAGGAGGCTGGAGAGCTTGGCTGTGGTCAGGGGGTAAAAGATTTTGGGTCAAAGAGGGGAGGTTATGTTAGATTCTGGAGACATTTGGTTGGTAGCTGCCCTTCACACACAAAGAGGGCAAAAATGGCCTCGCTCTGTTGGGGCGCGGGGGAGCTCGGAACTCTGCCCCAGGTCAGGCACGACCAGCCCCGGGAACGCCCGAGGGCAGCCGTCTCCGCATTTACGCGTTTCCCCTTCGCTTTCAGCCGCCGCGGCTCCGGCCGCCCCCGGGAAACGGGCAGGCGACCCGACGAGCTTCTCCGGCAGCCCCCTTTAGCTCGAGCTGCCGCGAGCCCTCACAGGTGACAGTGTGGATGGCATGGGTCGGAGCCACAGCTCCGCCCCGGGCATTTCTCCTCCTCGCACGGGACCTGGATAACGAACAAGGCTCTCACGCTGTCCCGGTCATGTGAGGCAAGAGAGCAGGGACTGGCTGTTAGCCCCGGCCACAAGTGCCCACGTGGATGAGAGCACCGGGCAATGTAACGGGGACAGCCCTGAGAGAGGCCATCAGGCGGCAGCAGAGAGTCAAGAATAGCTCCTGCATCTGATGGGCTCCAGGGCGGAGGGATGCTGGCAGGAATGGACCAATCACGTGGCGAGAGGGAGTTAGGGCGACAGGAGGAAGGTCTCAGAGAACACAGGTTGATGGAAAGCAGTCTGCCCCATGGCATTTCCCTCCTTCAGTGGGCTCCCGCACCACGGATGGGGGATGTAGGTTCTCCTGCCCTTTCCTATGGTCTCAATTCTGCTCATACATGGCCCCCCAGCTCTAGCACGATGTCCGCCGATCATGATTGAATCTTAACTCTGTCTCACTCTAAAAATTTGCCTCCCTTTTTTCTTTTTCTTTTCAAAACATATGCACATAATTTGACATTGACCCTTGCATAGCCTTGTGTTTCAGAGTTTCTCCTCCCTCCCTCCACCCCCCTCTCCTAGATGGCAAGCAATCCAATATATGTTAAGCATGTTGAATCCAATATGTGTGGACATATTTATACAATTCTCTTGATGCACAAGAAAAATCGATTAAAAAAAAAGTAAACGAGTAAGAAAACAAAATGCAAGTGAATAACAACAAAAAGAGTGAGAATGCTAAGTTGCGGTCCACATTCACTTCTCAGAATCCCCTCTCTGGGTGCAGATGGCTCTCTTCATCACAAGATCATTGGAACTGGCATCTATCATCTCATTGTTGGAAAGAATCACTTCCATCAGAATTGATCATCGCATAATCTTGTTGTTGCTGTGCACAATGATCTGGTTCTGCTCATTTCACTCAGCATCAGTTCACGTAAGTCTCTCCAGGCCTCTCTGAAATCATCCTCCTGATCATTTCTTGTAAAATAATAATATTCCATAATATTGATTATACCATAACTTATTCAGCCATTCTGAAACTCAGTTTCCAGTTTCTTGCCACTACGAAAAGGACTGCCACAAACATTTTTAAAATTTGCCTCTTAATCTCATTTTCTTCATCCATAAATGGATTAAGTCCCTTCCAATTTAAATCTTCTGATCTCAGGGTACAATAGAAGGAGTTCTGAATCTGGAATAATCAAAGGCTCTAGAAACCCTTGCTGGCAAGTTCGACCTATGTGACCTTAGCCAATTCACTGTAGTAGTCTGAGCTGGAGATTACCAGCCATGACCGACCAGATGACTGTTATGGTTTCTACATGCTTTAATCTAAATTAGTGATTCAGGAAAACCAAAAGCAACCTCTGCCACAATAAGACCTTAATGGGCTCAGGATCAAGGCAGCCTTGTCCTTGGTCACTTCATCCTTGCTGCCTGTTCATTTCATGGAACATTTAAAAAAATAAATTTATCAGAAAATGGCTGAATAAATTATGGTATATGAATGTTATGAAATAATATTGTTCTATAAGGAACAATCAGCAGGATGATTATAGAGAGGCCTGGAGAGAGTTATATGAACTGATGCTAAGTGAAATGAGCAGAACCAAGAAATCATTGTACATAGCAACAATAGGATTATATGATGACTAATTCTGAGGGATGTGGCTCTCTTCACCAATGAGATGATTCAGACCAGTTCCAATGATCTTGTCATGAAAAGATCCATTTGCACCCAGAGAGAGGATTGTAGGAACTGTGTGGTTCACAACATAGCATTTTTACTCTTTATGTTGTTATATTGTTATAAGAAAATTTTATTTTCTTTCTCATTCTTTTTTCCTGTTTGATTTGATTTTTCTTGTACAGCAAGATAATTGTATAAATATGTATGCATATATTGGATTTAACATATATTTTATCATGTTTAACATACATTGGATTACTTGCCATCTAAGGAAGGGGATGGAGAAAGGGGGGAAAATTGGAGCACAATGTTTTAAAAGGATTAATGTTGAAAAATTATCCATGTATATGTTTTGAAAAGAAAAGGCTTTAATAAAAAAGAAAATAAATAAATTTATCATTTATTTATGTTCAACCTTCTTTTAAAAAAAGTTCTGGGGCAGCTAGTTGGTGTAGTGGATAGAGCACCAGTCCTGAACTAGGGAGGACCTAAGTTCAAATCTGGCCTCACACATTTAATACTTCCTGGCAGTGTGACCCTAGACAAATCACTTAATCCCAATTGCCTCAGAAAAAAAAGTTCTAAATTATATCCCTCCCCCATCCACCAAGAAAAGAAGCAATATAATATAAATTATACATATGAAATCTTGAAAAACATATTTAATATTATTCATGTTGACAAGAAGGAAGAAAAATAAGGAAAGTGAAAAAATTATATTCCAATCTATGCTGAGTTTATCCTTTCTCTATTTGGAGGTAGGTAGTGTTTTTCATAATTCTTTTGGAATTATCCTGGAATGTTATATTGACCAGGGTACCTAAATCTACTGCAGTTGATCGTTGTTACAGTGTTGCTGTTACTGTATACAATGTTCTCTTGGTTATGCTCACTTCACTTTGAGTAAATTCATAAGTCTTCCCATGTTTTTCTGAAGCTATGTTATTGTTATTTTTTATAGCATAATACTGCTATTTTTATAGCACAATTACATTCATATAGTATAACTTGTTTGTTTATTCCCCAGTTGATAACCATCTCCTCAATTTCCAATTTTTTGCTGCTACAAATAGCTGCTATAAACATTTTTGTATACATGGCTCCTTTTCCTTTTCCTTTGCTGTCTCTGGAATATAAACCTAGTAATGATATTTCTGGGTCCAAAGGTATACACAGTTTGATAGTCCTTTGGGTGTAGCTCCAAATTGTTATTCATGCATCCATCATTCTGAGTCACTTTGCTTAGACTGCAGTCTGAGGTCACAGATATTTGGTTCTCAGCCTGATTGCCTGCTCTTTTGTTCCTTCCAGCCTTTGGTCTGGGACTCTGGTCCTTATTTCTAAATCTAATGTCTTGTCTTGAAGAGCCCCAGACATTTATGCCACTTACCGACCAATCTCTGTCTGCTGATTTGGAATCCTGACCTGATCCCCTCCCTACCCATGACTTAGAATCTTGCGCCAAGGTCCCAGACAAACTTTCCCCTTATCTTTTTATAGCCCAGGTCTCTAAGTCACTTCATGTCTACTTTAAGCAATGCCATTGCCCAAGGATTCTTATCTCTTCTCTCTCTCTTCCTGTTTCCCTTTATGTGTTGCCTTTTCCTATTAGAATGTAAGCTTTTTTTGTGTTTTTTTTCCCTCAATCATATTTTATTTTTTCCAAATTCATGTAAAGGTAGGTTTCAACATTCATTTTTGTTAGACTTTGTGTTTCAAATTTTTCTCCCTTATTCCCTTACCTCCCTCCCTTCTAAGACAGTAAGCAATCTGATATAGGTGATACATGTGCAATTCTTTTAAAAACATTTCCACATCCATCATGTTGTGCAAGAAAAGTCAGACAGAAAGGCAGAAAACCATAACAAAAAGCAAGCAAACAAACAAAAAGGTGAAAATACTATGCTTCAATCCACATTCAGTCTCCATAGTTCTCTCTCTGGATGCAGATGACATTTTCCATCCCAAATCTATCAGAATTGTCATGAATCACTGCATTGCTCAGTAAAGCTAATTCTATCATAGTTGATCATCACACCATGTTGCTGTTACTGTCTACAGTGTTCTCCTGTTTCAGCTCACTTTAATGAGCATAGATTCATGTAAATCTTTCCAGGCTTTTCTAAAATCAGCCTGTTCATTATTTCTTATAGAACAACAATAGAACATAAGCTTTTTGATGACATTGACTGTCTTGTATTCTAATTACCAAGATTTAACATTATGCTTTGAAAGAATAAAGTATTTAATAAATAACCTTTCTATCCATCTATCTCATGGACTTTCAAATCTCCCCCACCCTCACTCTCATCTTCCCTAGATGCCTGACACCCTCAGACTTAGCCTTCTACTGTTGCTATCTTGACATTGGCCTTGGACTTGACCTGATGCATTTTTTTAAATTAAAGCTTTTTATTTTCAAAACATATATGTTAGGATTCTTACAAGATGCTAAGTCAGTTATCTAATTTAGCATGGTACTTAACAGTTTTCTAGTTCACTGATGTACTTAGTACTTATTAGAGTTCTACAAGATTCATACCTTTAAGAGAGCATATGTAAGCTAGGAGCCTCAACCAGGATTCAGTTCGGGACATTCAGAAGTCAGAAAGGACAAACCCACTTTTGAGGCAGAGACAGATTCATTCCATCTTCCACCTTTGTGCTGGCTGGAGATTTGGAGGGAGCTAGAGGCTGAAGCTGGCAGAGGCAAAAGACTAGCAGCAAGAGCTCTGGGAACCAAGAATAGAATGGACCTCTAAGAAAGCTAACTGGGCCCCAGGAAGGAGATAAGACTGAAAAGGAAACAACAAAGGTTTTGGACTTTAATCCCTGGCTGCACTTGTGGTGATTACTGGCTGTCTCCAGAAGCCCCCCTAAAAATTTGCTCCCAGAGATGATTATATTTTAGAGAAGAACATTACATTTTGGCACTGAACGGGGGGCAGACATGATCCTGATTTCAGTGGAAAAGAAGTCTCTTCCACCCAGAAATTAGAGTGAGTACAACAAGGAAACTTTGTTAAAGAGCTAATGTAGAATTTCAGCTAAAATGGGACAGATGTTTAGAAAATAGCCTTCTTTTCCTCTTCAAGGAAAATGTGTCAAAAGCTTGGTCAGACTGATAAAAAAAATCAAGATTTAATTTTAACTTGGGAGCAGATCATTGATCTTTTAAAAACTGTACAGTACACATCTCCTTGGTTCTCTAAGGAAAAAGAATTGGATCCAAATGAGTGGAAATTAGTAGGAGAACAACTATGTCAATTCTGCAGTGAAAATGGACCTGACTCAATTTTCAAAGACACACTTAATACATATAATTTAATACAACTGGCTTTAGGAAATTATATAAGTGTTAGAATAAGGAAAAAGAAGAAAGAGCAGGAGGGGGAGGTGCCAACTAAACTAGGTGAAAAGGATGAAGAATCAGATAAGAATGGAGTTAAGTACAATTTTGAGTGTGATACTTCACAGCAGAGAAATTAGGTCATTCCACATCCCCTGATCTACCTCCCTCAATTAACCCTTCATGGATGGAGGGAGAAGGAGGAGGGGGAGAGGCAGTAACACAATCACTTATAAAGCAGCCTATGACAAGATTACAAAAGACATTGATCAAGGCTAAGAGAGAAGGACAGGGTGTATCTGATTTTTAAAAAAAGATGCATATCCTGTGATTGAAGAGTTTGACCTTTCAGGTAAACAAAGGAGAAAATACACTCCTTTTGATCTGGAAAAAATTAAGGATTTGAAAAAAGGTCACACTCTTTATGGAGCTACATCGTCTTATGTTAAGATGTTTCTAGATAGTTTGACTTATGAAATCTTAACCCCAAATGATTGGAAATCCATATCAAGGACATGTTTAGAACCTGGACAAAACTTGTTGTGACTTTTGGAATATCATGAATTATGCAGGATTAAAGCCAGACACAATAGGCAAACAGGAGTTAATGTACAAATCACTTTTGACCACTAGCCAGTGAAGGTCAGTATGGAGAGAATTCAGCACAGATTAATTACCCCACACAGCTTATGAACAGATTGCTGCAAAAAAAGCTTGGGTTTCCTCCCAGAGAAAGATGGAGGTAAAGCCTTCACAAAAATAGAGCAAGGTCCCAATGAACCCTTTGCAGGTTTTATGGGGCATTTGCAAACAGCTGTAACAAGAACCATTGGAGAAAATGCAGCTACATAAATAATGACCAGACATCTGGCTAAGGAAAATGCCAATGAGGTTTGCAAAAGAATTATATGGGGACTAAACAAAGATGCTCCTTTAGAGGAGATCATAAGACGCTGTGCTACATTGAGCACAAATGCTTATTATACCCAGACTATGATGAACATGGGAAGACAGGGTCCCTCTTGGCAAGGGAATTCTAGAGAAAGTCATTGATGTTTTCAGTGTGGAAAAATAGGACATCTGAGAACCCAATATAGGTATGGAGATAGAGTGAGAGGACAGGGTGAGAGAAGACCTAAAACTCCATGTCCAAAACACCACAAGGGCTTCCACTGGGCCTCAGAATGTAGATTGACCCAGGAAAATGAGAGGCAGGGCCCAGCTCCAAGATATCATACAAAAGACAGGTGGGGCATGATGGCAGCTGAGGTTACACCCAGAGAGTCTTTAGAAGGTCAGGACTCCGATGTGATCTATCAGCCAAAAAGCAATCACATGGCAGAAAGGGATTACATGATCAGTCATCCAAAAAGCAATCAGATGGCAGAAAGAGATTACAATTGGGGAGAATACAGGCTTTTTAAACCAACAGGACAGTGTCCAGCTCCAATGTAATTGCCAGATGATGAGGAGAGATTTAGAAAGTGGTAAATAGAAGGGACTAGATAGATTAACTGCCTGGGAGAAGAGAGGGTTTGCTTGTATTCCTACAGATAGAGAAGGAAACAGATGGAGAAGGAAACAGATGGGTGGCAATGAGCACCTGAAGAGAGATAGAAAAAGAAAAAAACCTTGAAACAAAGGAGAAGATCTAAGAAACATCTGACACTGAAAGAGCATGGCTGCTAATGAGACTATTGCAGGACTTGAAAACCAGCAGAAATCATTGGATTCCCTAACACAAGATGAGACTATTTCAGGACTTCAAAGCTTGCAGGAATTATTGGATTCCTGGCACATGAACAGGACAATAGATTCCTTTTGGTCTGTTTCTAGGACTTAGGACTTGTATAATTTCCTCATGTTGATTCATGTTATTTGTTACATCCCTACGTTTGTGATATTGCCATGTGCTTATATAAATTATGTAATTATGTGTAATACCTCCCATATTGATGGATTTATGTATACTTGTGAGCCCCTTCAGAAACCCGCAAATATGACTTGATTTCCCATTTCCTTTGGTGTTTTCATCTCCCTTCCTGAGGTGTCAGGCGTGATCACCTCTTTTTATGGTATTTTCACTCCTTTTTTGAGCAGTCAGGGAAGGCGTGATCACCTTCTTTTTGGAGGTTCTCATCTCCTTGAGAAGTCAGGGAGATCATGACCACCTTATGTTCTAAAATCAAAGGAAAGCAGGAGATGTT
Source organism: Antechinus flavipes (assembly GCF_016432865.1). Classification (NCBI taxonomy): domain Eukaryota; kingdom Metazoa; phylum Chordata; class Mammalia; order Dasyuromorphia; family Dasyuridae; genus Antechinus; species Antechinus flavipes. Next base: position 566,686,786 of record NC_067400.1, read on the forward strand.
AAGATTCTTACAAGGTGCTAAGTCAGTGGAATTGATAGAGATAATAGTTATCTAATTTAGCATGGTACAGAGAACTGTTTCTCTAGTTCCGTTCATGTACTTAGTACTTATTAGAGTTCCACAAGATTCACACCTTTAAGAGAGTATATATAAGCTAGGAGCCTCAACCAGGATTCAGTCCTGGACATTCAGAAGTCAGAAAGGACAAACCCACTCTTGGAGGTGGAGACAGATCCATTCCATTTTCCACCTTTGTGCTGGCTGGAGGCTGAAGCTGCAGAGGCAAAGGACTAGTGGCAGGAGCTCTCAAAACCAAGGAGAGAGATAGGCCACTAAGAAAGTTAACCAGGCCCAAGGAAGGAGACAATACTTGAAAGAGAAAATAAAGGATTTGGACTTTAACTCCTGGCTGCATTCGGTGTGATTACACTGAACTGAAACAAAGGCTGCTCCCAGAAGCCCCCCAAGAAACTTGCTCCCAGAGAATATTATATTTTAGAGAAGAACATTACACATATGCACAGATAATTTTTCAATATTGACTCTTGCATAGCCTTGTGTTCCAAATTTTTCCCTCCTTTCTCCCAGTCCCTTCCCTAGATGACAAGCAATCCAATATATGTCATACATGTTAAAATATATGTTAAATATAATATATATAAACATATTTATACAATTATCTTTCTGAACAAGAAAAATCAGATCCAAAAGAAAAGAAAATGAATAAGAAAACAAAATGCAAGCAAAAAACAACAAAAAAGAGTGAAAATGTTATGTTGTGAACTACACTCAGTTCTCACAGTCCTCTCTCTGGGTGCAGATGGCTCTTTTCATCACAAGATCATTGGAACTAGCTTCAATCATCTCATTGTTGGAAAGAGCCAGGTCCATCAGAATTGATTGTCATATAAACTTATTGTTCATGTGTACAATGACCTCCTGATTCGGCTCATTTAATCAGCATCAGTTCATGTAAGTCTCTCCAGGCCTCTCTGAAATCATCCTGTTGATTGTTCCTTATAGAACAATAATATTCCATAACATTCATATACCACAATTTATTCAGCCATTCTCCAATTGATGGGCATCCACTCAGTTTTCAGTTTCTGGCCACTACAAAGAGGGCTGCCACAAACATTCTTGCACATATGGGTCCTTTTCCTTCTTTAAAATCTCTTTGGGATATAAGTCTAGTATTAACACTGCTGGATCAAAGGGTCTGCACAGTTTAATAACCCTTTGGGCATAGTTCCAAATTGCTCTCCAGAATGGTTGGATCCATTCCCAACTCCACCAATAATATATTAGTTTGATCTGATCCATTGAACTTTCTCTCTCTACTCAGAGCTCCTAGACTCCATACCGGCCAGTATCTTCTAAATCTGACCTATCTATACTTTTCTTTTTAGTCTAAATTCTCCAAATCTTGAAAGTGGTCCCTATTCTCAGAATCTACTTCCTGTCTGAATCACTCTCTCTATTAATAATGATGACCAAGAAATCAACATCATTTTACTTTGACCTCACCTTTATCTTTACCTGCTTTGCACCTAGCCTCAAAGTGCTCTTTGATCCTCTTTCTAAAGCCATGATTTCCTCTACTGTGAAAAATAACACATTTACAGGCAGCAAGGTGTAGAGGAAAGAGCATTGTATTTGGAGTTTAAGGCCTGGGTTCCAACTCTGAATTCACTCACACACTAACTAATGGCTAGTATGTGAATGTCCATTAAATGCTACCTAAACTACTCACAAACTAGACTTTGAAAGAGTTCTCATCTTCAGGTTTTCTCTCTCATAAAATGAGAAGGTTAAACTGGATGGCCAATAAGCTATCCATTGGCTCTAAATCCTGAGATCTTATATATCTATTTAAGGATATGTACTTTCCTCACAACAACCTTCTGAAATGGAGAAACTTTACACATGAAGAAACTGAGGCTGGGAAGTTTACATGATTTGCCTAGTATAGTGGGAATAATTAATCCCTAGATGTGGTTTTCTGTATTTTAATTCATACTATCAGGATTATAATTATGTAAAATATGGTGATTGGTTCTGGCCCATTGGACTATTTCAGGGAATTCATTATTTTCACTAATCCAGATGTCCAGAAAAAGCTCATGTGGATCTCCTGGCTCCAGTGTCCTTTCTCTGTTGCCTCTTGCCCATCTAAGATGCTGAACTCTTCAAAGTCCCAGGTACCCAACTGTACCCTGGTCCCACCTTCTTCTCTCCAATTCATTCTGTTTTGACAAGTCCTACCTCTGATTATTGATGAGCCCCAGAATTAAGCCACAGGAAGATACATGATATCTCTTCCTCAGACGTAGTTAAGATAAGGATAAACTCATTTTTGTCTGTGTGGCTTGGAGACTGGGGACTGGGCCTCTCTCCTCATCCAGTGTTTGTTAGGCAGAGAATTTCCTCAGAGGCTGGGGGCTGGACAAGATGACTTCTGTCCTCGTCCAATGTTTGTTAGGCAGAGAATTTCCTCAGAGGCTGGGGGCTGGACAAGATGACTTCTCTCCTCATGCAGTTTTTGTTAGGCAGAGAATTTCTGCCTGACATTTCTGACCTTTAAAGAAGGGCCTCCCTCTGCACAGGGATGATGAGGTAGTACAGGTCTCCTTCCTATCAATGGAGCAGAGGCTCTGGGCTATTTAACTCTAGAGCGTGACAGTTTGTGTTGGAAGTGTCACGCTGGGGGAACCTTCCTGCCTGGCTTTCTCGCTGCATACATTACAGAGGCCTCCAGCGACTCTCCCTCCTCTCTTTGGGGGTGTGATCTTGCGATTATCTCCTCCCTTGCTCAATTCTGAAACACTCGTTATCTCAATGACAGTGAGGTGACATGGCACCTCTGGTAAGGAATTAGGAGTCTTCCCACTGCAGAGAGTCTTGTAGGCAGGCGCTGGGGAGCTAGAGGAGAAAAAACCTTGTCTTGTTCATCAGAATGTTGGCCCAAAGGGAGGTGGACAAGCTTCCTGAAAGCATTCTGACCCCCAGGGATGGGAAGACGGTCCAGAAAGTTCCCAGTAACAACAGAAGGTCAATGGAATGTCAGAATTGGAAGGCCCCTTAAAGCACAGAGCAGGGAACAGGGAGGGCCCTTAGAACACAGGCTGTCAGAGCTGGGAAGGTCCTTAGAACCTGGGATGTCAGAATTGGGAGGGCTTTAGAACCCAGGATGTCAGAGATGGGAGGGCCCTTAGAACCCAGGATGTCAGAGCTGGAAGGGCCCTTAGAACCCAGGATGTCAGAGCTGGGAGGGCCCTTAGAACCCAGGATATCAGAGCTAGAAGGGCCCTTAGAACACAGGCTGTCAGAGCTGGGAGGGCCCTTAGAACCCGGGATGTCAGGGCTGGGAGGGCCCTTAGAACCCAGGCTGTCAGAGATGGGAGGGCCCTTAGAACCCAGGGTATCAGAGCTGGGAGGGTTCTGAAGACACAGGATGAAAAAATAGGTAGGGACTTTTGAAGGCAGAAAACAAGATTTGGAAGTAATCTTAGAATACAGAATGTCATTGTTTAGAGAGATCTCAGAATATCTCTCTATTCTATAGATGTCTATCTATATAAATAGAGATGAAAAGGACTGTTGAGCCCTGATTAGGGCATAGACTATGACAGATGGAAGGTACCCTAGAACATGGAATATCAGATCAGAACATCAAGACTGTTAGCCAGAGCCTTTAGCACATAGAAAGGGATCTCAAGAGACATTTAAAAAAAATTAATTAATTGATTAATTTAATTTTTTTATTAAAACTTTTTATTTACGAAACATATTCATGGGTAATTTTTTCAACATTGATCCTTGCAAAGCCTTCTATTCCAAATTATCCTCTCCTTTTCCCCACCCCCTTCCCTAAATGGCAGGTATTCCAATACATGTTAAATATGTTAAAATATATGTTAAATCCAATATATATATATACATGTTTATACAGTTATCTTGCTGCACAAGAAAAATCAGATCAAGAAGGAAGAAAAGAAAAACTGAGAAAGAAAACAAAATGTAAGCAAACAACAACAGAAAGAGTGAGAATGCTCTGTTGTGATTCAAGAGACATCTTAACTATAGACTGGGAGAGTTGGAGAGGAACTTAGAAAAAGAACATTAGAACTAATAAGTGCTTTAAAATACAAAAAATCAGATCCAAAAGGGACTCTAGGTATCATTTATTCCAACCCTTTTAATTTATAGATATGATATATATATGTAAATATATATATATAAAATTATATATATATATAATATATAAAGTGAGACCTGAAGAAGAATATGTTTTGCCCAAGATGACATAGAGAGCCAAACCTAGATTTCCTGAGCCTCAGTCCAGGATACTTTCCACTTTAGCTGATTGGAGGTCTTTTCCCTCTCCAATAGGGACCTCTCACAGCTCAAAACTCCTAACCCTAGATTAGGTTCAAACATGGCTTCCCAAGAGAAGATGAGGTTCTCTCATTTTCTTACTCTTTGAACCTCTTTAGACTTTCCCTCTTGAGTCCCAGGAGAAAATTACTTCAAGATTTGATTGACCCATATCAAGAGTCTCGCCAAAAAAGAGAAGGTAACCCCTCCTGTGATCCCAGGCCAATAACAACTGGGCCCTGTTTTTATTCCCTGTGTATGTGTCTCATCACCTTAGTTCCCTAACTGGTAACCTAGATCCTGTAAAACTTGCACCCTGACTGATCACCTAATTCTAGTCCTCCTGTAGGCCTTCTGTGGAGTCCCAGCCCCTGTGGCTCAGTTCCAGCTGCCAAACCTCTTTGACTTTCCTGTCAGCCTGCCTTCAGCCTTCCATTTCTCTCTATATCTACCCTTTCCTCCTCTCACCCCCTATAAGAAAAGATGGAAAGGCATTCTTCTTTTAAGTGAGTTAAACTTGGACATTATAATTACACAGCACACAGTTTCTATTTTATTTGTGATTCTTCTTTCCATTGACTTCATTGTGGTCATCGTCTGTTGTTTTTTCCTGGGTCTACTTACTTTACTTTGTATCAGTTGCTATACATTTTCTCATGCTTCATTCTGAATTTCTTCATGTTCATCGTTTCTTATGAAGCACTACCTTATGTTTATATACCACAGTCTGTGTGACTCGTTTCTTAACTGATGGTCAATTATCATGTCTTTTCTGCTCTGTTCACTTAACCCAAAATTAGGAGGAAGGTGTGGCACTTGAGGACTTCTAAGTTCTAAATCTATGGTTTGATGATGTGGTAACCATGTTGACCCAGAAGACAAAAGCAGGAATGATGGGTGGAAGTTAAAATGAGGCAAATTTAGGTATTTTAGAACTCCTTACACAAAAGAGGACTCATTTTCCCCTTGCCTCCCAAGTTCTCTGTCTTTGAGGAAGTTTGTGGGTTGTTACTATCCAAGGCACAATCATCCTTCAAGGCACTGAGGTTTCCAACTTCAGAGTCATTCTTGCCTCCTCACTCTCCTAGATTCCACGTCTGCAGTCACTTGATGAGTCTGCTCACTTCTCCTCTATATCATGTCTTACATGTCCCCCTCTTTTTACTCCCCTGGCCACTATCTTACTTCTCACTTAGCTTATTGAAATAGCCTCCAAATCATTTGTTCTCCCTACCTGAAGTTTCCTCCACTTAGATAACAATGATATTCCTGAGCCAAGATGGAAGTACAAGAGGAAGCAATACGGTCCAGCTCCTTCACATAATTACTTTATTAAATTTAGATCAAGGAAGAGCACCAGGATGAATTGTGATAATCCAAAGAAAAACGGTAATGGCTAGTTTTTGTTTTGTTTTTTTCCAGCCCAGGTTTGACAGGGAGATAGCCAGAGGCCAGAAGGTACGGGGCAATTGGGCAGGGTATCCATTCAGGAAGATCCATGAAGAACCCTTCCAGTATGGGCTAGAGCTGGGGTGTGCAGCTTTATCGTTGGGTCAGGGAGGGTTGACTGGAAGCAAACCTGAAGTTCTCTGACACTGAACCAGAGGAGCCTTCCTGAGCCCTGGCAAGGACTGGGGTCAATAGCTCCATCCAGGGATGAGCTTGCAGTTGTACTGTCTTGGCTCAGGACCATGGTTTGGGAACTTTCGGCAGACCTAGGCTGGGGAGTCTACAGTTGTATATATGGAAGGGGGCTTAGACCAAGAGCAGCTTTTTTTGCTAGGATTTTGGAGACTTCCAGTACCTTGACTAGAGCTGGAAGTCTGCAGTTGTCTACTGGAGTTATGACTAGGGGCAAGTGTGAAGCTTTGTTACCAAGACCCCAAACTAGAGTTGGCAGCCTGCAAAATTCAGAATGGGAAGGCAGTGATTAGATAGCATCCTAGACTAGAGAGCTTACTGTGCTGAAAATTTGGATTTGCTGCTTTGAGCTGCCCCTGAGATTCTTGAAAACATGGTAGAAACCCAGAGGAAGCAGTTACAATATCCTAGATAATGTCAGATTAGGTTCAAATAAGGTGTCACCTTCCCTCCAGAAGCATATAGAATTTGATTTTGACACAAAATTCAATTTCAGGAAGTAAGGCTAAAAAATGAGTAAACAAGAAGATAATGATAAAGAAATATTATGGATCTAAGGGTGATAAAGACAGAAACCCAGAAGAAAAAAGTAAAGGTAGGTCCTGATTAATTTAAATATTAAATCCCATGACGTACTTAAATCATCCAGATTTATACTGCACACTTGTACTGTGCTAGAACCAATAATCATATTTTTATTTACTTATAATTTTGAATGGTACTAATTCAAAAACAACACAACTACTTCATGGACTCATTCACTAATTGTAACTGTAATTCTACAATATTTACAAGCAATGACTCAAACCAAAATATAACTTGACCACAAGGCCAACAATAACTTCTGGAAGAAATGAAAAGAAAGAAATGTGATAAAAATTATATAAATAAAACAAGAGCTCCAAAGAAAAGGCTTGAAAGGAGATTAAAAAGGAGATACAAAACCTTATCCAGTATCAGACATAATTTCATGAAACAATAAGAAATACTAGAATCAAAGTGATACTCCTAGGGTTTAGATTAGACCACAGTGTTCCTTGAAGCCCTCTACAATCTGGTCCCCGCCTGCTTTTCTAGCTTTATTGTACATTTTCTTCTCTGAACCCATTGAGGCCCAGTTTAATTGCTGTTCCACACATATCTCATTCCATGTGCTGTCTTTGTGCTTTTGTCCCCATTCCTTCCTCACTTACAGTTCTTAGAATTCCAAAACTCAGCTCAAATACCACCTTCTCCACGAAACCTTTTTGGACTTTCTCCCTACCAGCTGCTAGTCCTTTCCCTCAAATCATCTTGTACTGTTGCTCAGCCATGTCTGACTCTTCATGATCCCATGTGGGGTTTTCTTTGGGCAAATACTAGAGTGGTTTGCCATTTCTTTCTCCAACTCATTTTACAGATGAGGGAACTGAGTCCCATAGCTAGTAGATTTGAACTCAGGTTTTCTTGATTCCCGATCTAATGCTCTATCCACTATGGCTCCCTCTAGCTCCATCAAATTACCTTATAGCTGTTTGATATTTTGTATACACATGAGCTAGCACAAATCCTCTATTGAATGTTCCTTAAGGGCAGGGACTGTTTCATTTATGTTTTTCTATCTCCTGAGCCTGGTCAGTCCTTAAGCAAGCAAGCAATCACTCATTAAATAAACACTTATTAAGCCTACCATGTACCAGGGTCTGTGATAAGTACATATTGATCTGTTAGGTCTGAAGGAAGGACAAGCACCATGACAACCAAAGATATCCCAAAAGAAATGGGATGCCTTCGGAGTTATGTGACCCCCTCCCCCCTTCAAGGGTCATCAAGCAGAAGGTAGATGGAAAAAGGAACGCCGGGAAAGGGATTCTTGTTCAGGTGCAGATTGGACAAGGCAGTCTCTGAGAGCCCTTCCCTTTCAAAGATTTTGTGATTCAGTGAGATTAAACTCAGCCATTCAAAGAAGCTTAGGAGTCCAATTTGTTACATGCAGACAAAATATTGATGTCTAGTTGCATTTCCTAGTTCTACTCAGCAATCCTATTGAACTCAGAGATGAAATGACTTAAAGGAAACATCCTATCTTTGAATTTCTTATGAGTTGTCATAGGGTAAAACAAAATGCCTTCCTCCAGTTAATTATTCCTGTTTATCCTACATAGAATTTGCTTTGTATATATTTGTTTGAATGTTATCTCTCCTTTACCTCTCCTCTTTAGATTACCTTGAGGGTAGGGACTATCATTTGTTTTTCTTTGTATTCCCAGGACTTTGCTCAGTGCCTGACAGAGTAAAAACTTAACTATTTATTGATTGATTGTTCTGTTAAGAATTAGAGTTAAAGCAGAAGTTATAGTAAGAAAAGCTTTCCTGATTTTTTCTCTTTCTTTCCCTCTTTTCTCAGATTGTTAACTTCTTTTTATAAATTGTCTTTTCTCACTAGAATGTAAACTCCTTGAGGACAGGAATTGTCTGTAATCCCAGTGTTTAGCACTGTGTCTGGCACAAAGGAAGCATTTAATAATTGTTTGTCAACTTGACATTCTTCTAACTATGGACTAAGCTGCTTTTGAAAGGGAGGCTTGCCATCACTAGAAGTATTCCAGTACAGTCACAGTCATAGTTTCAGAGTTTGAAGAACTTTTGGTGGTCATTCAGGACAGTTCTCTTATTTCTTATTTTAGCAGGTGAGGAAACTGAGGCCATAGATATTTTTTAATTAAAGCTTTTTATTTACAAAGCATATGCATGGGTAATTTTCCCTGAAAACCTGTTGTTCCAAATTTTGCCCTTCTTCCCACCACCTCCTTCCCTAGCTGAAAGGTAGTCTAATACATGTTAAATATGTTGAAATACATGTTAGATCCAATATATGTATACATATTTATACAGTTATCTTGTTGCACAAGAAAAACCAGATCAAGAAGGAAGGAAAAAAACTGAGAAAAAACAAAAGCAAGCAAATAACAACAAAAAGAGTGAGAATGCTATGTTGTGGTCCACACTCTGTTCCCACGGTCCTCTCTTTGGATGTAGATGGCTCTCTTCGCCACTGCACAAGTGAAACTGGTTTGAATCATTTCAGTGTTGAAGAGATCAGAATTGATCATTGTATAATCTTGTTGCTGTGTATAATGATCTCCTGCTTCTGCTCATTTCACTTAGTGTCAGTCCATGTAAATCTTTCCAGGTCTCTCTGCAATCATCCTGCTGGTCATTCCTTACAGAACAATAATATTCCATAATATGCATATATCATAACTTATTCAGCCCTTCTCCAATTGTTGAGCATCCACTTAGTTTCCAGTTTCTGGCCACTACTAAAGATCCTTTGGATATAAAAATATTTTCCCAGTTTATTGCTTCCCTTCTAATCTCATCTGCATTAGTTTTGTTTGTACAAAGCCTTTTTAACTTAATAAATCAAAATTATTGTGTGATCAGCAATGATCTCTAGTTCTTCTCTGGTCACAAATTCCTTGCTCCTCCACAGGTCTGAGAGGTAAACTATCCTGTGCTCTTCTAATTTGTTTATAGCATCATTCTTTGTGCCTAGGTCATGAACCGGACCCAGCCATTTCAGTGACTTGCTGGATGGAGGTTTCACAGTGGCGGCCGGGGCTTTCCCCGCAGCTCCCCCGGTTCCACGCCGTTGCTCATCGGCGTGGCGGTACCGTGCTGCCCCGCTAGGCTGAGTGACCACTTGTCAGAGCTGGGACTGGCTGCCGTAAGAAAGGACTTTATAGTGTATGTTTTATAGACGGAGAAACTGAGGCTTAAGAGATGACACAGGCTGCATCCGCAGTGGCCCTGAAGCATCTTCCAGTTCTAAAATGTTGGTCCTCGGCTCTCAGTTCCCGGTTTTCCTGACTCCTCTAAAAACGCTTCCGTTCTGGAGGAATGCATCCACAATCCAGGACGATCCCCTCAGACCAAGGCTCAGCTTCCTGTACCTGCCTCCGTGTCTCTCCCTTCACGTGAAGGGCTTCCTTGAGGTCAGAAGCCTCTCAGGGAGACAGTAGAGTGCTGTAGAAAGATTGATAAATTTGAAGTCGGCTGATTAAGCACCTACTGTGTGCTGTGCTAAGGGCTGGGAATACAAAGAAAGGCAAAAGAAAAGGTGGTCACAGTTTAATGGAGGAGGAGATAGCATGTAAACTGCATGAAAAAGCTATATAGCAGGAAAAACTTAAGATAATCAATACAGGAAAAAATCGGGGCTTCGTAGTCCAATTCTGTAAGACCTTGGAAAAGTCATTTCCCTGTTTCTACATTTTCCCGACCTCCAACTTTTCCCGCCCAGCTCCATTCATTCTTTTCCAAAGGACCCCCATTGGGGCGTGGTTTTATTAAACCACGCCCCATACCGCCTTTGCCCTCCGGGGATTGGTTCCTGTGAGACCTCTCCACTCCCACCTTGTGTGACGCAGAGCGCCATGCAGCGATGGGGCCAAGAGTAGGAGGGAATATTCGATCTGTGGGGCGGGGCCGGGGAACTCGGCCAGGAGCCTGGGCGGCAGGCACGCAGGCGCGATATGGAGCGGAGGGCGGGGCCCGAGGAGAGACGAAGGGGAGGGGGTGGGAAGGAAGGAGGGAGGAAGAAGAGCCGGAAGTGGGCGGCGGGGGCTGCAGCTGCCAGGGAAACCGGAGCAGCGGCAGCAGCGGCGGCGGCGGCGGCAGCTGGGTTGGGCTGGTGGGTGGGCGCTGAGGCGGCCAGGCAGGCAGGGGCGGGAAGCGGCGGGAGCCGGCCCGGGGACGCTAACATTCGCTTCCCCGCCCTCCCGGTCCCCTCAGCCACCGGGGGACTACCGGCCTAACCGCCCACCGGGCCGTGAGGAGCCGCGCGCGCGGTCTTCCTTGCCGGCGCCGCCAGGGGGCGCCCGCCACAGGGGCTCGGGGGAAACCTTCCCCCGGCTCTTGGGGCCGGGGCCGGGGCTGGGCCGGGCTTGGCCCGGCGGGGGCCGTGTCTGGGGCACCTGCGACCCCCCTTCCCCGGCCTCGGGGCTCGCAGGTGGGCGCGGGGAGCGGGTCTCCTCCTTCCTCCCCGGGCAGGGGTCGCGAGGGCGCGTGGCCATGACGGGCAAGTCGGTGAGGGACGTGGATCGCTACCAGGCTGTGCTGGCTAGCCTGCTGCTGGAGGAGGAGAACAAGTTCTGTGCGGACTGCCAGGCCAAAGGTAACCAACCCCTGGGCTGGACCACCTGCCCGCTCCCAGTCCCCCGGGACCCTCTGAGGCCCTGGCGAGGCCGGCGCTTGACTTCGCCGCCCCCTACGAGAGCAGGGACCCGGGCTTGGGCGAACTTGTCTCCTCCCGGAGCCTGGGACGGGGTTCCGTTCGTAGTGATTGTCTAATAAATGTGGGTCGAATGAATGAATGGAGCAATCCTTCCGTCTCTTCTGATATCTCACCGGAGAGAGAGTAGTAAGCGGGCTCTGCAGACCAGCAACATGGTACAGATGGATGGAGAGTGCGGGGGAGCCGCGTGTGCGTGTGTTTGTGTTCAAAGATTAGCTCATAGGAGCATAGATGGAGAGCTGGAAAGGACGTAGAGTGATTACTGTGGCTGCTGAGAGCGGTTAAGAAGAGTCACTCAGCCGGACCCTGACCGGGGTGACCGCGGCTGGATGACTTTTTGTCCTCCTGGTTGCCCTGTGCACTTGGGCACTCTCTGAATGCAGAGGCACACTGCAGGTTTCTTGGTCCTGGTACTTCACCTTCATAAGGATGGTGGAGACAGCTAACAGGTTCAGGCTGTAGTGCGGGATCCGGGTGGCGGATGGAGAGAAGGGGGAGACTGAGAAATAACATTGGCTTGGCTTCCTGGTATCTGCAGGGCCAAGCTCGGTGAAATGCTGTTTATGGAAAATGGCCCAGCCTTGCCAGCATTTAGCGTCCATTTGACTACGACCCTCAAAGACTCAGCTTCAGCAATTGATTGGAATAAAAATTGAGGGTGTTTGGCCTAAAAAATACGCAGCAACTTGCTTAGCTGTTGACACGTTTATGGCTGCAAGGTCTTGGGGTGGATAGTTTTGTTTCCTCATTTTACCGAATACTTGGTAAACACAAGAGTTATAGAAATGCCCGGTTGGGGTTGGGGGAGGAGGTAATACTGGTATTTTAATGCATTTCTCTGAAATTAGGCCAATTGTCCCATCATTTCTCAGGATGTGCAGTATTTATGGGTGCTCTTTGTTAGTGGATGTAGATAGACTAAGGACCTGAATGTATCTGTTCTTTCTGCTCTGTGGAGGGGGAAGTAGACAAGTGTTTTTTGTTTGTTTGCTTGTTTTGTTTTCATGTGATTGGAGTGGGGAAGAAGATGGTGTGTCTTTTTCTTGCCCCTCATATAAAGAGAAAGAAATAATATGTCTTGGTGAACTCTGTGATTCTATAGGAAAGTGAGTAGCCATAAATCAGACTTTATTTGAAAAACTGCTTGGGATTAATTTTTTAAAGTAGGTTCTTGTTAATGAGTTTCTTCTGGGTTAGACTCTCCCTGCAAGGGGGCCACCCACAGGAAGGACTATTGCTGGGATGCCATTTCCATGATAAGACCCATCTCTCATCATAGGATCACATAGCCAGAGTTGGAAGGGATATGAGACCATGTAATATGATCCCCTCATCTTAGAGGAGGAAAGAGAGATCAAGGAAGGCTAGACATAGCCCAAGGTCACACTAATATCCAGCATCAGAAGTGAATTTTGAACCCAGGTCCTCTGATTCTAAAGTTTTTGTTCAGACAAGTCCATTAGCTTTCCTTCTGCATTTACATTCCAGCCCTATTGGAACTAGTGACTACCTTGGGCTCCCCATATGTTCCATTTCCTCTAAAATGGAGGGGCTGAACTAGATGTTCTCTAAGGTCTAAATTTTTTGCTTCTCTCTTAAACTGAAGCCAAGTTGTGAAGAGTTTTATCAGGCTTTCCAAAATAATTGCATATTACTCCCTTAAGGAGCTCTGGCTGGACAGGAAGGTCCATCTCCTGCTGTCATGCCTACCTTTCCATAATTTGTTTTCCTAGTCTGAGATGTTCTCCCTTCTTCCTTCCATCTCTTGAAGTCCCTATCTCTCTTTAATGCTTAGCTCCAACATCAACTCCTTGATTTCTCCTCTTATTAGTGGCCCTTTCCCCATTGTTGTGTATTTATCTTGCTTAGGTTCTGTATTTACATATCTGTGATTATGTTGTATTCCTTTTAGTAGAATGTAAACAGGAATTGTCTGGTTTTTGTAATTGTGTCTCTAGTGCTTAATACAGTAAATAGGAACATAGTAGTTGTTTGTTCTTTCTAATAAGTGGTCATCTAGCTTGAATAATAATAATAATAATAACGATAGCTAACATTTATATAACTCTTACTGTGTGCCAGGTTCTGTGCTATAAAGTTGACACATATTTGATCATTATTTGAATGAATGAAATCCATTGGTCCTTAACAACCCTATTATAATCCTATTTAACAGTTGTGGAAACTGTGGCAAACAGATTGAATAACTTCCTTGGGATCACACAGCTATTAAGTGTCTGAAGCTGGATTTGACTTTTGGCCTTCCTAATTCCAGGCTCAGCAGCAGTGCTATCCACTGAACCATTTAATTTGAAGCCCTCCAATGAGATCACTATCTTTATAGACATTCCACTTTTGCACCTCTTTAATTGCTAGGCTGAGTTGATCTCTCCCTCTGTGACTCCTTCCCACACTACCCCTGCAGTTGTCTTTTGTAAAGGAGAGAACATACCTAATTTGTCTTCAGCTCAATCCTTCAGATACTGGAAAACAATAGTCATTTTCTATGTCTCTAATGGTACAAGAGCAACAGTTCTTAGGCTTTTTTGGTGCCAGATCCTATAGGTAATTTGAAGCTTATTCATCTCTTTTCAGATTAATATTTTTAAAATATTAAGGACATGCCAAATTTCAGTTAGAGGTTAGGGAAAAGAAAGATGTATTTTTTTTTTCCCAGCTAAATTCATAGTTGCCCTGACATTTATCTGTGGATCTCAGGCTAAAAATTCTGATGCAGAGTTTTATTCACTGCTTTTATTCATCTCCCCTCAAAAAAACAAACAACCTCTCTGATAGGCTCTTGTTATACTATAGCTAAAGATCAGCTACTGAAACTTTAGTTACTTAATTCTATGTGAAAACTCATAACTTAGCTATCTAAAAAAATTCACATGATATTGTTATCTTTATGACAGGTGGTTCCTAGCAAGGGCAATTTTCATAATTTGGCAGTGCAGGATGTAGCTGACATGTACTTTTGAGGAAGAGGATTGTTGTTGTAAATTACTACTGATCAGTTAATAAGAATTGTTTGAGCCCTCAGATTATATAGCCTATGAGTTAGACATTTAGGCCTCCTTTCCATATTTTTCCCCCTTGGTCATTTTTGTGTTTCACTACCCCATAGTAAAACAGGGGCTGGAAAAGGACATTTTTATTAGCAGTTTTGGTTACTTATTAAGTAGGCCTGATAAAATTTTTAGTAGAGATGGAGTTTGTATTATAATCCTTGGACTGAAATAAAAATATTTTAACTGATTTCCTTTGTGACCATAAATAATTAAGAATTTCACAGCATCTGATGAATGATTGAAAATGAGGGCATTAAGACTGGAGGGAGAATAAAGTAGTCCTGACACACAAATGGGCAGTGGTGGTTTTTGTGTGTGTGTGTGTGTGTGTGTGTGTGTGTGTGTGTGTGTGTGTGTGGTATTCCAAAATGTTTCTTCACCATAGATAGATTCCTCTTTCATTTTTGTACTTTGGTTCTGGAATGTTGTCTCTTAATATGGCCCTTGAGAAATTTGACCTGAAATATACAAATAACAGAATCATTGGAATGGAATGGAATGATCTACCCTTCCAGAGTTGGCTGTTTACTTGGGCTTGGAGTGTTTTACCACAGGGTCCATTAGATTTCCTGCTACTCTAAACTACTGTAATTATTCTTCTGTGGGAATGGAACTAGTGATTTAAGCCCTTACTAAGACCTGAAGATATTTTCCTCTAGACCCTTAGGTTAATGGCCCCTCCTGAGACTTTCTTACCACGGAGGTAATTAGGGACAGAGGGTATATGATAGTGTATGATAGCAGCATGGTATAGTGGAAAAAATACTAGACTTGGATCAGAGGACCAGGATTCTGTTTTCTTTCAGTTCTACTTACTATCCATATGACCTATGGAGTCCCAGTTTCCTAGTCTGTAAAAGAGGAGATTGATCTAGATGATCTCCGAGGTCTTTCCAGCTGTAAATTTATGCTCCTGTTAATTTATAGAAAATGTAAAATTGGTCCCAGCCATTGCATTTTTCTTTACTCTTTCCTATACCTCTGCTAGTGATGGAGAACTGGACAGCTGTAATGTCAGAATCCCCTAATTTGAGGGAAGACAAATTGGTTAGTCAGGCCCTGTTACTTTAAAAAAAAAAAAAAAAGTGATGCTTATAGCTAGTTTAATATCATTGTACTTTTTAGCATAGCCTGGTTAAAACAAAAATCAAAAGAAATATATTTAATGTTGACCAAACCTTGTTTCTCGGCTATGGATTCCACTCAGCTTAGTTTTGAAAATGCATTTTCTCCCTCCCCCCTTTCAAAATTAAAGTACTGTATGTGGTTACTGGGAGCTTGGGCTACCATGACTCACCCCATAAATCCTTAGACTTTGTAGCTAAAACCATTTCCTGTGTATGGTGATTCTAACATTTCTGCAAATGTGCTCATTCTGAGCCCATGTGGCTGATTTCTGGATATTTCTCATCCTCCCAAGCTAATTGAAAAATGCTAATGAAAAATATTTTTTCACCTTAATGGCAGATTGCATTATAGGGTTATAGTTCAAACAGAATACTTCAATAAAGAGTGAAATTCTCTTTAGAGAAGGACCAATTGGTGCAAAGTATGTTCAGCCTGAGGTTTCTGAAATTCAGGTTGTGATGGCTGAACACTCTAGTCCCCAGCAGGTGTCCATTTTGAACATGTCCAAGTTAGATATGGATCTAAAAAGTTTGGCATACTCTACTCTTAGGATCATATATTTAGATTTGAAAAGAGATCCTTGGAAGTCACCTTATTCAACCTCTCATTTTATAGATAAGCTATTGAGCCCCCAGAAAGGACTTACCCAGAGACTCACAGTACTAAGGTTTCAGTCAGGTCCCCCCACTGCAAGTCCAACACCATTTTCACTATACTGTGCTGCCTCATTAGGTAGAGGAGAATCCTGAATTGTAATACACTAAACTTATCTCTTATCATTGGACATGTTTTACATCAAACAAAAAAATGCTTGTGAAAATATTTAGTAACTATGAAGGGTTCTCTCTGTTAGGTGAAACATCATGCAAAGTGTTAGGTTGTTTTTCTGCTAAAGATCAGCTGATGGCTTCCTGTTATATATTAACTTAAAGCAAGAAGTTTCTACCCACAACCTTGAATATTGTAGCTATATTTGGAAGTGATGAAAATCATTCTCTGAATCCAGATACTACAGACACTTTGCTTCTTACTTTAGCTAGTCAACAAACATTTATTAAGCATCTGTTGTGTGCCAGGTACTGTGCTAATAAACACTAGGCAATTTTCTTAGTTACCCAACTTTTTGCTGCTCTTAAAGTAACTTTCTGAGGTTTTGCAACTAATGCTTCTTCACTGTGACAATTGTGGTTGAAGATGACACAGTTTTACTCAAAGTAATTTTATCAGGATTCCTATTAGATTATCTTCCCACTGTCACAGAGTTAAACTTATTCCCTGGGAGATAGCCTTACTTTTTCCTTTCTCCTTGTCCTTTCAAACATCATTATGTGGCAGAGTAGATGGCATAACTAAAGATGTGCCATCTCTTAGAGCAAGGCTTCTTATCCTTTTTGTGTGTCATATCTTATCCTTATGTGTATCATGAATCCTTCTGGTAAAGAGAAGCCTTTGGACCTTTTCTAAGAGAAAGTTTTTAAATACATAAAATAGAATATGTAGGATTGTCAAGGAAACCAGTTATTAAAATATATTTTAAAGAATAATTTGGTGGGTCCCAGGTCTAAGACCCTTTGTCTCAGACCACATATTGAAAGATTGAGAATTGCTACAATATGAATGAAATCCCACAGTGGACTGTGGACTTAATCTGTAATATTGAGGTGGTAACTTGTATGGTCTGTGCTTTAAGCTCCTTGCTTATAAGAGAGTATGTCACATTTCAGACATCAGAAACTGGATGTCCTGTGAATGTCTTAAGCTCATTGTCTTCAGAAGTCATCGTTTTCCCCACTAAGCCCTCCTCACCTCCTACCTCCCCTGTTACTGTAGAAAGCAGCACTATCCTCTCAGTGTTTTGGGCTCATAATGGAGAAGTCATTTGGATTCTTCATTCTCTCACCTCCCTCCTCTTCTCCTCCCCCTCTTCCCTCTCCCCATTGAGCTTTTGCCAAGATCTGTTCTTTTCACCTTTGCAACATCTCTTGAATATACTTCCTTCTGGCCCCTGGTGCAGGCCCTCATCTGGTGCAGGCCTGGACTATTGCAATAGCTTCTGATAGGTCGGTGTGCTTCAAGTCTCTCCCCACTCCATTCCATCCTTCAGCCACTAAAAGGATTTTCTTAAAATGCAGGCCCATTCATGTTGTTATTCTCTCCTCTCTCCCCATAAGTTCCAGGTTTCAGGAGCAAGACTAAAATGTTTTGTTTGGCATTCAAAGCTCTTCATAATCTTATCTTCTTTCTACATATCTAATGGTTTTACACCTTACTCCCAGTTTCATATTCTTTGATCCAGTGACACTGGCCTCCTGGCATTTCCTTAATGAGATACCTCGATCTCTTTCTTTCAGGAAAGCTCTGTGGCTGGAATGTTCTTCATGTCTGGAATGCTCTTTCTCCTCTGATTGTCCTGGCTTCATTTAATTTCCAACTAAAATCCTATTTTCTATAGGAAACCTTCCCATTTAATTCTAGTCCCTTCCTTTATCCTGTAGTTTGCTTTGTATATATTTACTTGCATGCTATCTTCCTCATTAGATTGTAGGCTTCTTGGGGGCAGGGACTGTTTTTACTTCTTTTTGTATCCACAATACTTAGCACAGTACCTGGCCTCTTAATAAAGGCTTATTGATAGATGGATATTGGAGGTTTTCCTGCTTTTCAGGGGAAATTAGAACTGATGCTTGGCAAACCTGAAGGTAGGGACCAAAAGATTTCCATGTGGGTATGAAGAGACAACAATTGTAGATGTATGAAAGATACCTATTAAAAATTTAATTAAATTATTTTTATTGTCTTTTTTAAAAAATTAAAGCAAAATACTTTAAAGATACTACTTTGTGTGCAGTGGTGGGGATAAGACTTAAAAAATAGAATGCTTTGTTTGCTAATTCTGGATTATAATTAATATAAACTAATCTCTTGGATACTATACCATACCTTCAAAAAATAAAGTTTACTCTATCAAGCTTCTCAAAAAGAGAGGTAGAAGTGAGTCATTTCTGGCTAGTCGTTAAGCAATTCTAACATTCCATGAACATTCAGGTCACCATCTCTTTGAATTTCTAAGCTGTTGACATTCTGATGTGTAGGTGGCAGCACTCTTGGACCTGGTTGCCCATGCTTTGTTTTGCCACATGAGTCATTATCATATGTTTTCATTCTTCTGCTTCTTGAGTCCAGTCTAAAATTAATGGTGTCATATAATTAGCTATTATATTACATCACTAATATATTACCTTACAATTTTACTTTATGTATTCTATTAGATTGTGAGCTCCTTTAGAGCAGAAACTGTCTTTTGCCTCTTTTTGAATCCTAAGCACTTAGTGCCTGGTGCATAGTAGGTATTTAAATATTTATTGATTGGTTGATTCCATTGGTAAGGTGGTCTTTTTATGGGTACAGAAGAGGACAAGGGATGTTATGACTTACGGTATTGGGTCAGATGCCATTCCTCATCATTAGAATTCCTTTGTAGAAAGGTTCTGTGAAACTTGGGATGTGTGTATGTATACACTAGACTCTGTGTGAAATACATAAAAGCCAAAATTCTGTGACTTTATTTTCTCTATAAATCTCTCATCTTTTATGGGGAAACTGCTTCCTAGGGTTCCTAGACAAGTACTTGACTCTTGGAAAGTGAGAGTTTTATACTTAACTAAGACAATTTCAGAGTAGATTTTAAGGCTTCTAAAACTTCGAGAATTAAAGTGTCCTTCATTGTGTGTTCTCATTCTCCCTCCCTCCCTCTCTCTTTTCCTCTTTTCTTCCTTTCCTCCCTTCTCCCCTCTCTCTCCCTCCTCTTTCCCCCCTCTTCCCTCCTTCCCTCCCTCCTTCTCTTTTTTTTCTCTTCTCCCTCCCTCTTTTTCTCTCCCCCTCACTCTCTTTTCTTCCAATCCTATGGACAAGAGATAAGGTCTCACAGACTCATCCTAATGGGTACTGCTTTTCATGTTCATGAAAAAGCTTTTCTAGAATTGATTCAATCATTTGTCCTGGGAAGCAACATAATAGTTGTGCCATAGCCTGTTGACCATGATTTCTGACCACATCTGCATCATGTCACAATAACTGAGAGTGACTTCTCAGAATAACTGGGAGCCATTTGTCATGTTGGTTATGTAGAAAACTAGTCTCCACCCTTTCAGTTCTTAGAATCCAGTTAGTATGACATAAATAGATCCCATCCCAATTAAATCTTCTAGAAGGTACGAAACAGCTATACATTTTGGTCCCCAAGAAGAGGATCATTAAGATACTATTGGGAAATACAGTTGAATATATGCAGTATGAGCAACGGAGGTCAGAATCTGTTCAGTGAAATCATGATAGCACAAATTTATACTTTGGCAAGAAGACACAATGTGGACATGAAGCCTTTCCAATGTCTTTTTGACCAAAATGTTTTAGAACCTTCAAACTAGAAGGAGCTTTGGGAATCTAGTCCAACGCCTTTATTTCAGAAATAGGAAGATGAAGACCAGTCACCTGTGCCATGACTTGCCCGAATCACTACACTAGTAGAGCTAGGATTTGTACCAGGTTTTTCTGCTTCTCTGTTGGTGCTCTTCCACTCCATCTCACCCACCAGTGTAACTCTTGTTATCCTTCCTATGACTACAGAGAGATCAGTGTAAGAAAATGCAGATAAAAGTCATCATGATCTAATTTAAAAAAATAAAAACATGAAACTGCACAGCCACACTAGACCTTTAGTGGAATCTGATTCCATGGGATGTATTAGCACAAGCTTCCAGTGTTACTTTGGTTTTTTTTTTCCCCCCCTTCAGAAAATTACTTGTATATTACAGTATACATTTATTAGCACTTAAGACTACTTCCCTTTCACAGTGTCTTCTCTGGCAATTAGGTCACCTGCAGTTGGATCCTTGCTGCAGTTGAGTCCTTGCTGCATTTGGTAAATTGGTGAAGCCTGGTCAACAAAAATTAGGGAAGGTCATGGGAGTTTTACTGGCTGCAGGCTAGTTCTTCCTTATTAGCTGTAAGAAACTGAACCCTCATTTATCTGAGTTAAAGGCACAGACTATGAACATGAGGAATGATTTTATTTTTAGTGTCTCTGCTACAAAATCAGCCTTTCCTTGGTAGGTGGCAATTTGACTTCAGAAGCTTAACTGAAGCAAAGTAATTTTTATTTTAGAGCTGAGAAATTTTGCATCAAAGCTTTTTCCCTATCATACAGCTGGTTGTTGTTAGGTACCCATTTCTGCTTAAGAGAAGAGTTCTACATTTGTGAAGCACGATGTTTTACATTTGTAATGTACAGCTACCATGTTTGACTCTCTTCCCTTTCCCATACTTTTTCCCTCCCTCCCCCACTCTTCCGGACCCTGTATTTCCCCACAGGCATTGTGGATGTCCGTCCATTGATGGCTGTACTGCCGATTCCTCCACAGTGGAGCACCCAGCGATGAGCCAAGTCCACCCTCGGCTGGGGCCACTCATCAGCGTAAGATTGTCCTGGTGGTTCTCTCCTTATTGTCCAGACACTCTTTCTTGTGTGTAGAAAGCCCTAAGTTCTTGGTAAATTCCCAGCCCCTTTTGTTGTGTTGCTGCTTAAGTTATTCTGGTGTCTTGCTTTGAAAAGTAATTTTTCAGCAATTCTGAGTCAGAACAAAGGTTTTTTTTTTTGAAATCATATTTCCTTTTCACCTACCAAATTTTCTCCCTTGTGCTCTAGTTGGGTTTTAGTTATACAGGGTACCATTGGCTTATAGATTGCTCAGTTTCACAACCTTTGAAAGCACTTTTCCATGAATTGCTAGTTACAGTTGACATAAAAGTTTTAAAAGAAAATTTCTTATAATCGAAAAGGCTTCCCTGAAAACTCAGTGTCAGAATGGGGAACTGGTTCCCTGCAGGCTTCTTTTCACATCAGGTAGCCAAGAAGCCAAATGTTTTTCTCTCATCTAATGCTCTACCTGTTCAAAGCTCTGGCTTTAATGCGAAGGCAGAATGGAGAGTCCTATCTTGTTAGACTTGACCTCACAACTGTGGTCAATCTTTCTCAACAAGAAAGCCTGAGCAAATGGAGTGATTCCACTCCCCCCTACCCCATGGTTGTGCTATTATTGGTAGAGAGAATACGAGGTTCCATGACTTGCATCTCCTAGTGGGAGTTTGCATATTAAAACCTATCACTTTCTCTAACTTTGATATTTAAATGTTTTGGCAGCAGCCTTGCTTATCAGAATTAAAGGTGGAGGCAATCATTTTCTTTGCTTGTGGTGGGGATTTTAACTTCATCTTTCCCTCCCTTTTCCCCCATTATACTGTTTTTGGAAACTAAATTGAAAGGCAAAAGGAAACTCTATTTAAGCGCAGATTGTGTATTTATTTCTAATTCTTTAAAAAACAACCCATAATTATAATAGATGCCATATGTGACAATTAAATTTTATTCTGCACTCTGAAGCTTAGGTGATTTCTCCATATGCATACCTTTTTAACGCTCTCCATAGTCATCAGGAACCCTCAGAATAAGTACTAATGGTAGACATCACAAGTGGGTGACTTTTGATTTGAGAAAGGAAGAGTTATAAGGTAAAAGACTAAGTATCTTCTCCTTATTTTTAAAAAGCACCTCTGGACACCTGTTTGGGGTTTTGGTTTAGTTTTCTCTCTCTGATAATAAGAACTCACAGAACATGATTGTCTGGTGCTTAGAAGAGGTCTGATGGAAAGTGGAAGTGAAAAGAAGGTCAGGATTGCAGCAGTTGTCTTAGATAAAGGTCTCTGCCTTATTGTAAGAGTCTAACTCGGACTTATGTGATGACTATATACTCCAGATAGAGGGATACAAAGAGGAAAAATAACCCAGTCCTTGTTTATTTTCTAATTAGGGAGCCATGGTGTATACACAAATGAGTGATAACATGAGGGAGACTACGATAGAGCTAGAGAGATCCAGGCAAATTTCATAGAAGTGTGATTGCTTTCATGCTGGGATTGGTGATGGAAATCAAGGAAGGTTTCATGGAAAAGTTATAGTGCCTTGAAGGAGAGGATTTCAGCTAGTGGGAGGAGAGAGTGCAGTCCATGAATGAATAACTATTTGTGTGAATTCAAGAGTCTAGAAATAGTAGGAGATTGGTCATAGCTAGCAGACCAGTTAGTCCGCAATGTAATGTTCATAAAGAGGAGAAGTGTGAGGGAAGTTGAAAAGACAGGAGAGAGACATTGTAGAGAGCCTTGAATTCTATACTGTTGGCAGTAATGCGGCACAGGAGACTTTTGAAAATTAGTCTGTACGTCAATTTCAGTAGGTGCATGAAACAGATTGGGTGAAGGGGAAAGGATGAAGTCTGGAAGATTTTTTAGCCTTTACAATAGTGCAGGTAAGAAGTAATGAAGGCCAGGAATCGGGATGGGAAAGGAGCAATGGATGTCAGAAAGATTGTAGAGATGGTTATTTGAGTAGCTGTAGAAACAGGAGGAGCATGATTAGGTCTCATGTTCAGAGTTTTGAAGCAAGCCTCTGAACAGAGCAGAAGAACTCAAGTGTCTTAAACTAAGTAATTATAAAATATAGTAATATATAAAATATATTAATATAAAAATATAGTGATGAAAATATGATGAAATTAAAGAAAAAGAAAAAGTGATAGTTGTCAGCATTTACACTGCTTTAAGTTATTTAGGATTTCTGAAGATCTCACAGTCGCTCAGATAATTATAAACATTGTTACTTTTTAACCTTTTGGATATTTCTGTGGGTGCACAGGCCTCACCAAATGTCCAAATCTGAGTATCTGATCATGCATTCACAAGAAACATTTTTATCAGATTCAAAGGGGACTTCTGTCCAGTGGACCTCAAATGAAAGAGAAAGGGAAAACTTTACCCTTGGGTCTTTGTTATGGAGTCTTATATCTGTAGTTGGATATTGTTGTGAGAACAAATTTAATTTCAAACTAATGAAGTTTAGCATAACTACATAGAATTCTGTTAAGTGTGATGTGGGTCAGGGAATTGTACCTGTCTATAGGGGGTCAAGGAATGGCAATAAAAGACCACTTATAAATATCCTGTGCTTTTATTTGATCATAGGTTCTAGAATTGGAAAAGATCTTAGAGATCATCTAGTCCACTCCTATTTAAAAAAGTTTTCTATATTCTTTTTGTTTGTATGTGTCATTTCAAAGATACCTCTTTCTTTACCCCTTCTCTTTAAAACAAAAACAATTAAGCAAAACCAAGGGCTGTGGCTGACATTATGTACAGTATTCTACAGCTGTGGTCTCCCACTTCTGCAGAGAAAGGAGAAAGATGAATTTCCTTTGTGCTTTGTTATTTTTATTTGTTCATATTTTTATTGTTATTTTGATTTACATTATTTTCCTAACTCTGCTTTCTTTGCTCTGTTAATCCTCTCCTTCAAGGCACTGTAACTTTTCCATGAAACCTTCCTTGATTTCCATCACCAATCCCAGCATGAAAGCAATCACACTTCTATGAAAAGAAGTCTTTTCAGATTTCTCCAAATTCTTCATTCACCATTTCTTAAGGAACAATAATATTCCATTACATTCTTGTATCATAATTTGCTTAGCCATTCCCTAGTTGAAAATGTTCATTTTGTTTCTAGTTCTTTGCTGTCACAGAAAGTGCTGCTATAAATATTTTGGTACATATGAGATCTTCCTTTTTTACCCTTGACCTTCTTTGGGTATGTGGCTAGCAGTTGAATCTCTGGGTCAAAGCATATGGACATTTTAGTTATTTTAAAAGCATAGTTCCAATGCTAGATTGCTTGGATCATTTTGTAGCTCCAAAATAGCACATTAGTGTGCCTGTCTTCCCATCTCCAACGTTGACTATTTCCATCTTTTGTTTTTCTTGCCAGTTTGATGGTGTGAAGGCAAAAATCTCAGAGTTGTTTTAATATGTATTCCTCTTATTAATTGCTTATGCTGTTTTTCATGTGTTTATTAATGGTTTTCAGATTTTTAAAGAACTATTTGTTCATATCTATTGACCAGTTATTTATTGGTGCAAGTAACCCCCAAATTTATATATATTTTGGTTATCACATTAACAAAACTATTTGATACAGTGCCTTTTGTTTTTGCATCAGCTATTGCCCCCTCCCCTCTTCTCAGTTTGATTTTCCCTTGTAACATTTCGGCAACTCTGACAACAGACATAGAGCATATGTTTAGTAGTATATGCCCTCTGTCCTATCTGAATAATAGCTGATCTTTTTATAAAGGGGGAGGAATAGGTATATTTAGTTCATTGGGACTGAAATCCCTCATTTTATAGCTAAGGAGATAGAAACCCAGCCATAGGAATGGCCTTGACTGTGGATAGACAAATACTAAAGAACAAAACCAGGGTTTCTTCCTAATTTTTTTATTGCATCTTCTTTGCTCTTTCAGTTTAAGTTTTTGTGTCTATGATTGGCTGATGATGTGATTATTTTTATAGATCTATGTCATAGTTCCCTAGGAGTCTTATTGAGTAGTTCTCCCATCAAACCTTTGCTGAGTAAAAATATCTCCAGTCTTGGTCCTTGACTTTTTAGTTGCTTTCATATGTAATTGTGGATAGGTCATTTCATATTTCTTGGTCTATGGTTTTTTTTTTTTTTTTAAAGGAAGAGGAAACATGGCTTTACTAACTTGTGAGTAGTGTTATAGAAGTGTTAAGGATGGACACACTGGTATGCATTTCATTTCTGTCCTGAATGGCAGATGAGGCCTGGTGAAGTGACTGTTAATGAATTGCCCTCAGCAGCTTTAATACCTTTTCAAATGTCAGCAGAGCCCTTAGGACAATACTCTGAGCAGGGATTTCCCCCAAATTCTTTATTTCTTCTGTCTGTAACTCAAGGATATTTCCAGACTATGTACAAGATGCAGTTGTGCACAGAAATGTCAAGCAAAAAATGTCACTTTTCTGAACCATTCTGTAGAGTTATTCTCAGCTTTTCCAACTATTCTTCCCATGCTCATCAACACCAGAAAAAGAAATACATTTATGACTATATAGTGTTTTCTATTGACCAGTAAAGTTTCTACTTTCTGTCCACATTTAAAAAATAAAAACAATTTTTGCATATATTTAAAAAAAACTATCTTTTCATATATTTTGGACAATAAAAAGCTTTTACTTTTATTAAATTTTTTTATTAAAAAGCTTTTTATTTTTCAAAATATATGCAAAGTTAGTTTTCAAAATTCACCTTACAAAACCTTGTGTTCTAAATTTTTCTCCTTCCCTCCTTTAGACAGCAAGTAATACAATATAGGTTAAACTTGTACAGTTCTTCTAAAAATTTCTACATTTATCATACTGTGTGAGAAAAACCTAATCAAAAGGGGGAAAAAAAGCACTAAAAGGAAAAAAACCACAAGCAAGCAACGTGTTAAAGGTGAAAATATTATATTTTGATTCACATTCGTTCTCTATATTTCTCTCTATGGAAATCTATTGGAATTGCCTTGAATCATCTCATTGTTGAAAAGAGCCAAGTCCATCACAGTTGATCCATTATGTAGGCTTGTTGTTGCTCTATACAATGTTCTCTTGCTTCTACTCACTTCTCTCACTCTCAATTCATGTAAATCTTTCCAAGCTTTTCTGAAATCAGTCTATTCAGAATTTCTTATAGAATAATAATATTCTGTTACCTTTATATACCATAATTTGTTCGTGATTTCCCAACTGATGGGCATCCACTCTTATCTCCAGTTCCTTGCCATTACAAACAAGGCTGCTACAAACTTTTTTGGATAGGTAGATTCTTTTCTCTTTTTTTTGTGATCTTTTGGGGATAGAAACCCAATAGAGACACTACTTGTGTTTACCATTCTTAACTGCTTAAATTGGATGAGTTCTTGTTTGGAATTATGCTAAGAAAGGAACTAATTCTCTAAGGAGATCAAAGATAGGTCCCATAATCACCAAATTATTTATGGCATTAATTTTTGTAGTGTAAAAACACAAAAATAAATTTTAGGTGCCCACTGATTGGGGAATGGTCAAAGAAATTGTGAAGCCTAATGTAATGGAATGTTACTATGTAGTAAATATAATGAATCTGAAGACTACAGAAAAACATGGAAAGATATAAATTGTTGCAAAGTGAAGTTAGCAAAACTGAGAAAATAGTATACATAATGACTAAAATGATGCAAAAGAAAGAACAAGATAAAAACTGAACACTGTAGTTAGAATGGTCAAATTTGGCCCGGAAGAAGAGATAATAGATTGTACTGCCCTTCTTTCTTTGGGAGAATTATAAGTATGGAACACCACATAAATTGTTGTATTTGGTTGATGCATTATTGAGTTTTACAAAACTTGCTTTTTTTTTTTTTTTTTTCTTTGTTACAAGTGGTGGCAAGGGCACAAGAGGGAAATGAAGGAATTTAGTGAGAAATAAAGATATTTTAAAAAAAGAAACCGGATGCATTCTTTTGACCTAAAGCCTGATAAGATCTTTTTCAAGTGACTTTCAGTCCTTTTCTTTTTCTCCCTCTTCCATCTGGAATTGCCTTTCTTCTATCCTAATGCTAATATATCTGTTGAGATCCAGCTGACCATCTACTTCAAGAAAATCCACATTTGGCACTCCTCCTTCTCAGCTCTTACTCAGGTCAATTTTGGCCTTGATTATTTTCACGTTGTTTTTCTGGAGTTTTCTCTCTCAGGTTAGATTGTCAATCTTTGGGGGGCAGAAACCACATGGCGTATTAGTTAATAAACATTTATTAAGTACTTACTATGTACTGTGCTGCACCCAGAGGACACAATTATATAAAACAAGAAAGACAATCTCTGCCCCGCTATGGAGCTTACAATATAATGGAGGAAGACAGCATTCAAGGAAACTGAAAAGGGTGGGGTGGAAAAGAAGGAGCTTTGCTGAAGTCAGTCAGAAAACTTTCAAAAGAGTGTGATCAGGTAAGAAAAAAGGAGATGCTTAGCCTGAGCTGAGCTCTCTCCTTAAATGGAGGTTTGGAGTAGATGGTCCTGTGTTCCAGTAGTGTTGGGGTAAAGTTCCAAGGCTACTGAGATCTTACTGGTCTGGTGGAGACGACAGAGAAGCTTCTTTCAGAATTAGTTTTTGTGCCCCATAGCACGTTGGTGATTGATTGCCAGTCTTCTATTAGCTTACTAGGGAAAAAGAAAATTAATTTTTATTGGTAGCTGGAAGACAGGATGAATAGTTGTTTCAGTCATCTGAGGGTTCTGCTTCCTCAGCAGCCATTGCCATTGCCTGTTCTGTGTCCTGGAGCCCATAATGTGCACTGTCACCATAATCAGGTAGCATTTCAGTTCTCAATCTTTTCCATCATTCCCTAGAAACCTTTGTAGTCTGATACATGTCTCTATCCCTGTGACCCTCTCCTGAAAGGTGAGTTTCTCTTGAAACCTCCATTTTGATGAAATACTTAAACCAGTTGGGCTTACTCCTTCCCTTTTCTTCCAGTTTACTCCTGACTCTCTAGCCTACTTGCTCTGGAACACATCTTAGTGCCTGTGGTCTTCTCACTCTGAAAGACACTTCCACCTGTCAGGCCCCTCTTTGAAATGGCAAGTTTACCTTGCTTTTAAGTGGATACTTTTCCCAATCCCTCACCTCTTTTCAACTTCCTTTTATATGTTACCTTCTTTCATTAGAATATAAGTTCCACAAAGACATAGACTATTTTTGTTGGTGCTTATATTCCCAGCTCTTAACACAATGCCTGGCCCATAGGTAATGGATTAATATCTGCTTGCTGATTTGACTTTTTTCTTTGAACCTCCTCTAATCTCGAAGCCCTAGTTACAGCTAATAGTTGATGTATATATTTAGATTTGGGGTGAATTGTAGAAATAATTTAATCTAAACACTTTATTTTACTGATGAGGAAAACTGAGCTTCTGAGAAGTAAGTAATTTGCCTAAAATGACATGGGTCATAAATGACTAACTTGAGATTCAGATTCACTTCCCCTGACATTGTAATGAAGGAAGACAACATTAAAAAAAAGGAACTGAATGTGAGGGGAAGGGGGCATTCACTAAAGCTGGAGAAGTAACCACCCCTACCCCATCCCCTATGGTTGAGACATTCCAGAGTGAAGGATGATTCCTCTGATCCCTTAGCAGGTACCAGGAAGAACTCAGTGGAGAGAGGGGATGAGGCAGCGGAAAGATGGTAGCAAGGGATAGAGAATGAAGCAGGACTGGTCTGGGCCCTTCCTTAAAATGCAAGTTCAACTTTAATCATTAGTGGTAGGAGCTGTAGGAGAGGAAGCAAAGAGGCCCAGTGGAAAGAGCGCTAAGAACTAGAATCAGGAAAAACGAGTTCATTCACATCCTGCCTCAGACAGTGACCAATGGTGTGGCTTTAGGCAAGTCATCTCCCCTTTCTTAGTCTCCTTAATAGAATAATAGTAATAATGACTGTTTTTGCCATTTACAGAAACATGTCTCTCTTGCCCTTTAAAGATCTGGACACTCTAATATTTGTTCAGTCCATCTCAGTGGTCAGCCAAGCTTCACTTCTCCTTATACAAATATCTTGTCATAGATTTTTGCTAGGCTAATCTCAAAGTTCAGAGTCTTTGGGCAGCGTAGATTGAAAATTTTGTTCATGTTTTTATCCATTATCTTTATTCTTAGGAAATTTAAATGACTTTGAATGTCAAAAAACATTATATTATAATAACAACAGTTAACATTTATATAATGCTTACTATGTGCCAGGTGCCTTGCAATTGTCATTTGATCCTCACAACAACCCTGGGGATTGGTGCTATTTTACAGATGAGACAAACAGAGGTTGAATGACTTGCCCAGGATCACATAGCTAGTAAGTAGGTAAGGTTAGCTTTGAATTTGCATCTTAGTGACTCTAAATGTACGGCCTGCTGCCTTAGAATAGGGATAATAATAGCATTTACTTTTTAGGGTTATTGTGAGCATCCAAAGAGAGAGCTTTTACATCGTTCTCTATATTAAGTATTATTATGAACTCCCTCTTCTGCACTTGCCCTGAAATTTGTAGATTTAGATATTTTCTGGGGAATCAAAACAAGTGCCTTGCCCCAGCCAGGAGCTTGCTCCAGCCTAAAGCTTCTTGCCTCTGAGGCAATCTTGGAAGTATCCATCTAGTCCAACTCAGATCTTAATAAGAATCCTCTTTATGTAGGATTTTATTTTTTTCTTAGAAACCCAGAACAAGTCTAGCAGATGTTTCAGGGTGTCTGCTTTACTTCTTGCCTCTTGTCATGCCAGTTGTCTGTAAACTCACTTCCTCTTTGTAGAACCACAAGATGCCACGATGCCAGCCAGGCAGGGCTGTGGGGGAGCTGCTCTGCAGCGACTGATGGGGGACAGTCCCCTCTATAGTCTGTGGCATCTCTGCTATTGCATACTATCACCTCGCTGCAGTCACTTCATTTATGTAACAAACATTTATCTTTGTGAAACAGAGATGTACTATGCTTGAGGTAAATTGGGAGATAGACTATACAGTTTCCTCAATTGAAAAAGGAGGATCATCATAATACTTTCCCAGGGTTGTTGTGAAGATCAAATGAGATTACAATTGTTTGGTATAAATACCATGAAAATAGTAGTTATTGTTAATCTAGGTGGGTGGTAAGAGGCCTGAGAATGGTTGATTTAATGCTGGAATGCACTTCAGAGGCTATTTTGAAGATGAACACACTGAAGCCAAGGTCAGCCGAGTCCCAGGTTGGATTTGAAACCATCTCTCACTCTTTCCCTTGTGTCACATGGCCTGTGCCTGGGGGTAGGAGGTGACAGTGTGGGATAAAGGAAGCTGACAGAATGAGACCTGGATTTGGAGTTGGAAAACTTGGTTCAGATCCTCTTTTTGCTATTTATTATCCATCTGAGCAGTGGCAAATCACTTCCTCTTTCTGAGCTCCAGTTTTGTTATAGGTAAAAAATAAATTGCCAGAGTTGGAATGAGGGTGTCTGTGAATTAATTGTTCTTTTGTATTCCTTCCAGTTCAAAATTGGAAAGAGAGGAAAAGTAAATAAAACTTCCAGAGTGTCCAAAGTGGAACACTAGGTAAATGCTTCTTACAGGTATCTTGAAGTCAGGAGCAAAAAAAAACAGTCATTATTGGGAGAAAAGGACAGTTGGTGTTTGAAGGGCGCATGACCTACCTAGGTGGTGATTGATACCTGTGGACCTTTCAGGCACTAGAGAGATATTAAGACTAGAGATTCCACATCTGCACTGAGGAGGTACTTAAAAGTGATGAGAATTTGTAAGATCAACAGTGAGAGAGGGTAAAGGGGAGAGAATTTGGGGCCACATTTATTTTTTAGAGACAAGGAACTTGCAAACGAGCCTAAAATGGAGTGAGGAGAGAAACAGAACTGGACAAAGCAGCTGCCTTTGCTGAAGATGTTTTTCTTTTATCAGTCACCCTCGATGACAGATTTCCTGATGCCAAATCTTCCCTAGACACACAACAACTCAGGGTGTGAAGTCATTTGAGGAACTCTGACTTGGGCTATGATTCTTCTCCTGGAGACTTCCCCTGTGCCTGTGTCTCTCCTGGGTGTCTGCATCTTTGATCTCTGTCTGGGTCCGCACCCAGCCTACTGCTGGCACTGCAGCACACCCACTTCTGAACCAGATCTGTTCTGTGCCAGAGAACTGGGCTTTAAATATATACAGTAAGGTGGGCGTTTTCTCCTCAAAAAGGCAAATCTGCACTTTAGGCATGAGTGACTTATGACTAAGAGTTGACCCTGTCCTAGTCTTTGGTAAACCATGCCTGATCTTTATTCTAGTGTTCAGGCCTGTCATGCTATTACCTTTAGTGTTGGCTTGTTGGCCTGTACCCATGATATATTTTAAACTGCTATCGATCCTTCATCTGTTTGCTTCCATTTGGGACTATGCCTGAGATTTAGCAGGAAAGATGCTTTGTAGCTTTTTCTGTGGAGAATTTCAGATTCTGAAGGTTTGTTGAGGGTTCTTGCTCATAGCTCATATTGCCAAGATATGAAAGGAAAAGATACCATACAAAAACAAATGAGAGATAATTTGTTTTTAGCTGGGCTACTAGATCTTCAGCCCAGTATCCTCTGCTTCCTTTCCTAAGGGAAGGGCTTAGCTAAGATTCAGCCTAGGGTGGGAGGCAGCATCTGGGCAGAACATCTTGGGTGTTGGATTGTTCAAGAGTATTATAGGTAGTAGAAAGACCACTGGACAGAGAAATTTAAGAGTACCGAGTGTGAATCTTGTCCCTGCTTTTGGTTCTTGCCATGTGATATGGGTTCCCAGTTTCTTTCTCTGTAGCTCACATATTATATAATGCTTTGTGATTTACACAAATGAAATCATTTAATTTAAATGGGAAGAAACATGCACATTCTTATGCCTGCTTGGCAATTGAGGCTCTGAGAAGTAAAATTGACTCATCTATTAAATGCAAGGATAGGCTTAGGTGCTCAGATCCCTCCCATCTGGTTCCTATGTTTTTATGCTTGAACCATTATCTGTGCAATGGGTAAGAGAAGAGACGGGCATTCCCTAAGATAACAGCTCCTCTATCTTGGAGTTCTGTTCTGCAGATCTTCCTCCCCCCCCTCCCCTGAGGCAGTTGGGGTTATGTGACTTGCCCAGGCTCACACAGCTAGGAAGTGTTAAGTGTCTGAGGTCGGATTTGAACTCAGGTCCTCCTAACTTCAGGGCTGGTGCTCCATCCATTGTGCCACCTAGCTCCCTCTCTGCAGATCTTTTTAAAAGTTCCCTTAGGGGAGACATATACAAAGGAATTTAAATAAGTTCCATGTCTGATCCCTGACCTTTCAGAAGTTTACCAGCTTGGGGGTGTTGGGCATAAGACCTGCCCAAATTTGCCTGCTTATAAAGTCCTTTAATCCTCATTTTCATAATTCCCTCCTTTTTAGTTCACTCTCTTTCCAGTTGCTGATCAACATTCTTATCAGTAAACCTCCTTTGCACCTTCTGCCTGTGAGGGAAATTTTGATGTTTGAAGCTTACCTACCAGACTTAGAAATCCTCCTTGCTTCTGGCTTTCAGCTCATTAGCTTTAAACAGACTTTTTGTTTTAGTTAGAACAAATTTACTGACCGAAACCTCATGTACTGATGGAGAATAAAGGAATCAAGGGTACAGAAGGTCTTACAAGTTAGAGGTTTGATTTGATTATTTTTTTGGTCATAAGTGGATCAATAAGCATTTAAATAAGACACCTCCATCTTTCTTCTCTGGACATTCTCTCTGGCTGTCCCCTATGCCTGGAACTCTCTTTCTCTTTATGGCTGACCTCCCTGGCTTCCTCTGAGTCTCAACTAAAATCCTACTTTCTACTGGAAGCCTTCTTAACTCCACTGACCTTCTTCTGTTGATTATCTTATATCCAACTGCTATATAACTTATTTTATACATATTTGTATAATGTCTCCCCCTTTAGAGTGTTTCCCCTCTGTTTCCTATACTTCCCCCTAAGAGCCTGGGACTGTCGTTTGCTTCTTTTTGGTACCCTTCACTTGTCACTCTGCTTGTCACATAGACTTAATGTATATCGATTGATAGAATGAAGGTTTACTATTTGCCAGGCTTTGTACTAAGCTTAGGAATATAAAGGAAAACTAAAACTCAGAGCCTTCAGGAGCTCATATACTAGTAGGGGAGAGAGCATGCAAATAATTTTGTACATTCAAGGTAGAGGCTGAGCAAGTGGAAGGCCGGCTTCAGAGGCACTAACTAGTTAGTGGTTGGAGAGAGGAGGGAGTGGGGATTAAAAACCACTCAGCCAGCATTAAGCACCTCCTAGGTCTGGGATATTTTATTAGGCACAAGGATACAAAGCTGAGATAGTCTAAGATGTAGGAGTAGGTGGTAAAGAAAGCTGTGAATTCCTAACCTTAAATAATCACTCATGTACAAAATTTCCCTAGGAGGTCCAGAGGTTCAGCTGTCTCTATGGAAACAGCTAGGAGGCTCAGTCCTGGAGTCAGGAAGACCCGGGTTTGAATTCAACTTCAGAAACTTGCTAGCTGTGTGACTGTGGCCAAGTCACTTAACTTCTTGCCTCAGTTTCTTTAGCTGTAAAATGGGAGCAATAGTAGTATCTGCCTTCCAAAGTTCTTGTGAGAATCAAATGAGAAAATATTTGTACTTAGCGTAGTGTTTAGCACACAGTAAGTGCTATAAATGCTAGCTATTATTATCATTATCATTAATTTCAGCATGCTCACTTAGCCTCTTTTACCTTCAAATAGGTCACGAGTTCTAGAAAACAGTCTTGTGGAATCTGATTTTCTCTTTTGTACAATTAATTAAAAACATTTTGGTACAGTGTGGTAAAAACACATTTGAAGTAAGAGGACCTGAATTAGAATCATGGTTCAGCATGCTACTTACTGCCTTTATAACTTTGGCCAACCCAAGTTCCCTTTCCAGGTCTCAGTTTTTTTCTTTGTAAAATGAGGGGGCTAGACTAGATGGTCTTTGTCACTTCCAGCTCTCAGACTCACGATCTTGTCTGCCCGTGAATAGCTTTGGTGTTTGTGATGGAGGTTATTTTCCCCTACTCTTCTAAAACTTAGTTCTTGTAGGTGCAGAATTGTGGGCTGTGGTGAGAGGGGGTTGGAGTAGGAGAAATCGTTTGGGGAGGGGGAGCTGGCCTGGAGCCTTGCCTCTGTTCCCCATTCCTCCCTGGTAGGAAGACTGGTGAGCCCTAGACCCATCTAGACACTCGAGTCAGTGTTAGTCCTGGCAGGCACATTCACCCTGTTCCAGCTGGGCCTTTGCTGGAGTAATTGCCTGCAGGGAGCCTTCAAACTAAACAATTGTTTGCCATGAGAGAGCTTCACTATTCAGCTCCTAATGAAATAATCTCCTTCCTGCCCCCATGAAAGCAGCCATTTTTTGTTTCCTCCCGCCCCTTTTGAGAAAGGCCATGTCTCATCGGCCAATTTTCTGCTTATTCATAAATGCCTTAAGCAGAATCTTTGTAAAGGAAGTTGGCTAGAGACAAAATACCACAAACTGACCCAGGGACAAGGAGAGTTAAGGGTACATTCCTTCCCTCCCCCATTCTTCTTGCACATGATATTTAAATATGGGAACTCCCAATGTATGATTTCCTATCTGGTAGGTGAGACGATCTATAATCCACAAGAGAAAAACAATTAAGATGGGATTTTTTGCTTTGTTTTTTAAGCAATGCATTGTGTAGGATACTTACTCAAAATTTATTTAACCTTTCAGAGGCTCCCTTTTGCCTCCTGACAAAATGAACTACTTTGGCCTGCTACTGAGGGCTGTCTGTGTAGGCTTGTTGTATTCCATACTTGGTGTAGTTTACATTCAAGCCAAACTGGATTGTGTATGTGCACCCTGGTTCTTGTCCTGTCTTTCTTCTTTTTTCTCCCATTATCATAGTGGACTCTTCTCCTGCTGGCGAAGTCTCTTCCTTCAAGGCCAAACTTGAATTCTGCCTCTTCCATCACAGCCTTTAGGGATGCTCTTTTCCACAGATGAAAGTGATCAGTCCCTCTCAGATTTCTCTTGGCACTTTGCCTGGCTTTCCTTTACCTCTATCAGGTTCTTCCTTGTTCATAACTGCATAGGCGTTGTTTTCCCTTCCATCTCATTCAACTGTAAGTTTATTGAGGGCAGGAACTATTAATTTTTCATCTTTATATTCTCAGTGCCTAACATAGAACTTTTTGAATAGTAAATGCTCAAATTTCGGTTCATGACAACAGCAAATACATCCTCTGCTTGGCATTGGAAAGAATATATAGATGAATAAGTAGTTCCCTGGATAATGGGAGAGATAGAATGTGTCCACAAATAATTATGATACAAGGGAGAATGTGATCGGTGCTGTTATAAAACATTTCTTTAGTGATTCTACTTGGGTAGAGGTATAGAGGTTGATTTTGGCTGAGGAGATGCAGAGAAATCTCCCTGAATGGGGTGGCATTTGAGATGAACTTTGAAGGCTGTATAGGATTTTTCAATCCTAGGTGGTATGTACAGCACTACTGAGATAGGGAAACGTGGAGCCTATTTGGGAAATTCTAGTAGTATGGTTTGAATGGGATACAAAGAGGAAAGGACATTGGATCATGCGGCGTTTTGAATGCCAGACTGAACTTTAATTGGGAGGCAATAGAGAGTCATTGAAGTCATTGAGGAGAGTGATATGATCATACCTTCTTTAGAGGCTGCTGGAAATCCAGCCCTGAGCCTGAGATTTCCTAGTCCTATTAATTTACTAACTCCTTTTGGAAATAAGTCAGAGGACTTTTGCATTTTGACTCTATGGCATTCATCTTTCTAAATCTTCCCTGTTCATTGAACCTCAGGCCAAAGTGCTGACTTCCTTGATCTGCTGTATGCTATTTTAATTGCCCAATTTTCTTTTTTTTTCTCTGCCACTACCAGTTTCCTATAAGGACAAAAAACATCATCCAGATTCAGAAATAATGCATTATGATATCATCACTAGAAAGGTACTTTCTTAATCTCAGACAGAATGACATCTAAATTTCTCTATTTTAAATGAAGTTGCCCCAGCATGGCCTTGCTTAACCTGCTAGTCCTCTTAAGAAAATAGGTAAATTTGAAAGGGAACATCTGCCTCAAAAAGTTGCTCTGGTCAAACCAAATCTGGAGTTTTGTATCCAGTTTTCTGTGCCACATTTTAGAAAAGTCACTTGAATAATGTCCAAAGGAGAATAATGAAGATAGAGCAGGCCCAGGACACAATGCCATGTAAATTGGTTTAAGCATTTTAGAAAAGAGATTAGATAGAGGATGAGATAGCCTTTCAGATGCTTCAAGTCCAGCTGTCATATCGAAGAGGATTATTAAACTTGTTCTCTTTAGCTTCAGAAAGCAGAATTTGAAAACATATTTTTATACATGATACACTTACATTCCTTGGTATATACTTGTACTTATTCCTCTCACCCCTTCCCCTTGAAATGCAAGCTTCTTTCAAATAGGGATTATTTCATTCTTTATATAGTTATCTTTGATGCCTAGCAAGGTGGCTGGCACATGTAGGCACTTATTCAATGCTACTTGATTAATTGAATGGAGAGAAGTTGCCAAGAAGAGCTATTTCAGCTTGATCAAGAATGTCTTTCAGACCAAGAGCGCTAGGTAGAAGTGCAAAGCACGGGCTTAGCACATAATAGATATTTAGTAAATGCTAGTTGACTGGAAAGAGCTGCAGAAGGCATAGGAGCAATCCTATTGCTGGAGGTAGTACTGAACCTGGAGCTAGAAGGGCATTGCAAAGTCATCTTGGCCCATCCCCTTATTTTATAAATGGAGAGCCCAATGCCCACCGAGGGGATATAACTTGTTCAAGTGGAGGATTACCTTGTCAGGGATATTGTAAAGGACATTCTTGCTCGTATTTGAGTTAAACTAGTTTCTAGTGTCCCTTTCTATGATTTAAGATAGTATGGTTCTTCATGATTTAAGGGGACCAAGAAGCAAACTGGGGATCTAGGGTTTGGAATTTTCATCTTGATTGGGCTAAAATCTTGCCAGTGGATTATAGAACATGACGTCTTACTTTCTGGAAGGCTTCCTCTTTCTAAACTGCATCCCACCCTTCCCAAAACTGCTAAGGAGAGAAATTGACTACCATAGTACAAGGCAGATATGCTAGACACTCAGAAAGTACTTAGTGGATGACTTGGTAAGTTCGTGTGACCTTGTTACCAGAAATGCCACCTAAGGGAATACTAATTAGCTTTGTCTTTTGGCAGAGAGAGGAGGGAGATACCCAAGTTCTACTGCCTCATCTACTAGTAACTCCCTTTGGGCCTCATATACAAAGGAAACAACATTTGTATTGAGCAGAGTTTATTGAAAGTAAATTGTCCCCTTCTCCCCCTTCCTTACAACCTTCTAGATTGCTTTAATGAATTTTGTAGTTGTTTGGGTGGGTGTTTATTTGTTTTTTTAATACATTTTAATTAAATTGGCATTGTAAAGGCAGAACCAATTCAATAACATTAGACATTTGGAATTGAGTGACTTGGTATTTATTAAATGTTGACCAGATACACAGGCCTCATTCAAAATGAGATGGCTCATAAGTGTTTGGCTCTTGGAAAATTATTATTTCAATCTGGGGAAGGAACTGTGTACAACTTTCATTCCTATATACTGTAACATATTTAACATGTATAGAACTACTTGCCATCTGGGGGAGGGGGTGGAGGGAAGGAGGAGAAAAGTCGGAACAGTAGTGAGTGCAAGGGATAATGTTGTAAAAAATTACCCAAGCATGAGTTCTGTCAATAAAAAGTTATAATTAAAAAAAAAAAAAGGAAACATCCAAATATATAGAAAAAAACTCTTTCATTCCTATTCCTTGGGCTTTTAACTGCACTAAGCTTAAATTAGAAGATGGATGTTCCTGAGCACTTCATGAATGTATACCCTAGAACTCTTACTATTTCTCTCTCAACTTGCCCTCACTAGAAGTTTTTATTTCTAGTTTCAGTTCTTTTTCAGTCCTTTTCTAACTCTGCCTCACTCTGTTTTATGTCAAGTCTGATTGCTAATTCTCACTACTGTTGTATTCTGCAAGATTAGTAAGATTTGAAACCTTTTTATTCTCTCTTTTCTTCATAGGTCATACTCTGCTTCATCGTACAGTATGACTTGTACATTTTATTTCTTGGAAAACATTGCTGAATTAAGTATTATGTACCTTTCATAGTACTTGTGCTTATGACACTGTCCTAGGACCTCTAGAGTCAAGTGCTGAGAAATCAAGAACTATTTTTTCCTAGAATAGAAACCTGGTAGAAGAAGTGTCTTGCCCATGACTCTCTATTCCTATCTTATATAATTACTATTTAATATAAGAACTGAAGAAAAACATTTATTTATTTCTCTGATGGTGTTTAGCAGAAGTAGACCCAGTGGATTTCATATCAACACAAAGAACAACTTTTTCATAATTAGTTCTGCACAATTGAAATCAGCTGCCTAGTAATGGTAGTACAACGTGTAGTTGAAGAGTTCAAGCAGAGTTAAAGCTACTGTAGAGATCATTAATGGAATTTCATAGGGAATCCTGTAAATTGACAGAATCTTAGAATTAGAAGTAAGTTTCTAACCCCATACCTGAGAAGAAATCCTTGTATGATAAACCAAACCCAATGAATGGTCAGGTAGCCTCTATTTAAAGATCTTTGAGAGTAATGAAATACCCACTGGCTTCCAAGGCAGCCTACTCTCTAATTATTAAAAAGATGGAAGGAAATACCAACAAGTAGGAAAGCTTTGAAAATTACATTGAATTTATTATATACATAAGAGGAAAAGCAAGCAGTTCATAATAGAAATTCACAGTTCCTTGCTTTCACATTACTCTTTTGATCTGTTTCATGCTCATTTTATTTGGTGTTTGATAAACCCAGAATAAAGACAGTTCTTTTTTTATTAGGTTGAAATTTTCTCTCTGCTACTCTTTCTCCCTCTCAGTTTCTTCTAGGTCTGCCTAAGTTGAAATAGAACAGGTCTTTAAATATATGGATGGGCCCTTGAAGACATTTTAGATTCTTTGAGTCTAAACTACTTTTGGCACTGAATTAATTTACTTTCCCAAGAATTTTAAAATCATACTGGTACTCTATTTAACTGTTGAATAGATCTGGGTCCATTCTCATTTTAGTGACAGACAGAAATGAAAGTCTTGCGAGGTAGATGGAAATGGTCTTCTTGCAGAGCACTCTGTGGGCAGAGTATTGAGCAAGCTTGTTTTTTGACCTCATGGTTCCTTAAAATGTTTGCAGAAGTGCAAGGTTCTTGTTTACTTTTATTTTGGAATGGTAGAACTGAGCCTTCCTCACATATGAAAAAATGCCTGTAGCCTTACCAGAAGTACACATCCGCCTTTCCCATAAGGCCCCATTGTAACTATACAAACCAATGCCCTAAGGGATGTTGAAAGGTTACGGGTATGAGGACTTTAAAATACACACCATCCACACATTCTAGCTGCCTTTGCTTTGGCTTTTATGTTCTATAACATGGCTAATGCCTGACCTAAACTTAAAATGAAATGGGTGTGTGTGTGTGTGTGTGTGTGTGTGTGTGTGTGTGTGTGTGTATGGGTGTGTGTGTGTGTATTTGATTGAATTTATCTCTTTTGCTTTAGGCTCCTGAATGAACTGTTTTTTTTTATGGGGCCACTCTATTTTCAATCTGGTTTCATTGTTGGTCAGCACATTCTGCCTTAATGAAAATCAATAATTATTCTATTTAATCTGTTTGTTGAAGCATGGATTCTAAATAATCATCTCTTTACCATCTATATCCATCCAAGATGATAGAACATAGGATTTGAGTATCTGAAGAACCCTTTAGATAGATCAGTGTTTCCCGTCCCAAACTTTCGTTCAGGCCACTAAAAAAAGTCTGTTGTCTACTGTGGCCCACTCTGGCTTTGATAGCCTCAGCATTGCAGTTTTGGAGACAGAGAATGCAAAGACTCAGAAGAGGGAGCAAGATTCAGAAGAGAAAGATAGTTCTTTTTAAATATATGAGTTTTAAGGGATGGGATCTAAGTTTGATCACAAGAGACAAGGTACTTCTTACCTCTTCTTTGAAGGGACAGGAAACTCTGGATATGGAACACTGCCCAAAATGTCTGAATTTTTGATATAGTGATTAGTTTTTCTAAACTGATTTTTTCCCCATTTTTTTTATTTTTTGTTTCAAGAAATTAATCTCTTAGAGGGAGTTTGGAGAAAATGTAGGTAATTATTAAAATATCTAAAAGTTAAAAAGGATTTTAAAATATGGGAACTTTTATTATAAGATGCAAATATCCCACAGATTTATAGCTAAGAAAAATACTATTCTAGTCATACTCTTAACTGCGCTGATGAGGTCCAAAGAGGAGAATGAAACTTGTTCTTCAGTCATACATCCAGCATCTGTTGCTAAGTAGTCATGTGACTGTGAGATCAGTTTCCTTATTTGTAAAGTGAGGGGAATCAGTATTCTGGGGTATCTTAAACTTGTCTATATTAACATCTCATTCAATTTAAAATTCAAAAATTTATTAGAATATCTTTCCTTAGATTCTTAGAAACTGGAATATGACTAAACAAACAAGCCAACAAACCTGGATATAAGTTATAAGGGATTAATTCTTGGCACAGAACAAGGCACATAGTAAGTGTGCCAAACACATTTTGTCTGAAGACTTGGGTTTGAATTCCTCGTACTTCCTTGCCTCTGACTGGCAAGTGTAACCTCTGTGGGCCTTGTTTTTTCATCAAGTATAAATGAAGGAGATGGACTAGATGGCTTCTAAGCTAACTCTTAAAATCCTAAATCTGTGATCTCATGATTTTCATTTTAAACATAATTTTCTTGGGGTTGTACACTGTGCATTTTGCTATGGCATTAATCATCCATACCTGTGATTTTAAGCAGTGAGGACTAATAAAAAAGGACAATGTTATAGAAGAAAAATATTGGGCCTACCTAAAAATCAAAAGACTCGGTCAGGGGAAGGAAATTCCAAACCTTAGCTTTACCAGTTACTACATATGTGACATTGGGTAAGTGACTTTCTTTCTTTGGGTCTCTGGGACTTCATCTGTAAAATGAGAGAAAGGGACATGTTTCTATGACCCATTAGTGCTATGATATTCAAATGAAGATTTTCTTTACTGAGAAAATCTCAGTCATCAGGAAGGATTTAGTTACCTTTGTTTTACTAAGGTAAGATAAGGTAAGAAATTGGATGAGAACATCAAAGAAAGATTTTCAACAACCTATGTTGAAATAAGGACTTTTCTTCCCCAATTTAGCTTGTTTTTGTGAATTTTGTTCCTCAGCAGTTCTGAGGAAAGTCAGGGGAGATAGGGACTATTCCAATCAGATGGTTTGGGGCTCTAGTGGCTATTGATAATTTGTTGGTTGGGAGACTTTCTTTCCCTCTGGAAACAAACTCATAAGTAAAGATTATGGTCCTAGTTTAGCCCCCCAAATAATAGCTCAGATTTCTAGGAACATTTGTCAGTTTGCAAAGTGCTTTCCTTGGAACAACTTTGGGAATGTACAAAGTGTGTATGTAACATTATTTGATCCTCACAATGTACATATG
The DNA here is from genome assembly GCF_016432865.1 of Antechinus flavipes. Taxonomy (NCBI): domain Eukaryota; kingdom Metazoa; phylum Chordata; class Mammalia; order Dasyuromorphia; family Dasyuridae; genus Antechinus; species Antechinus flavipes. The sequence goes on from NC_067400.1 coordinate 566,728,428, forward strand.
TAGTTCAGGATGTAAATATATCCATTTTACCAAGGAAAAAACAGGCCCAGAAAGGGTAAGTGGTATGCCTGGGGCCTCATGGGTTGCTAAGTGGTAGAGGGAATATTCAAATCCAATTCCATAGTCACCAATCCCGGGCTCCTGCTACTGTTGTCACTACAACAGAGAGGAGAAAAGGAGCAAAAGTTATTGCATCTGTTTCTGGTATATTTATAACCTTTTGAGAGAGATAAGTAGAACTTAGATATAAAGTCACAAGTTATGGGAGTGTTGTTTTGTAACATGCTTAATTTGTGAAGCAAAAGAATTGAATAGACTGACATCAAGATGGTGCAGAAACATATTCAACTCTCTTTTGGAGAGGCCTGCCCCCTCTTTGGACCTCGGTATCCCCATTCCTAAAACAAGGAGGTTGAGTTCAGTGAGCTGGAAGGTTCCTCCCAAATTTGGACATTCTGTGACTCCATTATCCAGATTGTGACTAAAGAACGTGTTTTGAGATCCCCTAAAATCCCCTAAAATGCTATCATGGAACCACTGAGAATGATAGTGGCAGCAACAAGAGAGAATATTACAGAGACCATTTCTGTGGATTGTTCAGAACTGAGTGTTCAAAAATAAGTTTTCTTTCCTCTTTTTGTAAAATGGAGTGACAGAGGCACAGAGCCATGAAGTTAGTGAAGATATAGTCAGGCAATGTAAATGTAGGCCTAGTCATAGAACTCCTTGTTCCCTGACTGGCACTTTTAGCCATCCTTGTGCTAATCCTGGTTAGCTACATTTCTAAATTATCTAAATCCTCAAGTGTATGATTGTGTGATATGATTGGTGTCATTTGCTGCAGTATAAGCTCTGCTGCTATGGATGGATTGTAAATTACTGTTATTTTGCTTTGAATGTTCTTAATCTCTGCAACTTCTTGGTGCTGTGGTCAGTGGTTAGCTATGGGTCTGGAGTGAGGAACAATAGAGATCAAATTTGACTCAAGCACTTGCCAGCTGTGATTCTGTTTCAATTTCCTCATCTTTAAAATGGGAATAATAATAGTACCTATCTTTCAAAATTGTTGTAAGGACCAAATGAAGCACATTGTAGACTCTTAATGCTTATTTCCTTCCTTCTGCATAATATTTTATGTAGTTCATCTCTCCTCTTTTCTTCAAAGCATCCCTTGTTCAACTCTTCCCATCTCTTCAGATAGTTGGTTCCTCCTTTGTGTATCATTGCTGGTTGTCTTTGGGTTGTGTTATCTTTCATTGTATACCTTTCCCTTGTCAAATAAACCAAATTAATAGACCTTGTAGCAGCAGCAGAATCCATGTGCTCTTTCTTTAGGCTAAAGAAGCCTAAAGGAAGGCTACCTTCCATCCTAGACTTTCTTGGATTGTGTGAATGGAGGTGTTTAGAGAGGTGCTGCAGCTAAGTGAGTATATAATGCAGGCTGTAAAGGATACTTAAAAGAAGAAAGTTGCTTAATTTTTTTTGTTTTAAGAATACCTTTATTTTTTCCCGTGAGCCTTCCAACTAGTGATCTTTTATTCTTCAGCATTAACACTAAATCCTTTCCCAGGAGGGACTAAACTTGCTCATGTCCAAGAGAGTTTTGGACATTTTTACTTCTATCTTCTATTTCCCTTATCCCAGAAAATGGCAGATATAAGAAAAAGGGCTAAATTTGAGAGCCACCATTGGCAGCTAAAAGGATTTTCTAGGCTAAATATTGGTTTAGAAGGAGCTTATAGCAAATACTCATTGTTAACCAGTTGAATCTGTTTGAGCTTCTCTAGAAATACTTAGCCATGATGCCCTAGAGCAATGCAACCTGTCTATCAACTTAGCTTTGCCCAGTCATATCCCACTCTCTCTGCCCATCTATCTCCTTAGGTGAAGAAAACATAGCTATCTGTTTAGAACGTAGAATCTTGGAGTTGGAAATGACATCAGAGGATATTTAATCTATCCTCATTGTGCAAATCACCTCAACTGCATCCCTCAGAAGCAATCATTTATTCAGATTCTGCTTGAGTACTTGTGTCATGGTAAGCTCACTATCTCCCAAGGTAGCTCGTTCCATTTTTAGATTGCTATAATTTTTGTTAAGTTCAAAATCTAGAATTCTCTTGAGTGAATATTTCCTCTTCCATATGACAGTGCTTCAGCTGTTTCAAAACAACCATCCTATTCCCCATCCCAAGTCTTTCCTCCAATTTTTTCTTTATTCCTCGTGTATTTTTTCTTTATTTTTCCAATTACATGTAAAGATAGCTTTCAACATTCATTTTTGTAAGTTTTTGAATTTCTCTTTCCTCAATCAATGTGATTGAAATAGGTTATACATGTGTAGTCTTTTAAAACATTTCCATCTTAGAAATCATTGTGGGGGAAAATCAGTACAAAAGGGAAAAATCACAAGAAAGAAAAAGCAAACAACAAAAAAAGGTGAAAATTGTTTTGATCTGCATTCTGTCTCCATAGCTCTCTCTCTAGATGCACATGGCATTTTCTATCCCAAATCTATTGGAATTGATTTGGATCATTGTATTGCTGAGAAGAGTTAACTCTAGCATAGTTGATCATCACATAATCTTGCTGTTACTATGTTCATTCTTCTCTTGGTTCTATTCATTTCATTTAGCATCGGTTCATGTCTTTCCAGGCTTTTCTGAAATCAGCCTGCTTATCATTTCTAAAAAACAATAATATTCCATTACATTCATATATCATATACTATAACTTATTTAGCTATTCCCCAGCTGCTATAAAGATTTTTGCACATGTGAATCCTTTCCTCTCTTTTATGATCTCTTTGGCATAAAAATCACTTGAGTGAGACTGCTGGATCAAAGGGTATGCTCAATTTTATAGCCCTCTGGGCATAGTTCCAAATAACTCTCTTAAAATGGCTGGATCACACATGTGCAAAAATGTTTGTAGCAGCCCTTTTTGTAGTGGCCAGAAACTGGAAACTGAGTGGATGCCCATCAATTGGAGAATGGCTGAATAAGTTATGGTATATGAATGTTATGGAATATTATTGTTCTATAAGAAACGATCAACAGGATGGTTTCAGAAAAGCCTGAAGAGACTTACATGAACTGATGCTGAGTGAAGTGAGCAGAACCAAGAGAACATCATACACAGCAACAAGATTATGTGATGAACCACTTTGGTGAGTTTGACTCTTTTCAACAATGAGGTAATTCAAGGCAATTCTAATAGACTTCTGATGAAAAAGGCCAACTATATCCAGAGAGAGAATTGTGAAGACTGAATGTGGATCAAAGCATAGAATTTTCACCTTTGTTATTATTCTTGTGTTCTGTTTGCTTTTTCCTTTCATGTGTTTTTTCCCTCTTGCACAGCATGATAAATATGGAAATGTGTTTAGAAGAATTGCACTTATTTAACTTGGATTGCTTGATGTCTTGGGGAGGAGGGCAGGGAAAAGAGAGGGAGAAAATTTTGGAACAGAAGATTTTACAAAAGTGATTGTTGAAAATTATCTTTGTATTCAGAAAAATAAAATGTTATGAAATTTTTTAAACAAGCAAACAACAAAAAAAGAATTTTTAAAAAGGTCTGGATCAGTTCACAACTCCACCAGCAATGAATGTGTTCCAGTTTTCTCATATTCTCCTCCAAGAACTAATGTGTTTTCTTTTTTTTTTTGGAGGGGGGGCGGTTATGAGGCAATTGGGGATAAGTGACTTGCCCATAAGTCACATAGCTAAGAAGTGATAAGTGTCTGAGGTCAAATTCGAACTCATTTCCTCCTGACTTCAGGGCTGGTGCTTTATCCATTGTGCCATCTAGCTGCCCCAACTAATATGTTTTCAGTTCTTCATTTTCCTGAATGAACAGTTATAGATATTTCTCCCAAATACTTTGAAATATTAGGATAAAGTCCTAGTAGTAGAGTCTCTGGGTTTACAACTCTGATCAGTTTTGTGATACTTAGACTTGTTACATGTAACACTCCAAAGGATTTGCCATCAGTCTGCAGTCCCACCAACAATTTATTAGTATCTATTTCTTCACAGTCCTCCAATAACATTTAGCTGCCAGGCCTTCTTTTAAAACTTTTCTGACTTGGGTAGAATCTGACAGAGATTGCTTTCAGCTGGTATAGCCTAAGAAGCCAGAATCATCTCTAAGGCATGACAAAGCAATAGAGAAAGGCTTTCCTGGAAAATCCTAAACATATTAATAATGTTTGTTGAATGAATGAATGAATACAATCATGTGTGTGGTACCACTCTAAAGGAAACTAAGTCACTAACTATATTCTGCCACTGCTCTAAATAGTATGAAGTTGTATAAGTAAACACTATGTTGGGAGAAAGGTTTTTGTGTTTTTTCATGATGTTATTATTGATATTTCTATATTGGGGCCTTGTATTATGGCACTCCCAGTGCTGTGGCTAGTCCCACGTGTTCCTTAGAGTGTACAAAATGACTATGATTACCTTAGAATGTCATGTAGAGAATTGATAAGATCCTAACAGTAGGCTAAATGATGAACAATAACCTCCTTCTTGGTGTAAACTAGGAAGCCAGCAGGGAGGCCACTATAACTGACATGTAATTCATGCTTTTGCATCTAGTTTTGCTCTTAGCGTGATGGTAAGAATTAGCTAGCCATGAATAATCAAGGAGTCAATGCTGCTGACTTTTTATGTGAAATGTGATTTTTTTTTAAACTGCTTTTGAGACCTAAATTTTACAGCTCCTAAGTGAGAATAGCAGTGTGAAAACAGTACACAGTTCTCTAGGAATCCTCCTTTGCCCAAACCTAGGTATTGACTTGACCCTTGATCTATGTGTGTCTGTTTGTCTGCACTGATGCTTGTAATTTGGAGTGTGTGAGCCACTGAAAAAAGTTTTTATGAATTTGATCCTGAGCAATTGGGTATTTTGGAAAAGCCACATATGTGTCTGTAGACAGATTCTCAGTTTTAACTGTTATTTGGTGACATGAAGGTATGGAAAGCTTTGCAGTGTAGCAGAGATTGAACTTGGAATGGAGTTCTGAGACTCCCTTCTGTCACTTTTTAGTGCTGAGGGTCATGGAGGTCATCTAGTCCAACTCCCATCTTTGACAGAGAAGCTGAATTCTGGAGGTAAAGTACCTTGCCCAAAGTTTCACATAGGTAATAAGTAGCAGAGTCTATATCTCAACACGTCTTCTGATTCCCTCTCACCTATCCAGGATTCAGTTTTTTAGGGGAGAGTTGCCCTGTGAGATCTACAAATCTCTTTCTAATTCTTGACATTCTGGTACAATATCTTGTGGTGCTGTACTGAGTTGAGACTTCAGGTAGAATGAGTCCCATCTGGTGATTGTAAAAATTTTTGGGACATTTGTTTAGATATCAGCCTAGCACCTAAGTACTTTTTATATAAAGAAAATTGTCATTTATGATTGATTTGAATTTCTAAAATCTAATGCCCGCCTTTCCAAACATTATTTATCTCCTTCAGAATTCCTGTCAAACACTGCAGTTTGATGGTCTGCTATCTAAAACCTGCAAAGTTTCGCTATTGCTATCTTAAGCACAAGACCTATTTGTTTTGAGGAGATAGTGTCAGACACTGGACTATAGAAAATAATTCAGTGTCTCTTCTTCCTTTTGTTCACTCCCTTGATCCTCCTTAATGTAACACCATCATTCTGTTACTGGTATTATATTTGTGGAGGTTCTATGGTAAATGTCTATAATTTTAAATCACTTCTTTCCCTTGTGACTTCCAAAGAGGAGATGACTAATAATTAAGTACAATTATGAGATATTACTCTAATCCATTGCAGAGGGCTAAGAGGAATGATTCTGTACTGGTTTTGTTTGCAGTACGTGTCTGAGAATCTCATTGTGTTGAACTAGGATTGTGAAGTATTTGGTCTAATTTGTTCCTATGGCTTAACCAAGCAGGGACACTGACCGAAGTGGAACACAGCTGTTAACATAGCACTGTTACTTGTTTTGTAAACCTTGGAGAAGGGTGGGAAAGACCATAAACAAAAACCTGAGTTTCATCATAGGCCTTGGGCTTTCTCTCTTCGTGTCTCTTACTGTTCAGTCATGTCTGACTGTGATCCCATTTGGGGTTTTCTTGGGAAAGATATAGGAGTGATTTGCTATTTCCTTCTCCAGTTCATTTCAGTTTAAGAAACTGAAGCAAACAAACAGTTAAACGACTTGCCCAAGGTCACACAGTTAATGAGTATCAGAGGCTAAATTTGAATTCAGGAAGGTAGTCTTTCAGACTCCAGGTCCAGTACTGTATTCACTGTGTCAACTGTCTGTGAGTTACTGATAGAAAAACTGAGCAATTGTAAAATCCATTAATATAGGAGATGGGTAACTAGGTAGCAGCTACCAGACTCAGAAAGATAGAGGCTGAGTGGAAGATTACATTGCTTTGCTATCCCTCTTGGGCTTTTTCTTCTCGTTTAATTATAATACAGCCTATGATTTTGGGTTCTGACGTCAAATAACAGGCAAAGAAAGCTTGTTGGTGCTCTCTACTAGTTTGAAGGAACTAGTAAAAGGTATATTCCATTGAGCTTCTCTGGTCTCTATTCTTATGGGAACATAGAAGTTTTATGGCATTCTTCTCTTTTGGAACCCCTTCTATGGACAAAATCTTGGCCAGTATAATAAATAACCAGCCCTTTCCCTGACCCTCCTCATAGGACCACGATGGGCCTCCTGGAACATTGGTGTATTCATCTGTATCCGATGTGCAGGAATTCACAGGAACCTCGGTGTGCACATTTCCAGGGTGAAGTCAGTCAACCTAGACCAGTGGACACAAGAGCAGATTCAGGTAATGGAAACAGCCCAGTTAGCACAGCTGCCACAAACATGAAGGCTGGTAAGCATTCCTTTCCCTGGAGGGTGGGTCACCAAAAATATTAGGTGAGCACAGAGGTCACAGAGCACCCTTCATTTGGGAATGCTCCCTGTTGGAGGCAGTAAGTAAACTACATGGTAATTAGTGTCGTGGTGTCTTAGATAGTAGATGGTTATCAGGAATTATTGTGGCCAAAAAATGTCATCTGGTGATGAGACTTTCAAGCTTTGCCAGGCTGGTCTTCAGCTAATGGACATAGTTTCTTACTGGACCCATACTTGAAGCCTTTTGCTTGGTAGCAAAACTTGTGCTCCATCTTCAAGAGCTCAAGGTTTCTTCCACACGAAGATTAGGTGTTAGAAAAGAATTTTAGTGGAGTAAATAAAAAAGCGAAAGTGTCTTTTAAGTTTCCTTGGGTCAATACAAACTCTTTTGTCAGTGGGTTGTGATTTTGTTGGTGGAAGAAATATTTGTAAGGATAAAATTTCAGATAATTGATATATTGACATGATGACAATCAAAACTTGGTTTTCTGTCTTCAAAAAGCAATATAACCAAATGGAAACTTCTTGTTTTTGAGAGAGTAGATTTGGATTTAGAACACATATATGTAGTTTCTGCCACTTGTGAAGCTGGGCAGGCCTCTCCCCTCTCTGGGTCTCAGTTTTCCCTACTGTAAAATGAGGAACTTGAATTCGGCAGTTTTCCAAGGTCCCTTTTAGTTCTAAAGACTTTTGACTCCCTCTGAATTTTCTCCCCAGTCTCTTTGGGATAATCTGGTCAACTGAATCAGTGCCAAAGCTGTAGGGCATTGCACCTTATACTTTGTCTGACTTTCTCTACAGGGTGTGGATAAGCAGTGTTCCTGTGAAAATTACATATCTATGTAAAACTTCATATATTTACAAGGATCACTTCAGTCTTGTATGTCCCCATTTTTTCCCTGCAGACTGCATGCTGAGACTCTTCTTACTGTGAAGTGATTTAGAGTCCTAGAGTAGTAGTATGCCTTACCTGGGCTCTTGCTGCACTCCAGTCATAGAGCTGGGATTTTAACTACAGACTACCCTCAAAAACCCCATTTCCCTAGAGATGTGTGTGACTGTTTTTATCTCCTTTTGGTCTGACTGAAGTGTCAGTACTTTGGCACTAAAGGGATGGTTTTTTTCAGGGTAAGTGTGCTTGTGAACTGTTAAAGACATAGGATATCAGGCTCACCTTTTCCTAGGGACACTGTGAAGCTGTGGAGATAGCTGCTCTTTTAACTGGCTTCCTCAATGAGATAGAAACCCAAATGGGAGGAGGCAGGTCTTCAGTGGGACCTATTAAGTATCATCCCTTCTAAAGAACATTAGGTTTCAGTGCTGTCTTTGAATTGCAGTGCATGCAAGAGATGGGGAATGGGAAGGCCAACCGACTGTATGAGGCCTACCTACCTGAAAACTTCCGGCGACCTCAAACAGACCCGTATCCTTTCTGATCTGTGACTTCGTGCACCATGGAGGCTGGTGATTGAACATTGCTTCATCTCAAATTTGGGGCAGCTATGTGGGGACTATTCTGTGCAATTGAATGCCCCAGACCTTTCCTCATAGCAGAAATTTCACATGTCATGTTACGAAGGGAAGGATTCTGTCCAGAAATTGATTTCTAAGCCAAATGTTCCTAGTCAGAATTTTAGTGAGTTCATTGTTCATTCTCTCACATGGCATCATCTCTGACCATTGAGAAATCTATGAAATCATGGAAAGAGAAAGTAGTTTGCTGTTCTCTTTCTGTCCATACAGTCCAAAATGCTTTCACATGCAATCATTTCAACTCATTCTTTCTACTCTTATCTGTGAGAGAATTAGAGCTGTTGACTAGTTTACTTGTTTGGGGAGGAGGGAACAGCAAAGAATGCTGAGTATTAAAAAACAGAGCATGTGCTATGTTTACCACCTGCCTGTTAAGTGTGTTTCAGAAGATTTTCCTTTTCTTTGTTTGGGAGAACCTTCCACGAACTCAGATCCCACCTCTGTTCTGCCTTCATTTTAGAATATGATATGACAGAGAAAATTTAATCCCTGTTGCCTATCCCTCTGGCAATGGTTCTCTGTAGCTGACTAGGCCACTCTTCAGAACACAGACTCAGAGTTTGTGAGTAGCCCTACACTCAAAGCTTTTTTGGTGTGGTTAGGTCCTATCGGGTTAGGTCCTACACTGATGCTCCAGTGGCTGTGTCTTCAAGAGGTTTCACATGATAAAGCTTCAGACTAGGAACTTAGTGAAGGCAAGTTTCAATGGCAGACTCTTCACTTTAGCTATTCACAAGGATCACAGATAATGAGATACTGATAAACTTGAATGAGCTATAGTTAAAGGATAGGAGGTTTATTCCCAAAAACTGGCCATGAGATACCACAAGAAATGTGGGGAAGCCTCCTTTGGGGATGGGGAGGAAATGAGAATTTGTTGGGAAAAGGAAAAACAAGAAAGTGGCATATTAATATCTTTTGTTTTTACATCTCCTACATTTCTCAGCTCTAGTAGTTTTTTTTTTTTAAATTAGTGTCCACCATCCTTGTTTACTTCATCCTTAATCAGCTGCTTTCAGAGCTGTAGAAGGATTTATCAGAGATAAATACGAGAAGAAGAAGTACATGGACCGAAGCCTGGACATCAATGCATTTAGGGTTTGTTTTATGTCTTTCCGGTTATTTTAATAAGCTTATAAATGAGGTCAACCAAAAAAAGAATCTGGAAATCACCTTGCAAGAGACTCACAAACCACCAGTACCCAGCCCTTTAAATATGTCAGAAAAAGGAAGGAAGTTAAATAGAGAAATATGGGGCCATCCAGTGATTTGGATGGGAGGTGTTCTAGAGCTAAAAGAGACTGAATTCTATGCTTGATTTATACCAAGTTTGATGTCGGGGAATTCCCACTTTCGTGTTGGCTCCTTGGACCTTGGCAAGTACAAATTACTAGATAATAAAAGGTAAAAACATAGATAAATTGTTCTCTAAATTAACAAGGCAAGACAAGTCCATGTGCTAGGGAACTTTGCTAAGAGTGAGTGATGAAAGGCAAAAAATCTAATTTCTGCCTTCTAGTTTGATGGGAAAGACAACGTCCAGACAATTATGTATAGCTAAGCTCTGTCCAAGACAACAAAAGTAATCAATAGAAGGAAAGTAGCAGCATTGAGGGTATTCAGGATTTCTTTTAGAAAGTAGGACTTTAGCTGCTCCTGAAGAAAGCCAGGAGATAGAGATGTGAAGATTGTCCTCCGTGCAGTGAAAATGCCCAATTAGTATAGGATAGGATAGTTTTGTTCAAAGAATAGTAAGGAGATTTAAGTAGATTCTTAGACCAAACCAACAAAGTAAATCTAGATAAAAATGCTAAGAAGGGATGGTAAACAAATTAATTTTGTCTAACTATTGGCTTAAGTGTGAACCTGTTATTACAAATGGCCATTATGCCATCATGATTGTCAAAATTGCTCCCATGGCAGAAGGGAGGATCTGGGAACTACTAAATAATAAATCTTATTTCCAGATCCAGTAGTCTTGTGAAGTCTATAATAAGCATTCAGGATTGTCATATATGGAAAGAAAGCCTATTGGTGAGAGACAGGATGAATTCATTAAAGACAAACATTTACCTAAATAATCAGGGCTTTTTGAGAAGATAAATATGTTGAAAGGAAGTACTAGATATCATATATATCTAAAAACTTTTTTACTTTAAAGATTATCTTTTTAACAGGTGAGTTCTTATAAACATTGCCTTTCCTGAATGCTGATCTAAGAAATAGATTGTCAGACATAGTGATAAATGGAAACTTCTATAGACAAAGAAATGGAAAGAGTAGGGTTCTTCAGAGGTCAAAGCAGGAGCCAGTCTTTAGTAGTTATTTCCATGCAGTTCAACAGACTTAGAACCCAGTGTATTCAAGGAATTGCATAAGGTGATGAAGATAAGAGTACACAGCACTTGCCCTCAAGGAGCTCACATTCCAATGAGAGGGATGCGACCCACATAGAAGTGAATATGAGAAGTGTTCTAGGAACTACAAGAGCCAGGCAAAGTGTTTTGAGAAATTTGAGAAAGGAAAGGTCTCTGACTCCTTAAAGGAGAATATGATGAAAAATGCTTCAAGGAGGAAGTAGCAACACATGAATTGGTGCTTAAAGAAAAGAAGAATCATAACCAGCGAGGGGTAAAGGAAGAATGCCAGGGTGCTACTTAATGTTTAATTCAGTGGAATTCAAAAAACCCATTTGCAAAGGTGTGGATGTAGGAAGGAACAGGACAAGAATGGAGTAAGGGCAAGGAAAAGAGTCATATGAGAGAGACTGAGTGGGTTCATTGGAACCAAATTCTTTTATAGTTGAATATTAGGATCAGGAATTTAAACTTTTATAGGAAAAGGGATTGAATCTGATTTCATGAGTCTTGGGAACTCTCATGTGAAGAAATCCTGTCTACTAAGAAAGGTTGGCATCATCTTTTCAGCAGGTAGTCTTAAGAGAATTGTCTGAGATATTAAGAGATTTAGTGACTTTCCCATTATTTTCCAGAGTGGGGACTTGAACCCAATTCTTCCAGGCTTCAGGGCCAGCTTTATATCCACTATCCCCTGCTGCTTCTCAGAGTCAACTTGAATAGTCTTCCTAAGAGATCTGAAGGTGGAAGTAGGCAGTTAATCCAAGTTGTGAGTGATACCAGTCTCGTGTCAAGTAGTGAAAAGGCATTGGGAATGTAAGATCACAGAAGATTTTGCTAGCCTTGGTTGAATGGGAAGTATAGTAATAGATAAGTTTCAGTGTAGGTATTATTTTGGGAGAAAGTTTATGCATAGCTTGATGTGTTCAGACCTGTCAGTAATGTCTCATGGCACATTGTTCCCAGAAGATAGCTATCCATTTTTCATCCATGGTAATAAAGGCATCATTAAGAAGGATGTTGGGAGTAAAACAGATTGTCTACCCATTGTGAATCAAAATCCAATTAGATATGAGCCAGAGGAACCTGAAAAAGAAAAACATTAGAACCTTTTAAATTACATTTTTATCAAAACTTATATATCTGCATTTGGAATTATGTCCTTATACAACAGTTCCATGGGACTAAAAGATCACTGACTTTTGAACTCCAAAAGAATCTAGGTTTAAATTCAGGGAACATCTTGGTTCATTCCCTCTGTGAGCCTGAGGAAGTCACTTCCTTTCTCTCAAGCTGAGTTTCCTCATCTGTAAAATGAAGGTTAGATTAGAAGATTTTAAAGATCACTTCCAGCTCTAAAAGTCATAGGCTTCTAAGTTTTTAAGGGGTAGGGGAAAGGAAAATGTTGTATGAAGATCAAAAGCGTAATAATCTTTAGTCTGAAAAGATGACATCAGACTCAGGTGAAATATGGTCACAGCCATTCAGGCTGTCTAGTCCTTCCTGATCTGAGCAACCATATAAAATCTTGAACCATCCTTATTTTACCCAGTCCAGGAATGTTAGATTGAGAAAGGGGTGACACCTTGGAAGAGGTGAATGTAGAACACAGAAGTCCTACTTGAGCAAACTAAGTAGTCATCTTGTAACCCCCAAGAGATGTAGAGATGAGAAGAGATTTGGTTTTTAAATTCCTAGATAAAGACCCATGCTGGTGAGAACTCACGTTTTTGTGACTTTTTGGGATTTCCATGGTCCTTGCCCTATCTGGACTCTCAGAGGTGGGCACTTATTAGTTTTTTCATTCTCATTCTATACTTGGGGAAAGGGATGCTTCTGAGGGCGCAGAACTGATTAAGTGGGGGCATCAGGATTCGGACTCCTAGCTCCAGACCCCTGAGTTGAGCTCTCTTGCCTCCGAGATGCCCCCTCGTTTTAAGTTCCTAAAGGAAACTCATGTCTGTGGGCATGTCTCATGTCTCTGTCTGATGAGCCATCCTTGCGGCTCTCTTGAGACACAGTGCCCAGCAGAAGGGGCTGCAGCTCCAGCGAGGTTGCAGCAGCATGGCCTTGTGGAACTCGGAGCCCTTCTGGGGGCCTGAGTTCGTAGTGCTTGGAATTGGTTCTGATCACTGTGGGTCTTATGTGTTCTTCTGCTTTGTCAAATCCTTCCCAGAAAGAAAAAGATGACAAGTGGAAAAAGAGCACTGAGCCAACTCAAGAGAAGAAAGTGGAGCCTGTGATTTTTGAGAAAGTCAAGATGGTGAGTGGCAGCGAGAGAGCCTCCCCTGTGACCCTGCTCAGTTCTAGATGACTTTGCTTTGCAGGGTTTCCCTTGAGACTAGGCAGGAACTTTGAAGCTCCATAAACAAGAGGTCCATTCCATTCATGGCCCTGTGACTCTGGAGCATAACCCTCAGTGTTGATGGAAATGCCTTCCAACCCTTAAGCACTTGGTCAACTTCTCTTCCCTTTACTCTCCATCAGCCTTTCCTGATTTCTTGTTCTTTTGTGGGCCCTTTTAAATGGCCTCTTCTTCTCTTGCCTTTTCTGGACTTAAGAGATTGGTTTTCAATGTGCCTCCCATGGTATCAGAGAGTCCTTTCATTTTCCTTAGATGTGACCAAACCAGCAAAGTTTTGTCACTTTAGGTCACTTACCTCTTTCTTCTTGACAGTGTTTAATGTTGCTTTCTATTATTTCCTATCAGTTGCTCTGAATAATAGTAAATGTAGTCCAAAGAGTATATGTTGTTTTTTATGAAACATTTTAAAAGAATCCTTTGGGGGGAAAATTTGCTTCATTTCTTTAATAAACAACAACATTAATAATGTTTTTCATTTTAGCCTCAGAAGAAGGAAGATCTGCAGCTACCTCGAAAAAGCTCCCCCAAAGCAATTGAGCCTGTAATGGACTTGCTGGGTCTTGGTAAGGGTTATGCCTTCCCTTTCTTTCCTGATCTAAAAAACTCTGCTTTGGTTGCTTTGAAGAGCATCTGGTACCCAAATGCTGGGGCTAGTTTTCTTTCCTGGGGTTTGCTACCATACCTTTGTATGTACCATACAAAGGTATGGTAGCAAACCCCAGGAAAGAAAACATCACCTCGGATGTATTCAATGCCTATTGTGCCCTGTGCTGGGAGTATAAAAATCCAGATGGCACAGGCCCTTTTGTCAAGGAGCTTGTAGAATCCAAGAGGAAATACCATGTATGTGAATATGATGCCAGGGAAAATGAGAAATGCAAAGATAAACTTTGGGAAAAGGGCATTTAGGAATATGAGAGAAACACCTTCCCCTCCACTGTTTAGCTGTTAGAGTAGGGGGTAGCTTCATGGATCATGAAGCTTTTGAAAATGGTTGTTATACATATCTAACATATATAGGACTGCTTGCCATCTAGGGGAGGGGGTGGAGGGAGGGAGGGGAAAAATCGGAACAGAAATGAGAGCAAGGGATGTTGTAAAAAAAAAATTACCCTGGCATGGATTCTGTCAATATAAAGTTATTATTAAATAAAATAAAATAAAATATTAAAAAAAAAGAAAGAAAGAAAATGGTTGTTATAAATCCCCTCCCCCTACTTTCTCACTCCAGGAGACAAGAGTTGGAACTCTTCAATAGTTACATTCTCTCTCTCTCTCTCTCTCTCTCTCTCTCTCTCTCTCTCTCAATAATAATAGCTTTTTATTTTTCTAAATACATGTAGTTTTCAACATTCACCCTTGCAAAACTTTGGGAGGAAGAAGGGAGAAAAATTTGGAACATAATCTCCCTCTTCCCCAGACAGCAATTAATCCAATATAGATTAGACATGTGGAATTCTTCTAAACATTTCCACATTTATTCTACTCAAGAAAAATCAGATCAAAAGGGAGAAAAAAATGAGAAGAAAAAAAAACCAAACACCTAACAATAACAAAAGGGTGAAAATATTGTGCTCCACACTCAGTCACCATAGTCCTCTGGATGCAGATGGCTCTGTCCGTTACAAATCAACCTCAATAGATATATTGAGCAGAAAATATATTGACAAATATATATTTAAATAAAAATATTTAAAATAAATATATTTAAAATATTTAAATATATAGTTTTCCCAAATACATACAAAGACAGTTTTAACATTCACCTTTGCAAAACCTTGTATTCCAAATTTTTCTCTCTCTCCTCCTTTCCTCCCTCCCCAAGATAAAAAGCAATCTGATGTAGATTAAACATGTGCAGTTCTTCTAAACACATTTTCATATTCATCATATAAGAAAAATCAGATCAAAAGAGAAAAATGCAAAAAATAAAAAACCAAGTAGACAACAAGAAAGTGAAAATATTATACTTTGATCCATATTCACTCTCCGTAGTTCTCTTTCTCTGGATATGGATGGAACTCTCCATCACAGTCTACTGGAATTACCTTGAATCACCTCATTGTTGTAAAGAGCCAAGTCCATCACAGTTGATCATCACATAATCTTGTTACTGTGCATGATGTTCTCTTGGTTCTACTCATTTTACTTAGCATCAGTTCATATAAATCTTTCCAGACTTTTCTGAAATCAGTCTGCTCATCCTTTTTTATAGAACAATAATATTCCATAACATTCATAAACCATAACTTATTCAGCCATTTTCCAGCTGATGGGCATCCACTCAGTTTCCAGTTTCTAGCCATTATAAAGAGGGCTGCCACAAACATTTTTGTACATGTGGGTCTCTTTCCCTTCTTTAAGATCTCTTTGGGATATAAGGCCGATAATAAAACTGCTGGATCAAAGGGTATATATAGTTTGATAATTTTTTGAACATAGTTTTAAATTCTCTCTCCAGAATGGTTGGATCAGCTCACAACACCAACAATGCATTAGTGTCCCAGTTTTCCCACATCCTCTTTAATATTCATCATCCCAGTCCCATCCTAGGATTCAAGACTTTACTAACAGGTTAACTCCTTGGCAACACTTGGACTGTAAGTGACTGGTTTATAGCTTTAACCTCATCATGATTCATGGACCAGTATGGTGGTGGCTTTGGGATTCGTTGGGTTCCACACAGATCAGATTGTAAGCTTTCTGCCCCTTAAGAATATGTTTCATGAGTTATTGGGGAAAAATGAATCACCTAGAGACCAACTATAATGATCCTATGCTTACTTAGTCACATTGATCTTTAGGTCACAGATGCACAACTCTTTGGCCTTTGCAGGTCAGATGATCTGGCAAGAACTTTTGTTCAACCTCAAGAACCCAAAGTCATTTCCCAATAGTGATCACTAGAATGTTGCCTCCCATCTAGCATCAAAAACAAGTGGTCATTGTTAGCATTTGCTTATGTTTTTGTGACTTCTGTCCTCTCTTTGTAGATGCTCCTGTGGCCTCCTACAGCATTGCAAACAGCAAGACCAGTAACACTCTAGAAAAGGATCTAGATCTCTTGGCCTCAGTTCCATCATCTTCTCTCTCGGACTCCAGAAAAGTGAGACTTCTGAATTTGGTTAGGCTTTGAAGCAAATGCTGGGAGGGAAGAGTATTTAAAATTTTAAAACATCAAGTCCTTGGATGGATTTGCTGCCTTATTCCTTAATTGACTTTACCCGACCAATTATGCCTTCTGTGTCCATTTCATCCACCAATGTCTTCTTGGTTTTATTTGTCTCTTATTTGGAAAGAGAGGGTCTTAAATGGGTTAGTGTAAAGTTCTAAAGGCTGGCTGAGTCACCTTCTTGTGATCATCTTCTTGGGGGGGAGGAGGGGAGGGGGGGAGAGGAAGAAATAGCCATCCTTGAAGAGCCCATCAAGCAGACAGCTTCAGCTTTACTTTTGGATATGAATGACTTCATCTCAGAAAAGTTGAACTTTAAGCTATGAGTTGTTAGAGTTGATGTCATTACTGACACTTGGGATGGGAAAGTAGATTGAGTTGTATTCCTTTGTCCCTGAGGTCCCTTCTCTCTTTGCTCTAAGGTTGTAGGATCCATGCCAACTGCAGGGAATGCCAGCTCTGTTCCTGAAAATCTGAACCTGTTTCCTGAACCAGGGAGCAAAGCAGAAGATTCAGGCAAGAAACAGCTCTCTAAAGACTCCATCCTCTCACTTTATGGATCACAAACTCCTCAGATGCCTGCTCAAGGTAAATTTCTTATGGAAGGAGCTTAATGGGCATTTGCAGTGTTAAAGAATAGATATGTGGGGTTGATAGATTAAAAAAAATTAATTTAGGAGTTGGAGGGGTATTTGCTACTAGTGCAGCCTTAAGTACTTCTGAGCATCCTATCTTAAATGAACCTGTCTAACTCTTTTTGAGAAGCTACAAAATGGCAGGAGGCAGATGCCAATTTAACAAGTGCCATATTTCCAATTCATTGTAATAAGAGATAGGGATCGGGGATAGGCCAGAGCCAGCCAAAGGAGGGAAGGCAACTGAGATTCTGAGCTTGGCTTTAGCAACACTTAGTCATAAGCCAGGATGAGCTATTGAGGAATAGGGCCTTTGACAAGAGTGTGCTAGTCTCTCACAGTCTTAGGCTGTCCACTCAAACCAGCCTGGATATTAAAATCTCATAGCAAGCCTCTTGCTGGGAGTTATTTAGATATCAAGGCGATCTAGAACAAGCCAGACTGGCTCTGCCTATCCATGGACTTGAGACCCCTCAAAAAATTTCACAGATTAAAGTATGGCTTTGTCCCTGCCTCCATTCTGTAGATGGGCCCCTTTGAGAACCTCCTTTTCCCTAGTATATCCACACATAGCTCTCTTGTCCCTGTTCCCCATTAGTGTTGTAGCTCCCTAAGAAGAGAAAATTATTTTTCTTCTCTAGATCCCCTTTACAAGTGATTTCTGCCCTTTTTTTTTTTTTTTTTTTTTTTTTTTTGTCCAGACCTCTGATTTCATCAGGGTAGAAGGCCCTCATGTAGAAATGTTTTCCACTGATGGCGAATCAGCAACTTACCTGGACCCTGAGGAGTTACTTATTTGTCTAAGATTTTACAGTTAGTAAGATCAGGACTTGAACCCTTTTCTTCCTGATTCCAGAATCAGAGGATCTGGCTTCAGATCTTCCACTCTTTACCACCTTTGTACCTATTAGCAAGGCTCTTCTCTAAGTCTCATTTTCTCATCTGTAAAAAGAAACTATTGGGCTGGTTGATCTCAGGTCTCTTCCAATTTGGATATTCTCTGGTTCTGATATTTTTAAGAATACTGACTAGAGTATATATAAATAGCTGGGAGTGCAGTCCAGGATGTGAGCCCTGGATAGGGTGCAAGAGAAGAGCAAGCTCCACGAGGATGAAAGAGGAGCTGAGACCCGAGCAGATTTGTGAGGAAGAGAAATCTGAAATAGAAGGAAAGAGCCCCAAAGGAAAACAGCCCTAGGGGAGCTTAGGAGCAAGCTGAAGCAGAGAGGCAGGCAGCCGCTTAGCTTTTTGGAGACAGGCAAAGTCACATTCCCTTCCTAAAACTTGTTTACTTGTAAAATGACGATGACAATTCTTGCATTGCTGACCTCCCACAGTTACTGTGAGGAACAAGTGCCGAAGAAAGGAGAGCTGTTGTTACCCTGCTGTTAACTACCATTTAAAGGGCTCAGGGCAGGGCAGGAGAACCATAACTGGTGTGGGCATCTGGAAACCCGAGCCTGAGGCCCAACTCTCGTGTGATGTAATGGGGATATGTTTCACGTCTCAAATCTCACAGGGTTGTTGTGGCTGCAACAGAGGTTCAACAATGGTCTTAAAGAAGAAAGTCCCTGTCAGGCTGTCTTTGGGACACCACTGGAAAAGACTAGATGGGGTTAGCTGTTAGCGTGGGCTTGTTTCTAGGCCTTCCCCCAGATCCCTAATAAATGTGCATATTCTCTCTCGGCAGCGATGTTCATGGCTCCAGCTCAAATGGCCTATCCTGCAGCCTACCCCAGTTTTCCTGGTGTCCCTCCTACTGGAACCATGATGGGGGGGATGATGCCCCCTCCAGTGGGCATGCTGGCCCAACCTGCAGCTGCTGGGATGGTGGCCCCTGTAGCCATTCCACCAGGCTACGTAGGCGGTGTGCAAGCTGCAGTGATGGGCGTCCCCAATGGCATGATGGCTGCCCAGCAGGCTGGCTACGTCACAGGCATGGCGGCCATGCCCCAAACAATGTATGGAATCCCACCAGCACAGCAACTGCAATGGAACTTGGCTCAGGTGAGATTTAGCCTTCTGTGGAGGCTATCACTTCATTGCTGCCTCCTTTTTTATTTCTTCTCTTCCTCTGCCCAGAGGAATCTATTATATGTTTTTTCCCAAGGAGGTTTACATTCTTATAAGGTAAGTTCTGCAACACCTTCCTTCTCTAACTCTAGACTTCAGAGGAAGACAAGCCTGAGGAGGGATGTGGTCACTGCCTTCAAATATTGAAAGACTGTCATGAGGAAGTGGAATACTTATTCTGCTTAGAATCAGAGCAGAGCTTGGGCTGGCTTCAGAACTAGGGAACCCTTGGTTAGTGGAGGCTAGTTAAGCACTTGTCAGGAAACTGAAGATCAGTTTCCTCTTCAGGTATACATTGGACTAATTGACTTTTGAGCTTAGTTCCTTCTAACTCTTTAAGAGTTTGTGATCTTAAAAGAACAAAGCCTTAATATGTCAAAATAAACTAGCCATAGACCAACATTTCACACCCCATACCAAAATAAGGTTGAAATGGGTGCATTATTTAAATATGTAGGGTGATGCTATAAGCAAACTGGGAAAGTAAGGGATAGTTTACTTGTTAGATCTTTGGAGAAAAAAGAAATTTATGACCAAACGAAAAATAGAAAACATTATGAAAGAAGAGAGCCTTTTGGATGTTTAATTTTTTATTAGAAATATAACATCAAGAAATGTCAGTAGACGATGTTGAGAAAATCAAATATTGTCTTTTATATTTGTGTGGAATAGAGTTAGATAAGGTGAACTTACATATGTGAATTCTTTTTCTGTAGTTTATTTTTATTATTTCTGTGTTTCCCCTATGACCTGTATAATATGTGCAGGCTTATATGTATCTGAAGCCTGAAGGCCTGATTTTCTGTTTCCTAGAAATCAGGTGATTTGGAGGAAACAGAAACCTTCCATTCCAATCTTTCCGGATAGCAACAACCAATTAGATGCCTCCCTTCTCAATGTTCTCTTATTTGTGATGTAATCTCTTATATAAAAGCTGTGTATCTTTACTACTTTTTTAGCCCTCCTACCACGAGCTTTCTCTTTCTTATCTCGTGATAGAATGGCTTATCTTCCAGAGGTATAATAAACCACCTTTCTGCTTTCTATTTTGAGTGATCTCTGAGTAGTCATTTTGGGTAAGGGTTTTCTATATCCCACACATATTTGATTTCATTCTGTAATCTATTCTCTAACTACCACCCCTGATTCTTTGTCTCTGAATTAAGTTTAAAAATTGTTTTTCTACAAATCACATTAATTGAAAGAAAATTATCTCTGCACCAATAGCTGCTCTTATACAATTAGAAGAAATCTCTTATTCTTAAAAGGTGATTATCTGGGGGTATGGTCTTTTATCTGCAGCACTGACTGACTGTGCTTAAACAAAGTCTGAGCTACCTGTGGCACTAGTTAACTATGCAGGTGCACATCCCCAGGGAGCTTTCCCTAGCTATAAGATGGAAGGAGGGATTGTTGCTAACCTTGCAATCTAGACTTTCATCCAATCATGTTGTTTATCATTATCACTGATTTAGGTTTTGTATCCAGTCATATAGTTTTCCAGCAGTGATGCTTCTTGTTTTTTTCTCTGTTGTACTTCTCAAAACTGTATGACGGCTAGTAACTCCTACCTCGTGATCTTTTTGGCTTCCTGAGAAGCAGAAAAGCCCATTTTCTTAGTAATTGCTAGCCTTACCAATAAATTGAACATGCTTGGAACTTTATGCCTCAATTTATCTTAATTTCAATTGTGACAAGTTTAAATGAAACCCTGTCAGAAACCTATTTCCATTTTTTTTTTACTAATTATATGAACATTAATTAATTTCTCCCTTTTCGTCACTTCTGTCTCCAGACTTAAAAACCAATAAAGGCAACAAAACTTTATTTTTTAAATCATTTTATGTATGTATTCTTATTCTGTTTGCTCTTTGCATCACTTTATGAATGTTTCAGTATTTCTTTGCATTTATCATTTTTCATAATAGTGATGTTCTTTTATATTGCTATAACACAATTTAATCAGCCATTTACCAAACATTGAACATACAGATTATTTCTAGCTTCTTGCTGTTATAAATACTGCAAAAGTATTTTTTGTACAAATAAGTATTTTAAATAATGTCCTTAGTATATAATAATAGAGGCTCCTATTATCCAGCAAGATGAATTAGAAACATTGATGTGTGTGTGTGTGTATGTGTGTGTGTGTGTTTACTTTTATAATTTCCTATTGCTGCTGCCAAACACCAATCTTCCTAATTAGCGAAAAGCAAAAATGTTTCTTTTCTACCAAGAATGCCTTGGATTCCCTTTCTGCCAGAGGGCAAGGGCTGAACAGCCAACGATGTAGTGGAACGAACAGTGGACTTAAGAGTACTTGGATTTTAATCCTGACTCTACTATTGGCTATTTTTTTGATCATGGACTTTGTCCTCTAAAATTAGGGGTTGGGCTAGAAGGTCCTATTGGTTTTGATATATAGGTTATGATATCCTATGATTCTATAAACCTTTTGTCTAAACATCTGAATTCAGCCTTTTCCCTTCTGTCTGGTTTGGTTCTCTTATGCTTCCTTCTTGTATACTTTCTGTAACATGGTGAAAGCCATTTCAATAGCCTTCTTTGGGCTTTTAAAACAAGTTTCTTTTTTGGGATTCCTTCTTTTGCCCCCAAATGGGTTGCTGTCTTAAGCAGTCTTGGTCCCTGACTTCTCCAGAACTCACTCAAAGAATCTTCTGTCATGTTAACTTTCTCTTGTATATTCTTTTTGAAGGACTTTGGAGTGGGGCTGTGCCTCCTCGATTTTTAATCATGGCCCCTTTGAAACACTCTAGTTTCCTCCTTCCCCCTTTGCCTGTTCTAAATGAACTGATGCTGGTCCCTTGCATACATAGATTCCAAAAGTATTCATCTGGCCTGCAGTAGCACAGGCTGGGATGGAGATGTTGCCCCTCACAAAGGAGGATACTTAATTTGACACACTTAGAGTTTGGATAAGGGCTTCAGAGAAGGGACTTACCAGGGAAGGCCTTAAATACTGATCATAGCCAACAATCTTTGACTTCCTGAGTCTCAGGGTTCTTGGCAGTCAGCTCTCAGTAGAACTTGTCATCTCAAGATGTGATGGGAACAGTGGCTGCCTTATGCCAAATGCACTGAAAAAACAACCCATTAAGTCTGGAGGTCTGAGTTCAGTTCCTTTGCTTAGTGTTCTTGGACTGTTCTCGAGCTATTTGTTTTTTCTTCCTGAACCTTAACTCCTTCATCTGTAGAATCACAGAATTTGAGGCTAGCATCTCAGAGACTAGCAAGTTCAATCTACAACTGAATGAAATACTCCTCAGCAGCTTACCCAACAAATGATTGTCCAGTCTTTGCTTAAAGACTTCCATGATTAGGGAACTCACTACTTTTTGAGGCAAATGAGGATAACCTAACTTGACCTCTGGAATTATTACTCTCTGGAATCAAGCAGGACAAAAATGTTCTAGCTTCCACAGGACATCTCATTAATTACTGGAATATACCTGTCATGTAGTCTTCTTCTCAAGTCTTCCCCAGGGTGGGCATTCCCAGTTTTTTCAGCTATAGTTCATGTGGCACAGAAATTCATGTCCCTCATTTTTTTGGATGCCCTTTTCTGGAAATTCTCCAGCATGTTAGTGACCTTCCTAAAATGTGGTGCCATGACTAACACATTACTCCAGATGTCATCTGACCAGATCAAGGAGAGTGGGACTGTCCCCTTTTTTATTTTGGGTACAATGCCTCTTTTTAAACACAGCCTGAGATTGCTTTCGTTTTTTTGTCTGGCATATTACCTTATTGATCTGCAGTCCACCAAAACCCTTAGATCTTTTTCAGACCTACTAAGCATTTATCTTTTAATCTTTTCACTCACCTCGACCCTCTCTCCAAAAAGGGAAAAAAATCAAAACCTTTATACCAAATATTGGCCATATCCAAGAATGTATGTCTTAAAAATCTTTAGTCCATCACTTCACTGTCAGGAGTTGGTTAACAGGTGGCTACATCATTCCTTCTGGAATTATGGCTGGTCATTGCCTTGATGAGAATTCTTAAGTCTTTCAAAGTTATTTATCTTTACACTGTTATTTGTGTATGAGTGGTTCTGTTAGTCTTACTTATTTCATTCTATATCATTGTGTTTTTTTTCAGGTTTC
This sequence comes from Antechinus flavipes, assembly GCF_016432865.1. Lineage (NCBI taxonomy): Eukaryota > Metazoa > Chordata > Mammalia > Dasyuromorphia > Dasyuridae > Antechinus > Antechinus flavipes. The sequence goes on from NC_067400.1 coordinate 566,751,589, forward strand.
TATGACCCATTTTTGTTAGCTTTACCAATAAATTGAAGATGCTTGGAACTTTGTACCTCAATTTATGTTGGCTCCTTGTAATCACTGTAGATGTTCATTAGATCTTATCATTGTAGATGTTCATTAATCATCATTTTAATAACATGTTTTAGAATTTTGCCAGGAATCAAAGCAAAGTTTACTGGCCATAGAGTTTGCAAGCCCTGAGTGTGTCTTCCCTCTTTTTGGAAACTAGGACTTGCCTTTCTTCAGGCCTTTTCCAGATAGCTCAGCACTCATATCACTACTGTAGTTTGTCTAGATCAGGTGACTTTTTCAAGACCAGATAGGTGCTATCCTTAATATCTCCTAAATAATCTTGGATTCAGCCCCATTAGCCACTTTGAAAACATAGGCAAACAGAAATTTGCTGTTACAAAATCTAGAATGATTTTTAGATTCTTCTGAATTTCCTCTCTATTACAAGTTCTAAGTTGATTTGTTCATTTCCCAGTGTTTCCATTTTTTCTATCCCAGGATCTTCTTGTTGAAAATCAGACCTGTAATAACAGTTCTCTATTTTGGTTCCTTAGGCCTGTTTGGAGCAGGAAAATATCATTAAAGCAATTCAGGATATTATTTAATCTGCTCTACTTTTTTTTTCCTATTTATTTATTTATTTAGATTTTTTTATTGATAGAACCCATGCCAGGGTAATTTTTTACAGCATTATCCCTTGCACTCACTTCTGTTCCGATTTTTCCCCTCCCTCCCTCCACCCCCTCCCCCAGATGGCAAGCAGTCCTTTACATGTTAAATAAGTTACAGTATATCCTAGATACAATATATGTATGCAGAACCGAAAAGTTCTCTTGTTGCACAGGGAGAATTGGATTCAGAAGGTATAAATAACCCAGGAAGAAAAACAAAAATTCAAACAGTTTATATTCATTTCCTCGTGTTCTTTTTTTGGGTGTAGCTGCTTCTGTCCATCCTTGATCAACTAAAACTGAATTAGCTCTCTTTATGGAAGAGATCCACTTCCATCAGAATACATCCTCAAATAGTATCGTTGTTGAGGTATATAATGATCTCCTCTTTCTGCTCATTTCACTTAGCATCAGTTCATGTAAGTCTCGCCAGTCCTCTCTGTATTCATCCTGCTGGTCATTTCTTACAGAACAATAATATTCCATAACATTCATATACCACAATTTACCCAACCATTCTCCAATTGATGGGCATCCATTCATTTTCCAGCTTCTAGCCACTATAAACAGGGCTGCCACAAACATTTTGGCACATACAAATCCCTTTTCCTTCTTTAGTATCTCTTTGGGGGATATAAGCCCAGTAGAAACACTGCTGGATCAAAAGGTATGCACAGTTTGATAACTGTTTGATCTGCTCTGCTTTTGGAAGAGAGAGCTCTCCAGCAGATGCCTGGATCCCAGCACTGCTATACTCAAGCCTTTGTGCTAAGCTTGTGATTTTCCCCAAACTCTCCATGTATTTCTTTTTTACTTAGGTGTTTTGTCACCTCTGTTTTTGTCTGCCTTGATCTCTTAACACATTTTCCACCTTTTCTTTTTTTTAGTGGATTTCCTTTGCAGTTCTGTGAATTTCATATTATGTATTTATTGGGTTTTTTTCTTTATTAAAGCTTTTTATTTTTCAAAACATGTGCATGGATCATTCAACATTAACCCTTGAAAAACCTTGTGTTCCAATTTTCCCCCCTTCCTTAGATGGTAAGTAGTCTAGTATATGTTAAATGTGGTAGAAGTATATTTCAAATCCAATATATGCATACATATTTACATAATTATCATGCTGCACAAGAAAAATCAAATCAAACCAGAAAAAAAAAATGTAAGCAAACTACAACAAAAAGAGTGAAGATGCTATGTTGTGAACCAAACTCAGTTCCCACAGTCCTCTAGGTGTGATGGCTCTCTTTGACATGAGATCATTGGAACTGCTTGTTGACGAGAGTCAAGTCCATCAGAATTGATTATTGTATAATCTTGTCATCTCACCTTTTCTTAACTGGATTTCCTTAACATATATTCTTCTGCCCCCATTTTTTTTTTTTTTTTGCTAGTCTCTTGAATAGCACCATATATCTACATGAGCCCAAGGCTAATGTTAGTGATACCCTGTAAAGTCAACTTTGCCGTTTTGGGGTCTCTACTTCTTGTTACCCTGTACTTTGCAAATTTTTGTATTGATACTGTGATCCAAGATTGTAATTTCATGGATGTTGTTCCTTGTGAACTTCAAGGTTTCTCTACTGTGATTATTCTTGTTCTCTTGGTAGATATATATAAAGGCAGTTATTTCCATGCCTCTTTGTTTGTTTAAAGTCCTTATTAGATTTGCAAGCTTCTAAGCATTTTTTTTTACCAGTCTTTGGTAGGTCTACTCCATTCCTGGGTAGGAACCTGTCATTCCTTTATTTTAAGCCATGACACAGAAATCTAAATTCTCCTTTTGCACGCCATTTTCCTTAACCACTTCTTTACTCTCCAAGACTGGTTTTCTCTTCTGAATCTCTTGCTTTCAGGCAGAAATGATGAAAATACCATCTGTGCCCCAGGATCTTCAATTTTTTGCCAAAGATTTTCCAATTTTTAAGAATGTTTTCTAGGTTCCTTCCAATAGCTTCATTTGTACACCTATAAATCACTAGAAACAGGCATTGTCATTTAGTTGTCATCTACAGTATTCCTCTACCTAATTTAAAGATTTTTAAGGAAATCACTATGTTATCTTTAAAACACTCCAAGAATAAGCGTTATTAAAACGATGTACTTCAGATATTCAGGGATCTCTATAATTTCATGCCAAGTCACAATTCATAAACTATTTTTGAAGATTGCTTATCTTCACTCTTTGATATCACTCTGCAGCCAAATTAGTGACTTGAACCTCCTCATTCAACTAATCTGGCCTTCAGATGACAAATGTGTCCATGACTTAAGTGTTCACAGACTTCCCCATGGGTGTAGGAGCTGTTAGAGTGGGTGCTTCATTAGCGTAATCTTTGAGAATTGCCTACCACAATGAGCATATGATCATTTCAATTTTTCTATTGTTTTAAGGCTTACAAAGCCTTCACATACTCCTGTGAGATAGCATATTTTTCCCACTCTGCTGAGGAGGAACCAGAATTTCAAAGATGCTAAGTAAGCAGTCTTAAACCATGGCTGTGCAGCTGATGACTGAGAGACCTTGACCCCAAGATCTTGATTGGTGCACTAGCTTAAACTTTCTCCCATAGACCCATCCTAAGCAGCAGATTTCCTTAGCATAAAGCCAGGGGCCTCTTTTTTGCATGGATTGGTCACTCTTGGTCCTTGACATCAAGGCTTGAAAACGTTCTTTCTCCCTTCCAGATGACCCAGCAGATGGCTGGAATGAACTTCTACGGCACCAATGGCATGATGAGCTACGGACAGTCGATGGGCGGTGGGAATGGCCAGGCAGCCAATCAGACGCTCAGTACTCAGATGTGGAAATAAAAGCGGAGCACCTGCATTGTTACCACTGTTCCCCAAACCTCCCTCTTCTCCCTTCTCCCTGCTTTCCTCTCTACCTCTTCCTGTTTTGTTCGGAAGTTATTCTAGGAGACATACAGGGTTTGGCCTCCCCTATAGCCTGTTCACTTCCCCTGCCCTGCCCTGTCCCCTGTACTTGGGATCTGCTTTCTGCTGTCAGTGCCCCATGTCAATGCCCGTGTCTTGGTGCGTAATCTTCCTCAAAGGGGCAGCAGAGCGCACTCTAGCACCATGGGATTGCACACTCCCAGAACCCTTTTCCTTACGGAGGGGAGGCATCTGCCCCCATAGCCTCTGAGAGAGGATACCAGGAGAGAGGGTTAGGAGCCCCTCCGTATTTATCCATAAAGTCTTTTTGTTTTTAAGTTTGCTTTTTGGGGGAGGGAGGGGATTGAGGAGTGCTGGGTAGGAAAGAGGATTGTAATCAAACTCCAATCATGGGTCTTTGTGAAGGGGCTTACCAGGCTCAAGCTGAGCCAAAGCCCTTCTGAGGGAGGGAGAGCCAGGGTCATTTTGCTCTGTCCCAAGCAGCCCTCTAGGGCTTTAGTCCTTGTCATTGGCACCCAAGTCACCATGAGGCTCTGCTGCCTGGAGAACAGGCTGCATGCACACATGGTGAGAATGGGAAGTGTGCCCTTCTTATGAATGGCTTTTTATTTTCCCATCCAAACTGGAGGGGTGGGGGGTTGGTTGGTTTAAAAAAAAATTTTAGATTAACAAACTAACAGAGTTAATTTATCAGCAGCAAAGAGCTATTTGCCAGTTTTTTTCTTACAGTTTTAAAAACGTGTTATCTGCTATCCTAATCAATGCCTCCCTCCTTTCCTCTCCCTGCCCTGCCGTCCTCTCTGTTCTGGGGTAACCCTGGCACCTCTGTTTCTTGCATAGTTTACACTGTGCATGAAGTCAAGACCCCCCAGGCAGCTTTCCTGTCAATCACCATTCACCTCACTAGAAAATCAAAACAAAAAAATTTTGCTTAAAAGATTTCATTTGCGTGAACCAAAATTTTCAGTTGACTTTCTCCTGTGTATATGTAAATTCCTTAATAAATATTGCAGTGAGATGCTGTGTGTTTGACTATGTGTCTGTATTTGTAGGTCTCTCTGGACCATCTTTGGATACCTGGCTTTCTAGAGGTAGTGAACAGCCTGGAGATCGTGGCTGGGTCTAAAGAGGGAGCTCTGGAAATCACTTTACTTCCTTAGTGTCCAGTGTCTTTAGATACAGTTACTAAGGACCAGGACCATAAGTAGAAAGGCTATCATCTCGACATAACAAGGTAGAAGATGTATATTGTAGAATATATATACTCAGTCTGTATATTGAAAGTCAAATTCAGAAGTATCTCTAATGACCACCAGCCTTAGAAGGAATTGGAACACAGGCCAGAACTAGGAGTTATGTTGGAGAAGCTGTGCGCTACAGCCACAGAGCAGTTAAGTGGCCCGAGCTTGGAGTAGCCCTCTCTCAAAAGCAGGTTGAGGGGAGTGGGGTGGGGGGGGCGCACAGGGCCACTAGGGGGCACCAGGAGGGAGCATCCTTGGACCAGCCCTGAAATCAGGGAGTGGGTGGAGCTAAAAGACTATCAATCAATCGTGGCCTTTGCTCTCAATATTTTGAAGGGGTACTTTTGAGGGCCAGACTGGGAGTCCAAAAATCTACCCAGCAGTTGTGTCTGTCTTTGGGCAAATAGCATCTCTGAGCCCTAGATAACATCATGACTTTATAATAAATATGTCAAGTAGAAAGAGGAGGGGAAAATCTGCCTTTGGAAAGTCTGAGGGGCCAAAAAGATGGCAGCCATGAATGAAGTCCCCAAGAGCATCGTTCTTCTAGAAGTTATGCAGTAGGAAGATGAGGCGGAGAAATATCTGGGGCTTCAGGAAAAGGGTTGTATGTTCATTTATTTTAAGCTTGAAGGCCAACTCCCTCATTTTACAGATGAACACCCATATTTAAGACTCAAGTGACTTATCCTGGGTCACAGAGATAGTAGGCATTCTCCATCTTGCCATCATGAGATGAAGCACTGTCTTGGAAAAAGAACTGCACTCGTGTTTTGGTGTTTAATCCCAACTTTGCTCTTTCTACCTGCATCTGTCTGAGCTCTGTTTTTTCATCTCTAAAGTGAGTGTATGTCAGAGCTAGAAAGGACCTTGGAAATTTTCCAGTCCAATAGGAACCAGCTCTGAGACTTCATGGTGACACATGCCCAGGAGAAGACATGGCAACACCCCCCTAGTGCTCTCTTGCTTACACCTTCCTGCCTCTCATGTGGAGCTTTGGAATGGCTCTAACTCATCTGCAGCTGTCGATGTTTTCCGTTTCACAGGACAGATCATTCAAAGGAGGCATCCAACAAACCACTTTTCAGACTTGACTTTAATCATCCATACTTGCTGCCCAAATACTGTACATGCAGGGAGAAGCCGTAAAAAGAATTTTCTCCTTGGGGAAATTGGCAAGAATATCGTACAAAAGAGCATGCACCCCTTCCTGGCCCTCAGCCTGCTGCACAGAACCACAAAAATACGCATGTTCACAAGATCTCCCCATACACACACACACACACACACACACACACACACACACACACACACGAGATACATTACAGACCACAGCCCTAAAATACCTTTTGCTTTTTTATCTTATTAGTACACTAGGTAAATTCCCATAAGTCCCTCCAGACTTTGGAGATTTTTTTTTTTTAATTTTAACTCTTCCTTCACACTGATTTTCTAGAATTGGTCATTGCAACTCTTACTTTTTGCAAACCAAATTTAATTTCACTCTTTGAAAACAGCTTCCCAATTTTTTTTTCCAGCCATAGAACCCATGGGAGCTTGAAATAAGAGCGAGGTAACTGGGGAGTACTTTTCTGAGCATCTGGGATACCCTTGACATAAAACTGATTTAGGAAATTGAGGAAAAAATAGAGGCAATTGAGCCCATTTTCACATCAAAATATTGCCATGTGCATTGGCAGTTGATTTCAACTCAGTGTGTCTGTCATCTGAGAACAATCCACATCCAGGTCTAGAGAAGTTTATTACCAGGTTAATTGAAGGCGCTGATTTTTTTCAGCCACTGACTCTAAGTCACTGACAATCTTGTCAGTGGGAGGGGCACTCATTCTATACGGAATCCTCAGAGAATATGATTATGAGAATTAATGTACTTTTTATTCATGATATACTGGACAGGCAGTATAGCTTAGTGGGTTAAAGGACCAGCCAACCAGAACCAGGAAAATCCGGGTTTCTAGTGCTACTCTGACACATTTAACTAACTTTGTAAACCCCTCAATGATGCTTCCCTTCCCATAGTGTGTTCTAAGATTCTAAGTTGCTGAACAATTATCTTTTCACCAGATATCTTCAATACGTGAAATCCCATGCCTGGATATATTCTAAAGATTCATCTTTAGACCACAAGGTGATGCTGCAGCCAAAACAAATGATATTCAACTCATGGAATTACTGTCATAAAGGGGCTTCTAAAGACATCGGTAGAGAGAGATTCCCCCCTTAAACACCTGGTGAAATCATAGATCTTTAAAAGGATATTTTAGAATTGAGAAATATCACTAGTATGATAATCTCTAGGAAACCCTATTCACATACCATGGGGAACATTACCCATCCTGATTTGGAAAACCAGGTGGGGCTGGGGAAAAGAGTATCTTGGCAGAGGAGAAATGGTTTTAACAACAAAAAAAGAAAAACAAAGCTTTTGTTGAGCTGATTGGCAAGGGCTGAGCTCCTTCTCCCCTTCCCCACTCCCAAGATATAATTTCAGCATTTTCACGAAGGGTTCTCACAGAGAAGACCAGCACCAGGATGGTCCCTGAACCCTAGCACAAGTTTATAAACAGTGGCAGGGAGAAGATTAGGACACATTAGCACCTCGAGACTTAATTTTTCAGCAGGACTGGGATGCCTTTTGAAGATACCTTTTATCTGTTATCTTGGTGGGAAAAGGGAAGGAGACAAAAAATAGTTCCCTCAAAGGAGGGCTATAAAGTTGAACCAGTAGAAATTTTTGGTTTTTCTCTTCAAAAACATCTGGGCACTGGTGTTACCAGCTGGTTTCTCTAGGAGGTGGTATCCTGGATGGTGGGTGGGGGCTGCCATACTCCCTCCTCACCTTCATTCTGACTGGAAGGGACCCTTAGAGATGTTCTAGTCTTCACTGGACGGGCCCTTTAACCATCATCTAAGTCAACATCCCCACCCTATTTGACAGACAAACTGACGCCCGGAAAGGGACAGCGGCGGAAGTAAGGTCACCCACACCCCGAGTTAGCGGGAGGACGCAGGGCGGGGTTCTGGGACTCCCCAACGCCTCCTCCACTCTCGGGATCGTGACCGTCCTGCTCAGCACCCCTCCCTCCGTGGACAGCTCCCCAGGGACCAGCTCTCCTTTCCTGGGAGTCTTCTTTCCCCCTCCCCCTGCCTGCTATCAGCGCCCCCTGCCGGGGAGGCTTTCGATCCCAACGCATCCGGAAGCTGAGCTGCTCCGAGGCGCGTCTGAGGGGCGGGGCCTCTTTCACCACCGTGGGGGGGTGAGGGGGGGGGGATGCTGGGGGTTTCCCTGACGTCTGTGGCAGTGTGAAGGGAGGAGGAGGGACGAGGGGGGTCGGGGGAAGGGGACAGGTTTTTCTTTGCTACACAGAAAGATTGAGCCCTTTTAGGAGAACAAGGCCACCGGCATCAAAGTGCTCCCAATCACGAGGCATCGGGGCGACTCAAGAGCGGCTCTCTCCGGAGGGAGCCGCGGCGCTCTCTTTGGCATCGCTCGGAGACTCGGCGTCTCTCCGACAGAGCAACCTTTTCCCAGCAGGGCCCGGGCCTTTCGGTCAGCGTCCAGGCCTCGGAAGCCCCCGCGGTGGGAACTGGAGGAGTCATTACAGAACATCACAGACGTATTTTCGGATGCAGCACGTGATTCTTTGCAGAAATTTTTTTTTTGCTTTTTTCCATTCTCTTTGAAATGGAAACATACAGACATGAAGGGGAAGGGAGGGGCGTCGCAGAGAGCAACAGAGAGGCCGACAAAGATGGATGCCCCATCTCCTTCTCGGACTGAGGAACATCGCTGAGGCACAGAGTAGTGTCTCCTTCCATTGCGCCAAGGAAGATAAGCTCTGAAAGGAGATGGCGACAACGGCGCTGGGGACATTTCCTCCCGGTCCCGGGCTTTGGACAACGCCACAGAACGCTCCCCGGCTCGCTGGGTCACCTTCCCGAAAGCCTGAGGCGGCCGCTGAGCTCGGCCCAGCGCCGCGTCCCCGTGGCTTCCGTCCCCGGCTGCAAGACACAGACAGGATGATGGAGGCAGTAGAACAGCCGGGCCCAAGCCGCGCCGCCATCTTTGCTTAGAAAAAGGTGAGGTATCCTGATACGCAGAGAGCCTCGGTGGGAGGGGGCCAGCGGAGAGGTGGAGAAGACCCCGGCGGGACCACGGGGCTCGCAGCATTGCTTCTGGCCGCTTGTGCTACATCTCGTTTCCAGAGGACTCTGCTCGGAAGCGCGGGCCTCCAGACCCTCCGTCTGCTTCCTCCGCACCGCAAGCAGCTCTCTGCTTACTGGGGTTTCCCGGGAGCAGCAAGTCCAGCCCATCAGCCCCAGTGAGTCCGGGGTGAATGAGCTACAGGGTTTCCGCTCCATGGAGGACCCGGTTTCCAGGCCTTGCCCCTGAGAAATGCCAGCATTCCCCAGGACGTGAGCCAGACGCCAAGAGATGATCAGTATATTCCATTCTCCAAATTGAAATGGGTAGGACGGGGAGGATTAAGCGTCCTGGAAATGGTCTCAACCAGAGTTCCAAGGAGAACCTGCCCCCATCTTTTCCAGCTGTGCTTCTTTTTGTAGATTTCCCTCAAGGGACCCCTGCTTTCCCTCAGAATAGAGTTTGCTGCTTCTTCCAAAGTCATTCCTGAGAGCCATCTGACATTTTTAAAGCTATCCCCTCCAACCCAACAAAAATATTCACGGAAACCTGGGGATTCAGGACAGGGTCTTCAATTTTTATGGCGATGTTGCCTCAAGAAATAACTCCTTAGCTACCCAAGCCAACATTCTGCTGACCTCCTTTGTAAGAGGCTCACCTCTTGTCCTAAGTGTATCCGATTTCACAGCTATCCAATACCCTCTCCTAAAAGACACACCCCTAGGCACTTGCCTATCTCCAGGCTCTGCCATGGGGCTCCTGCCTCCTTCCAATCCTGGGCTGTGGCCGGACAAAGGAATGGAAGTCCAGACCAAGCCGTGTCCATGCACAGACCCCGGGACTAGCTCCTTCCTCTTGCCTGTGATGACATTTGGCCAACCAGCTCATGGGCTCACAACACTGGTTGTTGTGACGAGAGAGCAGAGGCAATGCCTGCTTCCTACCCCTTCTCAAAAGGTCCCACTTCCTTAAGACTACAAGGGGAAGATCCGGAGGGCCGCCCCAGGCTGGAGCCACGCCAGCCACATCTGGCCCCTAGGCAGTGGACATGAGGTCTGGATGTCTCTGCGCCCCTCACAGATGGGACAGCCTGCACGGAGGCCTCCCTGATCGGTACTTGCTATAAAGTTTAGAACCCCCACGTTGATGCTACAAACATCCACAAGCAACATCTGTTTGCCTCTACAGACCATCTACACGCCACACAGGTATACACACAGGTACACGAAGGTGCAGAATGACCCCAAGTTCTCACACACTCTTGAGAAAACAAGTTACACTGTGCAGGTGGTTAATATGAATGGGTTTCCAAGAAAAAAGGGTGGTTGCCCTTTCATCAGAGGATTGGTTGATGGGAACACAGACCCACCTCCCATGGGGCCTTTATTCCAGGCACTAAGAAATGGAAAACTGACCGAGTCTGGTAAGGGCCAGACTTCAGGTGGCTGTGGAGCAAGGACCTGGCATCCTGGCTGACCCCTCCTCAGCACCACCCCTTCCGGGACCTCCGGCCCACCCAAGGCCAGCACTTGTGAATAACGGCTCTGAATGTGAACACATTAGGCTTCAGGAGGGCCCTAGCCCGTGACCACACTGTCCTAGAAGTCTCAGCTCTGGGTGCGATCACACACTTCCTGTGCACTGCCCACTCCCCTACCCCCCAGCTCCCACCTAGCTGGAGGGAACCTCAGAAGTCATCCGGTCCAGAGATTATCTCGTGTCTGGTGACCCAGACTTCATTTGAGATGATCTCTAAGGTCCTTTCCAGGTATAGATCCTATGGCTTCCACTGACCCACTCCCATGGGGAGCCCATGCCATGTGAAGCCACTCTGATTTATCACCTTACAGGCAGCAGAGGCACAGCCATGGTTAAAGGAGCTGACTTTAAAGCCAAGATGATTTGGCCATAATCTCTCTCCTTCTCCCATGGAAACCTGCCTCCCTGGTCCTAGTGCTGCTCTCTTGAGATCTAGCAGGCTACGGACCCAATTCCTCCTTCCCTCCATCCCCCCAATCTTCTTCAAACCAAATTACTCCAGTTCCTTTTGTCAGTCTTCTAATGGATATTATACGTCCCCTCCATCCTGATCACTCTCCTTTTGGATTCCAGGTAGTCAGCATCCTTCCTTAAATGTGGGCCTTTCCCTATCCATCCCCAGGTTGGCACTGATCCCAGGCAGTACCTCCCGAGGGGTACCCGCTCTAATGATGGCCGCGCCAGCTGCACCCAAAGACTACCAAGGTCATCAACTGGCATCACCACCCGATTGGCCCTAGGTGACTGCAGGCTGTGAGTATACCACCCCAAATTGACCAAAGGGTCTTGGGAGAATCCAAAAGGGATGGTGAGAACTTGGAACAGACTGTGCTTGTCTGAGAAAAAGACATCCCTTCACTGCACCACCTATTAGTGACCAGAGTAAGGACATTAACTACTTGTGACAAGACCACCCTCGAACCGTCTTTGACATGGGACAAAAAAGCATCATCCCAGCCCCTTCTCCAGCCCTCGGGAGAGAGGGGAAGAGCTCGTCTTATTTAGCAGGGTACGAATGGTTTTGTCCTTACTGGGGGCTCCCATTCTTCAGTCTGGCTGGCAAAGCTCTAGGATTGTCTGAAAACATTCCTTCTCTTTGCCCTTGCCACCTGCATCTGACAGCATATGTGTGTGCCCAAGTGCGCGCACACACACACACACACACACACACACACACACTCTCTTCCACTATCAGGACATCTGGCCAGAGTTCAAGTGTTATAGACATCAATTGTTCCTTGTGATTCTTGGGCCTATCTAGGTCCCCTGTTGAAGGGTACCACTGGAGCCTCTGATGGCCTTTTGCTCTGCTTTGGGAAAAGTTTGGCCCAAAGCAGTCAGAACCCTTCCCCTAGCTGCTCTCAAACACCATCCTTAACTCCATTTCCCCTTCACCTGTTGAAGAACATAGACCTTCCTTGTCTTCCTAAGCCAAGAAAGGGAAATTCCCTGGAATAAAGCTTCAAAGCTACAGACCACAAGGAAGGTGACCTGTTCCTGCTGCCCTGGGTCTGCCTTATATTCTTTCAATCAGATAAATGCTTAGCCTCCAGCCCAGAGAAAACCTTGCAAGGACTCGTCAAACATTCCCAAGACTGGATCCTGAGGCAGCAGATCACCCAGTAGTGATCTTATGAGACCCAGCACAGTTGGGGTGGGTGGGGTGGGGTGGGGCTTGTTCCTATGTTCCAAGCACTTCACTTATTCCGGACCATCTTCCCCAAGTAAATGAGCAAGGTGCCTGCGGCTAGATGGCATCCAAAAGTGCAAGGGCTTTTCTAAGGTCCTATGATTCAAGCACAGCTTTGTTCTCCATAGAAGTCTGGACGCTTTGCTCAGAGCTAGCCTGCATCCCTCCCAGACACACAAATATCTTCCTGGATAAGCTCTGGCCAGAATCCATTAGGGAGTAGCAGGGGGTCAAAAGAGACAAGGACTTGTGGAGTGATACATATTGCTTGCTAAAGAATTGGTGGTCTTGGTAGTCCTAGGGGTCCAGGGTGAGAACTGAGTTGCTTCACTCCTGGGAGAAGAGTCGAGGACCCCCTTCCCTGAGGAGATCCTCAGAGACAAGAGGCGCAAGTGCTGGAGACAGTCAGGCACAAAATAGGAGGGGCTTAGTGCCAGAGAACTGAATAGATGGGGGCCCCCCTTGGGCTTTGCTCTTATCTTTGGTGGAAACACTTCCAAACCCAGATTCTGATGTCAGCAGTCGCCTGAGTCACCCACAGAACTAAAGGGTTTTCTTCAGGAATGATCCCCCTCCAAGATCATGGGGGGACTGGCCGTGTCCTTCTGAGCCGCAGCTCAAGGTGGGCAGCTGGACATCACTCTTCTGATGGGCTCAAAGCCATTCTTGGAGAAGCTGTTCTCTGGCCATTAGCCAAGGCCCCAGGTGGACAGTCTCCTCCTGAGTCGAGAGGGGGGATCAGAGCGCGTAGTGGGGCTTGTTTGCTGTTTTGGGACAGCCATGAAAGACCCTTGGCATCTCCTGGCAGCCACTCGGGAATGGAGGATGTTTCACATGCAAGGAGGGCAAGTGATGGATCCGGGACCATCCACAGAGGCGTAATACTTGGCTTCTGAAGCGCTCCAGGCCCCTTCTTTCCTCGGGAGCCTTGCCCAATGCACGTGCTACATGCTACAAGATGCATTGAATGAGGTGCCAGTGCTGAGGGAAGATGCTCAAAGAGGGGGCAGAGGCTCCTGGTCGGGGAGGACGCCCCAGCAGGGCTGCAGCAAGGGTGAGGTCTGCCTGCGGCAGGCTACATCGGGTGCTACATTCCCAGAAGGGAGGGCTGGGCCGACAGTGCTGAAGAGAGTTCATTTGGTCAGGTCTTTTCCTAGAAGGAAAAACAGGTGGGAAAACAGCACAGTGGAAGGGAAACTGAGGATGCTCACATCACAAGCAATGGAGTCAGGCGGATGGACAGACGGCGGAACAGTCCCCCTCCTCAGAGACCCTCGGGAAAGACAGCACAAACGGAACTCTGGCTCTTTAGCCAAGAGACATGATGACATGGGGGATGGACCGTTGCATTCGCTGGGTCTGGATATGCAGGACATGGCCTGGTCTCTTTAACTCTGGACATATACCCATATATATGTACTTGGACTGGATACATGTGCATACATAGAAATGTAAAAACAGACACATATACATATAGGTATACTGAAACATGTACACATAGATATATACATGTACATGGATTGTGTCCACACACATAGATACCCAGAAATGTACACATACACACACACACACACACACATACACACAGGAGTCTGCTCCTGCCTGCTGAGATGGCCCAGACAGCAAAATCTGTAGGCCAGTAGAGCATGAGGAAGTTGTTCTAGGAAGAGATGGCGAGATTCTATGTACAGTGAGCCACCTGGGTGAGGGCAAGGAGGCCAACCCACATCCCTCCCCACACACACACCCTGGCCCCCCATCGCCGACCTCCCCTTCCTGTGGTCCAGGTCCCCATCTTCCTAGGAGCACGAGGGGCTGGTGGAGCTCTCGAGGGAAGATTGGGAGAGACGCCGGGTGAGGGCCCCCAAGGTAGAGTCGGCCACAGAAGATGTGGGGAAGAGTTTGTACCAGCCAGTGACCACGTTGCTCAAGTCCAGCTCTTCTAGCACAATCTGGGCCATTCCCATGAAACACTTGTGGTCCATGCGCCCATAGTCTCCCCAGACAATCACCTGCAAGGAGAAAAGGAGGAAGGAGCTGAGAGTCTACCTGCCCCTGTCTTTTTTTCATTGGAAATACTTCTGTTCCTTTCCTGAATGCTTTCGGGATATGCCCAGGTCTCCCCAGTTCTCAAAAAGCCTTCCCAGATAGGCCTGACCATCCCCTCCAGCTGTTGTCCCATCTCTTTCCTCCTCCCTGTCTCAGCCAAACCCTTCACAAGAGTCATCTATACCGGTCACCTATAGTTCCTGTTCTCATCCATGCTTCTGAGCCCTTCACCATCTAGCTGCCACCCTCAGCGTTCACCAGACACTGCTCTCTCCAAAGTTACTGCTGACCTCAATTGTCCATTCTAGGGGCTTGTTCTCAGACCTGGCCTTTCCCACCCTCTCCTGGAGACTCTCCCTTCTGAGTCTGTGCCACTTTCCTGTCTCTGTGAATGCCCCTTCTCAGTCTCTTTCTCAAGATACCCATCCAGCCTTTCCTTACAGCTTTGTCCCGGCTACCCCATTTTCTGCATCTTGGCCCATCACCACTCATCCTGACGTTTATCTTCCTTTGGACTTTGATGGCTCCAAGGGAGAATGAGAGTGATGACTTTGTGCCTCCCTTAAACCCAACACCATGCACATAGTAGGTATTTATGAATTGGTCGATGGGTAGAATATAGGATTCAGGTCTGGGAAGGGCTTTGGAGAACATTTTGTTCTTAACTTGACTTTTAAATTTTTTTTTTTGTAACTATATTTTAATGTAATTGGTTACTTTCGTGCTCTTATGGATTTTATTTTGGTATTTAAAAAAGATGATCCTAAAAAGGGATTCATAGGCTTCATCAAACAACTAAAGGGTCTAATAGTATAAAAAAGTTTAAGAAAACTCCCCCTCCATATTCTCATTTTGCAGATAAGGAAACTAAAAAGTCACATATGGGGAGAATAAGGAGGCGGCTTGGGGTTGTAAGTGGTCCTTTTTCCAGTCTACATGTTTGTGACAAATCCCATGTATGATGGGAAAATTCAGTCTAGTGTGATACAGACCATTCTGGGACACCATTAATAATTTATTATTATGTATATTTTTTATTATTATTGTATTAATATATGTATTATAATTAATTCTATAATAAATAATAATAATAAGATTATCCCTGAATCTATCCCCATTTTCTTTTTCTTGCCCCCTCCTTGGCCTCCCGGCTGGGAGTTAAATTAAGTTTTGGGAACCCTGGCAGTGACAGTCACAGGAACTCAAAGGATCTAGCCCCAGCAGACTTTGGGATTCATTGAACCATGTCAGCTTCCCAGGGCCTCAACTCCTTCTTGAAATGGATTCACAGGGGGACCTTTGTCTTCAGCCCCAAGGCTTGCTTTTTCACTAATTTCTAAATTCCCCTTGATCTCTAACTCTTAGCTGGAGTCAGTGAACTCCAACCTGTGTGGGAAATCTGCCAGTCTTCCTCCTCCTCTTCCACTCAGTTATTTCAATTAACCCTAAATGCCTTTGCCATATTTTTCCCTCTCTTCTCTCCTACTTATCCTTTCCCAGCTCCTCCCTCAATCATCAAGGTACAAACTCTAGGATTATATAAAAGAGAAAACAGAATCTGCAGGTTGGAAATTAAAACAGTGGAAAGGAGAGAGCCATTGATTTGGGGATTTGGAGTCCCAACTCTGATCTGTGTAATCAAAACACTTAAATCCTGTCCCTGGGCAATGTACTTTATTTCTCTGAACCTTAGTTTCCTCATCAGTATAATGGGAACAATCTACATAAAAGATCTTAATAAGGGCCTACCACATGCCCAGCTCAGTACTTTACTATGTAGCTAGTCATACAAAGAAGACAGAGGGCACTTTTATTTTAATGGAGAAGACAAAGTATAAATCATTAGAGAATCACTTTGTAAACTTTAAAGCACTGTGGAAATGGGAGCTATTAATTACTACCATTAAGTCAAGTCAAATCTACTTCAGAGGACACAATTAATTTCCATACAGAAAATCTAGCTAGGCCCATACTGGAAGGTACCTAAACTTTCTGACCTACTCTTTAACTCTCCCCTTTGGTCCAGATGCTTCTCTCTACACTGGAAACCTATATCCCCTAGTCTCCTGTTCCAGGTAGGAAAGGGAGTGCTGGACTGGAATCAGGGAGGCTAATTCAAATCCTGCTTGTGAGCCTCAGTTTCTATAAAATGGTCTGTGCCTGTTGTGGGGCAGCCCAATGGGGCCACTGTGCATGGAGCACCAGGCTTGGAGTCAGCAAGACTCCCTCTTCTAAATTCAAATCTGGCCCTACGGGGCATCTCGATGAAACAGCAAATAGAGCGCTGGCCCTGGAGTCAGGAGGACCTGAATTCAAATCTGGCCTCAGACACTTTCTAACTGTGTGACCGTGGGCAAGGCACTTCACCCTGTTTTCACCCTATTTTCCTCAGTTTCTTTATCTGTAAGATGAGCTGGAGAAGGAAAGGGCCAACCAGTCCAGTATCTCTGTCAAGAGCACCCCACATGGGACCACAGAGAGGTGATCAGACACTAGCATGAGAGTGCTCTGGCTAGATGGCTCCTCCTTCAGCACTGAACTGGGCAGGAAGCCTCCCCTGTCCATTTGCTCATTACGTCCCCTTCCTCGGGCTTCCAAAGAGGTACAAGGACACAATACCCGGGCTGCACAAGCAGGATCCCTCACACTTCAGGCCAAATGACCCCCTGAATTTGGGGACTGGATTCCCGCCCGTCCCGAGCCTGCCTCCTCTCCCTGCCTCTGGGGCTGTTGGCTAAAAAAGGCACATTCTTTTCCATCTGGCCCCAGAGGACCTGCCCTGCAGCCCCACTCACTCACAGACCCATTTCCCTTTGTGGAACTCTCTTCTTCTGCCTTACACTTATTCTATCTATAGTTATAATACTTATTTATCTTTATGTTGTGGTTCAGTCATTTTTCACTGTCTGACTCTCCGAGACCACATTTGAGGTTTTCTTGCCAAAGACCCTAGAGTGGTTTCCTTTTCCAGCTCTTTTGATAGATGATGAAACTGAGGCAAGCAGAGGGAAGTGACTTGCTCAGGGTCACACAGCTAATAAGTGTCTGAGGTCAGACTGAACTCTTTCTGACTCTCCAGGCCATTCTACCACCTACCTGCTCTCAGTTCAATTTAGTTCTGCTGGATTCAATTCAATAGAGTGCAAGTCAATGGGGCTACCTGTACGACCTTGTGTGAAGACCTTCAGTGAGCCACACCTCCTACTTCCTAAGGTAGCCCAAGCCATTCGGGCTCATTCCACTTGTGAGAATCAAGACTCCTCCCCCTGCACCCTAAGTTCCCTGGGCCCATCACCACCAGCTTCTCTTACCCGAGTCCTCCCCAAAGGTCCGTCCCCACCATTCCTGTGGAGGCCTTCCATTACTGAGCAGTGGGCCCGGTGTCCAGCACCTGCCCAAACCCACCCCCCGACAGGAAAGCTTGGTCCTTCCTACTGAAGCCCTGGCTGTACCCAGAACCCTCTGCTCTGAGCAAACTCACCTGCAGCACCTTTCCCTGGGGACCCTCATCAAAGAGCAGGGCCTGATGATACAGGGGATCACATGTCTTCTTGGCCACTCTCGTCTTCTTTTTGGCCAAGCAGACCCCATTCTCGAGCAGGTAAACCTTGATGTAAGTGGCTGGAGGAAAGACAGGGGTATGTCAGGTATGGTGGGCAGCCCGGGCTGTCAGGGACTCCCAGACCCCTCAATACCTGCCTTCGAGGGTGACCATTTCAGTTATCTGCCCCTATCTGGCAAGTGTGATCCAGTTACCCCCCAGTCACAGGGCCCTTCCCCCTCCCCCCCCCCGGCCCTGAGCTAGCCCATCACACTTTGGAACAGGTTCCTGATGGAAGGAAAATTTCCTTCCATCAATTTGAAATCTGTTTCCACGAAACATCCATTCTTTGCCCTCTGGGATGAAATTGGACAAATCTAACTCTTCCACAGAGCTTCCTTCTCTTTCCAAGGCTGAACATCCCACATCATCTGACCAGACACAAAACATCAAAGCCAGAATCTTTTCTCTGGATGCTCCCCATCTTATCCATCTCCTTAAATTATGGCGCTCAGAGCTGAAGATGCTCTTCTAAATGTGGGCTGACATGGTATTATGTAGCAGAACTGTCTGCTCTGATCCTAGGCGCTCGAACTCTCTTAGTGCAGCCCAAGATTGCATTCTTAACTCTTGGCTACCATTCCATACCACCGACTCTTAATGAGCTTGCTGTCCACTGAAACCCTCTGATCTTTTTTCAGGCAAAAAATATATATATAGACAGTTATGGCTAGCAGTATATTTGGGAAGCTGATTGTTATCCATGAGCCTTATTAAATATTTTAGACCTTTTAAGCCAACATTCAATCATTAATGACTACTCTTTTGTAGTCTAGCTTCTTCAATTCTGGGTCGCAACTCATGCAGGATTATGTAACTACATGTATGGGTTGTGAAAAATTTGACAACAGTACAAAGTTTCTGAACAAAACAACCAAAATCAATTCATAATCAAATGCGTAATGAATCTGGAGGAGTTCACGGCAACATTTGCCTGGATTACATTGGGTAACTCCACGACAGCCTTGGTTCTAAACATACATCCCGAGCACTTTGCACTGAACATGCACAAACTTTGCCAGAGACACCTTAGCTCAGCTTCGAGATGGGATCGCATAGAAATTTCTTAGGTGAAAAGAGGTTATAAGTGGAAAAAGTTTTAGAAGCCCTGGTCTGGTCAACCAGCTCACCCTCCTTATCTATATGTACTAGTCTAGCCACACATCCCTGCCCTGGGTCTTGTCCAGATTAATAAAATCAGGTAAATTACACTGAATTCTCATCTACCAGACTAGTAAACATGTTGAAAAACACAAAATGACAACTCAGAAATTACTTTTCTTTGATGAAGCTCTGCTGGCTTTTTTGTGCCCACTTTATCCTTTTCTAGATAATTTAGACAGTTCCTTCAAATGACACTCTCTGGGCCCAGCTCGGCCCATCCTGGGCAGCCTCTCAGATGCCCTCCTGCTCTTGGTCTTTTCCTAAAACACACTCCTCCAACTAGGCAAGGAGAAGCAGGCTATCCTGGTCCAGCCCTCCCCGGGGAAGCTGAATGACGGGCATTTGTGGGAGGAGTGCCCACAATTCCTTGCTCTCTTAGGCTACCAGGCTCCTCACTCTCTCAGAATTCCCCACCAGTCTCAGCCTGATAAAGGGCCTTAGAGATCTCATGCCTTCTCCCCCTCCTCATTTGACAAAGGAGGAAACTGAAGGCCTGGTCATAGAGCTGGCAAGTCCCAGAGCCAGAGGTTGGACCCAAATCCTCCAAGCTGGGTCATACCTCGAGCTCGGGCCATCTCAGTGATCTGAGAGTCAGGGCGGAAGCGGGGTTACAGAGACTTGGAGCTGGTCTGTCCACCACCCAACCCAGCCCCAGGACTTGAGACCTACCTCAGGCTGCATTAGCCTTACCTGGGAGGGACTTGGAGCCCAATTTGGGGGTCAGGCCTCGGGCCTCTATCACTTCCACCTCAAGCTGGCCGCTCCGGTCCATCATCGCAATATGAACATCCCCTGGACACCAACAGAGAGAACAATGAGGCAACTTTCTGCGGCCACAATTTTCTGTAGGTCGATCCCTACGTTCTTCCTTCCCATGACATAACAGATAATCCAAGGGACAAAGGCTGGGAAATTTCTCCAGTCACAGTAAATTACATGATCCAGTTTGTGCATCGTCCACATGTAATACGATTTGGGAGATGCGTGGGAATGGCTCCGGGGAGACAGACCCCTGGCTTGCTGGGCGGCACTTGTTGGCTGGGATCATTCTTTTTCCTCTGGCCGCCGAGCCGGAACCGGCTGACTCCTTAAAACCTCTGACTGGGGCGGTCTCTCTCCCCTTCCCTCATTCCCTGCCATCAGGTGACTCCCCAAACTAAGAAGGGGGAAGGGCCACCTCCCCCTCCTCTCAGACCACGGAGCCCCAAGAAATGGGCTTGGGCCTTTTGTCTGTTTCAGTTGTGCTTTGAGTTTCTAGGTATAGGAAGTGAGTCCCCAGCTGAGGAGCTCAAGGCAAGGGGATGCTGGAGTTCAGGATTACAGGGCAGCCAGCCAGCATTTATTTATTAGATGCCTGCTGTGTGCCAAGCCCTGGGCTAAGGGCTGAGAAACTTGGTGCAAGGATGCTAAAGACTTTGGACATAAGCATGGTGGCTTTGCGCCTAATCTATCTCCTTCCTCAGAGATTCAGGTGGTAGAGGAGGGGATTATGTGCTGAGGTGTCTCCACATTTTTGGCTGTGTCTTTGAAGCAAGTATTTCTTTGTAAAAGCTGATCTGAGTGTGGTCAATCTATGGTAAATACTTCAATGGAATTGGAGTATTTGGATTCCTAAAATTAGGGGAACACAATTTGTGGGGGATTTACCTATTGCAGAGAAGAGAGATCCCCTCATTGTCCATTTAAAGACACCAGACAGAGATCCTTGGGTAGGGAGAAGGGGTGAAATGTGACAGACCTGGCCCTTAAGCACATGGTTTGCGGGAAACCCTGGCTTGTTTTTTTTCTGTTTCCCCCATGGTTCTATTGAATGAAGGCTCCTTTCCTTCCCAACTGCCATCCGACATTCACTTGGGTAATCTAGACTCATTTTCTTAACAGTCCAGGACAAATAAAAAAGGAAGTAAAATGTGATGCAGAGAAATTACATCTCCAAACCAAAACAGAGAAGACTCTGGAATCAGCAAATGTTTGAGGGTTGTCCATAATTTTTACATCATTCAGCTTCAGGCTAAATTTGCCAAGTTGGTAGAGGGCTGTAAGGAGGGGGTTGGGTGGGGGAGAGCAGAAATTGTCTGTCTCTGTGTCTCTGTCTGTCTCTGTCTCTCTCTTCTCTTTACTCCCTTCCTTCCCTCCCTCCTTTCTTTCTTCTCCTCTCTCCCTCCCTCTCTCCGCCTCTCTCCCTCTCTTTTTGTCTCTCTCTGTCTTTCTCTCTTTTTTTATTATCTATCCACCTATCTATGTGCTAATGAGGGAGGGAAGTCAGGGGAAATGGAACATCCCAGCTCCTTTCACACCATCTAGTGATAAAATTAAGTCTCTGCTATTTCCAAGAGACAAGGCAGTGTCCCCTCACCCCCTAAGGAGAGAAGTGATAAAGGATGTGACCCTTGCCCCTTCTGGGTCACCTTAGGAGACTCACCCATCGGGGGCGTCCCCAGTGTCTGTCTCCCCACAATCTGGGCTGGCCCCAGGCCATCCAGGAAGTCACTGAAGTGGCTCTCGCCCCGAGCCTGGCGGTGGGGAAGATGAACCTGTGGGCAACAAGATCAAAAGGAAGCACAGGACAGGTTAGGATACCTGGGCATGTGAGGGCACAGGCACTTGGGGCCATGCTTCTCCTCTCCCGCAGCTTTAGTTTTTCCCCTCTGCAGAGCAGGAAAGGAGGGTGGAAATTCTGAGCCAGAAGAATTGTGTTCAAATGCTGATTCGGCAATTACTGCCTGTCTGAACTTGGATGGGTCAACTCTTCTGAGTCTCAGTTTCCTCCACTGTAAAATGGGGAAAACGGCACTGCTTGGATCCCTGTCTCTCAGGACCGATGCGAGGAAAGGTTCTGTGAGTGTTAGGGCCTGCGTATGCAGAAGGCCCGGCGCTAGGGGAGAAGCACATCTAAATAAACTGGCCTGTGCTCCCACAAGTCTGCAGTCTAATGGGGTTGGCTTGGGGACAGATGGCCACAGCATGGGGAGGAGCCTATTAGGCTACCTTGGTTTACAAAGGTCTCTTCCTCTCTGGACCGTATAGAGGTCAGGGGAGAAAGGGAAGGAGAATCAGAGAGAATCGACTCAGAAAACATCTAGTAGCCTCCTGTCCCCACTTTACAGGTGAAGGGAGAAATATCTAATGGGTCTGAGCCTGAAACGCTTTGACTTTTGCGGTGACATCTGGGACTTTGACAAAGCAGGGGCCCCCGAGCCCGCCCCGCGCCCAGGGACCGTGGGGGACAAGCAGGGAGGACGCACGTGCCATCGGAGCTGTTGCTGTTGGTGCTGCCGTCGGTGGATTCTCGGCTCCCTTGACGTGTGACCCTGCTTCTCATTTCCACGGCAATGCCGGTCTCTGTGCTCCGCCGAATGTTGCTCGGGAGTTTCTTTGTTCCACCTTCTGAAGAACACAGAGAGAACCCAGACATCAGCCCCAGAAGAGTGCGAGGGGAGAAGGCTGCGGTACGGATCACTGGAAGCCCGAGAGCTCCTGCTTGCCCCTCCAGGCTGAGGAGCTTAGGGCTTGATAGACTGAGGGGAGAAGGAAGGAAGCCTTCAAGGCTTCTCTGGCCTTCCCTTTGAGCCCTTCTTGGGAGGGGAGGTCTCGCCCTCCCTTTGGGAGAAGATGGGGATCATTTCTCATATACACCATCCCTAGGACCCTCGCCTGGGCTTGGACGTCCCTCCCTCAGCAAACATCGGGGAACTTCACACGCTCCAGAATTGGCCACCCCCAGATTTTGCTCCTTTGCCCCAAACTGCCTAACAGTCATTTCTAGAAGTTGTTAGCATCCCGGGACAAAGGGGCATGAACAGCTCCATCTCCAGTTAACCTCGCCTCTGAGGCCATCAGGGTCAGACCAGCATCCCCCGCCGTCTCATCTCATCACAAGTCCCAATCCCGCCTTTGAATCTGAGCTCGTTTACAGACTGTCCCACGATCAGCCCCACTGTTTGCCTGCTGTTTTCACATACCCATCACTGCAGACTCTCACATATCATGTCCCTACTGGACACCTCCTCTGTGTGTATGACAATATTACAAACACCTTCTGTCTGACACTGTCCCAGACCCACACACCCAGATCTGCGGCTCCCTTTCAACCTGACAAAAGCTATCACTCTCACCCCCAACAAACATTGCTTTTTCCTGTGTGATACCCTAGCTTGATAACTTGGGGGCAGGTCACTCACTTTCTGGGCACAGTGGCTAGAATACCAGCCCTGGAGTCAAGAAGACTCATTTCTGAGTCCATGGTCACACACTGGCTGGGCGGCCCTGGGCAGGTCACTTCACCTCGTTTGCTTTAGTTTCCTATCTGTCAATGAGCCGGAGAAGGAAATTACTCCAGTTTCTTTGACAAGGAAACCTCAAACAGGGTCATGAATAACCTGAATAACACTCACTTTTCTGGTTTTTGGTTTCCTCATTTATAAAAATTGCAGAGAGCAAAGAAAAGATAGACTACACGATCTCCAAGGTCTCTTTTCAACTTTAAAATGCAATGATCTTTTACCTGATGCAGGAACAGGCCTCCCAATATCTCTTTCTTGCCCTGACACAAACTACAGAAACAAAGAATCTTAAAATTGGAATAATTACAATGGATATTCATTAAAAACTTTATATAAAAATTTTCAAAATTTTCAAATTCCACCCATATGATAACACATAATCTGTGAGATATTAACATTCCCTTTTTACAGATGAGAAACAGAAAAGTGATTGCCCATGGAAACATACCTCTTAGAGTGAGAAGTAGGATTTAAAACTGGTCTTCTTAACTCCATGTCTAGCCTTCTAACCACTAGGTCACATTTAAGATGTTTTAGAAAAGCCCTCAGAGGCCACTGAATCTATCTTCTACCCTTTTCAGAACCCTAAACAATCAGCCAGTGCCCATTTGGACTGATGGAGAACTTGCTAAGTTCTAAGGCTTCACATTCTACTTTTAGACAGCTCAGATTTTTAGGAAGATTTTTCCTCCACTGAATTTAAATCTGCTTTCCTGGTCATGTTTTTCCTATCCCCGTCTCTACTTCTATGCTTCCTCCCATAAAGTCCTCAATAATTCCTGGTTCTGCTCTCTGGGGTCAAGCAGAACAAATCTTTCCCATGACAGTCATTTAAATAGTTGAAAACAGCTACCGTTTCCCGTGCCTCTCCCATCTACTGTTCTCCAGCTTAATTATCCCCAGTTCTTTCATATCATGATCTCAAAAGGCCCTTCACTACGCTGGTTGCCTTCTCTGTACGCTGTCCAGTTTGCCAACGTCTTTACTAAAACATAGTGCCCAAGACTAACTAGCAGCGTAGATGCAGACTGAAGAGAACAGAGTGGGATTACCCAGTCATCCGCTCTGGATGCCGTAGCTCTTAAAGCAGTCTTAGACCACGTTTGCTTTATCTACCACAGCCCACCACTGATTTATATTGAGTTTTCAGTTCACCAAAATCCTCAGATCTATTGTCCAACCAAGCCTGGCCTCTGTCCCATATTGGTGAAGTCTGTTTTTGAAGCAGAATGTAAGATTTGTACGTTTATAGTTATTGAATTGGATTTGGTCCAGTGGCATAGTCTGTCAAGATCTGACTGCTGTCCACTCTATTCTTCCTAGTTTTGTGTCTTCTGCAAATCTTATGAATGTGATCTAAGCCTTTATCCAAGTTATTGATGAAAGTGACAAACAGCACAGGGCTAAACTGAGGTCCTTCGGCTAGTCTGTTGGGAGACATACTCCCCTCTCCAATCTGCCCTCCCCAGGAACTGCCAGGGACTCCTAAAGCACAAGTCTGACCACGTCCCTCCTCTCATCAGGAAAGCCCAGTGGCTCCCTAGCGCTTCAAGAACACACACACGTTTTCCTGGATGGCCCCCGGAGCCCTTCACAGTGAAGCTCTAGCCCACCTTTCCAGGTAGATTTACATATGACTGCCTTTCACACGTCTACATTTCCAGCCAAACTAAGAATATGTTCCTCTGCTGCGATGTTCCATCTTCTGTGGCTGATCCTCAGTGCCTTGAATGCTCTCCCTG
The DNA here is from genome assembly GCF_016432865.1 of Antechinus flavipes. Lineage (NCBI taxonomy): Eukaryota > Metazoa > Chordata > Mammalia > Dasyuromorphia > Dasyuridae > Antechinus > Antechinus flavipes. The sequence goes on from NC_067400.1 coordinate 566,776,650, forward strand.
CCCCCCCCCCCAATGCCTAATGCCTCACCTCCCACAAGACACTTTTCCTGGTCTTCCCCCTTCCCCACCTGTGAGACTCAATTACTTTATTTCCTTCTATATATAAATTGTTTTCTCCCAGACAAAAGTAAGCACTCAGAGGGCTGACAACATCTCCCTTCCTCTGTTTCCTTTTTTTTTTCTCACTCCCACATCCTCACTGCCCAGCAAAAGGCCAGACACATTATAGGTGCTTAATAAAGGTTTGATTTATTAAAACTGATGGTTGACACGCTGCCATTCAAGCTCTTTGGATCTGCCTAATCAGACTAGGGTCCGCTTCACATCTTTCCGTCCTGTCCTTACATACAGACAGACGGAATCCTCTAAGTAAACTCTTATCCTGTGGTCTCTCTCCCCTCACCTACCAAATTTATACACTCTGCTACCACCGGTCATCCCTGGCCCAATGCCCCTCTCTGCCTGTCACCGCCACACAAAAGCCAGGAAGGTTGTGAGGAGGAGCAGTGGAGGCGGGGTGGGGGGTCTTGCTCAGCCCCCTCCTTCGGGACTAGCAGGACCGAGGGGGAGGGGGTCTCAGGTGATGGGCTGTGGAGAGGAAATGCGCAGGGGGAGGGCTGGCTCCCCTTAAGACAGCAACTCCCTTCCTTCTCCTCTCCGCCTCCTTCGGTTGCCATGGTAACCTCCTCCGCATTGCAGAGACGCCCCCGCTCCTCCACAATCCCCAGGCTGCCACTGCAGGGGGGAGATGTTGGGGAGAGGAAGAGAATGGACTTGGCCGAACCCATTGGCTGTTGCTGGGAGGGGGTGTGGGAAAGAAGGAAAATTAGCCGCAAGCCCACCAATCAGGGGAGGCAGGGAGGTGGGGACCCAAAGGGAGGGCGTTTACCTGGGGGCGTGGCCCACCAGAGGAGGGTCCCAAATACTGACATCATCAGCCTGAGTGGAAGATGGAGGGGTTCGGACACTCAGAGGGGCGGGGGTGGCCCCGGCGAAGGACCTGCGGGGTGGGACACTGCTTCGCCTGAAGTAGCACGCAAGTCTTGGCTACCATGGTAACACCCTTCCTGACCAGAGAACGCTCCCCAGGCCCTCCCCTCCCCCCGAGATGGAGCCGTTATTGTCCGTTTACCTTCAGAATGGGGAGATGGGGGGAGAAGAAAGCCTACTCACAGAAAGTAGCCTGGACCTGGACTGTGGGACCCTCTCCCCCAAAGGAAACACCCAGACAGAGACAGAGACACAGAGACAGAGACAGAAAAACAGAGAAAAGAGGCAGAGACAGACACAGAGAGACAGACAGACAGACATACACACACTCCAAAGTCACCTAAGCTCACCAAGGCTTGCACAACAGCCGCAGTTACACAACAGCTCACACACAGTGTTACAGCCTGTCACAGCAGCAGTACGCAATTTCACATACCACACACAGACACACGGGAGACCCCAAATAGCCTTTTTTACAAACAGTCACACAACATGGCCACACAGGCTCACAATTGTGCTGTAGCAGTACAGATGCCAAAAGTCACACGCAATCACACAGCGAGGGTTACAGGCAACATGATTACGTCATAGATTATGTGGAGCCATTTGTAAATAGAAGACATAAATATCTAGGTTTTAGAACTGGAAGGACTTTAGACAATCATTTAGGCTTATCATCCCATTTCACAGATGGGAAAACCAAAAGGAAGTGACTTGCCCAAGATCACACAGCTAATACATGGCAGAGGCAGAGTTTGGACCCAGGTCCCCTGAGTCCAAATTCAATCATTGAAACGGTTCCAGCCGTAAGGTGACACACAGTCCCAGTAATTACAAAGCCCCTCAGGGCTGGCCATTTCCACACATGAGCTCTGAGGAAGTAGAGTCGTCATTACTGGAGTCAGAAACTGGGAAAATGGATTTTGAGCTGAGAATGACGCCGGGCCAGGGGAACAGCAGACCTGCTACAAGTTAGGAGGACGGCACCTCGGGTGGGAGGATAAGGGGTGACTTGGCCAGGACTGTTCAGTCTCCAGGCCTTATGTTTCTCCATCTCCAATCAACACTAAAGGCATCAGGCAGAAATGGATGAACAGCAGCAAGGAGGCCTCCCTGCACCCACCCACAAAGGAGGATACTAAGCAAAACAGGAGGGTGAGTGCTTCCCTGGCCCAGGAAAGGCTATTTTAGTACCTTTTAGAAGTCGTTTCCCTTCTCTCCTCTCCTCTTCAAAACATTTCTAATGGAGTATGAGAGAGGGGTGTGTGTGTTGTGTTGTGTGTGTGTGTGTGTGTGTGTGTGTGTGTGTGTGTGTGTGTGTGTCAGAGCTGGAGGGGATCACGGAGTCTGGACTGACTTTACTCATTTTATCTTATTTTACAGATGGAGAAACTGAGGCTCAATAAGGATAAGAGGGTGTTACAAAGCGTTTTTGTCATGCAGGACTTGCATTCAGGTCTCCTTTGTGGCAGGAACAGCACTTTTCCCGTTGCTTAATGCAATTTCCCATTTGGGCATAGTTCCATGTCCCCTTAAGCCTCCTTGGGACAGAAGTGACTCCCCAGGCCACATTCTTCCTACCAGGACATGCTCAAGGAGCAGAGGAAGGAGGGTCGCTGTCCCTGGTGCTGAAGTGAGAAATCTCCGGGACACTTGAGGGCCAGTGCTGGAGAGACCTAGAAGATCATCTAGTTCCCCCTCTCGGTGAACAGGAATCCCTTCCATAAGACCCTAAGCATCCTCATCCAATGATATGGAGCCCAATACATTTAAAGGCAATTCATTCCACTTTTGGAGAGCTCTAATTGCTAGGAAAAAATCTCTCTTTCCAATTTCCACACTCTGTCCCTAGTCCTGTCTTCTGGAGCCAGGCATAAAATCTTTTGCAGAGATTACTTTCAAATACTTGGAGATGATTATCATCTCGTTCCTCTCTCTTTTTAAACAAAAGACTTTCCACTTTTGATGTGGTCTCTAGTCCTTTTCCAGATCCCCTCACCTTGTCATTAAACTTCTTAAAATGTGTCTCCAGAACTGAGCATAATATTTAAGATATATCCTTACTGAGACATAGGACAGCTGGACCATCCACTTCCTCTCTTGGGCTCTGCCCTTTTTTCCAGATTAGCCATATTCCTCAGATCTGCAGAAGGGAGAAGAGAATAGTCCCTCCTTCTTCAGTGATAGCCGTGGGCCTCGAGCTTTACCCTCCCCTTCCCATAAGTAGAGCTCCAGGTAGATGGATACTTGACATAGGATTTAGAGCTAAGGAAGGACCACAGTCATCCTGCCTTTTGGAGGGCTTGTGGGCTTGCTCTGCATCATTTTAACCTTCTCTGGCATTGAGAGTAGAAGTAGCATCAAGTAATGATGTGGATGTTGCTCTCTCTGGAACTACTGTGCAGCCCATTCTCCCCTAATGATTCAGCCTAATTCCTGAGGCTCAAACTCCCATCCCCTACAAAGTCTAGTGCCCCCAAACCCTGAACTCTTCAACTCCTCCTTAACCTGCATTGAAGCTTGTAATCCAAAGTGTTCAGACCAAAAAGGGCAAATGTCCCCTCCTTCTCTGGCCTCGCTGCTGCTTCACATGCCTGACGTTCCATTTCTGACTCTGCAGCTTTGAACGTGCTTTCTTGCGTCGCCTCCACCTCCAGAGTACTCAACTTCCTTCAAAGCTCAACTCAAGCAACACCTTCTACAAGAGGATTTCCTACCTCCCAGCTTGTGCTGCCTCCCCTCAGCAAATTATCTTGGACTTACTCTGTGCATGTGTATTAGCATTTCCCCCCTTGGACGCAGGCTGATTTTTCAACCTGTCTGGTATTTAGCATAGTGCCTGGCACATAGTAGGCACTTAATAAACTTTTGTTGACTGCCTGATGCATGTCTATTCTGCGGCCCTGGGGCTGCTTCCCTCAGTGCTGCTCCTTCCACGTGAAGTCCTCATACTCCAACCTACATCCCAGATTTCCTCAACATCCAATTCACAACCTCCCTAACCCTCACCAAACTCCATCCTCCCCACTCTGACCCAGCTCCAACTTCCCCAAACTCCCAATTTACCCAGCCCTCGACATCTCGCGCTTCACCTCCTTGACTCTCATTCTCCTTGGTCCTCCACTTCCAAACCTACATCCTGAAGCCTGACGCTCGAGCCCCTAGACAACATTCCCTAGCCTAAGCTCAGCCCTGCTCCACCATTCCTAGGAACACCATCTCAAGAGAATGAAGAGACAAAGAGACCACTTTTAAGAATCCACCCTAACCAAACTCCGCAAAGTCCCTGCCCTATAAAAGGGAAGATGAAATCCTTGTGAGGCTGGCTCCCCTCCTTCCCTTACAGGATATATTTTGAGGGAGGTGGGAAGGAGTTTTCCAACAGCCACCTGGAGCTTTGGGGAGCATTTCCCCAGAGTCTAGATTCCCTCCCTCTTATCTTTTCCCATCCCCCCAGCTCCTGGCAGCCTATTTTGAGGTTGGCTGGGGGAGTTGTTGCTGTTCTGAGCAAAAATAAGCAAGAAGAGGTTTTAAAACAAAACCAGCTGGCGTCTGGGGTGTCACAAACCTGCAGCAAATGGGGGGGTGGCAGGGATTCTGAGTGTGATGCCTGTGTGTGTAAGAGGAAGGAAGGAAGGAAGAGAGGAATTGTGTGTGGGGTGTCTGTGATGTGTACAGGCATGTGATCTTGGGTGATTGTGTACGGTGATGGGTTTGTGTTGCTACATGTGACTAAGACATATGTGTGACTGATGGAGGAGATAAATCATCCTGAATACAGAACTGGCAAACCCGCTGCCAGCTCCTCCACTCATCATGTAGCCTTGAGGAGCCATTCTCCAATGCTGGATCTCAGTTTGCTTCTCTGTTGAATGAAGGGGTTGAATTCGTGGGCGTCTAAGGACTCTGCTATCTTTAATGATCTAGGATTGATCCGTCTCAGACTGTGTGTACGTCTATGATTTGTGTATCTGCTCGAGGCAGAAGCAGAGCAAATCTAATCTCTCTTCCATGGCAGCTTCTCAGATATTGGAAGAGAGTAACCATAACCACATCCCTTCCTAGACTTAACTTCTCCAGACTAACAATGCCTGCTGCTGCAAATTTTTCCACTTATCATCTAGACTCCGGTTCCCTTCCCATCCGGGTCTTTTACCCTTCACCTTCTATAGCCAATCAATGTCATTTTTAAATGTGGTGGCCAGATCTGAACACAATACTCCAGATGTTGTCGGATCAGAGCAGAAGACAAACCAGAAGACAGACTTCTCCTTTTCCCTGGCCCTGATCCCCCTTTCAGACAGCTGAAGAATCTGTGAAGTGTTTAGGCTTACATGACTCTTTGTCGACTTTCATTGAATTTAAAGACCACTAAGATCTGCAGACTTTTTTTTCATACAAAGTCACCTCTTCCTCATTCCCATACTTGTGTGGATATGGGTTTTTTTTTTAAACCCAAAGTGAATGGCTTGAATCTTTATTAAAATGTATCTTATTAAATAGGACCCATCATTCTACCCTCTTGAGAGCATCTGTAATCTCAATTCTGCCAGTGTGTTACCTTTCACTCCAAGTTTCATGTCATCTGCCAATTTGACAAGTATGTTCCCTATTTCTTGATCTAAGCTAGTGACAAAATTATTGACTACAATAGGGCCAAGAACAGAGCCCTGAGGCATGCTGCTAAGCCACTCTCTAGGATGACAGTTAACCATTAGCCACCAATTTCTGGGTTCTATGCCAAATTGTAGCTCTTAACATGTATCCGCAAGAATATAGATCATAAGAAACTTGTCAAGTGGTTTGCCTAATCAGTCACTCAACCAGAAAGCATTTATTAAGCACCTAAGCACCAGGCATTGTACTGGGCATTTAAGTCCAAGGGTAACTGTTTCCAACTTTCCCCTGATCTCCCATCTAGTTACACTGTCAAAAAAGGAAGTGAACTTAGTTTTCCATGGCTTTTTCTGGATGAATCCAGGATTCTGTGATTATGGTTTCTCCCTTTTATTAACACAGTCTATATTGTTTGAGCGCTACTACCTCTATTGCTAACAACAGCACTATTAAGAGCTATAATTTATATTGCATCTTAAGATTATGAAGCATTTTATATATGATCCCCTGTGATATTCACCTTGAATCCACAAGATAACTAATAAAGGTTCCATCTTCTTTCTTCTTTTGAAAGAACATTTGTACAAATTCATCCTAAGAAACCCTCTCCCATTCTCCCCAGTCTCTCAAGAAATTCCAGTGGTTGGGGCAGCAGTGGATAGAACATCGGCCCTGGAACCAAGAGGACCTGAGTTCAAATCCAGCCTCAGACACTTAACACTTCCTGGCTGTGTGACCCTGGGCAAGTCCCTTAACCCTAATTGCCGCAAAAAAAGGGGCCTTAGTGGTGATTTAGCAAAGGCACCCACCAGTTCTTTCAGTAAGGTTAGACACAGTTCTGGCCTGGTGACTTGGATTCATGGAGAACAGCCGGAGTTGTGTTGTCTGGCTGTTCGCTTATCCTGAATTTTAGCTCTGTTAGGCTTCTTTCTCTCTTTTGCTCAATCTAAAAATCATTTTCCATGGTAGAAAATGTCACACGAGAGTGATTTCAGCTCGTTGGTCTCTCTGCCTCAAGGCTTACCCACTTGCAGGCCATTCTCCACACAGGTGCATGTTTTGTCCAAGCCATCACCACATCCTCCATCAATAATCTGTGGCCCCTCTCCCAGGAGCAAATACAAACTCCTTTGGCTGGTATTTAAAACCTCCTCAAGCTGACCCCAAACCTCCTTCCTGGCCTTGTTTACACAGCCCTCCCCTGCGCCCCGGCCTACTCCGACTGGCCTTCCCAGCGTTCCCCAAACATCGGGCTTTGTTTCCTGTGTCTGAGTCCCAGTTGTTACGAGCCATCTCCCAGCCCCCAAATGCCCGGCCTTCTCCTCTCTTTAAGATCCCTCATTTCCTTCCAGATTCCATTCCAGCTGCATGTTCCATGAGACTTTTCCTAACCCCTTTAACTGCCAGCTTCCTCTCTTCCAAAATCTGCTTGTCCTTGTACCTGCCTATAGATGAAATGTGGGGACACGCTCTCACAACAATGTCACCTCCTGGAGGGCCCGGGCCATCCCCTTCTGTCCTTGGATAGTAACACCGGCCAAGACAGACCCGCGAGACCTCGGCACGGCGCTCTGTCTGTCCGTGTCTGAGAGTGTGTTCTGTGATGTGGCTGGGTCTGATTGTCTTTGGGTGACCTCTTGGGCAGTGATATTTATGTTTTTGTCCCTGTCTATTGTGGGACTGTGAAACTCTCTGTTCCTTTACTCCCAGTGCTGGGCACAGAGTGAGTTTCCCATCAAAAAGCTTTTTGGCAGATCAGAGATGTGCTTGCACTCACACACACAGACACACACACTTTGTCTCTTTTTCTTTCTGTTTCTGTCTTTCTCTGTTTCTGTTTCTGTCTCTATCTCTCTCTGTCTCTGCTTCTCTCTGTTTCTTTCTCTCTTTCTCTTTGTCTCTTTCCTTTTTTCTTTCTCTGTCTCTCTGTTTCTTCTCTCACACACACATTCTGTCTCTCTTTGTTTCTCTCTTTTTCTCTGTCTCTGTTTCTCTCTTTTTCTCTGTCTCTCTCCTCTCTTTCTCCTCTCCTTTCTTTCTCTTTGTTTCTCTTTCTCTTTCTGTTTCTCTCTCTCTCTCACATTTTGTATCTGTCTCTGTTTCTCTTTTTCTCTCTCCTCTCTCTCTCTCTCTCTCTCTCTCTCTCTCTCTCTCTCTCTCTCTCCTTTCTCTCTTTTTCTCTCCTCTTTCTCTTTTTCTGTTTCTCTCTCTCTGTCTCTCTTTCTCTTTGTTTTTCTCTTTCTATTTCTCTCTCTCTCTCTCTCTCTCACACACACACACACACACATACACACTCTTCCAGCTTTGCTTGACCTTTGTACAGTTGTCTGCCAGGACTGACTCTCAGCTGCCCCCAGGGTCTTGCCCATTGCTTACCCATGCCCTTACCTGGCTGGGGCAGTTGGAGGGAGCTCCGGCTTCTCTGGGTCAAGCCCACGATGGCTGCCATCTTGGCCCCCAGGCTGCTGCGGCGCTTCTTGGCAGTGCTGGCTCCAGTTGTGCCCCCGGCCTGCTCCCCGCCACCACCAAACACCTCGCCACTGATGCTGGAACTGCGAACCACATTCCGGGAGGCCGCTGCTGGGCCTGTGCCCGGCTCCCCATCAAACATGGTCCTGAAGGTGTTGAGCCCACAGGCAGCACTGGGAACAAAAAGAAGAGGGCCCCTGGTCACCAAAGCCCCCAGGCCAGATTCTGGCCTTAGCCCGAGCTTTCACTTGCAGTGGAAGTAGAGGAACTAACCCAGGGCAGGGACGACATGTCCCTCACACCCTGGAAGCCGGCAGGGCTCCATCTGTGTGCTAACAGATGTCTATCTGCTCCTCCAGGACAAGACTATATTTCCCTCACTCAGGGGCCCCCGGAGCCCAGGACAGGGGCTCCTCTGAGGTGTTACCATGTCTCCTTGGCCTGGAGTGGGGAGCGGGATCCTAGAAGAAAGGCTGAAGTCTGTTAGGCTGCAGGATTATAAAAGCTGCCTTTGCAAGTCCCCCGGCCCAACCTGTCCCAAGCGAGGCAGACTGGTCAGCGGCTGCCCCCTCCAGGTAAGGGGATGGAATCCCGCTCGGCCAGCCTAGTGGCTCAATTTTCTTCCCCCTTGTGAATAATTGACAGCCCTCCTCTTCTATGGGGCAGATCCTCTGACTTCCAGGAAAGGTAAACTGTCAGCTCGACCTAGTGGGAGCTACTAAGAATCCCTGAACCAGAGACAACATCAAAATGCGTTTGAGGGCAGAGCCCCCTGGCCTGAACCAGAGACAACATCAAAATGCGTTTGAGGGCAGAGCCCCCTGGCCTGCCTGAGGCTCTGAGGACACTATGACCCAGGAAACACACGTAGGCGAGAATGGGGAGGAAGCTTAGAAACCCGAGGTGGAGCTAGAGGAGACCTTAAAGGCTTTCTGACCAAAGCCACCCTTTTTACATATGGGGAAACTAAGGTTTGGAAAAGTTATTTCTTGCTCAAGTTTACAGAAGTAGTAAGTGGAAGAGGGGGGTTTGAATCTGGGTTCTCTATCTCTAAACCCAGTGTTCGTTCCACGATGCCATTTTGCAGATGAGGGAACTGGGGTCCAGCGTGGGCTAGGGCTGGATCAAGATCACAAAGTGAGTTGGGGGCTAGAACCAGACCTCCTGATTATAAGACTGGGTTGTTTACCCTGTATCGGTGTTTATCACAGTGCCTTGGAACATGGCACTTTAGAAATACTTGATGACTTGATTCCTACCATGCTGTCTCCTTTTCTTCCCTTTATTTGTATTCATGCACAACTCTGGGAACTCGGGTTTCAGGGCTTGAGCTCCCAAAGCAGCTTTTCTCCCCCGAGGGACACACCTCTACTCCCTTGTTACTCTTTCCAGGCCTCCAAAACCTGCCTATATCCACCCCATTACACTCATGTCCCTGGATCACAGGAGAAGGAGGGGCTGGAGGTTGGAGCTTTGGGCGGAGGATGGAACACATATCAGAGCTCCAAGGGATCCTACATAATAGGCTATCCTAGCAGGGGAGAATTTTAAAACTTTGATCATAGAATATTAAGGCTGGGAGGAAAGCTTGAATGTAGAATGTTTAAAAATGGAAGATAGAATGCTAAAGCTGGCAGGAACCTTAGAATGAGGAAATGAGAATGTCGGAGTCAGAACACTAGAACAGACAGAGTTGGAACTGAAAAGGGCAGGAACATAGTCTACACTGCAGAAAGTAATCTTTGATCACAGAACAAGGAATGTCAGAGGTGGAAGGAATCTTGGAGCACAGAACATAGAACATCACAGCAGGAATGAATTTAGAACACAGAACACAATGTCGGAGCAGGAAGAGGATGTAATACCGGATGCTAAAACAGAACACAGAACACAAGCCAAAAGCGGCCCAAGAACTCAGAATGTTGGAACATCGATTGTCAGAGCTGGGAGTCCTACTAGTCTATCTTGTCTATTGTCCACATTTTATAGATGAGGAGGCAGAGATCCAGAGACCAAGAACCAAAACAAACCTAATCAGTATCTGTTGGGTGGATTTGATAAGCTTTTTTTTTTCCATCCTTGCTTTCTCAGTCAGATGGGAATTGACCCCTTCCAGGGAAGCAATTTCCCCTACACGCTAGCTCTGCCTCCTTGAGGTAGCTAAAGAGCTTCATATTGTAAGTCCTTATCTCATCTCCGCTTCTGCTGCTCCCTCAGAGAAAGCCCTTAGACTATTAAGAGTAGGAAGGATTGGCTCCTCATATCCTGTCCTCAAGAGCCAAGGACCACAGGATCCTCCCACCTCCTCTCCAGTCCCCGGGGTCCCGTTTTCAGCTCTGACTGTTCAACCACCAGCCCAAGGACTTAATGCTGAGAAACTTGGATGTGTGTTCAAAGACCTGGCACGAGCCCATTTGCCCTCTGTCTACTCATCCCTCGTGACTGCCCAGTAGGATAGCTCCCCTCAGTTCTGGCCTCGGCCCCAGCCAATGGGGGGGAAGGACTCTCTACGGGGTTCACACTTGTCAAGTATATCCATCTGTCCATCTTAACTGGTCAACCAGCCCTTCCAACAAGCCAGCCTGTTCTCAGGGCTGAACTCACACTCTCATACAAGCCTGAAGGGCCTAGGAACTGAACGTCAGAGGTTGAAATATATCTCACAGAGCTTCACATCTCACCCCCAAATAGCCCCCTTACAGATGAAGAAAAAGGACTCCTCTAGGAAGGGACCTACATGAGATCACAGAGTGACTTAGTAGAAGAATCCAGACTGAGCCACAACAACCTGAGGGAAGCTGCATTTATATTTTCAGTCCCATTTCACAGACATATCAACCAAAGTCCAAGAGATCAAGAAATTTTCCTCAAAACATATGGCAAGTAAGAGGCATTTCCTGGTAGAGCAGTGTCTCCTGCCTTGCCATGGGAGGGTCAGGAGCATCAAGTTCACAAGCTTCCCTATCTCCCCCTAACACTCCCTGAAATCTGTGGATTTTATCTTTAAATCCCAAGAGTTGAGAACGAGAGTCTTGCATGCAGTAGGTGCACAATAAGTGTCTATTGTTGCTGTGCCCCATTTCTCCCAGTTGTCCAGGGACGACAGGATGAAAACAGACTCTGGTCCCTCTCTGGGGGAGGGGAGATGAGGAAAGGTTCTACTTAGCTTAGAAAGCCTCTTACTTAATGGTCGGAGTAACCCATCCCCTTTCCATAAAAAAACAAACAAAAAAACTTAAACTCACCAAACTGAAAAATGTGGGTGCGGTTCTTGGCATCCCCAATGGAATCAGTGCTGCCACCGCTGTTGCCGGGGGGCTCCTCTTAAGAGCTTGTTCTCCTGGAGCATTGGAACTGAGCCTCTGATTTACCAGCTAAGTCCACTCACAGTTATCCCCAAGTAATCAGGCTGGGTGCCCTGAGGGAGACGCATGGAGCTCGGTTTAGAATGAGGAGGGGCCCCAGGGCCACCTCCCCCCCTGAGCCCCACCCCATTTGTATCTAATCCAGGGGTCCCCCGGCTTGGCACCCCCTCCCACTGCCTGGAGGAGAGATTTCCTCCCAGCTGGGACTGCAAAAGCCACTTGGGGAGGATGAAATCCTGGGTTTCTCTGCCTGCTCCAGGCCTGGCAGTTTTGCTGGTAGGAACAGACACGGGTCCCGGGCCTGCGAGGCTACCCCAATGGGCTCCCCCCAGAACCCCAGCTCCCCGCCAGCCCCAACCGTTCCTGCCTGGGCTCCTCCCGAGGCTGGGGGCCGAGGCCGGGACCGAGTCACTGTAGCCTCCCAGGTGTGCACAGGAAGCAGGCAATCCATCAGCAAGCGCAAGCAAACAGTGACACAGAGACAGACACACGCGGGGACCCACGGAAAGGCAGGTGAGCACCCACACAGCCAAGCAGATGCACTGCGAGTACACGCCCTGAGAGCCCTAAAGATGGCCAAGGAGCAGAGGAAGGCGCTGGGAGCACGTGTCTGCCCTGGCTTGGGGATCTCTCGCCGGGGTCCAGACCCACAGCCCCGCGGGGCTGAGACCCACGCGAGCCCGCTGCCGGATCCTCAGGGGGAGGCTCGCGGATGGCCAGAGAGCCGTGCATGCAAACGCCGGGGAGACGCGGACAGACGAGAAGAGACGTACAGCGCGCAAGCAGACACTCACATGCCCAGGGCTGCTGGCTCCGGGGGTCTTACCGGCAACCGCAGAGTCTGAGGGTGAGGTCCAGGCAGAGCCCTGAGCCCGAGCGCCTCTGCCTCCCTCTCCCTCCTCCTCCTCTCTCTCTCTCTCCCTCCTTCCTTCTCTCTCTCTCTCTCTCTCTCTCTCTCTCTCTCTCTCTCTCTCTCTCTCTTCTCCTCCCCTCCCCTCCCTCTCTTTTCCTCTCTCCCTCTCTTTCATACACAGACATACACGTACGCTTGCAAGCACGCGCGTGCACACACACACACACACACACAGACACACTCACACACTCACACAGAGCCTAGTCTGGCGGCAGGAGGGGGGATGGATGACAAAGGAGGAGCATAGGAAGGTTTCCAGAGGGAGGGGGCGGGGGCGGGAGCAGATCTCATCTCCATGGCAACCATGCTGACCCAATTCTCCAGCCCGACCCGGGAATGGGTTGGAAGGGGAAAAGGGGTGCGGCCCAAGATGGATTGGGGTTCCTTGAGATCGTGTTCTTTCCTCTTTTCTTGGACCACAGGTTGGGACAGATAGCTGGATCCTTAGAGATCATCCACCACCACGGACCCTCCCATCTTTTCACAAAAGAGCAAACTGAGAGTCCAAAGAGGGGAAGTGACTGGACTTAGATCATAGAATCTTATATTTCTGTAAGGTTTGAAGGGCCCTTATACATTCAACAACAACTCTATATATATAATATATGTAATATAGCACCTACTATGTGCAAGGTACTTTGCTTTGTGAAAATGAAATAAACCCTGCCCAAAGAATTTTTTGTTATTTGTTATTTTGCTATTGGTTCACTCCAACTACCTCCCATTTTACAGAAGAATAAACTAAAGCCCACTGAAATGGAGGAAATCAAAGTCACACAGCCAGGCTAGTAGTGGCTCAATCAGGAATAAATTTAATAAAACCCAAGGACAGAAAGGCAGGACTATACAACTTTCTGGCAGAACTGGAAAGGCAAGGTCGGGCACAGAATCCAGGGAATCCGCAATCAGTCTCCTGAACCAGAAGTCACAGATCTGGCCTTTCCCATCCCCATTGCCAAAGGACTTTTTCTTGAAATTAAAGTCATCTATACTCATATGAAAAAAAAAGTGCTCTAAGATAACAGGAAAAGATAATGATAAGTGTTGGAGGAGATGTGGGAAAATGGGAACACTGATGCATTGTTGATGGAATTGTGAAATGATCCAACTATTCTGGCGAGTAGTTTAGAACTATGCTCAAAAGCTTTAAAATTGTGCAGACCCTTTGATCAGCAGTCTTACTACTGGGTCTGTATCCCAACAAGATCATAAAAAAAGGAAAAAGGACCCATATGTGCAAAAATGTTTGTAGCATCTCTTTTTGTAATAGCAAGGAATCGGAAAATACGTGGGTGTCCATCAGTTGGGGAATGGATGAATTAATTATGTATATGAATGGAATGGAATATTATCATTCTATAAGAAATGATGAACAAACTGATTTCAGAAAAGCTTGGAAAGACTTACATAAACTAATGCTCAGTGAAGTGAGCAGAACCATGAGAATATTGTACACAGTAACAGCAAGATTGTGTGATGATCAACTATGATGGACTTAGCTTTTCATAAGATGGAAAATGCCATTTGTAATCAGAATGGATACCGAATACTTAAGGAGACTGAATGTAGATCAAAACATACTATTTTCATCTTTTTTATTTGCTTTTTCTTTCTTGTAGTTTTTCCATTTGGCTCTGATTTTTTTTCTTTTACAACATGACTTACATGCATAATCTGTATCAGATTGCCTGCTGTCTTGGAGAGGATGGTAAGGATGGAGAAAAGGAGGAAAAATGTGGAACTTAAAATCTTACAAAAATTAATGTTGAAAACGATCTTGACATGTAATTGGAAAAATAAAATACTATCAAAAAGAAAGACTCCTTTAGTTCTCTGTTTCCCTCAAGTTCCCAGCCCTCAGAATCGATTTCTCCTTTGGATATTTACAGGCTGGGATTTAGAAGCACATGGCTGGATGGAGAGGCTAGAGTCAGAGATGTCTATTCTCTTCAATTGGGCAAATAGTTATTAAGTGCTTGCTACAGGTAAACCTCTGGACATACTTCTGGGGAATAAGCCCATTTAAGATAACAAAAGCTCCCTTCCTACCCTTGGGGAGTATATAGGTCTCACAGAGACTATGCCACAAATTATTACCTAAGAGTATTAGAGTGTTACAAAATTAAATAGTACTATATGACATCTGAGGAGAATGGTTATTACCCATGTCAGGATAAGGTTTCTTGGAAGAAGTGGCATTTGAATTAAGCTTTTAAAAAGGAATAAATTCAATGGATGGAAGACATTTCAGACAGAGTAAAAAATAGGATCAAAAATTTGAAAGCAAGGTTGGCATAAAATTGCAAAAGAACTTGACAGGAAAAAGAAGCTTGAACTTCAATCTATTAGCAATAGGGAGCTACAGAAAATTTTTGAAAGGAAAAGTAGCATGATTTCCTTGTAGGGGATATTGTGGAAGGCTTGTAGGGAAAACAGCATGGTACAGTGGACAGAGGACTGTATAGGGAATCACAGGGCTTATGTTTGAATTTGGGCTCTGAACACTATTAGCTACTAATGTAATGTATTAAATATGATCTTCACAATTAATGCTGTGAAGTAGGTGCTATCATCTCATTATACAGATTAGGAAATTGAGGCAGAGAGAGATTAAATGATTTACTCAGGATCACCTGTGACAAAATCACTTAATCTTCTGGAATCCCAACTTCCCCATTATAAAATAATGGGGTTGGATTAAATGGTTTCTACCATCTCTCTTAGGTCTAACTATGTATGCTCGGTAAATTTTTTGTCAAGCTACGGTTGCCCCAGAGGGCTACTGAAATTCTTTCCAACTCTGAAATTTTCTGATTCTAATCACCAGGAAGATAAGGATGTATTAAATAAGGGACAGAAAGGAAATGGAAAAACTGGTTGGGAAACTATTGACTAGTACAGGTGGGTGGTAATGAGGCGTTGAACTAAACGGGTGATAGTGGAACTCGAGAGGACAATGTCAAGCACTCTCAGGTAATTAAAAAATCCTGGTGATTGATTGAACATAAGAACTGAGAGACAGGAAAGAGTAAAAAAATAACTGGGATTAGAAACAAGGGAGGATCATAAGTAAGGGATTTATGATTATCTTCATTTCACAAAGGAGAAAATGGGTTATCATCTTTATACAACAGCTAAGCTTGAATGCATTATAAGTGCTTGCTAAACAAAAACTGTGGGCCAAAGAACTTAAATAATATCATTTGTCTTATTTTCAGATGAGGACAATAGAGGCACAGAGAATGGTCAAAGAGATTTGTACAAACAGACATTTAGCTCCACTAGGACTCAATTGGAGAAACTGAGATTTGGTGTGCTTAATTAATTCACAGATGAAGAGATGAGCCATTTAGGCTTTTCAAAAACATGCTTTCCTGAAAGCTACATGAAGCAGGGAATTTTAAGTCATCTGAGGATGAGGAAAGCTTAGGCACAGAGAACAACTTAAGAGAAGATATGCCCAAGTAGTCAATATGGTACAATTAGAAGACCCAAACCTAAGAAATTGAGATTAAGAATGCTTAACTAACTTTCCCAAGCCCACAGTTAATAACATAGATAGAACTGAATCAGGGTTTCTTTCCTAACACCTTTGTAGTCTGAGGACAATAGGACTTTAAGGATCGTTAATGATTAAAATAATTTTGAAAGAGAGAAGTGATGGAGTCTATTTGAAATAATTAAAGGGAGAAAAAAAAGAAGCTTCTTACCCGGTGGATGCACCTTTACTCTTCTTCTCATCATTTTCTCATGACCAAAAGATTTCCTTGAGAAAACAATATTAATAAAGACATGCAGAAAACAAACAAAAAAAAGAAAAAGAAAGAAACAGGGGAGGTCGGGTAACCAGAAAATAGTGATGCCAGAAGGAGAAGCAGGTTTAGAGGAAAAAAATAAGCTTAATCTGGAAAGGATGAGATTGAAATGTGGGACAGGACATTCAGGTGAACGTGTCCTGAAAGCAGGTAGAGTTGTGAAACTGAAGCCTAGGGAAGAGGTCAGAGCTGAAGATGGATATTTAACTGGTTGTATAAAAAGTTCTTTATTTTTATATAACCAAGATTTGGGGGCTTATTTACATGAAGTCATGGAAGAGAAGGAGACTGCCAAGGGAGAGAATATTTATAGTTAGAGCAAAGAGCTTTGTGGACTACTTGAATTTAAGGTGTGGGTGTAAAAAGGGGTTAGCAGAAACAGGGAAAGATGGTCAGAGATATACAGGAAGACAAGAGGAGACTTTCTCTCCTCTTTAAGCCGAGGGAAAAGAAAATACACTTTTCTTTGTCCCATAACTGGGCTTGGGTGGAGTCAAAGGAACTGACACTGGGAACAGGAGAAGTCTTGGCCAAACTGAGCTTTTTGAGAGTCTCCCCCGGGTGAGGTGGGGGGAGGGGAAGTAGATTGACAGCAGTCCGGGTGACAAGGGGCTTAGGCTGGTGGGGCTCCTTCCCCTCCCACCTGACTCGAGCCAGGGCAAAGAGCAGTATAATGTTTTAGAATCCTAAGCTGCTTAGATTCTAGTCCTGGCTCTGTTGACTTTCGATTTGACCTTGGGTAAGTAGATCTTTTTTTCCTGTGTATCAGTATCCTTAGCCACACGATGGGGGAAGGGTTAGGTTGGATGATTTCTAAGATTTCTCCCAGTCCTGGCATTCTACATTTTGTGCTCTAACACGCTGGGGTATCCTTTAGGGGAACCGGTGAGGGTAGAAGGGCTCTCTTTGGGAGCCAGGATCAAGCAGGAGCTCAATGTGAGGGGGCTCCCTTTAAGGGACCCCTGGGTGGGATCAGGAACTGCTGTGAGACTCGAGGGAAAGACGAGCTCGGCGAGTGGCTCTGGGGACCGGGGTCCGGGCAGCACCACGGACAGCGGTTGCCAGGCAGGCTGGCGGGTAGTAGGAAGAGGAGCCGGCAGGGGTCCCTGGGGCTTCCCAGCAGGCCCCCGGCCCCGCCCCCCTCCCCTCGCCCACAAGGCAAGTGATCACAGCTTGCAGCCTCATCAATATTTCAAAAAGTAACTTTCTTCAGGGGCAGAGCCTGCCACAGCCCCCCTCCCCCATGCCCGGGCAGCTTGCGTGCTGGAAGCAGGGAGGGAGCTCTCCCGGCTTCAGCCCAGATCCCACGGAGAGATGGCTCCAGCAGCTTTGGCTGGCTCCAAGTCACCCCCCTCCCCCAGTGTGGGACCCTGATGTCCCGGCTCCCGCGTCCAGGGCTCCTCCCACCAGTCGGGCTGTCACTCCCCTAAGGCACTAGCGGGGAGTTGGGAGTTGAGGGGAAGAAGGCCGGTTTGGGGCTCGCTCTAACCCCTGAGGGTATGGTGGGGGAGGCACTTTGAAGTCTCTAAATCCTCAGAGAGCACACTTTACCTGGAAAAGGCTGCCGAGGCTGGCGGGACCGAGTTGCTTGCCCAAAGTTATACAGTGAGGCTGTAGATGGCAAATTTTGGACTAGACTCCAGCTCCTGGTTCCTTGTTAAGGATTCTATTCTGTTCATGGAGCTGGGAGAGGAAACCTGGGATAAGAGACTGGGAAGGGAGAAGGAGCAGAATTTCTTCTTCTCCAACTTTGTTCCTGTCATTTCTTTGCCTTTTCTCTCCTTTCCAAATCTTTTTGTTTTGTTTTGTTTTTGCTGAGACAATTGGGATTAAGCGACTTGACCTGGGTCACACAGCCAGGAAGTGTTAAGTGTTTGACATCAGATTTGAACTCAGGGCTTCCTGACTTTAGGGCTGGTGCCCTATCACTGTGCCACAGAGCTGCCCCCCAAATCTACAGGAGCTCACCTCCTCCAGGAAGCCTTCCTTAACTACTATAACAGCTCATAGTGAACTCTCCTTTCAGCTACCACCACCATGATAATTACAACAATGTACATTTAAGTGAGCTGCCCTGACGTGTAGGCTTCTTCCGCTATTGGAATACATGCTCCCCAAAAGCAAGTTCTAGGTCATTGTCTTATCCATGGCCCAGAGGAGACCTCAGAGCCCAGAGTGATTGACGACTAAGTGAGCTGGGAGGTATAGGGGGCTCATTATTCTTAAGCAGCAGCATGATGTTAGAGAGCCAGGTCTGGAGTCAGAAAGAACTGAGGGTAAATCTAGTCTCAGACACTTTCTAGCTGTGGGACATTGGGCAAGCCACCTGATCTCTGTTTCTGTTTCTCAACTTTAATTATTATTATCATTATTAGGCAACAAGAGCAATGAGAAAATCTTAACCCCTAGAAATTACTTAAACCATCTGGTCTTGAGAAGCCCTCCACGCTGCTTTCTTCAGGGCTGAATTCTATGGGTTGGAAGTGGGAGAATCTGAAGGGGGAAACAGTGGTTAAAGCTGGGTGAAAAAAAGCCCCTTAAGTGTGAACATAAGGAGATAACTGGCGTAGTCTGTAAGTCTCATGATGGGAAACTATGGAGAACATTTCTCCAAGGCCACCTGACATTCCTCCGTGGATTCAGGCCAGCCTAACCTCTCCTTCTCCAGGACCCCCAGCTTCATCAACAAGGCTATAACTCTAGTCCTGGGAGGGAAGCTGGAGAGGAAGGAAGCCTCGGGGAATAGGTCCCCTGTGAGTGGACCGTGTGTAAACAAGGCTGTTCCCAGGGGTTCCAATTGTTCTCCATCTTTGTCTATGGAGAGTTGTGGAGGGAGAGGAGACCAGAGGAAGGAGGCTGGGAATAACAAAGGCCACAGGTCTATAGGGAAGAGCAGAGGCCTTGTTTCTGGACCTTAATCACCATTGTAAATCCCGGCACAGCATGTGACCGGCTCCTTACAGGCAGACTCATAGAATCACAAACAATCAGAGCTAGGAAGCATCTTAGGATTCAATTCCATTTAAGAAACATTCAGCACCTCCTATGTGCAGCGTGTTGACACTGGGTGCATGGAGGCAAAAATAAAATCATCCCCCCCTCTATAAGCTTACATTCTACTGGAACAGAGAACATAAAATGTCAGAGCAGGGAGGACCCACAGACCATCTGTAGAGTTAGAAGGATCTGGAAATCAATAAGTACGAGCCAATCATTTTATAGATGAGGAAACTGAGGTTCATAACGGGGAAGAGGCTGGCCCAGTCAGTTGCAGAATAGATATTCCAACCCAGATCTTCTGATTGTTAATTAAGGGTTTTTATTACTACTTTGAAAGCTGAATATACCGTTCTCATTTAGTCTTCCATTCCCCCTCACAACGTTGAAGGAGAGGGAGGGAGAAAGGGAAAGAGAGAGAGAGAAAATTAGCTTGTTAGCCTCCTTTGATTGATGGGGAAACTGAGGCTAGAATAGGGAGATGAGAGAACCTGAAGTCCCAGAGAAGGGGAAGGCAGAGAACAGGGAGGGGCAGAAAGGGGACAATCAGGCCAGGCTGAGGTGAGAGCACTCACATGGCGCTAATGAAATAAAACCACCAGTACACCCCCCCCTTCCCCACCCCAGCCCTCCCAGGGGACCCTCTTGGCTCCAGCTGATGCAATGCTCAGGCTGGCTAATTGTTTTTGTCTCCCTCCTTAAAGGGCCCACAGTCTTCAACAATGATATCCCTATTATTCATCTCCCCACTGCACCACCCCCTATATAATCCTGCCTTCCCCGACCAAATAGGAGGGGGCAACAGCAAGCGTCCAGATCTGAGATCTTTGTCCTAGCTCTAAAATTCTGTGTTGTATATTTTATTATAGTCCTTTCAAGTTCTGACCTTTTTGTAAACCTTAAAATCTTATGTAAATGTAAATTATTATTATTACTATTATTTTACAAGGGGAGGCCCCATAGCCCTATTTCCTCCTTCCCTTGCGCTTTGGGGTTCACAAAGACTCTGAGGGCAGGACTCAGGCCTGAGTCCTCCAAGGCTGGGGATTCCTTCTCTAGCTCAGGGGTGCATAATTTTGAGTCCACTGAGAGGTTTCAAGGGGCCTATAAAGCTGGGGGGGAGGGGAAATCACCTTTATTTTCACTTTCCCCATTTATTTTCAGTAAATTTAGCATTTCCTTCAATTATTTAAGAATATTATTCTGAGAAGGGGTCTTCACCAGGTTGCCCAAGGAGTCCAGGACACAAAAACCTGAAGAGCTGCTCTAGCAGGATGCTGGAGGGGCTCGACCAGTCTCTGCTGCTGAGTAGGACCTAGATGTCTTCATACAGCCCCACTCAACCTCAGTGGCCTAGGAGCAGCCAGCCTATGTCCTGGTGGGCTGGACCAACGAGAGGGCCTGACTCCCCAGCCCCTTGATCTGAACAACTAAGAGTTTACAGGCCACTTGGGGATGGGATTATTCTTGGTTCTACGGGAGCAATGGGTAGAAGATGCAAGGAGGAAGATCTTGGCTCATTGTAATGAAAAGCTTCCAATAATCAGAGCTAATGAGAAGTGGAATGTGCTGGCTAGGGGGACAGTAAAATGCCAGCTCCTGGAAGTCTTCAAGCAGAAAGTTTGGCTGATTACTCTCTAGGTTGAGCTCTGGGTTCTAAGGACTTTCCTATCCTTCTCCTGTTCCCTTTTGTGTGTTGCCTTCCTTCTTTATTTTATTTTGCTGAGGCCAATTAGGGTTAAGTGACTTGCCCAGGATCACACAGCCAGGAAGTGTTAGGTGTCTGAGGCTGGATTTGAACTCAGGTCCTCCTGACTTCAGGGCTGGTGCTCTATCCACTAAGCCACCTGGCTGCCCTGCCTTCCTTCTTCAGAATGTAAGCTTAGGGGGCATGGACCATGTTTTCTTTTGGCTTGTGTTTATATCCCCAACATTTGGTACAGTACCTGGTACACAGTAAGCATTTAGTCAATGCTTGCTGCTTGCCTGTCCAATGGCTATTTGTTATATCTGCCTCCAAGGTTCTGAAAAAAGCCCTTTACAAGTCTTAAAGCTCTACATAAATGGAAATTATTACTATTATTAATATTAGTTATTGTTATAGAGGAACTTCCTGTTCAGGTATGGGTTGTTGAGAAGTTCTTTCCAAACCCCAGCCTCTGTGATGCTATAAGAGTGGCTGCCATTTCCCTCATGAGAGGACACTAGAGGATCCAGGGAAAGTTGTCTCCATACCTCAGACCCCCTTCCTCCCCCCCACCCCCAAGTCTTTGGTCTGCTTTGATATCCTGGTTCTGATCAGAAGCACCTGTGACTTACTCCTTATGAACCTGCCTTCCAGAGTCCATGGACCAGACTGGGGAGTACAAACAACAGAGGAATCAAGAAAGATATCTTATTGGAGAGAGCATTTGAAAGTAGCTAGAGGGTTCCAAAAGGCAGAGGTGAGGAGGAAGAGGTTATCAGGAATGGAAAAACGAATTGTAAAAAGCCATGGAGGGAAGACCTGGAATGCCATTTGGGGGGAATAGAAAATAGGTCCATTGGGCTGGAAAGTAGCACGTACTGGAGAACGCTATGATCAATTACTCTGCAGAGACAGGTCGGAGCCCAATTGTAAAGTAGCTATGCTGTGGTATTTGTATTTTATCCATGAAATTCCTAGGGAGACAATGAAGCTTTTGGAGCAGGAAAGTGCCGCTCTCCAATGCCCATTGGGTGGAGGCTCCTTTCTCAATTCCCTGCTTTCTTACATCTTTGATCTAGAGAATTTTTCTACTTAAGAATGTCAGCTGGGAAGAACCTTAGAATTCAGCTCATTCAGGATGCCAGATCTGGAAGGGCCTCTAGGTACCCAGATAACAAAATGGAGGAGGGACCATATCACAAGGAATTTTAGATCTGGGAGGGATCTTTAAAAAGACTGAGCTGAAAGGGACTTTAGAACACAGAATGTCAAAATGGAAAGGGTCCTTAAAATAACCGATTTTATAGCTTATTACCATCTGCTCATATTGCCGGTAAGGAAATTTAGGCCACGAGAAGTGACTGGCCCCAAGTCACCCAGTGAGTTAGTAGAAGAACTAAGCTTGGATCTTGGGTCTCCATCCCACTTTCAACCCATATCCCAGACATAATTCTTTCTTCTCTTTCATAGCTAAATGATAATCAGGCACGGAAGAAAGCATGTCGGCCCCAGACGGCGTCTCCTGGAGAAGACATGGATATGTATAAGGAGAATGAAATGTGTGTATTTGGGGAAGGGGGAGTAATTCACATTTTAGACAGAAGCTCAGCTGGAGATAGGAAAGCAGATAGAGGTGTGGGCAAGGACAGTTTAATCACAGACCAGGCTGGCTGCTGGGGTTAGCCTATAGGGCTGAAAAAGGGGAGAAACAGGAGATGAGTGAGGGCATTCTGCAAGGATTGGGCCTGCTCAGAGCCAGGGAAATCTAGCCTCAAATCCTGACTGATAATCCAAGGCCTTTGGACCCAGAGTCCCCAGGCTAGGGACCCTCCTCTCCCACTGGTCCAACATCTCTCCTCTCTGGAGTCATCTCGCACTACACATGTCCATCCCCCCAGGAAGCTCAGGCTTTATTATCACAACCTAATTGGCTGCTGGCAGAGGTATCAGCCGGGTTGGGAGGAGGGAGTTTAACCTGCTTGTGACTGGGCCTTGGGGAACAGAAAAGGGGCCCTGAGGCTTCAGGGATGATGAGATAGTG
Source organism: Antechinus flavipes (assembly GCF_016432865.1). NCBI lineage: Eukaryota > Metazoa > Chordata > Mammalia > Dasyuromorphia > Dasyuridae > Antechinus > Antechinus flavipes. The sequence continues at coordinate 566,799,544 of NC_067400.1, forward strand.
ATAGTGGCCTTCATCGGAAAGAGAGGGCCTATACTTTAGGGGAGACTCTAGGACCTGCTTGCTTTCCTGGGAATTATCAAGCTGATGGAGATTCCATCTGGGCCAACACCCTACATCTGAGAAGGATTTCTGGGGACCTGAATGTTACAGAGAAGGATTATTTACTATGGGTAGTATCAAGCAGGAAAAGCCCTCAGAGCTGGTGGAAGGGGGGGGTCTCTTACAGACCCCACAACCCAGGTAGCCAGAGAAGATCTCAACTGTGACAGTCTCCCCACCCCCCTCAAACTAAATGTACAGAGAGCAGGTGCTCAGTTTGAGGGGGCAGCTAGATGGAGCACCAGCCCTGAAGTCAGGAGTTCAAATCTGGTCTCAGACACTTAACACTTTCTAGCTGTGTGACCCTGGGCAAGTCACCTAATACCAACTGCCTTACGCCTCCCCTTCCCCCCCAAAAAGAAAGCTCCATTTGAAAGAGAGTGCTCTATTAGCTGTGATCTAATGACTTAGTTTCCCCAAATGCAAAATGGGATTAATGATACTTGGACTGATGACTTCCTGGAGTCGTTAGGAGGGTCAGATGAGTATCTGGCAGGTGTTCGTCCAAGCTGAATGCCATCAGAGATGGGGAGCTCACTATCTGCTAATGAAGCGCTATTGATGGAAATGGGGGCTCATGTTAGCAATGGGTTGAACTAAAACTTGATTAGCCCACGCCCAGGATTTTGGGATTATCAATTCATTTTGTCCTTGTCCTAGGGAAGGTGCAAAATACATAGAAGACAGAAGAGAACTGGCAGAATCTGAAGGTGGAGAAGACTTGGAAGGTCATTTAGCCCCAAACCCTCATTTTACAAATGAGGATAATGAGACCCAGAGGGGAGTTACCGATGGCCCCACAGAAAGCAGCGAGCTCCCTGACTGAAGTCCAGGACTTTTTGTTCCCATTATTGCATAATGCTTCTCAGGACCAGCCTCACTAACCCAAACTGGAGCTCGACGATGTGGGGGTAGCAAGGAAGAAGCAGATTTGGTAACTTTTATCCTGTCACGGTGCCACATCCTGCTCCCACTTCTCATCCTCCACTGGACTCGTTCCAAGCTAGTTCCCTTTGAGTCCGTTTTCTCCCTAACACAACCGCAGCCAAAATCATCCTCTGGCTTCCCGAGAAGGGACTTGGAGCCCTTGAGCGCGACCATCTAGATGCCTCTGCTCCCAGTGAATGAAGCCAAACCTCCTTCTTCCCCCAGTGTCTCGAGAACCAGAGGACCAACGGCCGCCGCATCCCTCCCCTGCGGGCCTAAGAGTGGGCACGCTGGGGGAGTTGCCCAAGTTAGGCAAGGAAAGCTGGCCGCACCTCTCCGCTTTCCCCGGAGCTGAGCCGGGGCAGCCCCTGGGAACCGAGGACCCTCAGCTCTGTCCGTAGGTCGGCCGCTCCCTCCTCCCCCTCCCCCATCTTCCTCCTCCGCTTTGGTGGGCCCAGCTGGGGGAAGGAGAGGAGGAGAAGGGAAGAGGGAGGACGGCGCTTTCGGCACCAGAGAAAGTAGCTGATCCGCGGTCCCCGCGTTTTCCCCGGGAAGCTTTCTAAGAGCTTTATAAACAAGACAGCTGTTGCCAGCTTCCACAAGGGCTCGCACCCGACCTCTTGGGAGGCTGAGGATGGTGAGGAGCGAGACCCTCGGAGACCCCCAAGGGGGCGCCACGTCCCCTCCCCCCCACCCCACCCCCCACAATCCCCAGCTCACTCACCAGCGCCGGCGCCGCTCGGAGGACGCACGCCCCCAGCCCCACCTGTGACCCGCCCCGTCGCGGCCAAAGTCGCTTCGCAGACTGGGCGGGGCAAGACGGGCGAGGCGGCGGTCGTTGGCCAATGCTCCGAGGGGCTGAAGCCAGAGCCAGACTGCCTCGGTCCCCGCGCCCTCCCCGTCTGCCGGCCATGTAGGGTTTGGGGAGGAGACCGCAGGGCGCAGCGGCGGGGAGGGACTTGGTACAGTCTTTCCTCTGAGCGTCCCGAACGGAACAAAGCGGGACGGGAACAGGACCGCGGAGGGGACGACCCGCACAACTCCGGCTGGGAGTCCCAGCCACCACGGCTGTTCCAACCACTTGACTTAGTCTTTTCGACTTCTCCCCTCGGCGAGGGAATTTTCCATCTTAAGTCACTCGGGATCCTTCCTTGGCCTTTCAACACCCAACCATGGGGCCCACCTCCTGTTTATGGTTTCTCTGCCCCTCCATCCTCCACTCCCCCATTCTCATCCACGGGCAAAAAGCTCTAGGAAAGGCGGCGAGGGTCCTGCCCCGGGGAGAAACTCTTCAGAGAAGAGTCGGCTCACAGTCCCAGCCCTCAGCTCCTGATTTTGCCGAGACAGAAGCGGATGCCCTGGAAGCAGACGTGGGTCCGAGCCCAGACTTTGCCCCCCGTTTGTTTGTGTGCTTCCCCTCCTAGGTCTCGGGCCCCCGGAGGATGCTTTAATCCCCGCGCCGGCTGGGATTTCCCCAGTCTGGGCGCATTAAAGAGCTCAGCCTGGAATCACCGGTCGCGCTCTCCCCGTGGCCCCCGCAAGCAAAGCCTGGCAGCGGACCTAACCCCCAGCGGCTCCGGGCCCTCCCGGTTCCGGAGCCGGGCTGACACCGCGTGGGTCCGGGAACTGGCAGGTGGTGTTCTGGCCTTGCCTTTTGCTGCCCCCCCGCGGACATCACCGGGATTGCAGACCTCGGACTCCCGTTAAGGTTGCTGCTTCTCCCATGGGGCACTAGATCTGGCACTGAACCTGGCCTAGAGGTGCGCCCCATTTCCCAAGGTTCCCTGGAAGAGTCCGTCCCTAGGATTTCCCTTTCATACTGCGACTCCCCAAAGATCGCTACCACTTAAAGAACTTGATAAGATTAATAGCTCAACAACAAGCATTTATTAACATCTCAGTGTGTCAAATGCTAGGATACAAAGGCAACACCCCCCCAAAAAAATATCACTGCCCTCGGGGGCTCACATTCTAGTAGGGGAGATCTCATGCGGACAACGCTGTACAAATAATATATAGACAGAAAAACTGGGTATTGGCCCAGAGGAAAGGCAGAATATTATGGATGACATGGTTTTTTGCAAAAGTTGGGATGTTAGATGAGACTTGAAGAAATCAGGAAGAGACTCTGATGGGCTTCCTCTTCGTTAAGGCTTTTCTAATAAAAAAGATCTTATGATTATTCTGAGTATGGCTTTCTAACCATTAAAGACTTTTCTCATAAAAAGATTGTGTGATTATTCTTATTATAAGATGAAGAAACTGAACCTCAAGGAAGGCATGTGGGTTGCTCAGGCTCATAAGCTAATTTTTCTCAGCACTGACTTGTCTCCTTTCTCATTTCTATACTAGATGACTTAATTTCCGTTCTCTGCCCCCAATCCCTTGGCCTGGCTCTTGGGTTCCTGGGCCCCGAAGACCTGATCCAGAAACACATTTCCATCTGCAGGAGTCTATGGTTCATTCTAGTATGTACAGAGATGCTCCTAAATGGATCTTCTTAAAACCTGGCTCTTGAAGCTACTCTTCAGTAGGTCCCCATTACTATCTGAATTAAATCCAAATTCTTTTGTTTCCTATGCATAGCTCTCCACAATCTGGCACTGTCTTTCCTTTCCAGTTTTCCTTGTTACAATGCCATGCTTCAAACTCTGGGTTCCAGCCCAACTGGCCTACTCATCATCCACTTTCCAAGACCTGCACTCTCCTTAATGCTGAATCTTTGATCACTTTGTTCTTGCTCTCAGAAATGCCCTTCCTTTATCACCTGTTGCATTCCTACCCATTCTTAGGAGCCCAATTCTTAAAGGCCACTTCCTTTGAAAAGTACAAAGTTAAGAGAAATCTGGGAAAATCTAGGTCAGAAAACTTTCAGTTCTCCAAATTTCCTTTATGGAAAAAAAGACAAAACATTGCCTCAGAGGAGCAGAGATAAGCAGGAAACATGGGGTACAGCAGTTGTCCTCCTAAGATAATTTGAGAAGACTCCAAGAATGTCCTGACTTCCAGGGGCTGGCCTTACAGGAATATCATAGCCAAGTTTCAAAGCTCCCAGATTAAGGAGAAAATATTGGAAGCAACAAGAAAAAAAATTTATATCATGGATATAAGAATTACAGCTACTACACTGAAGCACTACAGGTCTTGGAATATTATATTTTGTAGATGTAGACCCAGCAAAGTTAAAAAAAAAAAAAAGAGTGCTTAATGAATTAAAAAACTTTCAGATATTTATGACAAAAACTACAGAAAAAAAATAACAACAAAGTTCAATTGGAAGAAAGAGTGGTTGATTATTATTATTTTTTTTTTTACTTTTTTGTTGAGGCAATTGGGCTTAAGTGACTTGCCCAGGGTCACACTGCTAGGAAGTGTTAAGTGGATGAGGCCAGATTTGGACTCAGGTCCTCTTGACTTCAGTGCTGGTGCTCTGTCTATTGCATCACCTAGCTGCCCCTATGGTTGAAAATTTTAAAGAAATCAGGGATAAAAGATGTAAAGAAAATAGATTCAGCAGTATCAGACCTTATACTAGGTTATAAAGTGAGAGCATTTTTAAAGTGTAAAAAGACTAATTTTGATTATTTTAAATTAAAATTATATTGTGTAAATAAAACTTATGTAGCCAAGAACAGAAGGAATGCAGGAAACTGGGAGAAAAAAAAAAAAACTTTCATAGGCAATCTCTAGATTAGGGCGTGATTGTGTTGGAATATTTGCTGTGGGGTAGGAAATGAAAAGTTGGTTGGTGCAGAAAAATATGGAAAGACTTGGAGTTATGAAGATGCTATCCACCTTCGAGGAAATAAGCATAGTATGGTCTTACAGTATGAGTGTTTATGTACATATGTGTTTATATTTAGAGATATCTATGTGTATATATGACACATATATATTTATAATGTATATCTATGCTTAAATATAGCTTTCTTGGGGGGAAGAGAAAGGAGAGGAAAAAATAAAGTAAAAATGTATAACAGAGCAAAAGAAAACCAACAAGGTAACAAAGAAAAGCTAAGTAGCTTTGAAAACAATTTGTATTTATTGAAATGGAAATTTATGGTTTTACATTGAATCCTCTTCTCTCTTATGGTCTTCTGTGTACATGGCAATGCTTTTTTTTTTCTTTTCTCATTTTGTATTTACATTTTTTTAATTTACCAAAAAAAAAAGGCACAAAATTGGACAAGCCTACTTTGCTTATTATTTTAAGGAGACTGAGAACAGGATTTTATTCTTTCCTCAAAATAGTCTTTTGAGGTAAGGTATTCTCCCCCATTTTAATGATGAGGAAACTGAGGCCCAAACATGGAAAGGTATTTAATGGCAGTCAGGATTAAAGGAAAGACTCCTTCCTGATTTTCAACCCAAGTATCTTTCCATTGGCCCCTGTTGTTTCTTCATGGACATGTGTGCTGCAAGCAGTCAAGTGGCTTGACATGAGGGCTAAATTTCTTTATCCTGGGGGGCAGTATATATCTTTCTGGGTAGGAGAGGAAGGCAGAATCCTTTCTCCGAGATAGCAGAGGCTGCCAGTCCGTGATTGAGCTTCTCCCCAGCCAGCCTCCCTAGTCCTCATTCCAAACTGCTGTTAGAGCTTGGGTTTTTGAGCTTGAAGCTACTACTAAGACTCCCCCTGAATCCCTTCTACCCTTGTTGAGGGAGGGACAGGGCACCTTGGGCCCGAGCTGGCCTGCCTTACTGCTGGATCTGTGCCTGAAGTATTGATTTAAGACTTTCTGGGAGCCATTCTGCAGGCTCAGGTTTCAGGATCTGATCCATCCCACCCTGAGCTGTTTGAACAGAGCCTATTCCCTTCCTGGCTATTAAGACTTCCTGCCTCCCAGCATTCTGAACCCCTGCCAGCACCCTGCTCTCAGCTTCCTCCAGCTAATAAGCCTGATTTTGCACTTTCATATTTATTGTCTCATTTGATTTTCATAATGACTCTGGGATGAAAGGAAGGGCAGGGCAAGAGTTATTTTCCTCCAGTCCTGGGTTGGGATTTTTTTTTTCCTTTTAGATTTGGAGAAATTAATGCCAGAAATTGAAACCATGGCTTGTGCAAGGTCACACGTTGAGCCAATGACTGAACAAGGCTCTGGAACCCAAATTTCCAAGATCATTTCTGATATTTCTGACATGTTTGTTAGCTTGGCAATCTCCTTCTGTGATATTGATCAGAAGAGTTCTGCAAAAGCCCTTTAGGTTCCAGACCCCAATGTTTGTGATCTGCTGTCTCTGTCACTAACTCCCTGGAAAGCCTTGGATAAATCACTTAAATCTCAAAACTCAGCTTCTTTATACATTAAAAAAAGAGGTATGCCAGAGATATGTAATATGTACATGAATGTGATATATATATTACGTATGTTCATTGTGTATATGTATTTTATGTGCCTGGTGATTTCACTTCCACACTAATGCAGATCCATAAATCATCTGTAACTTATTATAAGGAGAGAGGCCTGGTGTTCTGAGGAGTTAAGTGACTTGCTCCTAGTATATATCAGAAGCAGGACTTCCTGTCTCCAAGCCTATCTTCTATTTACTAGACATGTTGTCTTGCAGTATTATTATTGCAACAATAATAATGGTTGACATTGATAGAGTATCTCAAGGTTTGCAAAGCACTTGCTATCTTGTTTGATCCTTAAAACAATACCTGGAGATAGGTGCTGTGGTCATCCCCATTTTACAGATGAGGAAACTGAGGGACAGTGCATTTAAGTGACTTGCCTGGGGTTATATATGTAGTTAAACAATACTGGGAGATAGGTGCTATTGTTATTTCTATTTTGCAGATGAGGAAACTAAGGCACAGAGCATTAAGTCCCTAGGATTACATAAATGTAGTTGAATGTCTAAGGTAGGATTTGAACCTGGATCTTAATTGAGTCCAAGCCCAGCCCTTTATCTGTTGAATCACCTAGCTACACCACTTCATTTGGCCTTCACAAGCCCATTATAAGAGAGGTGCTAGACTAGGAAACCGACTGCCCTGGCATTCATCTGGAGGGCTGTGTCCTGTTGTGAGCACCACCTTTTTGGTCAGGTATCCGCAGGAAGGCGAATCAGGATGGTCAGAGGTCTGGCCATTAACATAGGTGGACCCTAGGACTAGTTAGCCTGGAGAACATTCCGGGGTGATGTGATAGCTGGATTCCAATACTTGAAGGCCTCTCGGTTGTTGAAAGGCTTTTCTGTTTGGCCCCAGAAGGAGACCCAGGAGTAGTGGATAGAATTTGCACAAGGACACATTAGGCCTGATGTCGGGAAAAGCTTCCAACCTCCAAGTGAAAGGCTTCAGATGTCCTGGGAGCGGGGCTCAGGGAGGACTGCTTGGTGCAGTACTGCTGAGGGGATCCTTGCTCGAGGGCTGGGGGTTGGTCTCTATGATGGCCTTTGAAGATTGGGTCACTTGGGATTTCTAGGAGCAGCAGGAATGATAATCATTTCCTTCACTGACATCCTCCTCAAATTCCTTAAGGATTTCTGAGAATGCTGCTTGTAGAACAGGAGCTCTGGTAGGTTTGACCAAGCTGGAAAGACTTCCAAGATGGGCTTGCCCATGCATCTCCCATCTTGGATCCAACCCTTTCAGATGCCACTGATATAACTTAAAAGTTCTGCAAAAGGGGAAGTCCCTAGAACTGCCTTCTGGGCCCTCAGTCGGGTCCCAGTGGGTGAAGAGGATTAGCAGTGGCAGAAGCATCTGTGGGCAAGGGGAAGGGGAAGACAATGCAGGATCAAAGGCATTGAAATGGAAGGTGATGGACACTTAGGGAAACACCATTATTCAGTTTGGCTGGGAAACAGGATGTTTGGGAATGGTGGGACATATAGCTAGAAAGCCACTGCGGCACCAGATTTTTTAGAGTCTCCTGAATATCCGAGTCTAGCTTTATCAAACCATTTTAAAAATACTTTTTTATTGATATCTTTTTTTTTTTAATTTTACCTATATTTCTAAAAGTAGATTTTGAGCAGGGGTAAAACACAACCAGAGCTCTGTTTTAGGATGATGAATCTGAGAGTGAATATAAAATCCTTTTCCACCTCCAAGAAGGCTAGGTGTTTTTTAATATAAATGTTTTGTATAACTTCACATGTGGTTTCTTAATGGGGACTGGGAGTGGGGAGAAGGGAAAGAATCAGGAATTCGAAAGTTTGAAAAAAACAAATGTTAAAAAAAAGAGATTAAAAAAGTTATATATCACAATAAAGTATGCAGAAAGGGATAAAGAGAAAAAAGGTCCACAAAACTAACCAAGATATAAAAAAGATTCTGGAGTCAGAATGATGCGAGTTCAGTTTCTGCTCTGGTCATACTATCTAGGTGACCTAGTTAAGTCACTTAAACTCTGTCCACCTTGATTTCTTCATATGTAAAATGGGGACAATAATAGAACCTATCTCCCATGGTTGCTGTGAAGAGAAGAGAACAGGAATAAGTATTTATTAAACTCCTCCTGTATGCTATTTGATTAGTTTAAAATGCTGTGCAAAAGCTATTATTGCTGTTGATCCACCACACTCAGCTTCCAAATGTCTCCTCTTATGACTCCACTGTTTAGAAACTCTCAGACCTATTTCCAGCCTCTATGATCAGGCTTTAAACTCCTTCCTTCCACTGCCCCTTTCTATGGATTCTATGCTCCTGACCAACCACGTGACTCAGTTCTTTGAGCATCTCCCTTCTCCCTCCCCAGGGACGACTGCCCCTCTCTGCCTTTGTTTACACAAAGGAATTCCTCCACCCATCCCTCTCCCAGCACATCAAAATCTCTTGCTTTGAGGTCTAGTATGGGAGACGCCTCCTCTAGAAATTTTCCTTCCAGTTTCTCTAAGTTTGAAGGGAGCTTCCCATTTTTAGGAAGTGAGAACATTTCATTTGTTCCTCACCTAGCATTTATCCTCTATAAAAGGAGATTCTTTGCCTCAATCTCAATTGCTATCTAGTCTTAATCACTGAATGGGTGTGCCCTTAATCAACTTGAGATGTGAAAGATGTGTCTTCTTTGAAGGCAGAGACCACGTCTTATTCATCTTGGTCTCTTCCCAAGTCCAGCCAGAGATCTTGGACATATGGGACCCGTGATGAGTGCTGACTGAAATTAAGGGATTTGGACAGGTAGATAGATAGAGCCTCAGCCCTAGAGTCAAAAGGACCTGAATGACCTAAAACACTTACTAGCTCTGTGACCCTGGGCAAATCACTCAATCCTCATTGCCTCCAAAAAAAATTTAGTGACTTGTTCAAGATCACCTTGCTAGTCAGCAGTAGGGCCTAAACTAGACTTACAGAAAATCATAGGTAGAAGCCTGAGAGAGAGTAGCCCTGAACAGGACCACTATGACACCTCTGACACAAATAGTCATACAGTTACTTAGAGACCCACAGATTTAGAGATCCCATTCCATTTTTACATAGTTCTGATTTTTTAGGAAGTTATTCTTTCTACTGAGCTGAAATAAACCTATAACATGTGGCAGATTTTTAGTGTTAGGAGAGACCTCGATGGCTTATTTATTCCAACCTTTGCCCAGAAAAAGAATCTCTATTTCAACACACTCAACAAAAAGTCACCCAGCCCATGCATGGAGCCTTTAACCCAGAGTTAGCCCGGGACATCCCAAGGCAGTCCATTTAACTTTTGGGTACTCTTGATTGTTAGAAAATTTATCTGACTTCAGTCCTAAGTTTTCTCCTTGGGTAACTTCTGCCCACACTGCTCTGGGTTCACACCTTTGGTGGCCAAACATAACATATCTGATCCTTCTTCCCCGTGGCAGCTTTTCAAAAAATTTAAAGACAGTTATTGTGTTTCCTGGGTCTTCTCTTCTTCTGGGTAAACAAATCCTCTTTTGGCAGGACAGGGCCCTTCACTGTTCTGGTTGCCCTCTGGATATTCTCTCCAGCTTATCAGCTTCCTACAGAAACGGTGGCAGAAAAAACTCAACTCATTTTCCCTGATCTGTTTTGCCCAATGCAGAATGCAGCAGAACCATAGTCTTTTTGTGCCATGATTATGACTCTCTTAATGCAGTCCAATATTGCACTAATATTTTGGCTGCTACATGATCTTGTTGCTTCACATTGAGCTTGAAGTCCATGAAAACCTCCAGATTTTTTTTTCCCCAGTCAATTCTCTCATTGGTGTTTGTTCTGCCCTCTGGGGCCAAATTTAATCCCTGTTCTATGTAACAGCCTTTCACATACTTAGTTTTATAAGAGAGTTCACGAGACCTTAGAAATCATCTATTCTCTCTCATTTTACAAATGACAAAACTGAGATTAAATAGGTGAAATAACTTTGCCAAGATCATAGGAGTGGAGAAGGGATTTGAACCCTCTTGCTCTTTGAACCCTGCAAATGTAAGGCTTTTTCATTTACCATGTTGCCAACAAGGCAGGTTAAACATCCCTGTTAATTCCTTCAGTTGCTTCTTGGCTAATATGGTCTCCAATCCCCTTCCCACCCCATTGTTCCTCTTAAAAATAGACTTGTCAATGTTATTCCTACAACATGGGCCCAAGGGCTGAACTTAATTCTCTAGATGGGGCCTCATAATGATGCTCCCCCCACCCAGGTAGAAAGCTCATTTTCCTCCAAGTGCTATAATAGAACTCCACCTCTTTGCAAACTCTCACTGCCCCTACAGTCCACACCTATCATCAGATCCCCTCATTGTTTATTGTCATGTAATTACTTCATAGGTCATCTCTCTCCAACTAGATTTTTAAATCCTCCAGGGGTTGGTATTATTATCTTACAGTCAATAACATTTTGTACCTGCTATGTGCCAGACATTGTGATGGGGATAAAAAAAAAAAAAGTAGTATTACTATACTGTAAAAAATGACAAGCAGATTGATTTTTAGGAAAACATGAAAAGATCTGCATGAAATAATGATGGGTAAAACAAGCAGAACCAAGAGAATGTTATATACATTACAGTAATATTGAAACGTAACTTAATAAGCTATTTAATATGATTATTAAAATCAACTATGAAAAACTTATGAAGGAATATGTTTTCCACTTCCAGGAAAAGAACTGATATATGAAATTTTATATTGCATGGGTCCACATCTATCTATCTATCTATCAAATATTAGTCTTCTCTAATGTTGGTATGGGAGGAAGACAACTCAATGCAAACTGTTAGTGATAACAACAGCAACAAAAGATAAGTCTTTGTTCTCAAGGAGCTCACAATAGCTAGCTGAAGAGATGGAGTTAAAGTTCTCCAGGAGGACCACAACATGGAGGAGGTGACGCTGTGACATGCAAGTGAGTTGAATGTCAGGGAGGGAGGCAGGCTGTTATGATCCCTGCTCCGAGGACTTAGGCTGATGGGTAGCTGGAGCAGGACAAAAGCTAAGCAGAGGAAGGCACACACACCCATTAAGGGAGATAACAGTATTTTAGCAAAAACTCAAGACTTAAAAACCAGAATATTCCTTCCAGGGTGATAGGAAGCAGATTAAAAACAAACAAACAAAAAAAACGACAAACCCTCACATCTGAGTAATGCTTTAAAGATTACAGAGTATTTATCATCCACTATCTCACAGAGTCTCCTATCAGTCCTAAGGGAAACAAGGTAAGGGCTATCTCTTTTCCTTGGACTCACACAGTATTTTGTTTTATTATGGACTACAGCTAACCACGCTTGCATTTTTGTCTTTCTCTCCTGCCTCTTTCTTAGGGCTGTTTTGAAGATGGTATTGTATAAATGTGAGCAATTATTTATTTTTTCTGGAATGGAAAAATAATGACATAGTACTTAAAGACTCCCTGAACCTATTACCTCATTTGAGCCCGCTAATCACCCTGGGAAGGAGGTGTTACAGTAATTATCCCCATTTTACAGATAAGACTCAGAAAAGTTAAATTATTTGCTCCTAGACCTGAGACAGCTGGTAAGTGTCACAGGTGGGATTCAAAGCCAGGTTTTCCTTAGTTCAAATTCAAGGCTTATTTTTCCTTCCAGTTTTAAATTGGTGCTTTTAAAAAATGAAGACAGCTATTTATATGCTCTCCCTCATCAAATCTTTCTTTTTGTATAATAAAGGAAGAGTTAAACATAAGTAACCAACAAAATAAAAAATCTGTTAATATTTTAATCTATGTCTCTGCTGAATGGAAATGTATTAATGTTAGCTGTTCTTTGGAACTAAGGTCATTCATGGAAATTTATCTGAATTCAGCTATCTTTTATTGTTTTTATTTACTGTAGTTATTGTACAAGTTATTTTCTTATTTCTGATTTCTTTACTCTGTATCACTTTATATGTCTTCCTGTGTTTCTTTGAATTTCTCCTATTTGTTGTTTCTTATATCAAAAACATGGCTCACATGAAAGGAATGAGAGATCAAATATAAGATGTCTATAAATTTCCTTTGAGAAAAGAATTAGGAGGTATTAGACCTGGTTAGCTGCAAATTAAATTATAAGAAATGAAATACATATTTTTAGCATATGTAATGTTACTCATAATTGATGTGGAGTCATTTCTCAATCAAGCTGTCTATGCATGGTAAGCCCATAGACTTGTAGGGCAATGAATGAATGAATGAATACAAAACTAGGAGAAATAATAAAAAATGAGAAAAAAATATAAGGAGGAATTAAAACAACCTGACATACAAAGAAGTTACTAATGTGAAAAAATGGGAAATGGATGAAGGAAAGGATATCAACACTGATTATAACCATTTTAGACATAGATTTAAATGACTTACATCAACTGTCATGATGAAGAAACCAAATGAGCTTAAAGCCTGTGTTCATTCTGTTAGCAGTACTAGGGATACAAAAATAAAAAAGTCCCTGTCCTCAAGAAGGGGTTTGATAAAATATATTGGTAGGCAAGGAAATATACAAAATAAACACACAATGATAACAGGGAGCACTATAGGAGATTCAGAAAAGGTTTCTTTAAGAAAGGGACAATTTAACAGTCTTAAGGAGACCTCACCAAAGGCAGAGTGAGAAAGAAGAATATTGTAGGCATAGGGGAAAACCTGCAAAAAGTCTGGGAGGGAGATGTAATGTTATGTGATCAGAACTTAAAGAGTGTGTGAGGAACAGGGAGGTATAATCAGCTTGGAAAGATAAATTGGACCTGGATTAACAGGGGTTTAAAGTGCTGAAAATGAATTAGGAAACCCTTGTGATAGACCGGGCAAGCTGAGGAGGCCTTACCAAGTGCAGTGGCCATGTGAATGAGGAGATGGGGATAGACAGAAGAGATTGCTGAGGTGGAATGATGGAGATTTATTTGCCAATAGATTGTAGCGAATCTAGATAACTGAAAAAAATGGCAGTATCAACAGAAATAAGGAAGTAAGGAGATTTAGAGAAATATGCCATGGAATATCCAAGAGATAGCAAACAAGCAATTGGACTTCTCACTGGGGCGCAGGAAAGGGATGAATGAGAGCTATGTAGATTTGGGAGTCCCTGCATAGAGATGAATCCATGGGAGTTGGAAGATCAGCAACAGGGAGTGTATAAAGGAGAGGTCCCAGCCCCCACACAAGCTTCAGGGTACAAGAATTAGAGCAATGGCAGGGATGTAGTAAGAGAACAATGTCAAAAAGGCACAGTGAAGAGGAAGGATTCAGGAGGATGTGCTCTCTGCAATATTGCAGAAAGGTAAAGAGGTATGAGGACAGAGCAATAACAGCACACAAATGGTAGGATAAAGTGTTTATCATACTTAAATGGCAAAACAAGCCCTATATTTTCATGTTCAATTCCGTTCTATTTACAGTTAGATTGTGAGCAACTCGAGGGCAGGAACTGTCCTTTGCCTTTTTTTGTATCCTTAAAGCTTAGGACAGTGCCTGGCACATAGTAGGTGCTTAATAAGTGGGCTTTGACTGGCAATGTATATGGAAATGCTTATTTAGTGTTTGTTAAATTTATTTAAAACAATGAAAGAGCATTTTCAGGCCAAATAGTGCGAACAGAAGCTAGATTGTAAAAAGTTGAGAAGTGTGTGGGAGGTGAGAGAGTGGAATCAATGAGCACTTTTTTTTCCCTAGGAATTTATTGCTTAAAAAAAAAAAAAAGGAGAAACATTGATCAGTTGAGGGGTTGGTAGGATAAAATGAAAAGTTTGTTTGTTTGTTTGCTTTTACAGGCTGGAGATTTATAGGCATGTTTGTATATGGCAGGGTAGGAGCCAGGCAATAAAATGAAAATCAGAAAGACTGAAGGGATAAGTTCTTGAAGGAATGGGAGGCTATGGAACCAAGAGCCCAAGTGAAGCAGTTGGAATTAGCAAATATAAGGACTATCTCATTGTCTGAGGATGGAACAAAATAGAAGAGGATGAGGGGACTTAGCAAATGTTTGATCTCCTTGACAAGCAGAGAGATGTTAGTCAAGAACAACACTGGTCGAGAATATAAATTTGTTTATAAAATGTTATTGAAGATAATGTAAAATTATGAGTAGTATCACATCATAAAACAGAAATCTGTGGGAAATAAAAACTTTTGAAGAAAGCTTATTGAGAGACCTAATTCAGCTATCATTCCGGGGATAGTTAAAGATGAAATTAGAAGGAAAATAGAATAAAGATGGAAAGACCTGTAAAGGTTCTTTTTTTAATTTTTTAAAAAAAGAAATAATTGAACTAAATCACATTATCTTCAGAAGAGGTCTGTGCTGAAGGTAAGACAATTTTGAGAAATCTGAAGAGATCAGTTCTCAAGGTATCTTGAGAAGATACCAAGATATAGGAAAAAAAAAAAATTCTGGGACTATTGTTACCAAAGGGGGAACAAAAAGCAACTAAGAGAAGATATTAAGTTTTGGCTCATATACTTACTTTCCCATCCATATTAAATTTTTATGAGAATCTGCACATGCCTTAAAGACAGTGGTTAACAACTGGTCCTCTGGGAAAAAAGTATAATAGACTTTAAAATTTCACCTTCTTTCTTTCTTACTTTCTTAAGTCTATAATCAACAAAACAACAAATCAAGTTCTGGTTTGTGGTATTTTCTGATTTCCAAGATATAAATACTCACAAGAAATTTAACAATGAGTTTAAAAGCAACTATTGGAGCTAGTTCCAGCATACCCTAGATTGAAGGCATATTTGATGAGGGTACTTAAAAAAGGTTGGCTTTTACAAGTTATATTCCAAAGTAGGCCTTTTTTTTCCCCCTCCTATCTTGTAATTGATTAAATGAGGCCACGATCCAACCAGAATTCTAAAGATTGCCTGGTGAAGACTGTTACATTTTTATTTTTGCAAACATTAGGAACTCTAGCGTTTCTGTAATGAAATCCATTGATAAAAATCTGACTCCCTTCAGTGCACACTGGAAAACATCCAGTGGGAAAAAGAATGCTCACTGTCCAGGATATGCAGCTGGCAACATACAGAACTACTTCATCAGCAAATGTCTCTCACACATAGAATAATTTTTGATTCCAGAGTTGAATAGGGGACCAGACTGGATTTTTTTTGGGAAATTGTAAAGTTCTTTTAATGATTATAAACTTCTTTTGAAAACAAGTTTATTCTGTAATTTAAATATTGATACTCTTCAAATGATGCTATATAGTTTTAAGTCCTGGGATAATAGTTTCTGAATAGAAAATTAGCATTGTCTAGAAGTTAGTGGATGGGGCAGGGTGGGCACAAATAGGGTAAAGCATATTATTAATAAGGAATTATAAAGTTGTCAAAGAAATGTATGACCAGAAAAAAAAGGGTTGGCCATAGAGTAAAAATGAGGGATAACTAGTAATCAAAGTATGAGTAAACAAAGATGCTCATACAAAGTATGACATCTAACTGATGTCAGTTAATCAATATGCATTCATCAGATTTCTACTATGTGCCACAAACTGGGCTAAGTGCTGGGGATACAGAGAAAGGCAGTCTCTGCTCTTGAGGAGCTTGCAGGCTAATGGTAGAGACAACACACAAATAACCAAGTACCAACAAGATACAGACAGGATAAATTGGGAGATAATCAAGAGATAAGGCAGTAGAATTAAGGGGAACTAGGATTGAATTTGGCACTTGAAGGAGATGAGGAGGAGAGAATTTCAGACCTGGGGGATAGCCTGAAAATGCCGTTTGTGGAATGGCAGGCCAGTGTAACTGGCTCCAAGAGTCTGTGGGGACTGAGGGCAGTGTAAGGGCAGGCGGCCGGACCAGCAGATTATTGCAAAGGTCAAGCATAAGGAGGGGACGATCTGGGTCATGCTGCAGCGGCAGTAGAAGGGGGATGCTGCAAAGGTGAAGTCTACAGGCCTTGGGAGCTGAGAATCAGTGAAAAGTCAAGGATGATATTTGAGCCTAGGGAACTGGGAGGATGGTGGAGTCCTCAACAGTAATAGGGAAATTTGGAAGGAGTTTGGAGAAGATAATGAGGGTAGTTTTGGACAGGTTGAGTTTAAGATATCTACAGGACAATATATCTAATAGCGACTCTTAGTGATGCAAAACTGGAGGTCAGCAGAAAGGTTAGAGCTAAATAAATAGATTTGAGAATCATCAGCACAGAGATGATAATTGAATCCATGGGAACTGATGAGGTCACAGTGATAAAGGAAAAAGAGAAGATGGTACCAGACAGAGCCCTATGGGACACACCTAGTTATTAGCAGGTATGACCTGGATGAATTCACAGCAAAGGTGCCTAAAGAATGGTCAAATAGATAGGAGGGCAAGAAGAAAATAATATATCAAAAACCTATAGAGAACTGAATAGTGCAGTGGATATAGTAAGACTCATTTTCCTGAGTCAAATCTGGCCTCAAACACTTACTAGCTGTCACGCTGGGCAGGTCACTTTATACCCTGTTTGCCTTAGTTTCCCTATCTGTAAAATGAGCTGGAGAAGGAAACAGCAAACTGTCCCAGTTCTCTGCCAAGAATACCCTAAATGGAGTCACAAAGAGTCAGAATCGACAAACTGGCAACAACAAAGCAAGAAGAGCCTATCAAGGAAAAGAAGGTAGTTTACAGTGCCAAAGACTGCAGAGAGGTCAGGATGTGATAAAGCCTTTGGATTTAGAAAGTAAGTGATCACTGGTGGTGTTGGAGAGATTAATTGTGGCTGAATGATGAGGTTGGAAGTCATGAGAGGAAGAAGAAAGGGGTAGCATGGTCATATGTGGCCTTCTTATATTTGGCCACAAAAGCAGACAGATGGGAGGAGAGTTAGCAGGGATGGATGGGACGAGTGAAAACTTTTTGAGTATAGAGAAAATTGGGAATGGCTGTAGAAAGAAGGGAAGCAGCCAGCATATAGGGAGAGCATGAAAAGAAATCAAAAAGTGAGGATGAAAGAGGGAATAATCTACTGGAAGAGAGGGGATCACTTGTGCATGGAGAACCATTAGCCTAGGCAAGAAAAGCTACCTCTTCATGTGACATGGGGTGGGGGGAAGGAGTGGGGGGGAACTTAATGTTGAAAGGCATCTGAAGGACATGAAATGAGGAGAAAAGGAAGCACTTAAGTTTAACAATAAAATACGAGGCAAGGCTTTCAATCAAGAGGGTTAAGGGAAGGGAATTCATGGGAGGTCCGAGGAGAAACCTAGAGGTTTAGAAGAGCTGCTGTGGTGAAGTGTAAAGAATCTACAACGTAGATCCTAGCATACCGCGAGGGTTAGTGAGCTCAATCAGAATGGTTGCTTGAGTCATCCAAGGCTTAAATCCAAGATTGGTGATGTGAGACAACAAGAAACTCAAGAAAGCTGGTTCACCAACGAGTCAAGCTAGGGAAAAGGAGAAAGGGGCTAGTACAGGGAGAGAACTAAGGAGTCAATCTATCAGAGACAATGGTGTAGATGAGGAGCAGGGTTTGGTAGTGGAAGGTAGAAGTGGAAAGCCAATAGACTGACCAGAGAAGAGAACTGCAGAGCTCATAAATATGGAGGTGGTACATTTGTGAATGATCAAGATTTGTGGGTGGGCAGATCAAGGATATGACCATCTTGTATGGGCCTAAGGTGAGGTGAAAGAATGGATCATAGGAAGTGAGTAGGTTGAGGAAGAGGGACATTAGAATGTCATAAGTATCAAAATGTGTGTTGTTTCTACAGTGAAATTAGAAGTTGGGGATCACATACAAAATCTTATTTGGTATTCAAGGTCTTTTAATATCTAGAGTTCTCCCCCCTCCACCCCCATTTTCCTGCTCGTCTTATACTTTACTCTCCACCACATTCTGTCCCATTCAGTGACACTGGCCCTCTTTGCTAAGGGTTTCTTGACTCCAGATATTTCCTCTGGGAGTGACTGGAAAGCATTCCCTGGCTTCCTTCAAATCCCAGGTAAAATCCATTTTTTTAGTTAGTGTTCCCAATTCCTTTGAATTCTAGTGCCTTCTGTTTCCTATTCATCCTGTATGTAGCTTCTTGGTATGTATTGGCCTTAGATTGTGAGCTCCTTGAAGGTAGAGTGCATGGTGTGCCCCTTTCTAGCTCTCCAGTGCTCAGCACAGTACTTAGCACCTGGTACTCAGGAAACATTTACTGATTGATAGGAGAGAACAGATTGTGATCCAAGTAATGAACTCACCGAATTAGTACAGAGAGAATCTTAGGAGATCTGTAGACAAGTTACCAGGATTTTGATTGAGGGTTAGCGTTACTTGTAGTGAGCTGACTAATTTTAATCTATTTCTTCATCTGTAAAATAGGGTAATTGTTAATAAATTTTATGAATTGCATTAATATGTAATTAGTATTAATGGCACCCATACAACATATGGAAGGTTACAGAACTATTATAATTGTTGTTAATTCTAAACCAAGCCGGTTGGACCGGTAAGGCACACCCCTCTTGTCCAGTTTTATGATCATAGGGCAGCTGGGTGACCCTGGACGGGTCTTTGCCACATTCCGGAGAGGGAATTTCCCCAGAACACCTCAAACAATCTCAGTTTCAGTGATTTGATTTCTAAGCATGTCATGTCCCCAGTCCTTTTCAGTAAAAAGGGAACAGACCGGCTCAAAAGTCTCGAATCCGGATAGAGAAACCGGGAAAAGGCAGAGAACAGCTCGCCAGGCCCCGCCCCACGACTTCCGTGAAGGGGCGGAGCCACAAACATATCTCGCCCCTCCCGCTGCCCCAGACCTCTGCACGCCCCCCCAACATCTCGCGAGACTTAGTTGCCCGCTTCTGCGTACTACGTCCCTCCAGCAACCAAGGCGCCAAAGGCGGGGGGGAGGAGGGGGGAAAAGGGGAAAGTTGGGGGGGGGCCGAAGGGGGAGACGGTGCGAACGGCGCGGCCGCCATCTTGTTTGTGCCCCCGCTCCGCGCTCTCTCCGTTCTCCGTCACTCATACACCTCCCCCGCCCCCCCCCGATCCCAAGCCGGACTTCTCCACGGCACCGGGACACGGCGGCGGTCTGAGTCCTCTTCCCGGGCAGCCAGCGGCGCGGCGAGTGAGTAACGGGGGGAGCGGCGGCGGGCGGGCTAGGTGTGAAGGCGGCAAGAGGACAGGCCTGAAGGGAGGAGGGGAACCCGCCACGGCTCCCGGGGCTTCCAGACTTGGCCTCGTAGATCTGGCCGTCCCGCTTCCTTCCTCCCCCCCTGCCCCGTGCCGTGCGGTGGTTTGGTCCGGCCCCGTCCCGCTGTCCCGCGCCGCGCCGCCATGTTGTGTCCTCGCGGGGCGCCGCCGCCTGCGCTCGCGGTGTCCGCGCGCCTTTCGCCGGCCCGCGGGCCCTCTCCCATTGGCGGAGGGGCCGGCGGCGGCGGCGGCGGCGGCGGGGGAGGAAGGGGGGAGCCTCGATCGTGATTGGTCGGTGGGGAGGAGGCCGCGGACCTGGCGCCTTATTGGTCGCGACGGCTCCGGACTGGAGGGGGAGGGGGCTTTAGGGAAGTGAAGAAGACTAGGGGGTTCGAGTTTGCTCTTCCACCCTCTTTGACTTGGGACTGACCCATCGCTGCGAGAGGGCCCCCACGGCGCAGGCTTGAGGGAGGCCGTCAGGGATGAGGAGGAGCTCTAGCGCTAGAGATGGGGAGTCTGCAAGCATTATTGGTTCTAGGGTATCCACTCTTGAGGGTGTTGGGGGACCACCCACAGTGAGAGTGCCAGGCATAGAAAGATATGGAGTGGGGTACTCCAAAAGGCCTGTGTGGTTTGGGGAGGTAAGAGTAAGAAAGATGTAAGAAAGACGCCAGTCTTGTATTGTGGAGGAGACCACAATAACGGGTGGGTACATTGGGTATGTGGGGGGAGTTGTTGGGTTTTCCCCAGACAGAGGAAAGTCTCAGTTTGAAAGTTGGGAGTGTTTGTTTAGGCCCTTGCCTGGGTATAGGGGTATGGGGAGGCAGCTGTCGGGGCAGTGCATAGAATGCCAGATCTGCAGTCAGGAAGACCGGAGTTCCAATTTTGCCTTTGTTACTTGGGTGACCTGGGGTCTTGGAACTGGTGTTTGTTGAGGGAAATATTAATACCTACCTAGTTGGACATGGCAGGTCTTGGAGAGCACTTGACCTGTATCGCGCGGCCTCTTGCTTACGCCAGTCCGCTTCCTCTCACTGGCTTCCTAGATCTGGTTGAGTGGCTAGGACACTTTAAGGGGTGCTGCTAGGGCTGGGAAAGATGGGCAGTCAGTAAAGCAGAGAGGCCTCCAGTGGTGCAGAGACACTTGGTCTGTTATTTACAACAGGGAGTGAGACTGGGTCTTACAGGAAAAAGGGTTGCCAGTCCAAAGAGACTTAAAGGGAGCCTTGACTTGTCTGGATTTATCTCTGAAGGGCTGGGGTGTAGCATGAGAATGTCCCTACTGCAGAAAGACTGTCAGAGCACCCCAGACTGGGGAAAGTGCAGCTTGAAAAGCCATGATATAACTAGAAAGACCAAGCAGAGGACCCAGCACCTAGCTCTTTGGTTTTTCTTTTTGACATCTTGAGCTTTCTTGCTTGCTTGCTTTTGTAATTAGGGTTAAGTGACTTGCCCAGGTGACAAAACTAGAAAGTGTCAAGTGTCTGAGTTCAGATTTGAACTTGGGTCCTCCTGACTTCAGGGCTGATGATTTATCTATTGCACCACCTAGCTGCCCTTTTTTCTTCTTTGTTTTTAAAAATACTGCCTTAGGAACAAAAATAACCTAACACATAACTTCTCTTCCTTACATAACAAGACTTGACAACAGTTTCTGGTTCATATTTCATGATGAAATATGACTCTACTCTTCTTCCAGTCCAAAGTTTTAAAAAACCATCGAGCAGGGGGCACATTCCAGCTGCACTGAATCATACTGGCTCAGGTTGATTTCAGAAGACTCATAATAAGCCACAGGGACAGGTCAAAACACATTTGCACCCAACTCGTGAGTTCCATAGGGACAGCATTTACTGGGTGGTGCTTTTTATCTCCAGTACAGTTGTAAATACCTGTGCTTTTAGTCCATTTTCAGATGAGATTTCCAGTCTTTGGGTTAATGCCCATGAATGCATCTGGAATTTGGGAAGGAAAAGGGAATGGAAACTGTAGTAAAGTAATAAGATTATTTTATTTTATTTTTTGCTTTTTGCTGAGGCAGTTGGGGTTAAATGATTTGCCCAGAGACACACAGCTAGGAAGTGTTAAGTGAGGTCAGACTCACTCGGGTCCTTTTTTTTTTTTAAATAACTTTTTATTGATAGAACCCATGCCAGGGTAATTTTTTTACAGCATTATCCCTTGCATTCACTTCTGTTCCGATTTTTCCCCTCCTTCCCTCCACCCCGTCCCCCAGATGGCGAGCAGTCCTTTACATGTTGAATAGCTACAGTATATCCTAGATACAATATATGTGTGTAGAACCGAACAGTTTTCTTGTTGCACAGGGAGAATTGGATTCAGAAGGTAAAAATAACCCGGGAAGAAAAACAAAAATGCACATTGTTCACATTCATTTCCCAGTGTTCTTTCTTTGGGTGTAGCTGCTTCTTTCTAGCCTTGATCAATTGAAACTGAATTAGCTCTCTTTATCGACGAGATCCACTTCCATCAGAATACATCCTCAAACAGTGTCGTTGTTGAGGTATATAATGATCTCCAGGTTCTGCTCATTTCACTCAGCATCAGTTTATGTAAGTCTCGCCAGTCCTCTCTGTATTCATCCTGCTGGTCATTCCTTACAGAACAATAATATTCCATAACATTCATATACCACAATTTACCCAACCATTCTCCAACTGATGGGTATCCATTTTCCAGCTTTTAGCCACTACAGAGAGGGCTGCCACAAACATTTTGGCACATACAGGTCCCTTTCCCTTCTTTAGTATCTCTTTGGGGTATCAGCCCAGTAGAAACACTGCTAGATCAAAGGGTATGCACAGTTTGATAACTTTTTGAGCATAGTTCCAAATTGCTCTCCAGAATGGCTGGATGTGTTGAACTCAGGTCCTCTTGCCTGGTGCTCTGTCCACTGTGTCACCTAGCTGCCCTCAGAACAGCAATAAGATTTTATAGATTTGGGTCTGTTTCAAGTTTTGCACATGGATTTTACTAAAGGTTGTGTTTTTTTCATGTTTGAGTCTTCTATATGAATGCATTTTAGAGTTGAACATAATTAAAATTTATAAATTCAGAAAATGTCAATTAAGAACTTACTATATATTTTGCTCCTTTTAGAAAGAGAAATACTGCTTACAGTATTTCTATCAACAAACATATGATAGATCTTAAGTATGGGAGAAAGGTGCACACAAAAATATTTTATGAGGAGAGGAAACAGGCATTTGATTGGGGTTCCAGAGGGTGAGATTTAATAAGTAAAGGGAGAGGGGACCATAAGCATAGATTATAAAGACAGGGAATTGAAAATGGGGAATTCATGTGGTGTACTGGTAAATGGTTAAGATGCAGTGATCTTTAGAAAAATTGTTAACACATTTATGTTTAAGCTGCATTATTAACATTTCCTTCATTGCTTTCTTAAGTCTGGAAAATAAACAAAATAACAAATTCAACTCATGATTTGTACCATTTTAATGTTTCCAAGCTTATAATTCTCACTCTGAAAATTTAGTGGTAGTCTCAGAAGCATGTATGAGCTGGCTCTTATGGTTTTGAACCATTATGAGTTCTAAAGTGACCCTAGCACCCTGTGTGTGTTCTAAGGACAGAGAATTGGTCTGCCTGATGGACTGTGTGACTTAGTGTCCCAGGAGAGGTCAATTGGGAACACATTTAGGAGACTTGGAATCCTCAGCAAAGGAGTTTGAACTTTAGTCAGAGTAGACAATAGGAGACAATTCATAAGAAGGCAGAATATAATGGAAAACCATTTGGTTTTGGAGTCAAGACCCGAGTTCCAGAGCTTATCTATTCTGAGTTCCAGAGCTTATCTACTCTGTGTTCCTGGGCTAGTCATTTCTGAATGCAGAAGCTTACAACTGTTTTGATAATTTTTGGAATGTCTTGTACTTGGCATAAGCAAACAAATAAATGTGGATTGTGGCAGCTAGGTAGTGAAGGTGATGGATTGCTCAGCCTAGAATCAGGAAGATCTGAGTTCAGATATGACCCTAAAGGCTGTGACTTTGGCAAGTAACAATCTCTGCTTCAATTTCCTTAGCTGTAAAACATATAGCAGAAACCTGGTAGGGTTGTTAAAAGAGGAAGTAATAATTGTAAAGCTCTTAATGCAGGGTCAGGCACATAGCAGTACTATATAAATGTTACCTATAATTTTCATTAAAGGTAGTATGGCAAAGTGAATAAGGGCTGGCCTTGCATTTGGTAAGATGGGTTCAAGTGTCCCCTCAGAGGATGGTTGTGTATTCTTGACAAATCACTTAGCCTCTCAATCCAACTTTCATAAGATTTCTGAATCCCAGACTGATCTTAGTTGACAGAACTTTTCATATTGAAAGCTCTCTACAGTAATGAAATTAAATGACAGATCTAAATTTCCTTCTTTTACTCTCCCTCCCCTTTAAAAAAAAAAAGGACCGTCAATGAAGACGTGCTTTATAAGAGGGGGTAACCCAACTAAGTCTGTTGATAAAGAAAACTTTGGATTAGAAGGTACAGGGCAGGTCCATTGTGCAAGACTACTATTGTGACTGATTCCAGAAGGGGCCATAAAGAGAATTTCTAATAAGTAAGAAATAAATACCAGCTAGTTGTAAAATGTGCTGATGAAATAGAATTTTTAGGATTTGGGAAGTTAGAGAACACCACTTTCAGAAGCTTGGAGGTCAGTAGTGATTCCACTTACAGAAATTGTGAATTCAAAAGAAGGAACATTAAGTTTAGGAAGAGAAATAATGAATTTGGTTCTGAAGATGCTGTGTTTGAGTTGTAGGTAAAAGATTATAAGAGCAGAGCTTCTAGAGCTGGAATAAACCTCAGAGGTCATCAGGACCAACCTCCTTATTTTAAAAATCAGGAATCCAGGTTAACAAAGCTAGTGAGGATCTAAGGCAGGATTAGAATTTGAATTTCTGGATACCATATTCTTTAGGCAGAGGAGAATTCAGGATTAGAGAAAGATCTGGTAATTATTTATAAAGAAGTAACAGTTCAATGCATGGGAGGAAAAATTATTAAGGGACAAAATCTTAGAAAGAAAAAAACTTGCAGAATATCCAATTTCAAGGTCAGGAAGAAGATGAACTAAACAGATAATCATAAAAGTAACTAGAGAACCAAGAGAGTTAATATCTCTAAAATCAGAGGAAAGAAACTGGTAGTATCAAAGATACAGAAGCATCAACAAGGATAAGAATTAAAAAAAAATGGTTTTTGAAAGTTTTAATAAATTTGTGGTTGGGATGGAAGCAAGCAGCTAAGATAGAAGTGATGAAGTGAATAAGTTTGGCAGTGAATGGGAAACATACTGTCATATTTTGGTTGGTTTAGAAGGCTTTTTATAGAATTAGGGGACATCTTAGTCCTAAAGAAGACATGTTGTCCTGGTTAGATTTGAAGGATTCAGTGGTAATATTGAGACCATGCATAAGATGGAAGTTTATAATTGGTTTTATAAGCTAGTAACTTGGTCTTGGAGTGGAGAAAATTTGGGTTAAGTGCTACCTTTAACACACACTGGCTATGTGATTCTGGGCAAGTTACTTTTAGTGCTTAAGGCTGCTAATTTTATAAGACTATAAGTTGCAGAATAGTTACCATTCTCATTTGTAGAGTTTCCTCATTAGGGATTCCCTAAAGCTATGAAGTTGGATATGGCAACAACAAAGATAAAATGAAGGCTATGCAAATAGTAGGTGAGGATTCTAAACATTTGCTCACTATGGGTAAGGTGACAGGATTTGCACACTGAACTTTGCCATTCTCTATATGAAATAAGTAATGAGATCTTTAAATATGAAAAAAAAAAAAGATTTCTATCCCAATTCCATATTCTCTTAAGTCTAGGGAAGGTTTAAAACAGATGTATGTGGAAAGAGCACTGAGTTTGGAGCCTGGATTTGTCAGAAATGGCACCATTTCTGCCACTTCTTACCTGTGGGACTTTGGGCAAGTGATTTAACGCAACTCAGTTTCCTTGTCTGGGTAGAAGGAGTGCTAGTTTTGGGGGCAGAAGAACTGATCTTGAGTCCTAGCTCTGTTTTTTTACTACCTGTGTGACTGGGCAAGTTTTTAGCTTTCTCTAGGCCTTAAATTTCTCATCTTTAAAATGTAGTGAAGTGAAAGGGTCTGACTAGAAGATGATTAAAATCTGTTCAAACTCGAGTGTTCTTGTTTTATATCAACTGTTCTTACTATATATAGTAAATGTCTTGACTAAAAGCTAATCAATTTTTGATTGTTAATGGGAAGCACACTGACTGGTGGGGGTTCTTGAGCTACAAGGATACGATAATATCTGTATCTTTCTGTGTTTTTCTTTGTAGTTTTATGGATTTTAAAAATTGCTCTCCCATAAGCATATAATATTTATAATAAATAAATGACTTGAGCATCCTGTGATCTATATGAGTCCATTTCAGCCTTAATGAATGTCCTCCGATGCCTTAGCAGAGTCTAGAAGTGACATTGGATTTTCAAAGGTTGGGCCATCCAAACCCAAAAGTCAGCTTAGTTAAGTTTTAAGGTTCTTACCACCAGAACATCTCTTCAGGTGTTGGGGATTTTTTTTTTTTTTTTTTTTGGTACCAAAGTTTATGAATTCTGTCTTTGAGAGGCCTGTTGAACTTTGACAGTGGGGGAATACCTATATTGAGGAAAGTTTAACTCTTTTGAAGTAATCTAGTATAAGAATTTGTTTGAGAATGGCATTCAGAAAAGTCTATGTATGTGTGGGGAAGACCTAGAAAATTTGGGCTTGGGGCAAGTTAGTTATCCTCTCTAATCCTCATTTCCTCAACTGTCAGATGTAAGTAATAATCCTTGAACTGTCCTACTCACAGATTGTTTGGAGGAATCCAAGAAGATAATGAATGTCAGGTACATGGTAAACCGCACAGAACTTGAGAGCCTCAGCTACTGCTTTTGATTTGACCAGCTTGTAGAATTAGTAGGCCTTCTTAAAGGCATGTTAATGAATAACTAGCTTCATTTTCCTTAACAGTTTGGGTTTACTTTTGAGCTAATACTGAACTCATTCCAACCAACATTTCTTTAAGTGGCCACTTTGTGGAGCTGGGCAGCACTTTTGATAATATTTATTCATGAAACAAACTTCCACCCATGCCTCCTATGTATAGGACATTGAAAATACCAAAAAATTTTGTGGAAAAGAATGGTTGGATGGAAGGGATCTGGGTCTGACCACTCCGTGATTACTATCACTGTGTCATTTAGCCTTGATTTTATAAATCATTTATTGTCATATATAGTTGTTGTGGGAAAAAAATGCTTTGTAAAATCCTAAAGTATATTGAGAACCAGGGACTCAATGAGAAATGTGGGAGCACAGCCCCTTCTCTGAGGAGGGCATGCCATGCTGGGTGGCCCTGTGCCAGTATCTCCCATGTCATACAATTGATTCTAAAATTCTTAAGCGAAACCTTGAGAATGTCCTTGTATCACTGTTTGTGACTACCTCTGAGCACTTCCCCTGTGTGAATTCTCCATCAAATAATCTTTTTGGCAAGTGTATGCTTGACATTTAAACAGTGTGGCCTGCCCAACAGAGCTGTACTCTCTGCAGTAGAGTTGAAATGCTTGGCAGTTTAGTTTGAGTAGGACCTCAGTCTCTGGTACTTTGTCCTGCCTGGGGATCTTCAGATTCTTCCTGAGACAATTCAGATGGAAGCGATTCGGTTTCCTGGCAGGGCGGTGGTATTCTGTCCAGGTTTCACAGGCACACATACAGAGCTGTTGTGCTGACTTCATTGTTGTATGTATGCTAGGTGAGATAGAAATGAGGCAAAGAATGACCTTTTTCATCTAGTCAAAAAAGATTATTCTTGGAGGGGAACAACCTCGGATCTAAACTGGTTTAAACTGAAACAATCATTATTTATAGGGAAAGAGAAGAAGAAATGGTCTTTGTTCTCAAAGAACTTGCATTTTACTGGAAAATACCAAATCCGTTAGTTCAGAAATGCAAATGCGTTTGAAATGGCTAAGAACAATGATCAGTGTGTAGCAGAGTTCATCTAGGAAGATTTCAGAAGAAAAAGACAGAAGGACTCAAGCAGCAATCAAGTTTCATTCTTGGGATCTTTTGAGTCAGTAAGACTCACAGAGCTGGTGCTCCTCATCACCTCAGACCTGCATTGCTAGAATAAAACTAGCATTTGGCTCTGTGGGTGGTCTTTGACTTTTTTCCTCCCTGGTGATCCCCAAAGCCAGTGCCTGACTTGGAGTAAGGGATGTTAACTTCCCTTGGGGACTGGAATTTGGCCTTCCATGAGGGGTAATCCTCCAGGCCTGGAGCACTTGTTCTCTAGCATTCTCTAGATTCTGACCTGTGCTGGGAGAGGGCAATGGGAAGAACTGAAGAAAGGTCAGGGAATTTCCTTCTCCAGGGTCTTACAAGTGGCTGCTGGTCATAAGGTTATACCTTAAGTGAACGCAATTTGAATGTTGCTGTCTGTGTCTCTGTGTGTATGAATATTAGATCGCTTTGGAAAAGACACCTGAGGTGGGAGATGAGCTAAAATTTATAGTCTGATGCTTTGTTTTCATGCTTAGAGTTGACAGGATAAACAATTTGAAAAAGAGTAGCCTATCAGAAGGGTTTAGGGATAGAGAGGTGGTTATGCTGGTCTAGGCAGGAAGCAGTGAAGGATCTAGACTGTAACCTTGAGGCTTATGGAGATTGAGGGAAGAGTGAACACCAGCAGAACTACGAAAGTAGATTGGATAGACCTGGGAAGTAAACATGAGAAGTCAATGTGAACTCTCAAAGAGAACACTGAAATTTCTCCCACTATTGTAGTCCAGTAGTTAGGAGGGGCTTGGACAGATTCTCTATCCTCCCTTAACTCCTGAATTAGCTGGGCTCTGCTCAGATTAGATGCTTTTGAAGTAGCTACTGAATTGAATTGAATTCCCTTTTTTAGTAGTAGAAGTCAGAAGACCTGGATTCAAATTCCAGCTCCAACACTGATTGTGTAACAGTAGACAAGTCACTTCATTTCTTTGAGATTGTCTAAGACGGGAATGACACTGCTCTTAATATTGTAGTGCTATTGTGAAGACTGTTTTGCAAATTACAAAGCAGAAATGGAAATCTTAAATGATTTTTTAAGAAATATGTACTTTTAAAAAATTTAAGGAATGTTGTTCTGAAGGGGAAAACAGAATTAGAATTACTATTGTATCCATCAGATGTGTGTCAAGTAAGCCCAACTAAGTTTGAAGTCTTGTAATTGTCATCTCTGCTTGCCACTTCCTAATAAAGTGAAACTAAGGAATACTGTAGGACAAGAAGCAGCAGCAACTGATACTAAAGCTGCTTGTTGAGCTTCCTTTATAGAAGAGCTGGGAGGAGAGAGAGTCTCAGATTAGGAATGATCTCTCTCAAGTTTGTTTCATCCTCAGGCTCATCCCAAGGAAAACCGTTCCTTTTTCTTGGATTTGAGTTATCTGAAGACCAGAAATATTTCTTTTGCATTTTGTTTGTATAGTTCCTCACATGACAAGTTAGGGAGGCTACAAAGTCCTTTCAGTGTTTTTCTATGTTGATAGGGAACCCAACATCATCCCTTTATATAGAGTGTATCCAGAAGAGGAAAGGATTTAAAATATTGGGTGAAGTGGCAAGGGTTAGAAGCAGGGGTCCTCACTATGGCCCGCAGGCCAGATGCGGCAGCTGAAGACGATTATCCCCCTCACCCAGGGCTATGAAGTTTCTTTATTTAAAGGCCCACAAAACAAAGTTTTTGTTTTTACTATAGTCCGGCTCTCCAACAGTCTGAGGGATAGTGAACTGGCCCCCTATTTAAAAAGTTTGAGGACCCCGTCTTAGCCCTCATCTGATCTTTCTGACAGCCTTTGACATCTTGGCACAGGATATCTTTTATAATTGTTTAGTCTTCCTACATAATCTATTAAATGATAAGACTTCACTTAATAATAACGGAAGAAATAACCTTAATTTACCCATGTCACTGCATTTTGGGGGACTGGCGTTACATTAATGGTGTGCTGTATACTTTAGACCATCAGACTCAAAAGTATGGTCTGCAAAGTCTTGGGAGTTCTGAAGGCCTTTTTAGGGTGTTCTGAGCACTGAGAGGTGCTCAAAAACTATCAAATTATTCCTCCCTTTTCCAAGTATATATCTGTGTGAGGTCAGATTTTTTCATATACTTTAATCAAATTAATACAACAGACTACATGTAGAAGCAGATATAAGAGTCTAGTTGTTGCCTATAAAACTAGACATTAAAGAGACTTGCAAAAATATATAAAACAGTGTCTCTTTTCAATTTTTATTTTGAAAAGTAAAGTTTTTGTAAAGATTTTATATTAATAGATAATGTTCTTTTTAGATGAATTAGTCAAATATTTTAAAATTTTAAATATCTAATATTGCAAGTATCAAGATACATATTTAATCTTAAAAACTCTTTGGGATCTTCTACAATTTTTAAGACTGCAAAGGAGATCTGAGACCAAGATATTGATAACTATTGGTCTAGATCCTGTCTTTGTATCAGGGAAAGATTATTTCCTGACTGATTCTATGGATTCCATGTTCTTACATACTCTGTTTTGACCTGTTTTGAAATCATAGGGAGATAGATTTAATGCTGGAAGGGACTTTATAGTCATCTTGTCTGACTTTCTTATTTTATAGATAAGAAAAAAAGATCAGGCCCTCTGATTTCCCAAAGATGATTCAGATAAGAAGAAAACTATATGCCCAAGAATATTTTCTTAGAAAATTGTGATTGTTTTAAGTCCAAGGAAAACATGTTATTTTTGTGTTGTATCCAAATATGTTGTTTTATTTTTTTTGATTTAGAAGTAAGTCTGTCTTTTCAGAAGAAAGCAAGTCCTAGACTTTTTTGGGTAAAAATCCTTTCCCTCTGTCAACATTTTCTCTACCTTTAAAGATCTACCCTATTCTCATATTTAGCCACATCTAGTACTGGTCTTTGACCTAGTTGTGTGGGGGGTGTTTTTGAATTTTTTATAAAGTTCTTGACTTTGGATTGATTTATATAGCAGTCTTAATTTCTTTTAGGCAGAGGTTATGTATCCATGCTCCTTTACATGACTGAGAGGTTTGGAGTAGAGTCCTCCAATATTTGAATGTGTTCTTTCTGATTCATACAAATCTAGGTAGGATTTAAGCCCCTATATAAGTATTTATAGACTTCCCTTAAACTCACTGAGCGCCATTTATTTACTTATCCATTCATTCATTCATTTTGTTGAGGCAATTGGGGTTAAGTGATTTGCCCAAAGTCACACAGCTAGGAAGTGTTAAGTGTCTGAGTCCTGGTTTGAACTCTGGTCCTCCTGACTTCAGGGCTGGTGCTCTATCCACTGCGCAAGTGCTATTTATTTTAATCTTCACTATTTCCTTATAAATTAGATTAAATAATTGTTCTATTTTTGACCACACATTCATGAATATGGGATATAAATACTAAGCTTGAGCACTGCACAAAAGCAGTGACAAGGAATAAAATGATTCATAGGAAGTGATTCTGAGATATGGTATATTTTATATTGTTGTTGGTCCTGCTCCAGTCTAGGTTGATAGTTACTAAAAGTTACCCTAATTACCATTATCCTTGCTTTCTTTAACTGTCAATTTGTCCAATGATCTTTGGGAAATGAGGTGATTCTTTTTTTTTTTTAAACATTAATTTTTTTCACTTTTTCTAATATTTTATTTTCTCAAATACATGCAAAGATAGTTGGTTATTTTTTTTTAAACATTCACCTTTGCAAAACCCTGTGTTTCAAATTTTTTTTATTTTCTCCTTCCTCTCACTCTCTATAAGACAGTAAGCAATCCAATGTAGATTAAATGTGTGCAGTTCTTCTAAACATATTTTCATATTCATCATATTGTACAAGAAAAATGAGAGCAAAAGGGGTAAAAACATGAGAGGAGAAAAAAATAAGCAAATAACAACAAAAAGATGAAATATACTTTGATCCACATTCATCCAGTCTCCATAGTTCTCTCTCTGGGTGCAGATGGCTCTCCATCACAAATCTCTTGGAATTGCTTGAAATCCCTTCATTGTTGAAAAGATCCAAGTCCATCACAGTTGATCATTACATAATCATATTGTCACTATATACAATGTTCTCTTGTTTCTGCTTATTTCACTTAGCATCAATACATAAATTTTTAGTATTGAGATTCATTATCTGTGGTATCCTTTAGCAAAATGTAGTTTTCTTCTCTCTTTTAATTAGATTTATTTTGCTTCACGTTCATGATCAGAATCACTAACCGTGCTTTTGCTTCAGCGGAAGCATAATATATTCTGCTCTAGCCTTTTACTGTTACTCTGTATCTGCTTTAAATGTGTTTCTTGTAAACAATATATTGTAGGATTCTGGCTTTTAATCCACTCTGCTCTGCTTCCATTTTATGGGAGAGTTTATCCCATTCACATTCACTGTTAAAATTACTAACTTTCTATTTCCCACCATTCTCATTCTATTTTTTCCAGTTTATACTTTTCTTTCTCCTTTCACTCTTGGTGATTATATTTCTTTCTTTTTAAAAATAATAATAATTTTTTATTTTTCAAAATACATGCAAAGATAACTTTCAGCATTCACTCTTGCAAAACCTTTTGTGTTCCAATTTTTTCCCCCTTCCTCCTCTCCTAGACAGCAAGTAATCTAATGTAGGTTAAACATGTGCAATTCTTTTAAGCATATTTCCACATTTATCATGATGCACAAGAAAAATCAGATCAAAAGGGAGAAAAAAATGAGAAAGAAAAAATAAGCATGCAAACAACATCAAAAAAAGTGAAAATACTATATACTTTGATCCACATTCAGTCTCCATAGTTCTCTTTTTGGATATGGATCATCACAAGTCTATTGGAGTTGCTGAGAAGAGCTAAATCCAGGTGATTGTATTTCAAAAAGGAAATAAGGCAATGCTGTAATCTCATCATACTAGAGTTCTCTCTTTGGATTTTTGAACTTTTTGTATAGTTAATTACTGTTTTAGCTTGTAGCCAAAGAGCAGGAAGCATGTTTCTTTTCAAACAAATAAAAGACCCTGGTGTTGTAGGAGGCAAAGCTTTTGAGTTGGCAATTATTAGGTAGACAGAAGATTGCTATTTATGGTGGCATTTAAACTGACTCGTTTCAGTATTACTGAATTAGAGGACTTAAAATTCTATTATCCATCGATCATACTGTAATTTGTAGACACCTATGTATACACACATGTATATATGAACATAAATACGTGTGTACACACACACACACACACACACACACACACACACACACAGTGCTTTTGCTTTGCCTCTTCCTATTAGTGTATGCTTTTGAAGATCTTTTTCCTCGTTCATTCAATGAAAGGAGATGACATGTCTAACAGAAAATTCCAGTTCAGTTCCTAACTCTTATCCCTTTTAGATCTACCATGATCTTATACGAGCCACAGTATCTTCATCTATAAAAATAAGAAAATATTAATAATACTCACATTCCCCTCACAGGTATTTCTAAGGATCAAATCTCATGAAATACTATATAAAAATCAATAAATATAATAATTTGACAAATGAATGTCTGGCAATGTATTGTATTCCTTGTAAAACCTATTCTTTGGAACAATGACTATTTTGAAAACATAGGTTTCTATGTCTAAATATTCCTTTCAGAATCACTTTGGGAGTCTATATATTAAAAACAGCAGAAGCAGTTTAACATTTTTATAGTACTCTTAAGGTTTAAAAATTTTTTTTTTACTACATCTCCTTGAGATATTCGAGTATTACTGTCTTCATGTAACAGATGAGCAAACTGAGGTTCAGAGAAGTAAAGTGACTGACTGGCCCATAGCTACAACTTCTCAGTGAGAGAGAGCTATTCTATTCTCCAACTTTAGGACAAGGGCTTCCCTCTCTTGAGCATCCCACCCGACCCACCCAATTATTGCTTTAGAAATGTTGCCAGCACACAGAAAAGTTTGGGAATGCCTCCACTTGAGAAATTGCTTTCAGACACTGTGATCCTTTTTGCATCTCTGGAGTTGCCTTCAGAAGTGGAGGGTGCTCTCCCCACTTTTGGAACTACTTTCAGAGTCTAGGGTACTTTTTCTTGGATATTCTTAGAAGGTAAATTTGATTTGTTTTGAAAGGATCACAAGTCTGGTAAATTAGGTGGTGGATGAAACTGGGAAATCCTGTTTTTAAAAAAGCTGTTGCACATGAATTGTCACTGAAAGAATTCCAAGAAAGGAGTTCAGAGAGCAGAGGTATAGGTATTGACATTGTTGGAATAATTGTCTAGTCTTCACTTCCCCAAAGACCTAATGTTAATTCATCTCAACTAAGTGATTTGTTTTTTTTTTTTTATGCAGCAGAAGGCACTTAGTTACATAGGAATACTTGGGAGGAGTCTCTATTCATGGTGGCCCAAATTCAGTCTGTATCAGAGTGCTCACTTTAGAGCCTTTAGAGACCTGAAACTGTATTATTTTTATAATGGAAGTACTGACTTCTCCCAAGTACCCCTTTCTGGGCCTCAGAAACTGGTTTTTTTCTACTGGTGGTTCTGCTAAGTGCTCTTGCAGTTGGGAAGGGAGTCTGCCAGGACCCTGGGTTCTGCTATCAGCTTCAACTGTATTAAACTGTGCTGACAACAAACCGTGGGAACTCATGGAGAAGGCTGCCTTTTTCTGAGGGTTTCATGGTTTTGAGTCTTTTTACAGAATGCCTTAAAGTGGCTGAACTGTTCTGTTCGTTAGAGGGCTGGGCTGGGGGTCAGGAAGACTGTGTGTGTGAGTCATGTGGGTAACTCAGGCCTACAGTGGATCGGGACCAAACAGCCCAATCAGAAACAACTTTGAAGCAACAGGCCATAGTCTGTGCTTTGTAGTCACAACTCTGCCTCCTACATGGGGTATCCCTAAAGTTTTCATTCAATTTTAAACTATATGAAACTGTGGTGCCCAAGGGAATCTTGTGTAGATAGTATTGTAATAGCCTGTACATTGAGTCATGGTTGCCACAGGGGAACAAGTAAAGTCTTATAAGACTGTATAAATACATAGCCTTCACAGATCAGGTGCAGGTGAAGCTGGCTTATTTATTATTATTATTATTATTATTTTGGTTTGAGGCAATTGGGGTTAAGTGACTTGCCCAGGGTCACACAGATAGGAAGTGTTAAGTGTCTGAGACCAGATTTGAGCTTGGGTCCTCCTGACTTAAGGGTTGGTGCTCTATCCACTGTGCTACCTAGCTGTTCCTGATGGTTTATTTTTTGAATCAGAGTTGTGGTTTCTTTGGTGGAACTAATCCACAGTGGAAGTTCCCTCAATCACTGAAGTTCAGTAACAGATATGCTTACAGATGATGATGATGATGATGAAAATGATGAAAATGATAAAGATGGCATTTATATTCTATTTTTGAGTTTGTCAAACAATTTACATAATTATCTCATTTAAGCCTACAATCCTGTGCAATAGTTCTATGAGCATTATTACTCATTTCACAGAGGAAGAAGCTAAGGCTTAACACACAAGTGACTTGTTTAAGGAAGGTTACATAGGAATAAGAAGAGATCAAACTAAAATCCAGGTCTGTCACCTTCAAGACCAGGCTTTTTCCCTTAGACTTGTGTAAGGCCTGTAAATAGGGCAGACTCCAACAGGCAACTAATGTGTAATGTTCAGGTTGTATTTTCTAAACAAAGGAGGAAGGGAAAGATGCATCATGTTTGAAAGCACATACAGCAGATGGTGTCTTTGGAGACTTCTTGTGACCCTTAAATGCCACATTGTGTTAAGGACATTTTCCATAAGAGGAGCTACAATTACCCAGAAAGGAGGGGTGCTTGAGGACAGGGGCCAGAAAGGATTTGATTGGGGGAGGGGAGGAAGGCCAGTTGGAATAGCCAAAATCCCTTAATGAATTCTTGGTCCATATCAGTGGGAGTCAGGTCCCAGGAGTGAAAGAGATAAGATAATGAGTCAGTGAACAATTGGTTAAGTACTTTCTAGGTGTCAGACCTTGTAAGTACTGGGGATACAGAGAGGTATAACATAGCACCCATTATCTAGGAACTTAGAGTCTTTAGACTACATAAACAACCCTATACTGATATATAGGATTAAATGGAGAAAATCACCTGAGAAACTATTAAAAGAGATCAGGAAAGGCTTCTTGTAAGATGTACAATTGTAGCTGACACTTGGAGGAAGCCAGGAAGCTGAGATGAGTCTAGCTAGACATGGGAGATAGCAAATAAAAATATCTGGAGTCAGAAGTAGTGTCTTATGTAAAGAAAATTAGGAAGGGAAGGGTTATAAAGGATTGTAAAAGTCAAACAGAATCTTGGAAATAATGAGTTGGTCAAATAATGGTCAAACTTTGACTTTAAGTTCAGTTTGGTAGCTGGGTGGAGCTTGGATCGGAGTGAGGAGACTTGGACAAGCATTTACTAAGCACTTACTGTGTGCCAGGCACTGTGCTGATTGCTTTACAAATATCTCATTTGATACTCACAAGAACCGAGGTAGGTGCTATTATTATTTCCATCTTGCAAATGGCTAAGACTTGCCTAGTAGGATCACACTGATAGGAAATATCTATGGCTGGAATTGAATTCAGGTCTTCCTGATTCCAGGCCCAGTGTTCCCAATGATTCCATTGATTAAAAGTACTGGATGAATTGGCACCAATCAGCTTGCTACTGCAGCAGTCCAGCCCTGAGGTGATAGGGTCTACACTAGGTTGTCATTATCAGAGGAAAGAAGCAGGCGTGCGCGCGTGCGCGCGCGCGCGCACACACACACACACACACACACACACACACACACAAGATGAATGGTGGGCAATTTGAAATTCAGGAATAATTTGACTTACTGTTCCATCATTAGCACTTGCTTTTACATTTGTACATATATGTATATATCTTCAAGTATAGACACGTTTAAAAGGAATATTAATTAAAATTTTAATTTGTGTTTTTCTTTAAAATTGCTAAAAATGAATAACAATTAGCATGATTCCTTTTGTGAAATACTGAGGGAAGCAAATCGGTAAAATACCGGTATGTTTTAGATGATGAAAAGCATGGTTGGGAGAAGATGTTTGGAAATCTGGCAAATCCTGGTAGAGAGTGGAGGAGTAGTTCAGATTTTTTACTTTGGAAATTGGTGGGTAATAGATGTGCAGCTGTTTTGCCCCCTTCTCTAATGCCCTTTGATAAAGAGGAGAGTTGAATCTGTATTCGAAAATGAATGATGTGATAAAGACTGAATACTTTGTGTTCTGATTTTTTCTTCCTCATCTCCCTCTCCCCAAGACCAAAGGCAATCTGATATAGGTTAAATATGTGCATTCCTTTTAAACATTTTCATAGTTGTGCAAGAAAAATCAGACTGAAAGGGGAAAAAACATGAAAAAGAAAAAACAAACATACAAAAAGGTGAAAATACCATGCCTTGATCCCATTTTCAGTCGCCATAGTTCTTTCTCTGGATACAGATGATATTTTCCACACCAAATCTATTGGAGTTGTCTTGAACATTGTTGAGAAAGCCACGTCCATAACAGTTGATAATAACATAATCTTGCTGTTGCTGTGTACAATGCTTGTTCTCTTGTTTTTACTCACTTCATTTAGCATCAGTACTTTTAAGCCT
The DNA here is from genome assembly GCF_016432865.1 of Antechinus flavipes. Classification (NCBI taxonomy): domain Eukaryota; kingdom Metazoa; phylum Chordata; class Mammalia; order Dasyuromorphia; family Dasyuridae; genus Antechinus; species Antechinus flavipes. The sequence goes on from NC_067400.1 coordinate 566,836,805, forward strand.
CTCTGAAGTCATCCTGCTCATCGTTTCTTACAGAACAGTAATATTCCAGAACATTCATATACCATAACTTATTCATCCATTCTCCAACTGATGGGCATCCACTCACTTTACAATTCATTGCCACCACAAAAAGAGCTGCTACAAACATGATTGCACATAAGGAATCCCTTTCCCTCCTTTGTGATCTCTTTGGGATACAGGCTCAATAGTGAGACTACTGGATCAAAGGGTATGCACAGTTTGATAGCCTTTTGGACATAGTTGCAGATTGCTTTCCACAGTGGCTGGATCAGTTCATGACTCCACCAGCAATGCATTAGTGTTCCAGTAGAAATACAGTTTTTTTAAAAAAAGAAATTTAGTCTTTGTAGGAAGCATGCCCAGATAACTGATAAAAAATAAATCCTTTGGTAGCATGCAAAACAAAGTGCTTTATGAGGTCATAGCAGAGACTTCCTTGGACAGTATTTCAGTTGGGTTTTTAAAGCATGGTTAGCATTCCTTTGGAAAAAATAAGAAAAGGAAGATTGTGGATGAGCAGCAGGGGCATAAAAGTATAGGGTGTGTGTTTGTTTGTAGCTCATGGAAAGTGGAGTGGGCTAGACCTGGAAAGCAGGGGACCCTTGCTAAGTGCAGAAACATTAGGGAGCTTAGAAGTCCAATAAAGAAATGGCTTGGTCACTTCTGTCCTTTAAGAAGAGTAGTTTATTACTGTGTAAAGGGATAATTTTTGGCTTCAGATTGGGGAGATTGAATGCCATTGATGGAACTGATACAGTCAGAATGAAATTTGGAGGGGTAAGTAGAAATGATAAATTCTATTTTGGAGTAATTGAGTTTCAGGCTCAATAGAACACCCCTGTGGAGTATGTCTAGTAGGCTTTTGGAGTACTGATTAGTCTAATATGGAGAGGTGACCTGAAGATGGTTGGATGAGCCTGGCCCTGGAGTCAGAGGACCAAGCCTCAGACCCCACTTCTTAGGCTTATACGCTGGGTGATCTTCAGTAAGTCAGTGTGCCTCTCTGAGCTCTGTTTCCTCTTTTATAAAATCAGCAGGTTGGACTGGATACTCTCTTGAGAACCCCTCCACAACTGTGATCCTATATACATCTACCTGCTGACAGTACAAATTCTGTGGTCCTTGGTGGGGAGAGGATGTTGGAGGAAGTAATAGCCAAGTCTAGTTTTTAATGCTTATTTAGTATGGAAATTAATAATGTTTGTAACTAGGGCTTTGCAGTTTGCAAAGTGCTTTACATACCTCAACTGAGTGGAGTTCTTAACTTCCTCTAAATCACAATCTAGGTATTTCCAGGAACCTACATATAAAGCCTTTTGTTACAATTTATTCTCTCCCTAGTCACCCTGGTTAGAAATATTTTCTCTTCTTTGAAATTACTTTGAATGTATTATGTACTTGTTAAATTGAATTTGTCTCATTTGATCCCTTATAACAATACTTTAGGACCCATTAAGTTACCCTAATTTCACAGATGAGAAAATTGAGGTTCACAAAAGTGAAATGGTTTCACAGATAAGAAGCTAGCTGAGTCAAAACCTAGCTTAGTCCAGAGCCAGAAATTTCTTCACTCCAGCACAGCTACTTCACGGTGAGTGTCCTTTCTAAATCCCTGTCTTGTTATTGTAAATAACAAAATTAAGACCGATGATAGTACATGTGATCTAAAATTTGTAACATCATTTATTTATTCCTTTTCCCTGGCTAAGTGATTTAACATCCTTTTGCCTCTGTTCCCTCATCTGTGAAATATGGATAATAATATCTCCTAAAGTTGTTGTGATGATGAGATATTTGCAAAGTGCTTTGCAGTCCTTAAAGTGCTGTATAAATGCTGGCTACAATAGTAATATAATTACACTTTTTGAAGTAGATAAGTTCCTAATTAATTTTGTTACTATTTTTTATTCTTTATAAAGCTGTTAGTAAGATATCTTAGAATCATAGACTTTTTTTAAAAATAAGATTTTGTTGATGTCTTTTGTTCATACATTGCTAGAGTTACTCCTGAGAGTCATCTCATACAACACACACACACACACACACACACACACACACACACACACACACGTGGAAGAAACAATAAGTCAGCAAAAATGATCATTACATTGACAAAGGCTGAAAAATACACATCATATTTCATGCCCACTTCTGCAGAGGAATAAGGAAAAGAGTTTTTTTCCATAGCTCTTCTTAAACTACATCACAGTAAGTATAAGAACCACAAAACAATTCAAAATGAATGTTGCAGATTACCATAGAATAAGCACAGTGAAAAAGAACATAGCTTTTCATAATTTGCAAGAGTGTGAGAACTGGCCTACTTCTCATTTAATGCAAAAATCCTTTCTTCCACATCCCTGCCCACTGGTGATCTAGCCACTGCCTGACCCTTTGATGGATGCTTCCCACTTTGTTAGGTAGCTCTTTTTTGGAACAAAAAAATAACTGCCTCAGTGTGATATCTACTCACTGTTTCTGGTTCTGTACTCTGCATCATGGAAAACAAATCCTTTTTTCTATATGGCAGACCTTCCCACATTGGGAATAGGGAGTTTCATTCTTTATGTTTGTATCCCAAATTGTATATGACACTTAGATCTTTAATAAATCTTGGTGGTGCAGTGAATCTGGGATCAGGAAAAGCTAGATGCAGATCCAGCTCCAAGGCATTACCCATCTGTGTGACCTTGGGGAAGTCACTTAATTTCTGTCTGCCTTTTCTTAATTGTATAAGATGGATAATAGCACCTACCTCACAGAGTTGTTGTGGGAATTAAGTGTGCTTAGCACAATGCCTGGCACATAATAAGTGCTTAATAAATGTTCCCTTTCCTTTGCTGTCATATTTGAAAACTATGATCCTATCCCTTCTACGTCTTCTTTTTAGTATAAATACTCCTTATTACTTCAGCTGATCCTTATGTGACCTGGTTTTCAGTTCTTTCACCCTAATAACTCAATTTCCTATAGAAATTTTGAGTTTAACAAAGTACTTTGTTCACAGTAAACCTATATTATCCCCATTTTGTAAATGAAGAAACTCAGAAGTAAAACGATTTGCTTAGGTTCCCAATAGCTGGAAAGTGTCAAATATCAGTGTTGGACTAGAACCCACTTATTCTTACTCCTAGTACTATATCATACTTCTGTCTCTCTCTCTCTCTCTCTCTTTTTTTTTTTTAATAACTTTTTATTGACAGAACCCATGCCAGGGTAATTTTTTTACAGCATTATCCCTTGCATTCACTTCTGTTCCGATTTTTCCCCTCCTTCCCTCCACCCCGTCCCCCAGATGGCAAGCAGTCCTTTACATGTTGAATAGCTACAGTATATCCTAGATACAATATATGTGTGTAGAACCGAACAGTTTTCTTGTTGCACAGGGAGAATTGGATTCAGAAGGTAAAAATAACCCGGGAAGAAAAACAAAAATGCACATTGTTCACATTCATTTCCCAGTGTTCTTTCTTTGGGTGTAACTGCTTCTGTCCATCCTTGATCAATTGAAACTGAATTAGCTCTCTTTGTCGAAGAGATCCATTCCATCAGAATACATCCTCATACAGTATCGTTATTGAGGTATATAATGATCTCCAGGTTCTGCTCATTTCACTTAGCATCAGTTCATGTAAGTCTTGCCAGTCCTCTCTGTATTCATCCTGCTGGTCATTCCTTACAGAACAATAATATTCCATCACGTTCATATACCACAATTTACTCAACCATTCTCCAATTGATGGGCATCCATTCATTTTGCAGCTTCTAGCCACTACAAAGAGGGCTGCCACAAACATTTTGGCACATACAGGTCCCTTTCCCTTCTTTAGTATCTCTTTGGGGTATAAGTCCAGTAGAAACACTGCTGGATCAAAGGGTATGCACAGTTTGATAACTTTTTGAGCTATATCATACTTCTCAAAAAAAAAAAAAGAGAGAAAAAAGAAAAATCTCATTTTTATGATTTGAATGATTCTTTAAAATTTACAATGACTATCATCCCATGATTAAGGAGTGCTTTATTCTAATCTGTCTGCTTTTCCTGTTCTCTCCTTTTCTCCCTTTCTTTGTCTCTGTTCCTGCCTTCCTCCTTCCCTCTCTTTCTTCCTCTACCCTTTTCTCCCCCCTCTCCTTCCTTTGTTCCCCCTTTCTCTATCCACTTACTTCTTTCTCCATTGTCCTCCCCCTTTTTTTCATCTTCTATCCCCCCTCATTTTCCCTTTCACCCTTTTTCCCTCTCCTTCCATCTCTATCTCTTGTGTTTCTCTCTCTCTTTTTCCCCCTTTTCCCCTCTTCTTCCTGTCTGTCCCCTCCTACTCAAGACCCATGGAAGTTCTATTCTAATGTACTTTGCTTATGAACATTTTTAAAAATAAATTTGGATTTTAGTTATTAAGCATTTCATTTTTCTCCTTTCTATGAAGATAGGAAGGGAGAGGGATAGATGAGAGAGAGAGAGAGAGAGAGAGAGAGAGAGAGAGAGAGAGAGAGAGAGAGAGAGAGAGAGAGAGAATAATAAAATTTTTGTAATTAGCAGAATCAAGCAAAAATAAATCCCCATATTACTCATGTTCAGTACTGTGTCTCTTTGTATATATTGGTCCATCATCTTTCTGTTAGGTGAAGAACATTCTTCATCAAGTGTTCTCTGGAACATTATGGATTATTTCATTGAAAAAAAATTTTAAGTCTTCAAAACTGCTTATTGTTTTAACAACATTGATCTTAGCCTATAAACGGTTCTCCTAGTTATTGTCTCTTACTTCACTTTATATCAATTTAACATTACAGAAAATAGTATTATATATCTCTTGCTTAACGAGTAGTAATTGTTTAACAAGACACTCGAGAATTTTGTTTTCTGGGTTAAGGTTGTGGGTGGGTGAAACAACACAGAAGAGGCAGCAAAGTGACCAGTGGCATCAGCTTGCCTTTGTTTTAATGTTGCCTTGATCTTTTAAGAGACCGAGGATGGCATTTTCTGGAGGATTTCCCTAAGAGTCTGGGCTTTTTCAGTCAGATGACTACCAAGTGTAGTTTGTACTTTTATTTCATACCTGGGATGGCCAAACACCCGCAGTCACTTTTACTCTGAACACATTCTACTTAGAATTTGATTGGCGGCAGCTGGGGGAGTGGTTAATGGCCTCTGCTGTTAGAGAGATGTCAAGGTTCCCTAGAAACATTAGTGGAATTCTATACAGCTGAAGGGGTTTTTGTTTAATTTTGGCATCTTGACTTGAACCATATTGAAGCATCGCCCAGATCCCAAATCTACTCATTACTCCTAAAGCTTTAGTAGTTACAGATTGCCTAGGACTGATACCTGAAATGGGTATCAAAGCAAGCCAGAGAAGTCTGGCTATCAAATAAATCATCCCCCCCAAACCAATCTTGCTGCTTCTGTTTGCAAGTTTGTGGAGAAGTCTTAAATAAGCCTTTAAGAATAAACCTTTAAGAACTAATCAATAACATTATAGTGCCCTCTTTTAGCTATATATGTATGCACATATATATGTGTGTGTGTATATATAAAATCCATCAAAATATAATGTACTTTTCATGGTGCATTTATATGATTTAGTTCTGTTCTGTGGACTTAGAGTAGTGCTGTCATTTATTGAAGCCCCCTTTCCCTTGTTTTGTCCTTTTTTTTTTGGCTCTTACAAGGAGTCATGGAATGATGGATTTGGAGAAGGTCTCATATATCATCTAATCCAATCCATTTTTTGCATTAAAGTCCCTGTTTTACTGATGAGGATGGTAAATCTTAATTTGCCAAGGTCTTATAGCTCAAAATTGATGAAGACAGAACTCAAGTGAAACACTTTTCACTCCAAATAAACCCATTGACTTTCCCCACTATGCCATATTATTTCACTGTTCCTACTCTGGCAGTTTTGTGGTATTATTTCAGAATAAATAGAGTCATTACATATAGTTTCCAATTATTGTCACAAATAAAGCAGCTTTGAATATTTTTATATAGAAAGGATCTCTTTTCCCCCTTTTAAATAGTATTTTGGGAATAATATCAATGGAATTGATGAGTCAAAGGTTTGTGACAGTGTATATTGCTGTATTGTTACTCAAAATATTTACACAACCCTGCAGCCCTACCAATAGAGTATTCCTGTGTCTCTTTCCTCGTGGCTCACCATCTTTGGACTTTTTTATTTTTTAAAAAAATATAGTTGCTATTATTGTAGGTATAAGGGTGATAGCTTAAGATAATCATAATATGTATTTGTACTTTAAACAAGAACAAAGCCAATTCATTTATTTGTAACTGTTTACACTTAAAAATGAATATCAATGCGTCCAAAAAATTATTACTTTGTCTTTTGTCCATCTCTGTGTCTATTTTTTTCTTTTATATAATTACAGTGTACAGACTGTCCTTGTTCTGTATTCTTTTCACATTACTTAATATAAATCCATATTTCTTTATGGGCCTTATAGTCATCCTGTTTAATGGCACAAAGTGGAACTGTTCTCTGTCTGGATGAGACCACAAAGGAGGATATGAACAAGTTAGACAGACTTTGTTCAGAGGAAGGCAATAAAGTTGAGAAAAGGGAAAGATTGCTGCAAGGATTGGAACTATCAGTGTGTTTAACTTTAGACAGAAGATTTAGGGAGATTGTGATCCTTGTTTTAAAGTATTTAAAAGTCTGATATCTGAATTGGATTTAAAAATGCTTCTTTTGCGTAGGAATATCCTCCCTTCCCCCATGTCAGTAAAGGTCATTTTTCACTTTCTCCCTTGGATCCATAGTCCCTTCAGAATTCAATTTAGGATACTCCTCTCTTCCAAGGCTTCTCCAGTTTTCCACCAATACTAAAATAACTGTATATCTTGTATTTACTTAGCCTGTAGAATATATGCTGTTTGAAACTAAGAACTATTTCCTTTTTGTCTTTGTGTCCTGGCTTGTAGTTAGTATCCGTACTTTTGCCTGTTGGATTGAATTGTTTGGCCTCTGAGGGGAGCTCTGGAGTGGACATTGCCAGCCTTAGGTTGGATCTAAAGAAATCTATCCAACGATTAAAACTATATTTAGTACTTTGGGCTGACTTTCTCCTTACTGGAAATAAAACTTTTTGCAAAAGTTGGATGACTACTTGAATATTTGTTTTATTAGGAATTCTTTCAGGTACAGGTGTGATTCTTTGATTTGCCAGTTTATTAAGTTGTTCGGCTGTTGGATATTTAGGTTGTTTATAGCTTTATGATATCAAATAATGTTGTTACATGTCTTTTCAACATTTTTCCCCCCTTTATAATATTATTTGGATATAGTCAAGCTAATTTTATTATTGGGTCCGTGTAAGATTGTTGTTCACGTTCTTGTTGCATACTGGAAAATTGCTCTCAGAAATTGGATCGGTTTTCGATTCTGCTAGTACAGGGTTTGTTCCTTTACAGCCCCCTAAATGTTGTCACTTTTAATTATTATTGTCATTTTGATGATAGCGGACTAGCATTTTGGTTATTTTATTTTATTTTTATTGCTTTATTCATAAGACCGAAAACTGTTTACAAGTATCCTATTTTGTACATTTGTTCGCATCCTTTGAAAAATGAGTTAACATGTAAAGGAATTTTATAATCCTTAAAGCGCTACGCAAATGTTAGTTTGTCAGTATTATTATTAGCCACTTTTGGGGAAAGAGAATATGCATATATGTCTCAGTTCCTTCTTGATTTTAGACGTTAAGTTTTAGGCGCTGCCTCTTTGGGAATCTCGGTAGGTCTTTGTAAAGTGGCTTTGGGCATGCTAGGAGCTGTTGTTCCTCCTCATCCCAGGGGGCGGCCAAGCGGTCGCCCGGTGCTTCTGCGGGATCTCTCGGGCTCTCCAGAGTTTTCCTTCTCCAGTCTGGCGTTTAAACTGCGAGCGTACTTCCCACAGTAACTTTCCAACGAGAGCTTGCTGGCTTCTTGCATAAACTACCAGAGGAGACTGTAATGTTGTCATACAGACGTCTCTGGCAGCCAATCAGAAGCAGCGAAATTATCTTCAATTTTTTAAATGGAACTCTGACGGCCAATGAGCGGCGCCCGGGCTGGGTGAGGTGCCCACCCCGCTGTATAATTACGAGAAAAGCCTTGCCACGGCCTGTGTAGCCCCTCGGGGCCGTGCCCGGGGCTACGGCGCCCGTGCTGGGGTGCTTAGCCAGCAGCCCCGCGGCGCCGCCTGAGGCCTCTCGGCCGGGGCCTCCGCCACTGACCCCTGCTCTGCTTCTCAAGGTAACTTTAAAACAGGAAGTGTCCGAAGGAGGGCCCTGATGACGCGCAGGAGCCAATGGCGACGGCGCGGCCGTCTCCGGGAGGGTGGCGCGGCCAATGAGGCGGCCGGAGGCGAGGCTCGGTGTCAAATAGCAGGATAGATTGAATGCCTTTGCCTGTTAAAGTGGAAGGAGGCTGCAGGGCTCCGGCGGAGGCCGCCTCGGAGTTTTTCACTGAGGCAGGGGTCAGCTGAAAGACAAAGAAAAATGGCGAATAGTTTGGTGGGGGGGCCGCTGTTCTCCCTCGCCCCGGAGTGGACCTTCCCGGCTCCTGGCTCGGCATCTCCTTCGCCTTTTGTTTCCTCCGTCCTTGGGGGGGGAGGGCTAGCAGTGACTTAATTTCTCCCTGTCCGAGGAGAGATATAAATAGCTCCATGTAAAATTAATGCAGTTCCCGGTAAGTTTCCTTCTTTGTTTTCTGTTGAAATGATCGAAACTGTTTTGGCCTCGCAGAGTGTAGACAAGTTGCACTGTTTCAGAAAATGGCCCCTTTGCATTCCGTGCATACTTCCCGGCGCACCTCCTGCCCCTGGCTCCTCAGTGGAGCTCCTGCATGCCCTTCAGGAAGGGGAGGGGGGGAGAGGGGGGGGGTTTGAGGTGGTGGTGGGGGTTAAAAAAATTTTTTTTTTGCCTAGTTTTGTAGGGAAGAGTAGATCCCTGAAGAAAGGTTAATCATTTCCCAAGAAAACAGCAGCCAAACACTTAACTCTGTGCATTGGGCAAACCAGGCTCAAGAATTAGCTGAACTATTTTCCAAATAATGTTCCTTTGTTCCAGTGTGAGGAAGCTTTACCATATACCATAGAATATCCCGGACTGTCCAGAAAGGGTTTTACTAGAGGTGAGATGTTCTGGAGCTCTGCAAGCCTATATTTTTCAAACTGGGAAGGAACTGTTCTGAATTTTGAGGGAAAAAAAATAGCATTCCTACTTAAGCTTTTGGGTGTCATGTTGAAGGTCTTGAATTCACCAAGAGAAATTCTTCCATAACTTTGTTTTAACCCACCTGTCCCTTGTTCTTATAGACACTAGTAAATCTAAGTGGCCGAATTTCCTATTTTACACACATTGACACTTAGACTCATACAGTTCTTTGCTGTATCTTTCGAGTAATTGAATTTGATACATTTCTTTCATATCTTCTCCCTCCTCATTTCCCCCCATTTAAAAATTGTCTCAGAAAGGTTTGTTATTACCGAACTAAATAGATTCTGTGATTTTTCTGGTAACTTGGAAAGTTGAGTCTAGGCAGCTCAGTCTCTTGTCCTTGCAGATACTGATAGATTTTTGCCTGTGAAGGGATTTGAAGCCAATGCAAGTTGCTAAATCTCACCAGCTAGTTCATGTGGACAATGAAATCTTCCATTCTTTGTATAAACCTCCACAAAATTGCTTGACAAATATAAGCAATCCGTTGTTTTGTTTCTTATTTGCAAATAAGGAATGAAGGTCACTGGAACATGCCTGCAGTAGAGCAGGCATTACAAGAAGCTGAATACTAGCAAGGACAGTCCCAGGAGAGAGGAAAAGAGCAGAACTATGCAATTGTCTGGGCCTGATGAGGGCATTCTCCTTCCTTAAAGTCAGGGACTTAGGACTTACTTATCCAGAAGGAAAGACCTGGGTTTGGATTTGGGCATCTGTGGTTGGAACAGCAGTGCCATCAAAGTTACTGGAAGCAGGCCTCAGACGTTAGTAAGAGTGACCTTGAAATACTGCTACTGGAGTTTAAAGCATGAAGGACAAAGTTTGTTTATACAGCTTTGGATTGATAAAAGCTGGATCAAAGATGAAAAGAGAGAGGGGACTTGGGATGTTTAGATGGAAGGGTCAGTAGGAACAGATTATAGATTCAAATTAGAATTCCAAATCAGACAGTCACTATGCTTTCTTTTCACTTCTCTTTCCCTACCCTTATTAGAAACAAAGTCTAAAACTGTTACATTTGAGTGTGCTGCCTAACATAGATTTATTCTTCTTAATCTATAGAAGTTTTGGCCCTGAATGGTATTTTAAGAGTTCAGAATAGTTTTATTCATCAAACTTCTTTTGGGGAGTTGGAATGCTTATCTTCACTTAAGAAAATGGCCATTCTGGGAAATTAAGTAGGCACTTGGAAACGATTAGATTTTACCAGGGAGACCTGAAAGTTTTTTTGTTTCTTTTTCTTTTAGCAGTTACTGATCTGCATGTTACCAGCTACTCCATTCTATGTATGATTTTTAAACCAGTTGTGGATTCTGGCAAGTGTGTTGTTAACTGGCAAGCCCAAGAGCCTCGGAGTGGGGTGTATTCTAACTCCTTCCAGCAGAAGTCCAGGACTGTTCAGGGAAGTCGAAGTCGAAGGTGAAGGAGAAGGAAGGGACATCCGGAGAGGCCTAGACAAAGCAGCCTACGGGGACCCAAAACTTTGGGTAAGCACCAAAAGATATACAGTAAACCTTGAGGGGGGAAAGAATTTGGACCTTGTGGTCACTAAAAATCCTTCCCATTATATTTGATGGGCAGAAACCTTTTAAAGAGGGTTCTTTAAACACCCTTGGCAGTCTTTTCCAGATTTATCTCTCAGGGAACCAGAGCTTGCAGTGGGAGTGAGACTGCCTCCAGAGTCTTTGGATAGATGGAAGAGTTTGTTTGATTCTTCTCTGGCTGTGTCAGGCAGATCTAGTTATTGGAGGTTAAAAGTGTAATTATAGTAGGTGTGGCTAGATCCAGGCATATTTCTCCCAAGGAATCGGGGAAAATCTGGCTGAATTTGAATTCTTTAAAAAGTTTATTAGAATGGGGATCTCTCTTCTCTTCCTCCCCCCAATTCCTATACTTCATCACCGAAAAGAGAGCAGAGACAATATAGTTTTCAATCCTGTTTATACAGATGTTTCCTCATACTTTTAATTTGAGTTTGCATAGACTACATATTGTATAAGCAGTTTCCCCTTGAACTATACTGATCTGCCCTTGCTAAAAAGTGAGGGCTAGTGTAGTAGAGTTTGGAGTGTGAGGACAATCTGAACTTGTCTCTCATCAGCTTTGCCACATATTGGTGCTCAGGACACCTTAGACATGTTTTTCTCTCTGGGCCTGTCTCTTTTTTTCAAAAGAGAGGATTCTACAAAATCCCCTCTAAGGACCTTCCTACTCTAAATCTAATGATTCTGTGAATAGAAGAGGTTGGATTTGATGTTGTTTGACCTTGGTTAGTTGTATTATAAAACTCAGGAGTTTTTCAGAGGGTGATTGTGAAGAAAACTCTTTGTGAGCCATTAAACTCTGTGAAAACGCTATTTTGTTGAGGTTTTTAGCTCTTGTAGCCCTCTTGTTTCAGTAAAGATATTATTATGTTTTCTACATTCAGACCAAGTGTGGGGTGTTTTTTGTTTAGCTTCATTTCAGTCCCTTTAGTTATGATCTTATTTGAGCCAAGTTTAGGATACAGTATTTGGTTTCTCTTTAGGACCTGAGTTTTCTCCCAAATACCTCATCTGCCTAAAACCATGTATCAGAGTAATATAATGAAAATCTGTGGATATATTTTTTAAAAGGAATTTTGCTATTTGTTCTTGGGGTCAGGGGTGGGAGGGTGGTTTATGATGTATTTCACTTCCTATCCTATTAAGCCACTTCCTATAAAGGCTCCATTCCTTGGCTGGAAATAACTGTTAGGCTGCATTCGTTTTGGGGAGGGCCTCTCTATAAATTAAAACCCTTTGGGTAAAATGGGATGGTTTAGCTTGAAAATAAGTCTTCTAAAACAAGATAGAAGGGAGCCCCATTCTCTTTGGAACATTCTGGCATTTGGACCTTGCTCTTTCTATGGGGAGAATGCTACTTCTGTTTACCCTCACCCATCTTGAGAGTGAGTTCAGCTTCCTCATTGTCTCCAGGAGTGATGTCTGTCCAGATTCAGGAGTAAAAACCATTTTTACATGGCTCACATTGAGAGAGTGCTTCCCTCAGAATAAACCCATGAGATACACATTACAAGTCTTATGTCATCTCTGTTTTACAGATGGGGAAGCTGATGACGCTGAGGCTCAGAGATTAAGTGACTTCCCCAAGGTCACCCAAGTAAGTGTCCGAGGAGCCAGAACTGGAAGCCAGCCCTCTGCCTTCCCACTGCCCCACCCTGCCCCGCCTCTCGGCTAGGCATTCAGGAATGGCTGTCCTGGAAAGGGGCCATCTGCCACCTGTAAGGCAGCTCTTGTTGTATGGGATGGGACTGGCCCTGTGTCACAGAGCTGGCTGGGCTAGCAATCTGGTTCTCTGGAGTTTCTCAGCCTCCTTCTTCAAGAAACCTTTCCCAGTCTCTCTTCATTGTAGTAATACCTATGTTGAATATTTCACTTTCATCTTGTCCTGCTATCGCTGTTGAGCAGGAGCTGTCTTTTGTCTCTCTTTGTATCCCCAGCACTTAAGCACCTGGAATGGCCCCACTTAATAAATGCTGATTGACCACACAGGTTTGCTTCCAGTTGTTATGCTTGTCATCCACAACTAAAGAAGATGCCTGACTTTATTATTTAGGATTTAGGCCTAGAGCCTAGTCACTTTACAGAGGAAGCATCTGAGGCTTACATTGGGGAAGGAACTTGGTTGAATTTGTGGAAGCCAGGGTCTGAACCAGATTTTAAATGTGAAGTTTTACAGAATACTTTACTAATGTTCCCATATCAATCTCCCAGCAGCCTTGTGATACAGATTGTATTGTAGGTATAATTACTCTCATTTTGCAGATGAGAAAAGTTTTGCAGACTTCAAAAAGGCAAATGACTTCTTCGGTATTGCAGGTTTGATGAGTGATGGGCAATCCAGGAATAATTGACTCCAAAATATGGTTTAGATTCGTAGTATTTAGTTCCATCTATTTCTACATTGAAACACTAATAATAATGATGTTAATAACATGCCTATGTTATGTAGGGGTTTTTCAAGTATTTTTCTTATAGCCTGTGAAGTATGTGGTATAAGAAATAAGATCCTCATTTTATAGTAAGAGTGTTTAGTAAGTATAGTATAGTATAGTAAGTATAATAAGAGTGATTTCTAAATGCTTCATAGGCTGGTTATATATTGAGAAGGGCAGTGGCTCCCTAACTCACCTTCCTTCATCTGGGCTGTTTGTTTCTTCACCTTGACCCCAACTTTTTTTAAGTACAGTTGAATAATATTGCCTTTTAACTTCTAGGACATGTGAACAGATGGGAGAATGCAATTGGTAGAAAGGCCTCAAGTGCAAGAATCTATATATCCTCTTGTTAGCCTTCCCTGCGGGGCAGCTCGGACTAGTGGAGGATGGATTGGACTGTGGCTTGGGAGATGGGGTATGGTGACTCCTGGCATTTGCTGTGTGATGCATGGCATCTCCTTTCTTAGCCTCAGCCTCCTCCACTATAGCACAGGGGCAGTGATGTTGGAACTGCTCACAGTGATATTTTAGGGAAGATTTTTTTGTCAGCTTTAGAGCACTAGAGAAATGTGAGGTGGAAGTGGTGAGAAAGAGATGAGTTATGGGAAGCGTGTTGTAGGATTCAGGAGGTCTAGACTTGAAATTTGGTACTTCTGCTTGGACTGGGTACTGGAGTTATGCCTCAGTTTCTCATTCTGTAAAATGGAGGTGAAAATATTTGCATTATCTATCTCAGAGCTATTGGGAGAATCTAATGTGATAATGGATAAGAAGTGCTCCATGAAATGTAATTGTGGTTGTTACTAAAATTCTGTTAGATAGCATAACTCTCCTTCTTCCTCATTTGGGATGGAATATCCTGGGTCTTAGTTATTTCTTCTAAAAACTAAGACTCAACATAGAGACTAATAGTGACCACCTGGCTGAGATAGCCCAGATGCTGGACAACCTCCCCCCCCCCTCCTCCTCACACACACACTCTTAGAAGGACGTAAAAAAATTTGTGCTTAGGACACCTGTATGGGAATCAAGCTTTATGAATAACATAGTTGTCAGGAAAACTCGTTTGCAAAATCCCTCCTTAAAATAGTCTAATGCTGTGAGGCAATAAAACATTACAATTCTATTAATTCATTCTTTTATGAGAAAAATGGAGATTTTATTTAGGGAGAGAGCAAGTGCCAACTACCAATCCCGATAAAGCCCTCTTGAATTGCCCTAGTGAAAAGAACCTTGGATTTGGAATTGAGAGGACCTAGATCAAAATCCTCACTGATGGGAACATAAGTCATTCCATCTTTGGTGGCTTCAAGCCTTTAGCATCACTTATTATTCTGTTCTTTGGCTTTTCAGAGTAGCTTTGTCTGAAAGTTTCAATTTCTGGTGTTTCTGTGCCTTGGAAGGTTTAGTAACAATTTTACTTATGAAATACTGAATTACTAGTTTGGAGAGCCAAGGTGGCAGAGAGACCAAGAGGCCTATTGTGGAATTCACAAGACCTAAGTCCAGATCTGACTTCAGCATTAGTAGATATGTGACTTTGTACAGATTGCTTCAGTCTGAGGCTCTTTTTCCTAATTGGTCAAATGAGGGAATTGCTGAGAAGAGGTGGTATGAGTTGAAGTAGATGATTTCTGAGATTCCTTGACCATATGGTCTCTAATACTCCTTTGAGTTTTGTGGAGTATGTAAACAATTTAAATGTCTGCATGCAACCGTGGTTGTTGAGAACTTAATGGTATGTCCACAGTTCCTAGAAATTCAATTTGTTTCACAGTCAATTATTTCGACTTTCCACTGAGTGTGAATTCTAGTTTTTAGAACTTCTGCAGTATTCTAGTTACAATTTATTCATTTGGTCACTTTCCACTGGTGTTCTTATATCTGCCTGTTTCTTATGTTTCACCCTTCAAAATCCTGTGATATTTCTGTGATGCTCGATGGAATGTATTGTTTTTTTTTTTAATGAAAAGAGTTTGCTGTGAATGCTGTTATGATTCTGTCCTTAGGAAAAGGGAGATCTAAAGGAGGAGTAGAGGGAGGGAGGCCCCCCCCTAGGGTAAAGGAGAGAGGTAAAATAAAAAAAGCTTGGTAAATGTTTAACTTTTAAAAAGTAATGTAACTTAACCTCTGACCTTGTACTGCTTGGTTGAAAGGAAGAAAGGAGACTGAAGTGACCAGAGCAAAGAGCATGGGGTTATAGAATGTTGGGACTAGAAAGAATCATAGAATGTATTACATACTCAGAGGTGGAAAGGACTTTAAAGATCCATTAGATTCGTTTTTTTCTTGGCAGTAATGCTTTCTCTGGTCACATTTCCACAGACACAGTTACCTAAATAAATAATACAGGGAGAAACCATTCTCTGTGCTGAAATACTCAGATTAAGCAGCCAGTTTTCACTGAGAACTGGGGTTGTGTTGTATAGTTCTGAGCATGGAGTTACTACTAAATTTGGGCATTTATGTATATAGGATTGAGTGCTGAATGCAGAGAAGTGTCGGTTATGTCCCATCTCGTGATTTTCCTTTGCAACCAAAGCCTTCCAAATTTCACTTCTCTGGAGAGGTTAGACAGTTTTCCCCTGAGTTTAGAATTAGAGAAGTTTCTCTATACACATCTCTGACTTACAAAGACCCAGTTTTGGGGCTGGCTTGCTTTGAATTCCTGCTATGCTGAGTTGGGGCTGA
This sequence comes from Antechinus flavipes, assembly GCF_016432865.1. Classification (NCBI taxonomy): domain Eukaryota; kingdom Metazoa; phylum Chordata; class Mammalia; order Dasyuromorphia; family Dasyuridae; genus Antechinus; species Antechinus flavipes. The sequence goes on from NC_067400.1 coordinate 566,852,712, forward strand.
CACTACCTAAATTAGTCTTCCAAAGCCCCAAACCATAGTACTGCACATAAAAATACCTAAAACAGACCACAGGCAGTAATTTTACCACAAATCCTCAGCAAGTAATTTATAGTCCCAAGAACAGCCGAACACGAAAGAGTGGCAGGCACATACAGATAGTAAATTACTGGAAGCTGGAGGGTTGGTTCCATCCAGGGGATTTAGCAGGGCTTTCAACAGGAAGGACTATATTTAGATTCAGAGAAGAACATAGTGCTCATAATATTAATTTCTAGCCTAAGCATTTCATAATTATCCTCAACATCAAATCTGAAATAAGGACAACAGCAGGTTGATGACAGAACAGTAGTGCTCAACTTCAAGCCATGTTATCTGATTGCAGTGACCAAGTCTGCATGACTGTTTCTTCCTCATTAGCTAATGGAACATGCCCATTAATGAAAGCTCTCAGAAAAAGTTGGTTAACCAATATGAGAGAAACAGTTCTAGCTTTGTCTGGTTCTTGCCTTAAGAGAAGTGAATTCCTGTCTTCCCTCGAAAAACTCAACTAGAAATGGAATTGGAAGGTATCTTGGGACCATCCAATCTAGTCCACATCCTTCATTTTGAACAGGGAAACCAAGATTCAGAGGAAAAGGGATTTGCCCAGAATTACTCACCAGAATAGTACAGTGTGCTGCACAGAATGCTAACCTGGAGCTGGAAGACCTGGTTTTTAGTTCCCTTTGTCCTACATACTTTGTGACCTTGGGAAAACTCTTTTCCTTCTGGGACTCTAGAGTGTAGTATCTAGGCCACCAGCCTGGAGTCAGGGAGGCCCGAGTTCAAATTTGGCTTCAGACTCTTACTTGCTGTGCAATGCTATCAATTTACTTCTGTCCACCTCGATTTCTTCAACTGTAAAGTGTAGTTAAAAATAATACTTACTTTCCAGTGTTGTTGTGAAGCTTAAATGAAATAATATTTCTAAAGTGTTCAGCATAGTACCTAATACACAGTAAATATAATATATGTTTCCTTTCTTTCTCTTTTTTTGGTCCCCATTTCCTTATCTATAAAATAATAAGTTGGACCACATGATGTTCAAAGTTTTTCAGTTATGGGTTCTGGTAGTTGAAGACTTGTCTTTGATGTGCATATGGTACCTCCCCACTGAATTTAGCCTCCTGGGTTGTAGCTAGACCTCTAGTGGATTTTGCTGCTGCTCTTCCATTGCAGGTAAATTAACTAGTCTAGTACCAAAGCCTGTATTTTCTTAAGCTCCCTTGCCATCTTTTGATAGGTGGGCTGTCTGATATAGAGTCTACACATTAGAAATAGTCATCTGTTTTATATAAGTGGATTCTGAATCTCATTGGTTTGGTTACTCTTTTAATTGGGCCCATTTATGATTTGTTTCCATTTATTTCTGTAAATTCTCCCTCTCTCTCCCAGGACCTGAAGGACTTCCTCTAGTTTGTTTAATATTTTGTGAGTAACTGCCATGATACCTTTTATGCCATATCATTTTTTGCAATTTATTATAGTTGACTTACTACCATCTTTCTGTTGACCTTTTGGTTAACATATTTTGGTTATTGATAGCTTTTTCATATGCATTCCTTTGGTGAGCATTTAAGTATTGTCCTGTATTCCATACATTTTGTGAGACACTAAGAGTATAAAGATAACAGTTCTTGCTTTCAAAAAGCTTACATTCTGTTAGGACCAGGGAGAGAGGAAAACATGGACAAAGGAAAGTCAGTACAAAATCTAGACAAAATATAGATGAAGTAATGTTTTAGGGAGAGGGAGAACACTAGTAATTGGGGTAATCAACCTGTCCAAAGACAGGGAGATGGGAGATAGGGAACATTTTGTACAGGAAACCTCACTCGTGTTGGACATTTTGGCTAAAGTAGACTGTGTGAAGTGGGGTCATTTGAAACCAGTCTGGAAAGATAGGCTGGAGCAAGAACATGAAGAAGGGCTTTAAATGTCCTACAGAGAAGTTTGTTGTTGATTCTTGAGATGATCCAAGAACTCTTTTATTTATTTTTTTTGTGCTCTCAGAATTTCCATTTTATATATGAACACAGTATCTATATATAAATATCAATACCTAAAGCTTAATTTAGATAGCTATACCAATCTTCAGAGCCTTCTTACTTGATCCAGGAACTGCTCAATAGTATTTTATTTTTCTAAATATATGTAAGATTAGTTTTCAGCATTCCTTTTTTGTAAAACTTTGTATTCCAAATTTTTTTCCTCTCCCTTCTTTACCTTCCTCTTCCCCAAGACAGCAAGTAATTTGATATAGGCTATACATGTACATTCTTTTCAAATATATTTCCATATTTGTCATGTGCAAGAAAAATCTTAGCAAAAGGGAAAAAAAAAACAAGAAAATACTATCCTTCAATCCATATTCAGTCTTCATAGTTTTCTCTCTGAATGCAGATGACATTTTTTCATCCCAACTTTATTGGAATTGCCTTGAAAATCACCACATTGTTGAGAAAAGCCAAGTTCTTCACAGTTGATCATCACATAATTTTGTTGTTACTGGGTACAATATTCCCCTGCTTCTGCTCACTTCACTTAACATCAGTTAAGCATCAGTTAAGTTTTTCCTGGCTTTTCTGAAATCACCCTAATAATCTTTTGTTGTTGTTGAGGCAGTTGGGGTTAAGTGACTTGCCCAGGGTCACACAGCTCTGAAGTATTAAGTGTCTGAGGTCAAATTTGAACTCATATCCTCCTGATTTCTGGGCCGGTGCTTTTTTCCCACTGTACCACCTAGCTGTCCCTATTTATCATTTCTTAAAGAACAATAATATTCCATTTCTGTCATATAACATATTCAGCCATTCTCTATCTAATGGACATCTATTCAGTTGTTACAAAAAGAGCTGCAACAGGAGCTGCCACAACATTTTTGCACATAGGGGTCTTTTCCGTTTTATGATCTTTTTGGAATATAGACTCAGGAGTGAGACTGCTGGATCAAAGGGTTTGCACAGTCTTATAGCCTTTCGTGCATAGTCCCAGATTGCTCTCTAGAATGTTTAGATTATTTTACAACTCACCAACAATGCATTAGTGTCCCAGTTTTCCCACATCCTCTCCAACATTTATCATTATCTTTTTCTGTCATTCTTAGTCTGAGAAGTGGGAGATGATGATACCTGAGTTGTTTTAATTTGCATTTCCTTAATCAGTAGTGATTTAGAACATTTTTTCATGTGACTGTAGATGGCTTTAATTTTTTCATCTGAAAATTGCCTGTTCATATCTCTTGACCATTTGTCAATTGGGGAATGACTTGTATTCTTATAAATTTGAGGCAATTCTCTATATATTTTAAAAATGAAGCCTTTATCAGAAACACTATAAATGAATTTACAGTAAATTGTTTTCCAGCTTTCTGCTTCCCTTCTAATCTTGGCATTGTTTCATTTGTACAAAAACGGTTTAAATTAATGTAATCAAAATTTTTTTTTCAATTCATGATGTTCTCTAGTTCTTCTTTGGCCAAAAATTCCTCCCTTCTCTACAGATCTGATAGGTAGACTCTCCCTTGCTCTTCTGATTTGCTTATAAATTCACCTTTTATTTCTTAATCCCAAACTCATTTTGACCTTATCTTGGTTTAGGGTATTAGATATTGATCAGTGCCTATTTTCCATTTTTTCTAGCAATTTTTTCAAATGGTGAGTTCTTATCCCAGAAGCTGGAGTCTTTTAGTTTTATCAAACACCAAATTACTATAGTCATGTCTTATGTACCTAACCTATTTCATTGATTCACTATTCTTATTTTCTAGCCAGGTTCAAATAATTTCTGAAGTTTTTTGAGATGAACAATCATCTCTGCCCTGTGTTTTAGAAAATAGAATTCTATAGCAATTTTAAGGTATTAAAAATATTGTTCTTGCAATATTATGTGAAATATTATTCTCTCTGTTTTACAGCTAAGGAAATTGAGACTTAGAGGAATGAAGTGATTTTCCAAGGGGTACAGCTAATAAATAAATGTCAGAGTAAGGATTTACATGTTGATCTCCTAACTCTGAAGTCCACTGTACTTTCTACTTCACCTTGTAGCAATGCCACTAACATTATAGCATGTCAGTGGCTGTGATTTCAATTAATTGTGGAGACTTTCACTAGATGGTCCTTCCTGTAATGTGCAACTATGGGACTAAGTTGGGTCAAGGGCTTTCTCTGAAGCCTCCTATGAAAAGTAAATGTTGCTTTTCCTTTCCAGGCCCTCCACGGAGTGAATATGCTAGTGATAGGCTGAAGCCTCTCCTGTCTTAGTTATTGGCAGCTTCAGTGTGCATTCATTAATGTCATATAGTCCAGTCTGTATGCTGAGACATAGACATTGGGGGTTACACAGATTGTAAGGATCTTAGTGATCATTCAACCTTTCCTCACTTGATTTGTGAGATTCAGTGAAACAAATTGATTGGCTTAAGATCACATAGCTAACAATCTCCTAGTCAGTGATGCAGAGAGCTTCTTGGTTTTTGGAATCTCGAGTGCAGTATTGTTTCCCCCAATATTTCTTGCAGCCTTCTCACTCCAAATTATGCCCATTTGAAATCTGTAAGAAACATTATCAGAAAATCTCAAGGTATTTAAAGAATTTTACCAACTAGATAATCAGGAAAATCCAACACTCGTGCATGGTACTTGAACACGTTAGATTGGATCTTTGTGATCACATAGTCCAAATTCCTCCTTTTACAGAGCTGAAGTTCAAAAGCTGCTTTGATTTGTGTTCCAGGCTGAGTAAAAACTTGGAAGTTGTTATTTTTAGATTACATTCATATGAGAATGGATTGATCTTTTAGTAGAAGGTAGCACTGTATAAGGGAAGAATGTTGTGTTCAGTCATGTCTGACTCCAGATGATCCTATTTGAAGTTTTCTTGTCAAAGATACTGAATGGTGGTTTGCCATTTCTTTCTCTAGCTCATTGATGAGGAAACTGAGGCATACAGGATTAAATGAGTTGCCTAGGGTCACACAGCTAGCTAGTAAAAAGTTTTGGGAACCAGATTTCAACTCTTGAAGATGAATCTTCTTGACTCCAGGACCTGGGCTCTATTTACTCTGCCACCTAGTGCCCCAAGGAAAGATTACCTACCTGGTTAAAAGACTGTTCTTGCTTGGGCTTGGCCTTAGACTTGATTGTGATTTGAGACAAGTAGAATGTTAGTTTCTTAAGGGAAAGACCTGCAAGATGGACACAACAAATTGAAAATATAACTTCTCAACTTGTTTCCTTAGCTGGAAAATGGAGATAATAAATATTGCTCTATACAGTCTTAGGTCAGTTAAAAATACCTAAGAAGATATAAAATGTTATACAAATTATGGAATGTTAGAATTAGAAGGAATCTATAGAGATTATCTTGTCCAACTCTTTCATTATATGTAAATGAGTATAACTCCTTAGTCATTGAGTCATCATTATTGCTGCCTAGTATTTAGTTCAAGCATTTATTTTGCTTCTGCTGTGTATAAGATCTGGTTGGTTTTAGAGATGAGGGAGGATGGAGAGAATAAACAGTCCTTTAGGTGCTTATATTCGTTTAGGGGATTATAGCATTTAATTATGCTGATTTGAGGAGTAAGAGGGGATCAAAAAAGGTTTCAGAAAAGATGATGCTTAAAAATTGAGTTTTTAAGGAATTGAAAGATTCTGTGAATTAGCCTATACATTGGAGGGATTTCTAATAGAATAAAAATTTTTATTAGAAACAAAGTAGATAGAATTTGACAGGAGTTTCTGGTTGTCAATAAATTAAAAACATGGACAGAGTCTAGATAGTACTCATTTACGTCATTTACTTCTTACTCTATCCATGTTTTCAACTGAGCCCTAACTTTAACAAAGCAAAGTTTTAATACCACAGCAATTTTAGGTAGGTATGTTACCCAACTGGCAGAATCCACCATTTTAAAATGGTATCCCCTATAAAATTAAGCTATATTGTTGATTTTGTTCTGTAAGACGATGAATGAGAGTGAGTGATGAGGAGTTAGGCAGTGGCAGAGAGCTGCTTGCAAAGGAATAACGAGTAGTTTTATGTTATTACACACCCAAGCAATTATATTTTTATTTTTTGTTGTTATTTTTATTTTTAGTTTCAAATTCTCCCACAAGTTGCTTTTGTATCATTGTGTGAAATAAATAGCCATTATACATATAAAGTCATGCAGGGCATATTACACACACACACACACACACACACACACACACACATATTATATATATATATATATATATATATAGCATGGGGGAGGGGAAGAGATACAAAAATAGAAAATAAATTACTTATGTTTTCAAGGGCTTTCTCTCACCCTACAAATTTGGTGCTTCAGAATGTGGCCTAGAGATATCAAGGAGCTAATTATTCTTAAGGAATCCTACTAATACCTTAAGAAGACAATAGAAAAACCTGGACCTGGAATGGAGGATAAAGCAGGTGACTTTTAATAATAAATGTGGAATGATAGCAGTAGTCTACAAGTGTTTGGGAAATGTGAAGTTAAAAAATTCAGTTCACTTTGATGGATATTTATTGAGTGTGTAGTATGTTTACTGCTTCCGGGTCCCCCTCATTGTGGTGGGGAGGTGGTCTTGAGTTTTAGGAAAGTCAATTGGCAGAATACAGGCTTGGCCCAGAAGTTGGAGTGTTGGAGACTTTTTTAGCTATAGAAACTCAAGAAGATTGCTGTTGAAATATACTGGTCCTTGATGTGGAAAGAGTATGAACAGAGCATTATGACGGTTGGAAGTGGAGGGGAACCTTGCAGAAGACTAGCACTTTTGTGACCTTAAGAATGGAGTATTGTGTATTCTGGTTTGTTGCGTTTGTGCTATTTAACTCTATGAGGATAGGAATGTTATTTCTGCTTTTCTCCATATGAGAAGGGAGGGATTTCAGCAGACTCCTGAAAAAGAGTCTGTGTCCAGTTAAGCATATATGTGAACTAACGGGTTTTACTCTTTGATGTTACATTACAACTGACACAAGCTTCTTAAAGAGATGACAGCTGTATAGTTCCAGAAATTTTCATCACATGTTTCATGTGAATAGTCAGGAAAATTCTTTCACACTGTTACCTTGTACCCTACCTGAGGAGCTTGAGTCCTTTAAACCTCTGAGTGAGCCCCAAAATGGAATAACTTTTTGTCATTTTGGGGCTGCTATCTCTGGATTCTGCCTTTTCCTACTTCCTCCCACATTGCTAAGAATCCACAGAATGTCACTGAGGATGAAGGGTCAGAGGGAGTAACAATGGTTTTTACTTTTGCACAACTTAGCTAATTAGCTAATCACCAATCCTTGAGATAGAAGGGTTTGGGATTATTATCCCCATTTGATATATAAGGACACAGAGGCTACAAGGGACCTAAGTTCATCTAGTTCAGTGAATGTGACAGAGCCAGGCATTTGCATAGATCTTCTGGCTCCATATCTAGTTATTTACATAAATTATAGCTGTTTTCATAAATAACAGTTCAAGAATTATGTCTGTGGTGATCTTGAGACAACTGATTAATTACTGATAGTCACTGTAGCATCTCATTTCTTAGTGTTTTATGTCCTAGGTACTTCTGCCTAGTGTTTTCTACACCATTTATTTTAAATTCCTATGTTTAAATTTTTAAAAAATTAAAGTGAAAGAGAAATAATTTTGTTTATAATTCAGGGGAAACCCATTTATGTTATAATACCATATTTCCATGGCTTGAGTCTTGGGATGCAGTCCTCTCCCTGCCCGTACTCTCCTTATTTTCATTCGTTAATGACATCTGAGATAAAGAAGCTAGTTATATCATCTCTAATACTCTTAATAGGGGACTGGTATAGGAGCACTTCACAGTTATCTTGTTAGCTCTTTGTCTTATGCTAGAGGATGTTCCTTGTTTCTTTTGGAGAAATAATGATTGGCCTCAAACTACTGAAATGTTGAAACATGGCTTAATTTCATCCTTTGTTAATTTTACTAATCCTCCTCAAAATCAGAATGCCAGCACATGGTCTTTGAGAATGGGGCAGCTTCCCTGCTTCTTTGAGGTTGAGAGTCAGTTCAAGGTTTCATGTAATAGTGCTTTATTCAGTTGCACCCTTTCACTTCATAATAGCTCTGTGACTGAGGTAGAATATATGTATATGGAAACTTTTGCAGCCAGAGGCTGCCCAAATTACTCTGTGAATTCGGGGAATGTAAGTATTCTCTTCACTGTACAGATCAGGACATTGAGACAGAGAAGTTCATAGTTTCCAAGAATGTTAGAGTTTGAAGGGAACTTGGAGAAAATCAAGCACAATTCTTAATTTTACAAATGAAGAAACTGAGGCTCACAGAGGGTGATTTACTCAAAGCCATATCATTAGGGGACAGAATAAGTTTTTAACAATAACAAGCATTTATCAATTGTGATAAATTGTGAAAGGTATCCCATTAGGCAGTCCCCGTCCTTGTGGAGACTATTTTTTGTAAGGGGGTAACAGTTCAGGGTGTTCCAAAAGTCTTAGTGCAGTTTCAAACTATTAAAGCTTGAACACATAGATACAAATAAGTCAGTCAAGGTAAATAGAGATGATCAGAAGAATGAGAGGTGGCACCTGAGCTAAGCCTTGAATAAAGAGAAGGATTACCAGAGTGAGAGGAAGCAGAGGACAAGGCAGATATTCTAGACGGTGGGGAAACAGGATGCAGAGTTCAGAGAACAGATGCTCATCCAGCTGGCTGGAGCCTCTTGTGAGTGAAGGGAGATAATAGGAAGTAAATCTAAAAAGGTAGATTGGGAACAAATTTGGGAGTTTTAAGGTCTCTTGAATCCAAATCTAGTAGTCTTTTCAACTGAAGGAAGGAGGAAGAAAAGGTGTGCTCCTATTAAAATTTAGCCATGTGACAAATCCTGGCTTTCTAGGGTTGACTCATATTGCCCCAGTTGTAGACTCAAGAGGGAATTGTGGGCCCAACTGCTTTTTGTAGCTTAAGGACAGGGTTTCTATTTAGAAGATGCCGACTGAGAGTTGGTTGTCCCCCAAATAATGACAAATTTGCACTTCAGAGATAGGTTCTTAAATTTAAGTTTTCCATTTAGGCTGTTCTACCTGTATTCCCTTTTCTTTGGGTTGCCTTTTCTCAGCAGCTGGGAGTTAGATGAATTCTAGATCCTGCTGTAGTACACTAAGGCATTTTGCATCTTGGCTTCCCAGAACTATGAAGTTTAAATAAATTTGTAGGAATGGAAAGTAATTCTTTCTGGCCACTTACTCTCTGTAAAGCACAGGCCCTGGCTCCTCCAAAAGTATTAGCACTACCTGTGCCTATAATTTAAATGGGCTTTCTGTGCATATAGAAAGTCACTTTGCCCTTTGATTCCCCAGAAAATTTCTGACTTGGAATCTAGAGGCTTCTCTTCTTGCCCAATTTTTGTCAGTATCTTGTTGGTCTGTACATTTGCACTTGAACTGATGGTACTTGGTATGGTGATACTACCCTTTCAAAGAATGTGGAGCTTCTACAAGTCTATTCTCCTTCCTTCTTCCCAGTTGGCCTACTCCTGTTTCATTAGTTCTACTAGTTGTGGTATATTTATTTTTACCAGCTTGATCACAACGGTTTGGTTTGGCATAGAGCCCAAAGATGGTGGTGGTGAGGATAGTAAGTGGAATACATTTGATGCTTAGGCTTTTTTTTTTTTTTCTTGTAAAGGTGGGTCTGTTGCCAGTTTGAAATTTTATATGCCCTTGTGAGCCAGTCCTAAACAGAGCAGTGGACTGCAAGCTCAGGCCCTTGGTCTTTGGGGAAGCCAGTTTTTAGACCTTAGGAACTTAGGAATGGTTTCCCAGAAGGTAATTTGAAAAGCTAGTTTATGTTTAGCCCCTGGGATTGGAGTTGGGTATAGTCTCACATAGAACAAGTGGCATTGATTAGTGACTGAGGAACTAGTCTCCAATAGAATTAAGTTACAGAGACACTCTAATGGGTTCTCAGAAAGTGCAGGGAGGTTGTTCTCTGCCATATAATGGTTTGAAAGTAAAAAGGTTTCTGACAATAAGCTTAGCTTTCTTTTGCTTGGTTTAGCAGAAACCTTAACCATCTTTAATTAAAAGCTCACTGAGCTACTGTGTTTAATTCCTCCCTTCTCCCTTTTATTTTTATCAAGTATCACTGCTTTCCCCTAGCCAATCCTTGTGTCTTAGAGTACTCGGGAATTAACTTTCTCTACTAGAGGGTACTTCTTTCCCTTTGGCCTATGTGAATACAGTTCCTAGGGGTGGCTAAGGGATTTTTGGTAAGTTCCAGAATTCAGAATTGAATCTATGCTTAGAATTTAGTATCTGCCTAAAGAGTTTGAAAATACCTTGGTTTTATTTTGGAAAAGTTAACCTAGGGCAGTGAATTAATGGTTCCTTTCCCAAACCCTTTTATTGGAAGGATCTGACCAATATTCACATTGTCGTTGTCAGGGACGGGGAAGAGATCAGGGATCAAGGACCAAAGATCAGGGATCATGTAGATGTTAACTTACTGGGGAGACACAGAGTTTGAGGCAATGAATATTTCCAAAACTTGTTGCTCCAGTCCCATCTCAGACAGTTACTTACCACGTGACCTTGGATAAACTTGGGTTTGCCTAACTGTAAGAAGGTGATTATCCTAGTTCCCTCCCTTACCTCACAGGGTCAGGTCACAGGGAGTGCTTGGTATTCTTGTAAAGATTCTATCTTTCATTTTTGTAATGCTTCACATCTCTCTTATCATCAGTAGTAAATCACACATAGAAAGGGCTTTGGGGTTGACGAAGTTTTTTTTCACATCAGCTCTGTGAGTTGGGCTTTAGAAGGGTTATTGACTCTTGTTTTATAGGCTCAAGACTGACAGAGCCCCAGGGTGCAGCCCAGCCAGGCCAGCATCTTTTCCTTTGGGCGAGGGAAGCGGAGGCCCATACGGAGGCTGATTTGCTCATGATTATGTAGTAGTTACTGGTGGAATCGCAGCTGGGCCCTAGGTCCTCCAACTCCTGCTCAGTCAGGCGCCCTGTTTGCACTGTCCAGCTCCAGAGAAAGAAGTGTCCTGGCAGAGAAGGAAGAAAAGACAGCAGAATTGAGCCCTGAAGGACAGAAAGTATTTTCATGGGCAGAGGGACAGAAACGGTGCTTGTGGTGGCAGAGTCTGGGCCTTTGACTTTCTGTATGCAGTCTGGAAAATAGTCTCCAAGTGGTGGCCTGGTGAGCTGTGGCACCATGGCATGCTCTATCCCTACCTTTTTTCCTCTGCTCCATCTGACCTCCTTCTTTTGCTCCTCTTCTTTCTGATGATTAATCTGCTCAATTATCTAAGCCTTTGGCACAAGATGGAGTGTCTCAGGCAGGCAGCAGTATTCATGGCTCACCAATCTTTCTCATTGGAGTACTTTTTTGACAAAAAAAGCTATTTTTGTTCTTTTTGGTTTGGAGGTAACACTTGGAAGTTGGTGGGAGATCTGTGCATCTCAGAAAGGTAGAATCCCAGGGTCATAGTATTTAATCTAGGATCATAGTATTTAGAGTTAGAAAGGGTTTTTATTGGTTATCTAGTTTCCTAGAGTCCCGATTTTAGATGAAGAAACTCTTAAGGCTCTTGGTGCCAAGACCAACATATAGCTAAGTGGCAGGACTGGGGTTCCAATTGAGGTTCCAGGAATCTGTGCTTCTGATTGACTATAATATATTTGTGGTGTTTTCTTGGAAAGGAAGTGAAGGAAATATAGTTCCCTTGAAGAGTCATCTTCCAAAAAAAGGAAGGAGAAAAAAGAATTTCCTTGCTATCATGGAATGACAGAGCCAAGGTATCGTTTGGTGAAGAGAGAAGAAATGAGCTCAGAGTGAGATTGTGTCCTTGCAGGGGTTCCCAGGGGAGATGCTGGGCTTACAGTCAGAAGGTTTGAGTTTGGCGGCAGGTTCTGCAGATAGGGAGCTGTGTGACTTTGGGCAAGTCCCACTCTTTTTCTGCGTCTCGGGCTTCTCATGTTTCCATCGGGTATCAGAATGGATAGCCTCTTATTTCTGGAGCTTAGGATGGGAACAACTGGAAAACTCAAGGGCAGTCAAGCTCATGCCTGCTTAGACATTGCTCAGATCTCAAAGGTGCTTCTCAGGAAGGAGCAGTCTGTGTTGTGAGAATTTTGGATGCAGCTTAGGCTTGGTGCTCTGACATGGAAAAATGTTGGGTGAGTTGGTAGGTGGTGAGGGATCAAGAGAGACAGATCTAAACCAGCTTTTTAAAAATGTCAAAACTGTTCCACATGTGATGGAAGAGGGGCTTGGGTGGGAACCCTCTTCTCTGAGATGTAGAGCAAGTAGTTCATTTCAAGGAATAGAGTATCATGAAAGTTTAAACTTAACCATTTGTACAAATTGTATTTCTATACAAATCACAGATGTATAGGATGTTATATAACCAGCTCCTCATTTTTATTGACTTCCTTGATGCAGCAGGCAATGGAAAGTGAAAGATTTTTAAAAGGGCTCCCTAACATAGGCTTTTGGTAGAGAATCCTTTAGATTTATCAAGTCTTTCAGAGTCCTGCATTTGTTGGAAACCCTTCTTACTTTTCTGTCTCAGCCTTTTGGATGAGGGGTTGACTGGGAGGAGAGAGTGAATTGGTACCTCTAGACAAGGCAGACTTATCTTTCATCCCTCCCCCAAAAAGTCATTTTCTCATCATGACCTTCTTCTCATTACTTTATAAAACTATATCATGTTGGGCCTGAGTTAGCTAAAAGACATTGGCGTGAAAAGGTTATGGCTAGGGCTGGAATGTTTATAGAAACCAGGCACTATAATGTGTGATGACTTTTGGTACATCTTTTTGGTATCTGGGTATGTTAGAGTTATGGAGGATTTGATGAGCCTGGAACCTGTCAAGAGCAAAAGCTTTAGAAGTTTCCAAGGGAATCTTTAAAAACTGAAACACTTAGCTGCTGATGTGTTTTAAAAATGACAGTTCACTGTCCATGTCCTCTAGTTTGATAAAGTTTTAACTGGTTTGATTTTTGACAGCCGGATCTTCTTCTCTTTCTTTCTCTTGGGACTGTTTAAATCACCCCATGTCAAGAGTTCTGTTTCCCTGTCATTTTTTGCCTTCATAACTTCCTGTAAAGGAAGATCAGAGGATTAATAGGTGAACTGGACCATAAAGATCTCATAGTACAATCCTTCAGTTCTACTGAAGACATGGAGGGTAGTAGAGTCAGAAGACTTGGCTCTGACACTTAGTGATTGTATGACTATGGGCAAGTCCCTTAATATCTATGACTTCAAGGTACTTGTAAAATAGTAGCAGTGACATTTGTGCTATAGGGTCAAAGGGTTAGAATACAAAAAGCATTTGATAATCTGTAAAGCGCTCTATAAGGTATGACAATAGTAGTAATTATACAATTACAGGAGATGCATCTGAGGCCAGAGGGTGTAAGGGACTTTTATAGTAACTCAGGTGCTAATAGAATTAGTTGGATCCAGATTCTTTGAATCCAAATCCATTGCCCAGTGTTTTGCTAACTTTCCTTAGAGGAATAAAATGTGGGTCTTCTTCATATTATGGGCTTAGTAGTGGGTGCCAGAGATGTTGCTGCTTTAGGAGGGAATCCAGCGCTAGTGGAAGGAAGTTTGCTTGCTTTTCTACCCAGAGTCATTGTTCCTGAGGAAAGTTCCTGGGACTGCCTTTCTCTGAATATTTACTTTCTCTTTTCCCCCAAAAGAGGCATATTTTAAGACTTTACTTCTGCAGCAAGCTCATTTCATTCAACTTCCCTCCCTTCCCCCCCCCCCCCCCCCCCCCCCACACACACACACACACACACACCTTGGCCTCTTGGGATCTGTGTGTTAGATCTATATCCTGCTGACTTTGACTATCTGAGATGGGAACAGGACTTGAACTCAAGCACTCAAACCAGACAAGGCCAGGCTATTGCTATTACTCTTTAAGAAGATTATTCCAGAAGGATACTATTCTATCTCTCTCTTTTTAAAAAGGATTTGTGATTTCATTGCTATAGAAAATTACCTGTACTAATGTCTGCTGCCACTTGCTCTGCCACTTTAAAGTCTTAGAAAATTGTCTGAGGCACAAAAAAAGAGTAGGTGACTTGGCAGTGGCCATATAACCAGATGTCAGAAAAAAAGGGAATCCAGATTTTTTCTCTTTCTGCTATGCCAGTCTGCTTATTACCTCTTTATTTTAAACTTAGTAGGAATATAATATTTTTCTTAAATTTTTTTTGCCATTTTCTTTTTGTTGTTGCTAAGTATTTTAAGAGTTTTATAGATGAAATTAAAAAACAAAACAAAACAAACATTTGTTAGACAGCTAGGTGGCTAGGTAGAATATTGGATCTGGAGTCAGAAAGTTCTGAATTCAAACCCAATCTTAAATGCTTATTACATGTATGACCTGGGGCAAGTTACTTAATCTCTGCCTTTCTCAGTTTCCTCAGGTGTGAAATGAATATAATCAGAACATCTCCTTCCCTGCATTGTTGTGAGGATCAAATGAGATATTTGCAAAACTCTTTGTAAACTTTAAAGTGCTTTATACTAGCTATTACCATCCCCTCTTTTCTCCCTCTTAACAAAAAAACCCCTCATAACAAGTATGTATTATAGTCCAGGTAAGCAAATTCATACATTGACCATTTCTAAAGTTGTATGTCTTATTCTGGATTTTTAGTCCATCACCTCTCTGTCAGAAGGTTTAAGTGGTAGTCTCTTTTCATTTTCAGTTCTCTGGAATTGTGGCTTGTTATTGCACTGATGAAGTTCTAAAAATCTTTCAAAATTGTTTGTTATTGTATTTTCATTGTATGAGTTCTTCTAGAACCATCTGCACCCAGAGAGAGGACTGTAGGGACTGAGTGTGGATCACGACACAGTATTTTTCACTTCTTTAATTTTCTTGCATTTTTGTTGTTTTTTTCCTTTTTATCTGATTTTTTCTTTTTGTGCGCTATGATAATTGTGGAAATATGTATAGAAGAATTGCCCATGTTTAACATATTGAATTACTTGCCATCTAGGGGAGTGGGTGAGGGGAAGAGAAAGGAAAAAAAAATTTGCAACACAAGGTTTTGCAAAAGTGAATGTTGAAAATTATCTATGCATATGTTTTGAAAATAAAAAGCTTTAGTTTAAAAAAATTAATAAAAACATTAACTAGAAAAAATTTCTAGTTCTGTTCACTTGGCATCTGTTTATAGAATTCTTCCCCGTTCTCCTCTGAAACTGTCCGTTTTTTCATCTCTTATGGCACAATAATATGAACCACAATTTATTTAGTCATTCCATGTAGAAGATTCCGAAGAAGTGAAATTCAGAAACTAAAAAGCTTTGAGATTTGTGAAACATTTTCCTTAGAGACAGCCCTGTGAAGTAGATAGCATGAGTATTATTTCTGTTTGACAGATAAGGATACTGAGTTGCAGGAAGTGAAGTAACTAGTCCAGTACCTAATTGTTGATGAACTTCCAAGCAAGGACTTGGACCTATGCCCTCCTGATGTCGGGGTTAGTGTTTTCTCCGTTCCACCAGGCTGCTACCACAAAACATCATTTGTGAGATATTTTTGGCTGTTCTCTCTTTTAACAAGACACATAAGGTTTCCTAGAGCACGTGTCTCAAGTGAAAATGTATTTGTTTGTTTGAAGTGCCGACATACCTTCCTAATCTTTATTTTTTTTGAGAGGCAATTGTCCAGAGTCACATAGCTAGTAAGCATTTACTAGCACTAATATTAGTAAACATTTAATGTTTGAGGTTGGATTTGAACTTGGGGTTCTCCTGACTTCAGGGCTGGTGCTTGGTCCAGAGAACCACTGCGCCACTTAGCTGCCCCTATACTTTCCTGTTTCCAAAAAGATTTGCTAACTTTGGCCTCTTCTGTGACCCATTTTGCAATCGTATGTGGCTCTGAGCCAACTGGTTTAGAGTCATCCGTGGCTTCTAAGACTCTCCCACACGTTTTTTATGCCACCAGACTCCCTCCAACACATTCATGGCAAACATGGCAAACCATGGAGGAGGTAAAGCAACAGCCTGGGTAGCAGCTGGCCAGACAGGACCAGCAGTGTGTCAGCTCTTGTTGAGCATGGCACAGTGCCTTTGTTAGGTTCCATTGGCCAGAGGGCAGGTTAGAACCTCTTACCAACATCTTTCTCAAAGATTCCATAATCAGAATGTTGTTGGAAACAGTGGTGGGCTACATTTGGTATCCATGAACTGAATGAGAGATCTAAAATAGGCTTTTGTAGAGGTTACTGCTATTGAATTCATCTTTTCAAATTCTGGCTCCTTTGATGACAGTTGGTGTAGGGTGCTAGAATTTTTCTTAAAAGCTCAGTTTAGGTACCTCAAAGCCTAAGGTGGAAGATTTTTCCCCAAATTTTCCTGGGATATTTTCCCAGATTCTCTTCCCCTTTTTGCATTCTGCCTTTTGTACTTTTTTGTGACTTTGCCAATGTAAGCTCTTGGAAGGTCAGTTTCTTCTGTTTTCTGTCCTCTGCATACACGAGACACTTAATGTTATGGGTTAGAAAGCATAAGAGTGGGACCATCTTCCTGACTTTGCTATTGGCCTCTCATAAACTGAATTGGTTGCGTCATCTTCCCTGGCTTTAATGTCACAAGTTCAAAGCTGAAATTCAAACTTGGTTCAAGTTACTAATCTGAGGCACTGTCAGCAAACTTTTCTGATACTACTTCAGTGGGGTATCTTGCACCCATGTGGATGAGAGGCACCCCAACAAGAAAGGTCTTGGGCACTGCTTCCTCCTTGAGAATGCTTTTGTTTCAGATTAGGCAGAATGGTGGTTCTTTCCCCACTAGTTGGTTTTGCCGTCTCTTACAAAGTTACTGAGGAGAAATTTGGTTACATTGCTCAGTCTCCAAGAGCTTTTTGAAATCCAGTCCAGTTTAGGGTAATATTTAAACAGTGTAAATGATAAGTGAACATGCCATTTGGGGCCTTGGCCAGCTATGATCAGTGATTAGGGCATATCATTATATCAGGAATACACATTTCAGACAAGGATTGTACTAGGCAAAGAATTTTAGATTGTCAGAGAACTTGGGTTTGGATTCAAGATATTCTACTTCCTTAATATAGTGTGTTTTTGACAGTTTACTTTGGGATGCAGTGCTGAGCCTTTTACAAATATCCTCTCATTAGATCCTCATAACAACCAACAAGAGGTAGATGCTTTTTCTGTCCTCATTTTCCCATTTAAGAAAATTGAGACAGACGTGTTATATGATTTGCCCAGAGTTATACAGTGTATCTGAGGCCATATTTGAAATTGGTATTCCTGACTCTAGGCCCAGCTTTGTATCCACTATATCACATAGCTGCCCCTTTGGGTTTCAGTTTCTTGCATAAAATGAAGGATTTGGATCAGGGGACCTTTTGCGGTGTCTTTTAGCTCTAAATCCATGATCTCTGAGGTCTTTTTTCGACTGGAATTTTGTAAATCAACGATTTCTAAAGGTAGACTGGAGTATTGCCCTTAGTGTTACCTATAGGGTCAGCTTTATTCATTCCCTACCAGGTATCTCCGACAGACTTGAGGAACTATACTCCTTTACTTTTAATATCAGAAAATGGCTCAGTGGTTTTTCCTATTACATCACTACACACTAATGTCATTCTGTCTGTGCTGAAATTCTTTAAAATATTGGACACTTTCTTTGTTCCCAGTCTTAAACTTCGGGTGAATTTTAAAAAATTCTTTAAGGAATTTAAAAATCAACCATCACTCTCCCTCTATGTAGCATTTCCAGGATGACCCTGGTCAATACATAGGTGGTTGGTAATTGTCACTGTTTAATCCCAACTTTGACCCCTGCTGCCTCTCTCCTCCTCCCCCCTTTTTCTCTTCCCTTCCCTCCCCCAGGCTCTTTGCACACCCCCACTCCCTTTCTTCAAATGAAAAGGAATTTGCTCAGCATCTATACCAGTACTTCCTGAGCCTGGAGAACAACAAGTTTGGTCATGTAGCATCCTGTTCTGTATAAATACTCAACACCTCACAAGCACAAGAACACATACCTCCTCTGAACTGAAGCACTTCTTACTTAGCTCTTTGCCAGCAGCCTGTCACATATATGAAATCTTTCCAAAATTATTCCCAAATACAGGAATTTTTAGGCTTAAATTTAAGTGGTTTTTTTGTTTGTTTTTTGGCCATCTAAGTAAGCATTTGCCAGATAAGCACTTAAACCACCTGGAGCTATTCGTTTGTCTCTTAAATATTGCAAAACTTGATAGTCATATGTACAGAGTGTAACTAATCTGTGGCCTCTTGTTCACTTTTCCCTCTTCCAGACAAAAGCATTTGCCTAGAAGGCTACCTTTGGTCTTTTGCTGCTAAAACAATCCCCTATTATTTCTTGATGATCTGAACCTTGAGCTGCTTTGGGATTCTGATACCTCAGTTGTTGGTGTTGGCTTGGTGTCACACAGCAAGATTCAGCTTGGGAAGGGGTTATAGGTTAGTGCCTTCCTCTATCCATTTTCTATTGGTAGTCCTCAGATCCATTTGATAAAACCTTGAAAATCACCCCATGCCTTAAAACACAAAATGCTTAACTCTTAAAAGACTTAGCCATACAGTGTTCAGATACACTTCCTCCATCAAACAAGTCCTCTTTTTGAGGCTTTGATTTTTATTGCAGTTGGTTTTGACCAGAGAATGTCTAATGAATTCTTTCCGATTCTCTGGATTCTATGACCTGGTATAGGAAAAGCCCAGATTTCCTCAAGATGGTGGATATAACCAGGGTAGATTTTTGATGTAATTTTTTCCCCCTATAGAGCAGAAAATAAACCCCCAAAGTTTGTGTTTGTTTTTGTTTGTTTGTTTGTTTGTTTTTTGAGGTATTCTAGTTGATATTTACATGATACTTTGTGGCTTAGAAGATACTTTATATGTATTCATTTGAACTTGGGGGTGTGCAAAGAGCCTGGGGGAGGAAGGGGAAGAGAAAAAGGGGGGGAGGAGGAGAGAGGCAGCAAGGGTCAAAGTTGGGATTAAACAATGTCCTATAAAGTACATTGTACAAGTATTAATATCCTTTTTTAGAGTCATAGAGAAGTTAAGCAATTTGCTTGAGAGAAATCTAGACTGACACTCCAGTGCCCTGGAAACAGAAGTTCTGTGAGACCACAGTTACCTAGACTGAGATCCCTGAGAGTTCCTTTTTTGTGGAAGCTGTTTCACTTGAAGTTCTTTGGTAGTCCCTATCATACAAATAAGGGAAGTGGACAGCTCTTACTGCTCTTCATGTTATAGGGTTTATCTTGTCTGGAAGCCTTGCTTCCTTTGCATGAAAACATGTTTTCAGTCTTAACATATGAGTTAATAGATTCAAATATCACAAAGAAAGAGGAATTTTGGGACCTTACAGAACCTCTTAACAGCTTGATCTTTGCTGTATATCTCTCCTTATTTCTAATATCTTGGATGTATGTTTATTCCATAGCTACCAGAATGTCCACAGATGGAGGATTTGGCAGTACCAGCAGCAGTGATGCTCAGCAGAGCCTACAGTCCTTTTGGCCTCGTGTCATGGAAGAAATCCGAAATTTGACAGTGGTAAGGAAGAAGAGCTTTTGTTTGTCTTGACAGACTAGAAAGATAGACAAACTCTAGTATGATGAAATTTAGCAAAGAGACAAAATCCTTCACATGGACTTAAAAACAACAACAAAATTGTTTTACGTGTAAGTAAAACATAGAGCAGCAACCCATGAAAATGATGGGAAGAGATCTTTTAGTGAACTCTTTATATATTTGATAGCATAACACAGCAACCACAGAAAGGTGATATAATTGTATACTGCGTTTTTAGAAATTTACTGTCCAATAAAACCCAATAGATAGGTCTACTCTTCTCTGTTTTGATAAGCAGAGCCTCTTTGAAACATTAAGCTGAATTTGTGTAGTATGTTTTAGGAATTGACTGATAACCTGAATGGGTCTAGAGGAGAATAATGTTTAGAATGATTGTAGTGTCTTTCTGTTATATGAAAGCTATTGGGAGGAATTGGAGATGTTTAAGTCCATGGGGGAAGGAAGATTTAGAGAAGGGACTTGATCTTTCTGTTTTCAAAAATTTGAAGTGCTGTACCATGGATTTGTTCTGTTAGGCAGAACTAGGAAAAATGTGTAGAAGTTGGCAAGAAGTTTGGCTTTGGCTTAACGTTTAAAAAAAAAAAATGCTTCTTAACACATAGCATAGTTCTAAAATAAAATAAACTGACTTGATACATTGAGTTTCCTATCACTGGATGCTATTACATGGAAGTTAGGGAGTATTGTGGATGGAATTCCTGTTCAGATACATTTGGCCTTAAATAGCTTCTGAAGTTACTCTGAGATCCTGTGATAAATGTGAAAATGTGTATAGTGAGTAGCCTGGAAAAGTATCTTTTATTTTAATTTCAAATTTGTTTCTAAAATATAGTACAAGATGAGAAAGAAAACAAACTATCTTCAACTCTTAACTTTTAGGTAGGAAAATCATAAGCAATTTTAAAGTAGCAAAACCTTTCTCACAATAACCATGTCAAGTAAGATAATACAAATGTTTTTATCTCTGTTTTACCTATGGGGAAGGTGAGTTTCATACAGCTGAGAAGGGAAAACAATGGAAAAGAACTGTATGAACTGATTTTTTTTCCCACTGCAGTCACATGATTCGAGAGGGATCATAGCGAATACCGTGGGAAGATTACTGGCTTGGCAATGCAGAGATTTGGGCCTACATCCTAGTTAGGAAGATCTTGTTAAAATCCAGCTTTAGATACTTTCTAGCTATATCACTGTGGTCTAACCTATTTGCCTCAATTTCCTCAACTGTAAAAAAAATCTTAAGGGTTATTGTGATGATCAAATGAGAATATTTGTAAAGCACTTAGCATAGTGCTGGCACATAGTAAGTGCCATATAAATTCTGGGTGCTTATCATTTTCATCTTAACCTTACCAACTGTGTGAATTTGGGCAAATTTCTTTACCCCTGATCCTTAGTTCCCTCCTATATTAAAAAAAAGGTAATAATGCAGGGATTTCAAACAAGAATGGAGGGATGCATATATAATTCCTGGCTTTGGCTTTCTTTCTCTTCTGTTATTGTGATTACTCCTTATTCAGCCATGTTACGCAGGCGTTCCTTGTTTCTGAGAAGCATGTGCAGAAAAACAAATGTAAAGTTGTAAAAGGCTTCTGAAGCAGTATAAGACAGTGATCCTAGCCAGATCCTTCATATTAGATAAAGGATTCTGGCTTCCTTTGAATGATAATCATGGCTTAGATTTTTAGGGGGCTTGTTTCTTAATCTCAGGTTACATTTCTTAGTGAAAAGAGTTGAGCTCTCTTCCTCTCTGGATTTTTTTTTTTTTTTTAAATCTCACAACTCTGTTTTTCTATAATAAACAGGATTTGCCTCAAGAGCCTCAGGTGATCCTGGATTTTCTTTTTCTTTCTTTCGTTTTTTTTTTGTTTGTTTGTTTGTTTGTTTTTTTTAAATTCTTTTTTTTCTGAGTCAATTGGGGTTAAGTGACTTGTCCAGAGTCACACAGGTGGAAGTGTTAAGTGTCTGAGGCCAGATTTGAACTGGTACTCTATCCACTGCACCACTTAGCTGCCCTGATCCTGAATTTTCAAAGGTTGCACCAATAGGGTATGAGCTTCAACTAATCTCTCTCCAGCCAGAAAAGCGTCCAGCCCAGTAACAGATGCCTAATTCTATTAGGCACCCAAGAATCAGCCTAACAAAATTCAGAACGACTCATTACCAAAAAGGTGGTGGCTACTGGAGGATGAATTTTTTCACCCAGAGGAACTTAAGATCACAACAATAACTGGACAAATATGTCTTAGTGAAGGGAATACCCATACCCCCAAATCCCCCAACAAGCATAGATGCTTGAAATATTGAAGTATAATTGGCACAAATAGCGAGAGAGAAAGAGAAAGTGCATGCAAATGGTATTAACCAATCTTATTTCTTTAACTTGGACCTCAGTTATTTCATCTGTGAAACAAAAGGGTAGAATTAAATGATTTTAATATACCTTCCTGCTTTCTATATATAGTATTGTAAACATTTTATGCAACTTGTAAAGAGATTTTGTTGAAGAAAATATTCCACATTGAATATTAAATTTCACACTTTCCCTCAAAATTACATAAAATATAAATTCAGTCTAAAAATGAGTATTTTTTTAGTTTATTCCTCTAATATTTCTTTGCTTCAACAAGATCCTGTTTTAAGTGATTGACCTCTATATTCTGGTGAACTAAAAAGTTCTTCAGGACTTCAGATTTCATGTCCATTGTACTTTATATTATAGCACTCATTTTCCCTTTTTATGTTTGAAATCAAAAAAAGGGGCCTTAGTGAAAGAAAATATATATATTTTTTTTTCTTTTGAGATTATGTTCCCAACAAATTGTGAAGATAACTTTGGGTTTCTGAGTTGTTCTTTCAGAGTTCATCATTGTTGATGGAGATAACCAAGTTAAATTTTTTAGGTCAGATCCTCTGCATTCTTCTTGGTTCAGAGTTCTGCTCAGACCCTGGTAATATACTTTGACAATCAGGAATAGGAAAGTGATCAGTGGAGCTTCAGTGTTCAAGCTCAACCCTTTATTTTCTTCTCTACTTTCTGTCAAGTTTTGATTATCATAATCTTTGTTTTTTTCAAACTTGTATGCTGACAAAACAGATTTCAATGTTAACATAGGATTGAGACAGCCAATATGTTAGGTTAAGACTACTTTGAGACATCCTGTTTTTTGAGGGAAAGAGGAGGATGACAGCAGGGAAAAGAGATAATATTTGAATAATTATCAATTGAAAAATAACTGAAATTTCCTTATAAAAGAGTCTTTACCATCAAGATATTTTTCTTTTTCACCTCAGACTCCGTTGCATTTTTAAGTCTTTTGTGTGCTGTATTTTGGTAATGGGTATAGTTCAGAAAAGTTATATATAAAATAGTTTCTCCTATCTCAAGAAAAATAGTGGTTCTCAATATTACCCATTACACTTTTGAGTGAGCTTTTGTTGATGTGGGTTTTAGCTATCCACATTGATTGCATTAGAAATTTAAACTGATAAATTTAAAAATATTTATGTAACTCATAATAAACTTATTACACATTAACATAATACTGTTTGTGAAAGCTATTTTCCAAACCAACAAAAATGTAGTGAAGAAGAGTGGCAGTATTTTTTCACACACTTGATTAAATCTTTTGAGTATCTAGCTTCAGAAAAGACCACTAGGGTCTTTTCTGCCTGCTTCTGCATGTTATCTCTTACAATATGTATTTTGGTTGAAATAGATGAAGGGGGGAAAAAAACTGATGAAGGAAATCTGGTTTCAAATAGACAAATATTTGGAAAAGGGAGGAGTAAATTTTAAAAGCCTTTTCAAATGTTACATATATTTATATAAAACTCATTTGATACGTGGCAAGACTTTCAAGATTGCAAAGTGGCATCTGAAATCATATCAATGATCTTTTCCTGCTCTTTGTCCCATTATTATCCATTGATCTGTCATGTACTTTGAATGGTTTTTTAATCAGTGCGTGATTTTGTAACTCATGCATTGATCATTTGGAAAATACTGATTCATTGAGTTAAGTTCTTCTAATTGTTGACATATTTCATTATATGCTATGAAAAAATAACATTATTTGAATCTACCCCCTAATCATCAGAAAAAATTTTCAGTATTTGGAAACTTTCAAGCTTATAGTAGTATGGATACAAGTTTTCCAAAATTCTAGTTTTCACTTGAAAGTTCTAATTTTATCACTTGCAACAAAAACTGTCAATGGTTTTCCTTCAGGTGAAAGGTTCATTTTGTTCATTTCCAAGAAAATGTCTGCCGAATACCCAAATCTGAATAATGCTAGCAATTCTCTCAAGTAAAAATGGTGTTCAGTGAAAAATTGGCCTGGGCAGCTTACAACTCAGTCACCAACATATTTTTTTTTCTCAAGACATAGTCTTCATATCTTGATATACTCAAAAATGCATATTTTCCATTTTGCCACACAGAATATTAAAAAGACATCCATTCAAGGGACAGAATTTAATAAAAATTAATAATTTTTATTGCTTAAAGGACATCCTTAAGTGAACCTGGTATTTTTCCCTCTTCAGTGGGTGGCAAAAAAGAATATAGTGATTACTAATACAGTTTGGTGTTGTAGCCTGGATTTGTGCTAAGACACCAGCATGTCTACTCACACTATCAATGGAATTATCAATAGTCATTCCAGGATAAACCGTGAGATTTCAAAAAAAATTATTCAACACTTTGAATGTTTCAGTACTGCTTGTGCTTGTTGCCAAGCATTCACATAAAAGATCTTTTACGATAATTGCTTGATGGTGACACCAGAAGAATATAAGCAGGTCTCACCCATATCTTTAGATTCATCGTTGTGTAAGTCAGAAGTACAATTCTGCAGACTGAGCTATTAATTCAGTCTTCATGTTCACAATCAAGTTTTTAATTCACAAATCATGTAGCTTCTATACATTAATGAGAAAATGAGAGTGAGAAAGGTAAATGATAATCTTAGTATTATTATGAAAATCGTTTTGACTTAAAGGATGCCCTGGCAGCATTTTAAGGATCCTTGGAGACTGGGCCACACTTTGAGCACCACTAACTTAGAAGGTCTCCTTTAGAATGTCTAGGGGTCTGCTCTTGGTCCTGTGTTGTTTGACATTATTATTAATGGCTTGGGGAGAAGGAGAAATGAGATCTTTTAGGGTGGATGGCTAAAATCAAATGTCTGAGTCAGAACTAAGAAAGATGTCATCAGGTTAAAGCATTGGCCAGATGTAATGAGATGAAATTTAATAGGGATTATTTAATAAATAAAGGATTAAAGCCCCACATCTGGCTTCAGAAAATCAATTTCTCAAATACAGAGTAATGGCGGAGATGTCTAGCTAGCAGTTCATCTGAAAAATAATTGGGAGTGTTAGTGGATCTCAAACTTTGCACAGATCAACAAAATGATGAGAGTGAAAAGAACTGACATGATCTTTGGCTGCATAAAGAAAGATTTTCTATCTAGTCCTTGGAAGGAGGCAGCGGTATTGTACTCTGCCTTGATCAGACACCGCATTGGATTACTGTTTCTTTCTGGGAAACTGAGCACATTTAGCCAGAACATTGGCGGTCAGAACATTCAGGAGCTTCTTAGAATGGTGAAGGGCCCTTGACCTCAGGCCATACGAGGGTGGATTGAAGAAACTAGGAATGTTTAGCCCAGAGAAGAGAGGATTCTAGTTTAGGGGCTGTTGTGTAGGAGAGGGATGAGATGTGTTCTGTTTGGCCCCAGAGGACAGAAGCAGTAGCAGCAGCGGATAGAAGTTGTAATAGGACTATTAAAAGTAGAAGGGGCTACCTCACACTGTACTTTTCCCTTATCAGGTGTCTTCAAGTAAGATCTGCATGACTTTTTTGGATCTATTACAGGGGGAATTCTCATTCAGATAGAAGTTTAAATTGGGTGGCTGTTAGAATCTCTTCCACTTCTGAGAGATGATAAATCCCCATTTCCCCTGTGCTTTAGGCCTACAAAGTGCTTTCCTTATCATAGTCCTGTAAAATAGAAAGCACAAAGATCACTGTCCCTATTTTATAGATGAGGAAATAGGCTTAGAGGAAAAAAGTTCATAGTCCTAGAAGAATGATTATTAGAATAGGAGAAGACCTTTGTCTCCAGACCTATGATATTTTTTCTGGCTGCCCCCCATGCCTAGGATTCTTTCCCTCCTCATTTCTGCTTCCTGACTTCACAACAAAAATCCCACTTTGTATAAGAAGCCGTTCCTGAGTCCCATTAATGCTGGCCCCTTCTTTTTGCTGACTGTTTCATCCAGTCTGTAGCTTGTTTGTCCATAGCTGTCCTTGTTGTCTCCGTCATAGATTGTGAGCTCCCCAAGGGAAGCTGTCTTCTGGTCCTTGTTTCATCCTCAGTACTTAACATAATGTTGGACATATAATAAGACTTAATAAATACTTATTGACTGGCTTTAGAAATCTGTTATTTAGAGATAGTCCAATCTGTACAATTTTATAGGTTCAGAAATGAAGGCCCAAGAAGTAGCTAACTTTCCTAAGATCATTTAGCCAATAAAGAACAGTTGGGATCCGACCCCAGGCCCAGGGCTACCAAGTTTATGCTTTCCTGCTGTATCTCTGTGTTCAATTCTATTCAAAGGCTTTTGACCTAGGCTCCCTCTTCCCTCCCCCCCAAAAAAATCAGAACTGCCTTTAATGACATTTTCTCTTCTAAAGTGTTTGAAATTGACAACAGGAAATGCTGGTTCTAGTCACTAGGGCCAGAGTGTCCCCCAAAAGAGATTCAGCTAGTTAGTCCCAGCTTGGCTATCACTCTCCCTTCCCTCCTAACAGCTTTGTAATTGTCTTTAAATCCAGATGGCTTCTCATTTGAGTAGAAATTAGTTAAAAGCCACAGCACACCAAGATTGTAAAGCACTGTCCAGAGATAAGACACTGTATTCTTGCTTGGTTACTGAGAAGAATAATCAAGGGACCTCTTTGGAATTGAGCGTTCAGCTTCTTGGACCTCCTGGGACATAGAGGAAAAAGGCCAGCTTTGCCTTCTTGTGATTGCTGCTAAAAGCTGAATTTCAAAATGAAAACATTTCAGAATTTCAATCTTCTGAAGTCTCTCTCCTCTCTTCTCTTCTCTCTCTCTCTCTCTCTCTCTCTCTCTCTCTCTCTCTCTCTCTCTCTCTCTTTCCTTTTCTCTCTCTCTCTCCCCTTCTGCTTCTCCCTCTCCCCGTCTTTCTGTCTCTCCTCCTCTCTCATGCACACACACGAGATATTGTATCCTCAGCTCCTAATACACAATGACATTTCTAATATTGTTTTTTAGCCAGATTGCCTTGCTGTTGCTGAAATGACAGCTTTAAGGATTTGGTGGTCAGAAGTGGGAGGACCAGTTACCAAACATCCTATGTAGTCCAGGCCCTTTTAGTCTCTGGAGAAAGTGAGTGGCAGTGTTGGAATAGGGAGCTCTTAAAAAAAAAGCCTCTTACATGTCTCATCACAATTTGATACTCAGAGGTATTTGAGCACAACTGGGACTAATTGACTTTTCTTTGGCTCATAACTCCCTTTTGGTTCCATCCAAAAGGTAGTGTCGTGTATTTAGACTTTGTGAGACTCAGCAGTTTGCATCTCAGGAATGCCATGGCAGCTATTTTGTAGGGGTGCTCAGATAAGAGAGAATTAACCCTATCTTTACTCTTACTCCCCATCTTTGCTGGCAATTCTTCCTTCTTGAAAACTAACATTAGAGTTTTTAGGTACCATCAATAGATTTAAAAAAAAAAAAAAAAGGAGTCCTGGTCTTCTCTGAACTTGGATCAGAGATGAGGTACTATTGTGTTATGATAGCATTAATCTTTGTTTTTGTAGACCATGGTCACAGAGATCGGGTTGTACAGCATTGCGAACAGATTGACCACCTAAGACTTTAGAAACATCATGGATTAATATTTTGGCCTAGGTTAGGAGTCCTCAACCCAACAGATCAGGATTTACCATGGAATGTATTTTTTTTTTAAATGCCACAGTCATTTCCCAATATTGCCTTCCCCACCTATCTTGAACACATGGAATATTTAAAAGAGTATGGAATTTTTTTTGACTTTTAATTTTATTTTTTTCTCAATTATACAAAATTGTGGGTCTTTTTAAAAAAATTTTGAGTTTTTAAATTCTTTCCACCCCCTTTCTCCTCATTGATGTAGATATACAAGGGCAGTAATGCAAAACCTTTCCATATTATGTTGTAAGAAAAAAAATCACATAGACCTAATAAAAACCTAAAAACCCTCCCAAGAAAAATAATGACAAAATTTTTTAAAAGTATGCTTTTGTTTGCATTCAGTCTCTATCAGCTCTTTCTCTGGCCATGTTACAGCGTTTTTCATCTTAAGTCCTTAGAATTATCTTGAATCATTGTATTGCTGAAAGTAGCCAAGTCATTTCACAGTTTATCTTCCTTACAGTATTGCTGTTACTATGTACAATGCTTTCCTGGTTCTGCTCATTTCACTTTGTATCAGAACATGTAAGTCTCCATGTTTTTCTTAAATCATTCTTTTTATCATTTCTTATAGCACAATAGTATTCCATCAGCATCATATACAATGACTTATTCAGCCATTCCTTAATTTATGGGTATCCCTCAATTTCCAGTTCTTTGTCATCAGAAAAGAACTGCCATAAATATTTTTATACATATAAATATTTGTTCCTTTTTGTTTTTTGTTCCTTTAGAATATAGATTTCATAGTGGAATTGCTGGTTCAAAGGGTATGTGCCATTTTATAGCCTTTGGGGCATAATTCTAAATTGTTCTCTAGAATGGTCGAATCATTTCACAACTCTACCATCATCAATGCATTACTTACTGTCTCAATTTTTCAGTATCTCCAACATTTGTCATTTTCCTGTTCTGGCCTTTTAACCATATTTTTATAGGTTATGAACTAGTGCTTCAGTGTTGTTTTAATTTGCATTTTTCTAATCAGTCATTATTCGGAAGGTTTTGAATTAGTATCTCAGATTTCTTTTATTTATATTTCTCTAATCAGTAGTTTTTGAGAGCACTTTTAAAACATATGATCATAGATAGCTTTATAAATTAGGGAATGACTTGTATTATAAAATTTGATTCTGTTCTCTATATTTGAGAGAATTCATTATTTGAGAATTCATTATTTGATAAAAACTGCTGGGACAATTGGAAATTAGTATGGCAGAAATTAGGCATGGACCCACACTTAACACCATATACCAAGATAAGACCATTTGTTCTTGCAGATGAATTTTGTTCATATATTTTCTAGCTCTATAAAATAATTTTTGTCTTCGGTTATTTTGAATGGAATTTTTGTCAAATATAGGATTTCAATTTTTTGGCATGGGTTTGAATTCTGGTTCTGTTGAGATGACTTTGGGCAAGTCATTTAGCATCCCTTTGACTCAGTTTTCTCACCTATTTTGAGATGGTTGAATTATATACCTTGGAGGTCCTTTCTAGCTCTGGATCTGTTATCCTTTAAAAAAGTGAGTTAAGCAAAAGCAACTATTAGAATGATAGTGTGTACCAACTGCAAAGATGGCCATGATTATAGTTGTATATCTTTTTACTAAGAGTTAGGTATGTTTTATTTGATTTCCGAGATTATAATTATGTTCCATCATATCTTTTTTAACAAGATTTTTATTTGTTTTTTGTTTTTCTATTCCCTAGGTTTCTCTTGTACCTCTTCAGAGATACACACTTTTTTTAAGCTATTCAATTTGAGATGTGGCTAATTATCTTTTTTTTTTTTAATAGCTTTTTATTTACAAGATATATGCATGGGTAATTTTTCATCATTGACATTTGCAAAACCTTTTGTTCCAACTTTTCCCTTCCTTCCCTCCACCCCTTCCTCCAGATGGCAGGTTGGTCGATACATGTTAAATATGTTAACGTATAAGTTAAATACAACATATATAAACATGTCCATACAGTTATTTTGCTGTACAAAAAGAATTGGGCTTTGAAATAGTGTACAATTAGCCTGTGAAGGAAACCAAAAATGTAGGTGGACAAAAATAGAGGGATTAGGAATTCTATGTAGTTAGAAACCTATGTAGTTAGGTTCATAGTCATCTCCCAGAATTCTTTCGCTGGGTGTAGCTGGTTCAATTTATTACTGCTCTGTTGGACTTGATTTGGTTCATCTTATTGTTGAAGAGAACTACGTCCATCAGAACTGGAGATCCACACTTTTTAACAGATTTTTAAAAAATCAATAAAGCCAATCAACATGTTGGGGAAAATGTGTCATCCTTGTGGCCTGAGCCTCCCATTTGCAAAGACGGGGAAGTTTCTTATCATAATTCTTCTTTGAGGCAAAGTTTACTCTAAATCTGTGTTTTATTTTTCATTAATAATAACTATGTTTATCTAGAATTTTGAGATTTTCTATGGCCTTTACTGCAGTATTGTGAAGTATAACTACTTCAGTATCATCTCATTCTAGGAATGAGGAAACTGGTTCGGGGGTGTAAATGATAAATGACTTCTTATGTCATATGGTTGGCAGGTCCTACAGTAGCTGGCATTCAAACCAGAGTGTCCCAACTCCAAAGCCTCATGCTTTTCCCTGTGATCTTGAGTAAACTCTTTTCTATTTGTGGATCATCTTCCAGTAATGTAAAATAAAAAAAAAACTTAGAGCTAGGTGGCTTCTGTAATCTTTTCTTAGCCACATGTCTCTGAGATATCCAGACCAGTTGCTGATGCAAGGAAGGAAAATAACACAATTGTGAAAATAATATAATTATTGATTAGGTTTGACTTGCTATTAATAATCAGATTTAAGGTATTATATATTATTACAGTTTTTAGAGCTGTAAACAAGCTTCAAAATTACCTGGTCCACCCCTTACCCCCCACATTTTACATAGGAAGAATTTTTGTTCTAGAGGACGGTACCAAGTGGCATAGCCAGGTTTCAAATTCAGGTCCTTTGGTTTCAAATTCAGGCTCTTTCTAGGACTATGCTTAGGGTTTAAGAAGTCTTTGAAAAGCCTTCCACTCTGGTGGAAGTTTGACCACTATTCTGAGTAATTCTGAGCTAAAGGAAATAATCTTTCTAGAATAGAATAGAAATACCTCTATCCATACTCATGAGTGACTCTAGTTTTCTTTGTAGAATTACTTTATTACATGAATGCCACAAAAGTGGGAAGACCAATTATACTTTATTTCCAAGATAGATAGTTGTTCTATTCTCCCTTATCTCTCCTGCCTGATTGTCAGAAACTGCTCTTGAATGTGTCTTGACAAACTTTGAGGACTAGTTAGAGAAATCACCATAAAAAATGTTTGGAACAGAAAAGATGAGGAATTGCTGTTTACATTTTGTTCATCTGGGTAGTCATATATTATTGTGTCTAACCCTGAGTTATACACAAGATACAAAGATGTCAGGGGTTCTGGTATTGTATTATTAGATATTCTTCTGGAATCAAACTGATGAAATTGGATAACAATATTGCAGTGTCTTTCTTTGACCCAAGTTCTGTTTTTTAGGGAGCTTGAAAATATACTCTATCTGTGCTTGTTAATTATGCTGAGTTTTAGGCATTAGTACTACTCTTATGGGTTTGTGACAAGAATCCCCGAGCTAGCATATTGTGTTTTAATGAGTCACGTTTTTAGCCACTTATAGACCCAATCATTTGACACTTAGCCTCTGTGGAGATTCTGCTGATATTCACTAATCTGTAGCCTTGCTGCTCTTTTTCCCTTGCTGCTCCAAAATTCACAATTGATTTTTTTTTCTAGAATTGTATCTGTTACAGTCATGTGTGCAGATGTACATAAATTTTTTAAATGCTGTAACTTTAAATACTTGAATGATGCTTGTCAGAAAAGGCCTGCTTACATGAATGTGAATATCTACATATGCACTCAGACTCATACTTATAAACACAGGCACTCCTGAGTCCTTTTCATAAAGTGCAAAATACCTTCTCCTCCTATCTCTCCTAGTGTTAACACTCATGGTTCTCATACACTCCTTCCTACTTCACTGATCTATCATCCAGTGCATTGGTAGGTGTCCTTTTCTCTCCAAGTTGTTACCGCTTCTCCTTCTCCTACCTCATCCTTAGCAGCCCCCTTTGGCATTAAGGCTCCTCCTCCTCCTCCTCTCTGCAGGTCTTTCATTGCTAGGTGCATTCCTTAGGCTTTTCTGGCTTGGGAAGAGCTGCTAGAACTATCACTCTCCTGGCAGGGCCTCCAAGAACCTAGGCTTCCAGTCACAAAGGGGCCTTGAGTGGTCCACACTTCACATAGACTGATATAGCACCTGCATCAGCTTAACAGGTAGTTTAACACGTTTGTATTCAGGTAAGTCCTGGCCTAGAAGCTAGAACTAGCAATATGCATCACATGGCATGTTTAATCTGAATGTTAAGTGGTAGGACCTCCTGATTGACCCATGAAGTTGCTCCTCCCCTTCCCCCCCTTCCTCCCCTCCCTCCCAAGGAATTTGCAAAGCTGTGATACTTATTGTGGGATTGGATGAGGCAGAAATTTGCAGGAGCTCCTGAAGAACCTGTCCAAACAACCACCAGGCTATTGCAGATGGCCCTTGATACAGTAACTATGACATCCCATTTGCCCCAAAGCTCATAGCCATAAAGAAGGGGTAGTGTAGCACCATGAGTATTTCCATTTGTTAAATAAGTGGTCTTAGAAAGCTGGATTTTGAGGAGGAGAATGCAAAAAGCTGTATCCCTTAGATGGGCACAGGGGAATGAAACTCAGTGCTTTCACACATATACAACTGAATACTTTCATTAGAAAACTTAAGAAAGTTTGTCATGCTATATGTGAAATGTAAGGGTACTTCCAAGGCTTTATGGGTAAGAGGCCAAAGTGGAGTACCAAAGACTTAACTTTTTCTTTCTTTTTTTTTCTAAATCCCTTTCTCCACACTTTGCTTTTTTCCCCCTCTCTCCAACAGTTTGAACATATTTTGATATTTTCTTTTGTCCATAGTTTTGATAATTGTGTGTGTGTGTGTGTGTGTGTGTGTGTGTGTGTATGTATGTATGTGTATATATATATATTCTTCTCTGCTTGTTTCAGAAAGATTTCCGTGTGCAAGAGCTTCCACTAGCTCGTATTAAGAAGATTATGAAACTGGATGAAGATGTAAAGGTAAACTTTTGCAGCGTGTCACTTCACTTCACTTAGGACCCTGAACACTTCTCATGGGGGGATGTTCTGCTCATTTCCCTAGAGTACAAGGTTTAAGTCTCAGATACATTTTTCTCAGCAGGGCTTACATTTTGGAGTCAGAATGTGAATTTGGTTTATCCTAGCATCACTCTCAGGTCCTTTAATCTCATTGAACTTTACCTGCCTCCTGTAATGAAATGGTTGGACTAAGTGACTTGTAAGGTCTCTTCTTGCCCATAGTATTGTGGCTGGTTCACAAATCGAAATGTCATGTGTCCTAAATTTGGAATGGTTTGAAAAGATGATGATGATAAAAATTATTTGCATTTGAAGCCTGTAAGATCACTGAGATCCTCAAAATTTGGACTTTTGAATATTCCCTTTCATGTCAAGCGGTATGACCAGCATTGGGTATCATTTGATCACCTGTTTGTTATCTCCAAGATGTTGGCCTTGAGAGTAATCACTTAGTGCATTGAAGAGCCTGGGCAAGTCTTTTAACCCCAATTGTCTCATAGAAAAAAAGAGAATGACCAATCATTAGGCATAATAAGCTCTTTATAGACTCTTCTGGACTAGTTCTTTGGAAGAGATGCCCTGTATTTGGGTGCAGCTTTCTCAGGATTCCTTTTCAGTCTAAAGGCCCCCTCCCTGCAGAGGTGGAGGGAGCTAGTGGGAAGAACAGTGTGTCTGAGACTGGAACCCGGCTCTTCGATTTATTAGTAGGGGAATGCAAGTATGTTATGACAATTCTCTGGAATCACTTTCCTTATCTGTGAAATGAAGAGGTTTTAGTCGGTGTTCTCTGTGGTCCTTTTTTGCCTTGTATACACTATAACTTTGCAACTCTCTTATTAGACAGCAACCTCTTTCTACAATAGCAGCAAAAGACTGTTATTGACTATTTCATCCAATTTTTTTTTTAGAATAACTACTTTATAAGATTTTGTTGCTGTCCTTTGTTATTTTGTTTTGTTTTGTTTACAACACAGCCATTTCCCAGTATATCCCCTCTATCATTTGTAACAAAAAACAGTTGAGCAAAATTGACTGGTAGGGTATTTAACATTCCATACCTGTTGTCCTCTGCTGCCCTACCTAGAAGGATGTGTGTGTGTTTTATTCTTGTTCTCTACAACCATGATCAATCATTGTGATTAATCTAAGCTATTTTTATTTACAATGTTGAAGACATTGTAATACTGATCTCTTAATTCTACTTTTTCATTCTGCATGAGTTCATAAGTATTCCCAAATTTCTCTAAATTCCTTGATCCATTACTTTTTGTAGTCTAGTAATAATATACCACAATAATATGCTACCATTTTGATATAAATGTATAGTTACTTTATTTCATTTTTTTAATGTAATTTAATTTTTTTCTTAGATTCATAAAAAGTATCAGGGCTGGAATCCCTTCATTGCTAGGCTAAATATTTTTATACCATTTTGATTTGCTTTGTCTTGAACTGCATATGCTGGGAGCTCTGGAAGGCTTTATAGTAGTGACAGTGTATCAGTTCTCACTATTTGTCTCGGAGGATCATGTTCTTGACCTAACTTCAGAAGGACACTGATTTTAGGTTGTGGTTTCTAGGAGACTCACTTTTGTTTGCATTTTTTTGCTATCACAGAAAGTATAATGTTACTATTTTTATTATCACATTTTCTACATTTTATCTTATTTCCTTATAGCCTCCTTCTGGGATTGGTAGAACAAAGACTTAATTTTCCTTTTACAGATGGGGACAGAGAAAGATGAATTGATTTTTTTCACGCTTATTTTCCACCACCCCCTTCCTCTCTTTGCTTCTCAATCACTGTCTGGCTCCCCTCTCCCTCCTCTAGGTTCTAAATTTCTTCATTAGGGACAGGAGAGGAGGTAAATGGAGCATTAGGTGTCCTAGCTATGAAACCTGTAGGGAACTCTGATTTCTCTTCCAGATGATAAGTGCTGAAGCCCCCGTGCTTTTTGCCAAGGCTGCCCAGATATTCATCACTGAGTTGACCTTACGGGCCTGGATTCACACAGAAGACAACAAACGTCGGACTCTTCAGGTAATTGGCTACTGCTTCTCCAGCCCAAGTGAAATCTGGTGTCTTCCTTCCTCTAGTCTGCTTAACTTGTGTGGTTTTGGTCCAGAGGCAGGACATTATCTCTTCTCCTTCAAATCAGCCTTTTATCGCCTTCTTCCCAGGGAGGAGGATGTAGTACTGTCAGTTTTCTTGGAAGAATGTTAATTGTCCCCCTTTGCATACTTACAGTCATGTAATGACTGTAGCACCTTACCCTTTTTGCCCTTCAGCCAAACAAAGGCTCATAGGATAATAGAAATTCTTAACAAATCCTGGGTTTTGGTAAGCTGTTAGAGTCTTGTGAGTGAATAGCATAACATGGCAACCAATACTACCATGCAGAACTCATATTTATAAAGCACTTCATAGTTTGCAGAACTAGAAAAGCTGGTGATGATGATCTTAGACTGCATAAAAAAAAAAGAACTCATGTCCAGAACCAGAGGAGTAGGAATCATTTTGGTTTGTCACCGGTCAGATTCCACCTGGAGCATCAAATTCTGTTCTAAGTACTAAGCTATAGAGTGTTGACAGGCTAGAGCAGATCCACTGGAGGAAGAGCACTGGAAATGCCATTGTAGGGAGAGTGCTTGGAGGAACTGCAATACCTAAGGCAGAGGAGGCAAGATTGGTGGAACTAGAACAAAGTATATGAAGACTTGCCAAAGAAGAAATATGATTGGTGGTTCTTATCCTCAGAAGGCACAACTAGAAGTAGTGGGCACAATTAAAAAAAAAAAAAGATACATTCCTGATTGTTGTAAAGAAAAGTTTCCTAACAGTTAAGAGTTAATTGGTTTTTGGTAAGGTTGCTCTTCACAGGAAGCTTAAATGACTATCCCTTTTAAGGGATGTGGTAGGAAAGATTCCAGCTCTATTGCAATATTCCTTTCTAATTCTTTGACTCTAGTTAGAGCTCCAACTGCCTTTGGTGGAAATTCTATTATCTTTTTCAGTAAGTAAAGACTTATTTCTCATCATCCCCAGGAACTAACAACCAGTATCGGTGCTTAATTGTACTGCTTTTAAAAAAGCTACAATCTATATGTGGGCATCCTAATTTAAGTCACTGTCAGACTAATTCAAGCTCACCATTTCCCAAGTGGTCTAGAACACAGAGAGATAGTTCCTCTTCTTCCTGGTGCCTCCTCCCTCCCCCCTCCCCCCTTTTTTTTTTCTATCCTCCCCAAATTATATTTAGGGAGTTGGTACCACCAAGAATGTTGCCCAACATTTTCCTTTTACTGAGCACTGACAAACACTGTGATGTGGTCTGCTTCAGCTTTGGAGAGTTTGTAGCCCACATTCTAGCAAACTGTCTTATCAAACGCTGCTGGCAAAAGTGTTGGATTGGAGTTTTGCATTTCAGTGGCCTGGGGCCATCACAGGCAAGGGAAGGGAAAAAACCCCAGAAATTTTCCATTCCCTCCCATCTAGTTAAAAGAGTCACTGCACCATTATAATGCCGAGCTTGAGGTCAGATGAGGTTTGGGATTTTGTTTTGCTTTTTAATAAGGATACCCAGAAAATGGGCACTTAACCACATGTCTCTAGCCAGATGGAGATTTAATCTACCTTCCAATTGGATGACCTCTCACTCCTGTATTCAGTACAACCTTAGACTTAGGTATTGTACTCACCAAAACCACATACGGTAAATTTAAAAAGTTTTTGTCCAGGTTGGTTGAAATTGTCACCTTGGAATGGTATATGGAAAACATAGGCAGGATGTGTGATGGTCATTGTGCTGGAGTGAAAGGCAGGCAGGATCTGAACTCAAGTTCTTCCTGGGACATTTATTAGCTATTGAACTGTAACCTAACTTCTGCAAGCCTCAGACAGTGCTGTGAGAAGGAACCTATGGGAAAGCTGGTGTCTGCATGGGGGGAAGAAGTTCTCTGCTTATGACATCACAGGGCCTGGAAGCTTTGACTTCTATAGTCTCCAGAGAGGACTGAACCCTTGGCACAGGATTGTCACTTGGTTAGAAGGTTCTCGCACTCATAGTCCAAGATGGGCCATTCTTTACTTATTTTCTAAAAAATGTGCCAGTTTAATGTGGCCCATTTGAAGAATTACCCAGCACAAGGTATCTGTCTGATCAAAATGTTTTTGACCTTTTGCTCTTTGGGAATGATTTGGAAATTATGTGCACCATAAGACTCCATTCCCACCTCATTGCCAAATGTGACTGATTATTTGAGGCTTTGAGTTCTTCACAGGTTAGGGGAGTCTAGAATAGCATAAAAACATAGGGATACTTAAGAAAAACCATTTAACTGTAGTCAGGGATTGTGCCCTCACCAGTCATTTGTTCTCCAGGGATTCTGGCTCTGGGTATATATTGAGTCAGTTTGTTCTTAGGTCCATGATTCATTTTCCTTTCCCTCCTCTTCCCTTTTTCTTCATTGTTGCAGAGAAATGACATTGCCATGGCCATTACAAAATTTGACCAGTTCGACTTTCTCATCGATATTGTTCCAAGAGATGAATTAAAACCTCCCAAGCGTCAGGTGAGCTGGAATAGAAAGCATGTGTTTATTGTCATGGGTAGAGGAGGGGAGTCCAAAGCATTTTGAATGTTCTAACCAAGTAAATTTATTTCCTTCTGAGACCAATGTAGCTAATTGTATTTTTGCTTCTTTTTCCTAAACTGAAGTCACCTTGAAATTTTTTGCCTGTCCTCCTTGCTTTGTTCAGTGCCTGCGTGATAACTCTGCAGGACAGAGCAGGAGGGGAGAGAGAGAGGGAGGGAGGGAGGAATAAGAGAAATCCAAAAGAAGAATCTGAGGGGTCATTTTGCAAATAAAATACCTCTGGTACAAGCTCATTGTAACAGCTAGCTCACTTTTACAATTTGCAAAGCACTTTCCTTACAACAACTTTCAAAGGTAAGTGGAACTAGTAATATGATGATCTCCATTTGACAGATGAGAAAATTGAGGCTCAGAGAAAGATGAAGTGACTTGCCCAGTGTCACACATCTTAAAACAACTCACATTTCCGTAGTGCTTTAGAGCTTGCAAACATTTCCCTCATAACAGTTCTTGTGAGAAGATAGTAGTGCTAGAACTATTGTCCCCATTTTGTAGATAAAGGGAACTGAGATGCAGATAATTTTAAGTAGCTTGCCTAGGGTCACATGATTAGGAAGTGTCTATAACATGAAAACCCTTCTAAAGGGCTCCAAACACAACACCAAGACTGTGGTGCTCCTCAGCGACACATCTCAGGGGCTAGAGCTGCCAAGAACCCCGAGGGGCAGCCAAGGCCCATAGGGCAGAAGGATTCTTCCTTGTAATCCTGACTACGGAGTGGGAGAACCACCGCAGACCCACATCTTCTGACTCCCTCCTGGCTGCTGGGGACAGCGTGTGGCGCCAGGCCCCGTGTTTGCAGCACCCCGGAGAACCTGGGCTTTTGCTCCAGAAGAGCTGTTCCCTAAACAATATCAAGGACCAGTGGGCCTGCTTTCACTCCCACTCCTTCCTCTGCCCCTCACTACCTTTTTACCCAAAGAACAGACATCCTTCATCACCTATAGATCATTCCTTAACATGATTGGAACGATGCTCTCTTCCCTTTGGTTTTAGGGACATAGAAAATACAGGAGACAGCATGGTGCAATGGAAAGTGCTAGATTTGGAGGTTTAGGATATGGGTTCAAATTCTGCCTCTACAACTTCGTACTTCTGAGTAAATCATTCACTTCTCTGGCCCAGAGCCTCCCTTGATAGAATGAGGAGGTAGGACTGGTGGACCTCTTAGATCCCCTTAGGCTGTACTTTTGGGATGGACAGTGAAGAGAGACCCAGTGTAAAGAGGACCCGGGTCCTGGATTGGCTCTGTGACCTTGGGCATGTTTCTTCCCTTTCCTCTTGAAGACTCTTCCCCGTCTGTGAAAGAAGAGGCCTTGAGCTCCTTGGCTGGGGCGCTAAGCCTTGGTTCTTGCTGTGTTTTTAATGTAAAATGTTAAGTGTTGGTGTTGCGTGACATGGTGGTCATGACTTTTGGTCACAATCACGCTGAATCTGCGCACTCTGCCCGTCTGCCTCAGCCAGTGAGAATAGCAGCCCCGAGTTGGGAGGTGGAGTGCAGAACCCTTCTGGTCTGATATGCCAGCGCCATTGGAACTGAAGGGGCTCTGTTACCCCCCGGAGCGGCACTGCTGTGTTCCAGCTCTCTCTGGGCAGTCTTTGCCACTGTAAACATCCTTGACTGGAAGCTGTAAGGTGCTTGGAGGAGCTTTCAGTCGGATGTTTACAGCGGCAGGCTGCCACAGGCATCCCAGCCACAAGTAGGGTAGGAAGCAGTGCTGCCTCAAGGGGCACGGGCACGGGCTTCTCTGGCCCCACTCCCAGGGGACACCTGAAGTAGGTCAGAAACCTGTAGGAGGGGCTCAGTCCAGCTTTCCCATCTTGGGCAAATTAAGCCACAAACAGATTCTGCTTTGTTAGAATTTTTTTCACCCCTTTATATGATAAATGCTTCCTTTTACAGAGAGGTGTGTGAGGACTTCTTTTCCCGCGTCTTTGCCTCTTTGCTCTTGTTGGGGCTAGCAGAGTATTTCTTACACTTTCTGCAGGGTCGTGTCATTCCTTCTTCATATTTTTAGCTCCTTCCAGTACATAGTTGGTGCCTCCTCCCAAGCATGAAGGCCTGGAGAAGTCCTGGCTCATGTGCTTTTTAAAGTGCATAGAGCTGAAACAGCTTCTTCCTGCTCTGGTCTAGCTCTTTGTAACTAGTGGAGCAGTTGATTGGCTTCCCATTCAGGACAGCTGCTGTCTGGCCTTTGAAGGGTTGAGATTGTCGAAAGCTGGCCTGAAATTCCAAGATAGCACTTTTAATCCTCTATGGGCATGAAGTTCTCCCTTGCTCCAAATAGGCTGGCACCTCTTGAGCTACTTTAAAACAGCCAACTCTCCAAATCTCTCTTTCTGAAAGAGGCAGCAATTTGCTCTCCCCAGCAGTCCGGGAGCTGGCCATAGACTGCTGTGGCAGGAGGCTGCTGGTGGATAGGCCTCTCCTGTTGGCTTCTGGGAATTCACACAGGGAGGTCAAGAGCAAACAAAAGTTCCCTGATCTGTGATCTTTTGTCTGGCCTATATTTAAAGGTGAGTTGGAGGATGCTGTCTATTGAAATCCCTGTTTTCTCAGGCAGTGATTTCTGGGGAGCAGTTTCTTCATCCCATTTTGTACAGTTCCCCACCCCACATGTATTTACTCTATATTTTCCTCCTTCACCATGTTCCAACTGTTTTCGATGCAAAGGAACCTCTGAGAATGCAGTGTTCTCATTTCTGATGCTTCGCAACAACTTGGCCCAAGTCCTAAAATAATTCCAGGTAAGGGCTTCATCCTAGAGTGGGAGCAATCCTGACCTCTCTCCTTGTCATCCTGCAGTCGTGAGTGAGAGCCGGGGGAGTCTTTGGATGGCTCGGGCAAGCTCCTCTGCTCACCCCTTTGGGTCTGCCATACCAGAGGAGGCCGACTGCAAGTAGCTGCTTCTAGAAGGAATTGATTGGGCTGTTTGGGGCTATCCTGTCAGGTGGTGGTACCCAGTAGTAATGAGATCCTTCAGAGGGAGAAGCCCCCTACACCTCTACATTTCCCCCACAAAAGGCATGGACTGCTTTCTCAGTGCAGTCCTTGGCTTTGGTGATTCGATGACAGAGTGTAGTTTTTCTTGGTGGAAAAGTTACATGAAGCCTGTTTCAGCAGTGCTGCAAAAATACAGATCACACGGCTGTCTTTTGGCCAAGGCGAGACTTGGTATTTTATCTCTGCTGCCACACGGTCCCAGCTGACAGGTTAACGTCTGTTATTCTGGGGAGAAGAGGCCAGAGGTGTCACTGTTATGTTGCTTTGGCAACAGAGGCCACAGAATGGAAATAAAAGACTGCACACCTCTCTCTCCCCGGGCCCCAGTATAAACAGGTTCAGGTTTAGAGTTGTTTCTGCCTGTCTGGAGCCTTATGATATATTAACCTCGAAAGCCCATTTTATGAAGGCAGAAAGCTGCTTTCTTTTGGGTACAAGGGTGCGCTTTGGAATTGCAACCATCCCAATAGGCTCTTCCGCTGCGGGCCGCCTCCAGCACAGGAGGGAGCAGCCCGTTCTGGGTTTGAGGCCTGTCCCCTTCGATGTTCATGAGTCTGCAGCAGATTCTGTTGCCACAGATCGCCTCAGACCTGTAATGGACAAAGCAGGACAGTTCCCCTTTCTGACAGCTGCCATCATCCCCCAACTCCAAAATTCACTTGCCAGGAGAGGAAAAGGACAGCTTGGATCACATGTTAACCAGGCCAGCCTTTCAGGGTCAGAAGGTTTGTGGCCACCTCCAAACGGACCCTAACTTTGGAGAAAGTTGTAACTTTTCCCAGATCATAGCTTTTCCTTGTGGTTCTCCTGGGATTTAGGCCCTGTCCTGGTCAGCAGGCACATAATCCATTGCTGAGTAGTGTACTGAGCCTTTCTTCTAGACAGCTTCTCTGTCATTTGTCAGCATGGGTCCTCCCCCTTCCACCCCATGAAACACATCAGCAGGCAGGTGCTCATTCCACTCTACGTCTCCCAGTTCTGCATCAGGGCAGGATTTCCCAGAGCTTCTGCCTTGGGAGCAGAGGCAGAAGCACCCCTTGGTGTGCCCTCTGGGGATTCCCCTCTATCGCTGTACACCTGTGTGACTATGTGCTAATCACTTTGTTTCTCTGGGCCTCTGTTTCTAACTTGCACAGTGAAGGGGTTGGAATAGATGCTCTCTGAATCCTCAGGTCTTCTGAGTTGTGGGAGCTGGCCTTCTATTGGCATCCTGCTCAGGATCCCAGTGTGCCCTCCATTTCAGTGACTCTTAAGGAAGGAAGAACGGGAGAGATGGGGATTTTGCATCAGGTTAGGAATGTATATTCTACCTTAAAGGAGTTTCCTTGTCATTTCATTTAGGAATGGCTTTTTTTTTTTTTTTTAACTTGCAATGTCCATTAGTCTACAACAGGGATTCTTAGCCCTTTTTTGTGTGTCTACATGGTAATATGTTGAAATCTGTGACCCCCTTCTCAGAATGATGTCTTTAAATGCATAGGATTAGAAAGGAAATCAATTAATTTGAAATACAGTTGTCTTTTCCTTAAATCACAGACCCGAGGTTAAGAACTACTGGTTTAGAATAAGCTAGTGAATTAATGAGGCTAAAGTTTTTATTTGACAGATAACAGGTAAATAATTCTTTAGTTTGTGTATCTCTGTGATGCTTTTATTATTGCTCTTGTAGCATCCAACATAGGGCCCCACCTCCCCAGGAGGTGCTGGGTTCTGTACTGTCTTTTGTTTTCTCAGTGGCAAGGGCATCTCTGGACTCTTCAGGAGACAACCATGATGTAGTGTGTGTAAACATCCTACACTCTCAGCTGTGAGCTCAAGGTGGCTGGGAGAGGGCTGTTTACTCCTTCTGCCATGGAGAACCCCAGATGAACTTCGTAAGAAGACAGCTCTCCCTGTGGGAGGGGGTAGAAAGGCCTGTCCAGAGGTCCTACATGCCAGCAAGGGTGGGTCAGGCCCTGGATGGAAGGAAAGCCATTCAGCATGTCCCTGGGCAGTGCTTTCATAGTTCGATACAGTCCATTTAGTAAACACTTATTAAGTGCTTGCTCCACTGTGCAAGCCCCTCTGCTGGAATCAGGAAACAAATGTGGCTTGTGATTGCCACAATTTAAAAAAAGTAGCCCAGAGAGTGCACTGCTTTGGGCTGGGCCTTGACCTTGGACTTGCAGAGCTGGGATGACTGTATGATGGTGACATTGGAGCAGTGGGTGGCCACCAGAGCGGTGGGGCTCTGCCGTTTTTACTGCACAACATCGAGGCAACACTCTGTTTTGGAGAGAGGGGTAACATGGGGCAGAAGGATGAGGTCTCAGGGCTACAGGGCTTTGTTAGCACTTCCCAATTAGAACTTTGCTTGGGGAAAGTCTGGCTGGTGCATGGGGTTTAGCTGCAGTAATTATTTGCAACTCATCATGAAATAGGTGATTATGCTGTACTTCAGAAGTTTGGCTGGATGTTTTGTGGGGCCTCTGAAATCAGTTATTTTTAGTTTGATTTAGCATAGCCAGGATCTTGGAATTCCATTCTCCCTTGGCTTTAGATGTGGAGAGATCAGCATCAGGCAGGGGAATGTGCGAGCGTGTTGGGAAAAGAGTGGAAATTCACCGAGGCGGTGGCCATTGCTCTGGCTCTTGCAATTGCTGTTTGCTGAGTATGTCCTTTTTTCCTCTTACCTGAGTCTGCTTCCGCCCCACAGGAGGAGGTGCGCCAATCTGTGACTCCTGCGGAGCCCGTCCAGTACTACTTCACATTGGCCCAGCAGCCCGCGGCAGCCGTCCAGGTCCAGGGCCAGCAGACTGGCCAGCAGACCACCACCTCCACCACTACCATTCAGTCAGGACAGATCATCATTGCCCAGCCTCAGCAGGGCCAGGTCAGTGAGCAACCATATTTGGGTTGTCCAAAAGCATTTTCCCTGGACTTTAAAATTAATAGTTGCTATGTTGTTATGGTGGGAAGTGAGCAGAAAGCGAGAGGAAAGATTGGTTGCCCAGACACAAAAGTTGCACTAAAATCTCAAGTGCAGGATGGGGGAGGCCTCAGAGGGCAGTTAGTTTAACCTTCTGTTGAGTAGGAATCCCCTCTTAGAAGGTCCCCAGGTCTGGAGAAACCACCACCCCCTGAAGCAGTTCATTTTAGTTCTGATAGGAACTTTTCTTCTGCTGAGCCAAAATGTGCCTTTCTGCCTTTTTACCCATGATTCCTGGTTCTGCTTTCTGGGGCCAAGCTAGTCTGACCCATCTTCCACATGAAAATCTTTCAAGTATTTGAAAACAGCAATCTTATCCCATGGGTTGCTTTCAGTCCTACTTACTCAGTTCCCCCCTGCCACCCTCACTTTTTCAATTTAGATCTGTAATTTAACTGATTCTTATTATGGGATTATTATCCTGCCCCCTCATGATTCTGGAGCCCTCCTCTGGATTGACTCCAATTTCTTAATAGCCCTCATAATGTGGTGTCTAGAATTGAGCAGAGGGCCCCAAATGGGATCAGAGAAGAGCAGAAAATGAATTCTAATTGCATAGCCCTGGCTGGCAAGTTGGGAGGCTTGAGTTCCAGTCCTAGCTTGACCACTAACGTTCTGTGTGGGGAAACCTCCATTTTTTGGTCTATCAAGTGAAGGAACCGGGTTAGAAGATCTCTGAAAATATGATGAGGGCCCAGCTGTGCTGGCTGTGTAGAAAAAATTAAATAGAAACCCTGTTTTGCTCTCTGGGAGTTTTCATCCTGGGACTGCCTCCCTCCAAGGCCCTGCCATTGCCCTGCCCCACTGGTGTCAGGCACCTGGCATCCTGAGAGATGATAAGAGGGGGTAGAAGATATTCCCTCAGCTCCCTGAAGACAGACTCCTTCTGGAGTGAGTTGTTTGCTTGGTTATGGAATCTACATGTTGATTTCTGTTTTTATTCATTTTAAGCTCTGATCCTTTTTAT
This sequence comes from Antechinus flavipes, assembly GCF_016432865.1. Classification (NCBI taxonomy): domain Eukaryota; kingdom Metazoa; phylum Chordata; class Mammalia; order Dasyuromorphia; family Dasyuridae; genus Antechinus; species Antechinus flavipes. The sequence goes on from NC_067400.1 coordinate 566,897,213, forward strand.
CCCAGAAAGCCTCAGTTCCCTTTAGTTAAAATCTAAGATTCTGCAGTGGTTGGGGCCACAATTGCCTCCATCCTTTCCCAAAAATAATTTGTTAAGGATTCGCTAAAGACTGATCTGATCATCCCAACTAGCTTTCTCAGCAGCCAGTTTGACTCGGGTACCAGCACATACTACATATATAGTAGCAGAATTTACATGAGATCTCATTTTCCCTTAATGATTTAGATATATGTCCCAAGGCTTCTGGAGAAATTACTGCTGATAACAACCAGGCAGTGAGTGGGCAACCGATTGCCTATGGCCTCTACTCCTGCTGGCTAAGTGGTTTAGCTTATTGATGGCTAAGGCCCAGAGAGGGTGGCCTCTCTGGGGACTATTTCCGCTCCTCAGCTCTAAGCACCTTTGGACTTATGGAAGTTGAACTGCAGGTCTTCTTAATAAATGTATTCCTGTAGAACAGTGGTTCTCAAACTTTTGTCTTCAGTATCTTCATGTTGTTAAAAACTATCGAGGATCTGTTCAAACAGTTTTTGTTCACATGGGTTATATTTATAGCTTTTTACTATAGTAGAAATAAAAAATAATTTTGAATTTGTAGACCCTCTGAAAGGGTTTCAGAGACCCCAACAATTCTTTGAACTACACTTTGAGGACCACTGCTGTAGAATTAGAAGCAAATCATTATTAACCCATGTGGCATAAACTTTAAAGTTTACAAAACACTGTATAATAGCTGTGTGATATAAGTTTTGAGAGTCTCTTATCCATTTTATAGAGGAAGAAGCTGAGCCTCAGGGGAGCTGAATGCATTTTTTCAGGGTCACATGACAAATCAGTGCACAGACAAGGTTTGAACATGTTCTCTAAGGTTACTCCACATATACCACCTAAACTTCAATAAAGCAAATCCAGTTTTCCTACAATAAAATTAGGAATTATTTTATCTGATGGAAAATGATCACAATGAATTTTCCCTGTGCCTGGAGAGCCCTTGATGAAGTCTAGAACTTCTTTTCCCTTTTCTTGTTTCTGAGTGGGTGAGTAAAGGCTCTAACCGCTCTCCAGAGGGAGGGAAGTACCTTTTGGCTTTTGATGACATTGGTGGAGGGCATTCATGGTAAGGAAAATGCAGATAGATTCCCTCCTCTGCCACTAGGATGAGAACAACGAATGTTGACAGAACATGGAGAGACTGAACAACTTTTCCCAGGTCTCAGAGGCAGGACTGGAACCCAGATTTTCTAGTCTCATAAGCTTGTTCTCTATGCCCCAAACTGTGCTGCCTCCAAAAGCACAAATACCTTAAAAAACTATGTCATTGTCATTGGCTTCAAAATACATACAACCCTTAAGCTCCCGTCAAAAATTTTGTGGATCCCCATATTCAAAGCTTCCTCACACCTTACCTCTCAGGAAAGAGGGCAGTAGGTTCTGGCATCCAGTGCATCACACATATCCATGTGGGAATCCCTAACAGCTTGTGAAGGCTAATGCGATGTGGGGCAATGCCCTGGGCACTTGAGTCAAACCAGTTAACTTCTCCCTCTTCAGCTGTAAAATGAGCGAGTCATGCTTCTTAGAATCCTTGCTAGTTTTAAATCCATCGTCCTCTGTTTTTGTCAAATCAATTTTGTTAAATGCCTTGCTTGAGAGTCCAAATCACAATTTCCTGAAAATTTATTTAGTTAGGGCCCTGGATGCTTTGATCCAGAAGGGGCTTTGAAGATCATATTCCTTCTTCCTCATTTTGCAGAGGAGGGAAAGGGTCTTCTTAAGCTCTGTTTTTCATGGCTTATGCTGTCAGCTATCCCATGAAGATCCAAAGGGAAGGGCTGGTCAGGGATCTAGCCTCCTTCTTTTGCTTACTACCACATGCCCAAGCTAGAGAAAGCATTTGTGGTGGACTTAGTGGACGGGTGACATTTGGAGTCATTTCTGAGCCAAAGCAATTCTTTCATCCTCTTGCATGAAGTTATTTAAGCATTTATAGAATTCTAAATTCTCAAAGCTATTTGGGCCCGGGAGAGCATTTAGTCAAATCTCCTAATTTTATAGAGAAAGAAACCTTGACCCAGAGACAGGAAAGCAGTCACTTAAGGATGTCAGGGCAAACAAAACCCAGCTGATTTTCATTGCACTACTATTTGTGCATTTGAAAAAGGCCAGTAGAGTCTTCTCATGTCCAGTGTTGGAACAAGGATGATATTTTCACTCATCTCAGCAGTCAGTAACTCTTCGTCTCTGGGCATAGTTGAACCCCTCATGTAATCTGGTTTTCCTGTCCTTTGATTCAGCCACTTGAATATTAAAGAAAGACCAGAGGAAAATGCTGTGAGACCAGGGATCTACACACAATAGGAATCATAGTAACAGCAGACATTTATGTAGACCTTCAAGGTCCAAAAATTACTATTCATTATTTCCCTTGATCCTCCTGCTCAGTAAAATGTTGGCTGATGACTTGAAATTAAAGGCACTTTTCAACTTAGGTTTAGCTCCCTTTCTTTACCTGCCCAAGGTCTTATGTATCCAGTGGCATCTATCACTTACCTTGTTTTTGCCCAGGGATTCTTGAGCCAGGACAGGAAAGGGAGGACAAGATGCATTTAAAGACTAAAATGACTTTCTTTAGAATCTTGTGTTTGAGAGCCAGAATCACAGGTGAGGCAGCTGAGTCCCAAGGGAGCAGCGCCTTTCCTTTGATTCCTCAGCTTTGAAGAAGGCAGAGCCATGGGCTGGAACCTGCATCATCTGACTCTTGTTTCATCAGTTTCATCGGTTTCATGTTAGAACGTTTTTTAGTTGGGCTCTAGGAGTGGTACCACAAGGTTTAGCCCAGCTTGGAGAGGAGCACCACAGGCTACCTAGAAGCTCCTGAATTGATCTTCTCTGGGCTTCAGGCTAATCTTTCTCTTTGATCTTAACTCTGCAGGCTTTGACTCTTTGTATTTGACCCTTAGTGGCAAGAACCCCAGCAAGGAGAAATGCAATTTAACCAGCAGAATATCTCTCATGCTGTCCTTGTTAGCCTTTAGGCTATTTTGTTGGTCCCTCCAATTCAGTTCTTTTCCTGTCCTTTGCCACCAGACTACCCCAGTGACAATGCAGGTTGGAGAAGGCCAGCAGGTGCAGATCGTCCAGGCCCAGCCCCAGGGCCAGACACAGCAGGCACCAAGCAGCACAGGACAGACCATGCAAGTGATGCAACAGATCATCACCAACACGGGGGAAATCCAGCAAATTCCGGTAAGTCCGTCTGCCCCAGAGGCTTTGAGAGGACCAGCCTCCCAGCCATGGAGCTGGCCTGAGGCTGCACAGCCGCCCCTTTGCATTAGTCCTCTAGATGGGTTAGGGAGAGGTGTCTATGGAAGGCCATAAATACACTGGTTGCATATTCATGAGTCAGTTCCCAATGGAATCTGCAGTAAAGTGTATTTTTGGCTTTCATTTAACCGATCCATTCTTTCAATGTGGACTGATTCCTGCCCCCTCTTCATCTCTCCCCCCCACACCTCCCTGCACTTGTGCCATGAGTATCTTATTTCTGAGGAAGATTGGCTTTTTGATTTGTCCTCTCTCTGCTCTTTCTCTTTCTTCCTGCTCTCCCCACCCTTGTCCCCCTCCCCCCCCCCATTCTGTTTCTTTCCTCTCTTATATTATTATTTTTTCTCTCCCCTCTCTTCTGTCCATCTTTTCCCCACCCACCTCCTCCTTTCTCTCTCCTTTTCTCCCTTTACCTCTCTTTCTACCCATCCCTATCTCCTAGGAATTAAAAGTTCATTGTGTCGCTCACTTTACTACTAAAGGCATTTCTCATAGTAGTGAGTGACTACCTGTAGGGGCTCTTCCATTTCTTGCCCCTCCAGGAGGAAATATAACTCATTTCACCATTTATATAGCATTATCCATTTCTGGTCCTTCATGATCATTTGAAGGTATAGAAATTGGGGACAGTTGAAGGAAAGGAGAGAACAGAGGACTGTGTCAAGCCTCTACATTCTGAGTGACTGGCCACTTTTCTCCTCTCTGCATACATGTGACATCTGTCTTGATCCTCTTGTATGCACAAATGAAGATGAGTGAATGATGTGTTAGCACTTGGAACTTTTGCAGTGAGTTCGGCTCCAAAGTGTCATAACCATCATAAAGAAAGAGTGAAGTCTCCCATGGAAGATTGAAATGATGGATTGGAACAGGTCTCAAAAGGCATTTGATTCAGCCCATCATGTCTGATTGGCTCCCCATCCTCCACTGAGAAGTCTTCATTATTGGGAACTCACCTTCTCTAGGGCAGCTTTTTCTCTTATTGTACAACTCCCCCAATAGGTGTAGCTGCCACTTCTGCTCATTGCTGCTAATCCCACTCTTGGGCGAAGCAGAATCAGTCTCATCCTTCTTTCCTGTGACAGCCCTTCAAAGATTGGGAGACTTGAGCTCCTCAGCCTTAGTGTCAGAAGATCCCTTCCAAAACCTGCCTGTGTAAGCCGGTAGGAGTCACTGAGACACTGCCGCCAAGGTGGTATGTCAGGATGCTCAGAAAACATTCAGGGCCCAAGGGAAAGCTTCAAAGATGAGGTAAGAAGGAAAGCCATGCCACTTGTAGAACCAAGTGTTTCTTCCCTTTGGAGTAATTGAAGGAAACTTTGCCCTGATGGGGGGATATAGGCAAAGGCCCTAAAGATTGGGAACATTCCCTTTAGGAAAAAAAATGAAATGGTTTGGACCAGTGGCTTCAATAGAAGAAACCAAGAGGAAACTTGTAGCTTCCCTCCAAAGTATTCAGTTACAACTTTGTTATACTGGTCATCCTAAAATCACTTTTATCCCAGAATCTCAAAGCTGAAAGGAACCTCAGGACATCTAGTCCCGTACTTGAGCAAGATCCCTTCTTTAGGAACTCTTAGCTTAGTGCCTGACACACAATAGACACTTAATAAATGCCTGTTGGCTAACTGACTTAAGGAGTCAGTCCATCGACTTAAAAGATTTTCAGTGAGGGAGAAATCTGCCTCCCTCAGGAGCATTTTCTATAATCTTTGTGATAGCTTGAATATTTTGGAGATTTTTCCTTCTTATCAAGTTGGCCCCCGGTATTCTACACTCATTGCTCCGATTTCTGTCACCAAGGTCCTCCACCTGTAGCACTCTTAGTTATTTTAAGGCAACTAGTATGTTTTTCTGCTTTCTCCTCCCCATTTCTTTAATGGTCTTCCTTCCCTAAGAATTAAAATCCCCTTTGAAGGTCTGTCTAGCCTTCTTCCTAGGGCCACAGCAGACTTCCATACAGTGATCGTATGAATCTTTTCTAAATCTTTCATCCCTCATGTGTGGCCATTCAGCAAGAGCCTAGGAGACCACCCTAATGAATTGTGTTGCAGTAGGTGAGATTTGCTAAGCCTCCTCTCACTTTACCCATACTGCAGGATGCATTGCCCTGTCATGATAGCATGCTGGGATTTGGACCAGGATTTTAGCATTGTCAAGCTGCTGCCCCACAGAAAACCTCCCTTCCTTAACCCCTGAGGTTTCTTGCCATTAGGCACAGAATTAAGAGGAAGGTGACTCTCTGATCCCTGCTAAGCTCTCTGTTCTTTGAACCAAACAAATAGTGGTTGGTGGAACTATGGAAGGCTTCTGGTAAAGGAATTAAAACAGCTTTGGCAGCCTTTCCCACTGCCCTCGTCCCCGGCTTCATTGCTTCTTCCCCTGCCCTCCCTCGTCTGGGGCTCATGGTCTCACCTTTCTTGGTGGGGGGAGGCACTTCTTATTTGTTTAACCCCACAGAGGGCAGTATACAGTGTCGCATCAGCACTTTTCTTGCTTAAACTCAGCATTCTGTGGAGACCTTTGGGAAAGTGACATTCCCTGTAGAGGAGTTTGATCCTATAGGGAATTTGGGAAAGCTGCACCACAGTGGAAAAGGCTCTTACATAACAGGCTAGGAAGCTCCCCATCGCAGGTGAGCAGGGAGCCCAGGAGTACAAACAAGCCCAATGTGAACCAGAAACCGAGCACCATTTGTTTGATGTGTGTCTTTTCTAGGTGCACACATTTCTATTTGCAGATGAATGTTTAGAACTGTAGAATTATAGCTCAAGTAAGGGTTAGGGGTTGGGGCTCAAGGTTCCAGGGCTGTTCCCTTACACTGTGACCTCCCTGGCTCCCCATTCCCTGCAGCATTAGGAACTGCTGCACAGTTATCATTTTATCATCTGAAATCGTGTCATGAACATGTGTTGAGTACTTTTTAAGCTTTGGTTGCCCAGGCCACTCTGAATGCTCTGTGGGAGTCTGTTTTTGACTTTTTTTCTATTCACCTCATCATGTTGACATGCGTAGGCAAACCTACAAGATCCTAAAAGAAGTCTTCCAGCTGCAGTTACCCCTGTCTCTTTGGGGTGGCGGTGGCCCATAGCACTCACTTTCTGTCTGAAGAGATATGGTTTTAGTGAGCACTAAGGTTACCCAGCGGGGCGATGGCCATCTTTGATCGGGTCCCTGGCAGACATTGGAGCTCTTCACAGCATCCGAGCAGTCAGTGCCCTCTTTTTCCCCCCTTATCCTGTCTTCTCTCTCTTCAGCCCTTCAGAGGAGTGGGCAGCCTCCTTGGACTGGGGCATGAAGGGAAGGGAGAGGAGGAAAGAAAGCTCCTGGACTCAAGCTTGGGGCAGGGCTGGGGCTTCTGTTCTGGAAAGGATAGCCAGCTAGTGTGGCCTTTCTGGCAAGTGAGGAGATTCTCTAGTTTCATTGAAATCACAAGAATAGCAGTTGTGCTGGGGCCATTTTATTTTTTCCAAAGTCATTGAAACCTTCCCCGCCATGGCCAGTCACTTTCTTTTACCTGCTTTGACAGCTCAGCCTAGGCGAAGACAGTCTGTGTTCTTGGGCTGAGTTTTCTTTGGCTCCAGTTATGGAAATATGCACCTTCACATGTTTCAGGTTAACCAAGGTCTCTGTTTGTTTGTTTGTCTGTCTGCCCCATCCAGGTGCAGTTAAACGCTGGCCAGCTGCAGTATATCCGCCTAGCACAGCCTGTATCAGGCACCCAGGTTGTTCAGGGACAGATCCAGACTCTTGCAGCTAGTGCACAGCAGGTGGGTACTGAGGCCTCGGGAGAGCAGAGGGCCTCCCTGGGGGAAAGTCTTCCTTCTCCCTGGAATGACTTGGGCTCCCACTTCCATTGTAAATGTTAGCAGGATGGCCCAGGACTCAGGATCAGGAGCTGGAGAGCCAGATTCAAAACTTGTGCCTGGAGTTAGAGTGCCACTGCAGTGATTGAGAGACCCAACCCAGTGACCCAGGCTGGCAGAGTTGGGTGCTATGCTGCCCAGCAGTTGGCATGACCCCCTCGGGCAGGCCATATCCCAGAGTTGTCTTCAGCTCTCAGGAAGCCTGCTGAGCTTGAATGCTCCCACTTGGATTTATCCTTAGGTAGACAGGTACCCCTCTACTGGGGAAATTGCTCTCCTTTCCTCCTCTACTTTGTCTTGGGATTTCTGAGCCTCTTGTTCATGGAGTCATAGGAACCCCTTCATAATTGGGGGGCGAATCAGGGACATGAAGAATGGGTGGCTTTCCCAGCAAGAGAGGAGCAAGGGTGGGAAAGGACAAGGCTTCCGTGGGTAGTGACGACAAAGGGAGGTGGCTGCCATGGGCTGTGGGCCCGCTGCTGAGGGAGAAAAGGGACATTGTTAATGGATCCTTTTCCCTTGAACCCAAAAAAAGCAGCGATCGTTTAAGAACTGGACCTGTCTGGTACAATTGCATCTTTGGTGATGCATCTATTGACAGTGGTGACAGGCTTAGGTTTCTAGAGCAGGTCTCCAAAGATCTCATTTGGGGAAATGTAAGGAAGGAGCCAAAAATGAGGCTTCCAGGTTCTGAACAGCCTCTGGGATGTTTAAAGAGCCCTTCTCCAAATGTGTGTATCTGTATCCATGTCAAATCAAAGGAGGAGAATGGGAGCCCTTCACCACCTCTCTGACCATTTGAATCCTACACAGAATTCTGGGCAATGCCAGTACTTTACAGAAATTAAAGGCAATTTAGATTCTCTTAAGGTTATAGAATACCAGCGATGGAAGGAACTTTATCTCTTGATCCTACTTTTTTTTTTTTTTAATACATGTTAAAATATATATTAAATCAAATATGTGGGAACATTTATACAATTGCTGCACAAGAAAAATCAGATCAAAATGTAAACGAACAATAGCAAAAAGAGTGAGAGTGTTATGTTGTGATCCATATTCAGTTCCCACCATCCTCTCTGGGTATAGATGGCTCTCTTCATCACAAGATAATCCCACTTTCTCACTTACAAATAGAGATCAGAAAATGGACATGGCTTGTCTATAACTATAGACAGCTAATAGTAAGCCACTCTGCTCAGGCCCTTTGTCATCTCTGCTCTGGAGTTAGATGGAGAGAGGGAGAACTGTGTATCTTTCTTGAGGGGAGGAAGCCTTGCTGTCCCTTTCCCCCCTTTCTGCCGTCTGCAGCCATTAAGAGCCAGCCCTCTACCTCCTTCAGCATGGGTCCTGTCCTCACTATCCCACCACTGTTCTGGCTTGCCGGTGCCTTGGCTGTAACGGAGGCCCCCTGGGGTCTCTGCAGAGATGGGAGGGCCAAGAAGCTGGGTCTCTACTTGGAGCTCACCCCTTCCCTCCTTGTGATTTCTTACAGATTACACAGACAGAGGTCCAGCAAGGACAGCAGCAGTTTGGCCAGTTCACAGATGGCCAGGTAGGGTCCTGGGACTCAAAATGGGAGAGGAAGGGGCGGGAGCAGGGGCAGGGGCGACTCCTTATTAGGCAGCCATCAGTCTGGGCAGGCAGCTTCAGAGCTGTCCAGGGATGGAGTGATTACAGCAGCTGGCTTTTCCCTCTGTTAGAAACAAATGGTGGACGGAGACTGCTAAAACGAGGAGAATGTTCCCTGAGGATCTTTAAGAACAGGACATGCATGGGAGTAATAGCTGGCAGGACTTCAGTGATCATCAATCCTAGATCTCACTACTGTGTAGAGGAATAAACTGAGGCCCTGAGAGAAGGAGGAAGGCCTTGCCTTCTGCCTGAGAACAGAGCCAGGGCTAGCACCCAGGTCCCTGAGCCTGAGATGCTGAAGGCAAATGTGCCCTTAGGTCAGGGCTTCCCCTGGGCTTTTGGCTGTGGGCCCATCCCCTCTCCTCCCCCTCTGAGGCCTGTAGAGAAGCAGAGGGGAAGAGGCAGTGAGTAAGGACCCCCTCGGCTGGCCAACACAGCGATTGATGGCCTCTGTTAGGAGCAGAACCCTCAGAGCTGGGAGCTCCCAGGGCCGCAGGTGAGAGCCCACTTCACTGGTGCTCTGTGTTTGTGAAATATTTGGTCCCGACAGGCCCCGTGAGGGAGTACAGGGATTATCCCCCACATTTTCTGGTCACACAGTTAACAAGGGGCCGAGTTTGGGGTCTGTCCACCCAGGCTGATTTCCACCTATTCTCTGACCCAGAATGTACCACACCTGCCTTGTGGGCGTCACTTGAGGAAGCTAAGTGAGGGCAGTGCCCACTGTGAGGCTGGCTCACCAAATTGTGAGCATGGGCTGGATTTCAAGGTGTGGAGCCTTTTGTGCTTGGAGAAAAGTGGCCCTTGGTGCCGAGAGCCTGTGGGGACTCCAGTACTTGGACTTGGAAAGGCGAGAGATGGGTGGGGAGAGGAGGGCCTGTGCCCGAGTAAGAAGGGCCTTCTGTTGAGCTCCAGCTCTGCCCCTCAGTCACTGACCGTGGCACGGTGCTCCCGGACCTTTCTGTCTCCTCAGTAAAGAAGTCTTGAGTTGAGCCTCATTCTCCGGGGCACAGCAGGAAGCCAAGCTCCCAGTCATCCACAAGGAGCCTGTGGGTCCAGAGCTCGAGGGATGGGAGGGATGGGAGGGATGTTTCCTTGGGTGTGGCTGGTGGGGCAGCTGGTATCCTGAGGGCAGGGTGCCAAGCTCTAAAGGGTTGGCCCAGGGAGCCCTTTCTGACCTAGTCTGATGTCCCTGGGTCTCTGTTTCCCTTCCCTTCCCTGCAGCAGCTGTACCAGATCCAGCAGGTCACCATGCCAGCCGGCCAGGACCTCGCACAGCCCATGTTCATCCAGTCGGCTAACCAGGCCTCCGATGGGCAGACCCCTCAGGTGACGGGTGACTGAGCCCAGCTGGGGCCTTGCCCAGCACAGCCGGTGCACAGGGCCATACAGACTCCATTTCTGCCGCTGTGGCCTGGCTTGAGTGTCCCACTACCCCAGAGCCTCCTGCGGGCCAAGACACTGGTGCACATGGCCCTCACTGCGGGCTAGGAAATCGCCAACTGAAAGATGCAATATTTTTTCATTTCCTTTTTTGTCTTTTTGGTTTTTGTTTTTTAAAGGAATCAATATTTCAGTATGTTGAGCTGTATGTCCAATGCTATTGAAATGGGAAATATTCAGTGATAACATATTTATAGCGTTTTTTGAGGTGTGGCTACAAAAGTCTGCCCTCCTCATGCCCCTTTCTCCCAAGAGCAGCTCTCCAGGCATGGGAAAAGCTCCCAGAACAGCTGCCTTAACCTTTCTCGCAACCTCTGGCGAATGCACCCACCTCTCTAGGTCACTGGGTGGTCCATCGGTCGCTTCTCCCCTGCCCCTGCCCAGAGCAAAGCACCTGCCTCTGGAAGCTGCAGAAGCAGTCTTCGTGTTCAAGGATGAACTTGACTCCAGACACAGTGTCTCGTTTCTTCTGGACCCTCCTCTGTCCCAGGAAACTGGGGCTCTTCTCTGCCCTCCCTCCACCTGCCCACCTCCCATTTTTTCCCCTCAAGAAGCAAATGAATAATTGTGCTCGTCTCCTCCGCTGCATGGACTTCTAACTGCATGAATTAAATGCAATGAATAAAGCTCCTTTTTAGAGAACTTGGAGTCTAGGTTTCTGGGATTGGGGGGAGGGGGGAGGTGCTGACTCGGCATGTGTAGAGCCAGTAGGCTGGCAGCCCTTGGGATGGGAGGGGAACCATGGATGGGCTTTCTTCCAGGAAGGGAAGAGGTACTTGGGGATCCATCTTGCTGCAATTTGTTTGGACCAGGACAGAGCAATTAGAATCTGCCTGCCCTAGTGGTTACCCCGATTTCTTCTAGACAAGAAGCAGCCAAAACTGAGCTGGGGCCTGAGTTAAAAGGCCTTTCATAGTTGGGAGCTCCTCTGAACAAACCTAGGCCCGCTCACCTTGGAGTTTTCATTAAAATGGGATGGTGGAATATAGTAGAAATTCTAGAGCTCTGGGTTTCTAGCCCTAACTTCCACTTAATGAAATGTGACTTTGAACAAAGTTCTTTCCTTTCTCTGCACCTCAGTTTCTCTATATGGTAATGGGAAAACAGGAACGTTTTTTGTTTTTGTTTTTTTTTGCAAGACAGAAGCCACCCTCTATTTTTAATAGAATTAAATATATACACACTAAACTTAGTTGTAATAAAATGTTAGCCCAAATAATCCTTTCCCTTTCATTGGTTTCCTGAAAAAGTCTTACCCTAACCCCCAGAAATCACATCCCTTCTTCCCTCTGTGGACCTATAGACTCCTTCCATAAACCACAAAACGTTATGCTGGGGGACAAGTAAATGGACTTCAACATCCCCTCACAAGAAACTCGACAAGGGGAATAAAGGAAAGACAGAGCTGCTACCTGAGGGCTGGCAGAAGCTGCTGGACAGTGGGAGGTTAGCTGCCTGGCAGAGGCGTCCTTAGGCTGAGGTGGGCATCGGGGCCCTCTGGCTTAGAAAAGAACAGGCCTGCTTTGGGACTTGTCCTGGGTTCTTGATAGAGGGTCATCCAAACTAGATTCTTCCTGGACCTCTTCTCAAGCAGCTCTCCCACCAGATACTAATTCTCTCTGTGCCATCTCCTACAGGAAAAGGGGGACAAACTTGTCCAGTCAGACGCCACCAGACATAGCTTCTCATGGTATATTGAAAAGACATGGTTCTGGAGCCCAGGAAACCTGGGTCCCAGTTCTGACACTGGTTGGGTTAGCTTGGCCAATTCCCCTTCATACATCCGCGTGTGTGTGTACAAACATGTGCATGTATGTGTGTATACGCTAGCTCTAGGAAACCATTTTGAAAAATATGAAAGCATAAAATAGGAGTTAGAAATCTTTCTCCTAGCTTCCCTGTTCCTGTTTCTGATGACCCACCCTCCTCCATAGGGTCTGTGACTGCACCTTGGTTCAAATGCCAGCGGTTACTGCCAGTGTGAATGGGCAAATGATTTCCCTTCCCTGCTCTTCAGTTTCTTCATCTGTTAAATGAAGTTGGATATAAGGGCTGAAGGGTAGAGAATCCTAACGGGGTTTCAGGCCAGAAAATCTAGAAATGGTAGATAAGGAGGGTTTGGAGCAATCGACAAATCGTCCTCTCCCCAGTGAGTACAGTTGCTTTGAGTATTGTTTCCAGAGCACAAAGTGGAAAGCTATGGGCAGGAAAAATGTTGGGAAGCAGCAGGAAGGCAGCAGCCAGGGAGCCATAGATCTGGGTTGGACTAGAATTGGTTATGATCCAGCAGTCAGTTGTTTGGCATGAGAGGCTAGAGCCCGGCTCAACTTAAACATTACATGTGCACAAAGGTGACAATAAAGTAAATCAAGATTTCCAAAAACCTTTGATGTAATGAACCAATGAACCCCAAGAACAGTTTAGAAAACAGCCCCCTCCTTTGCAAAAAGTGGGGGACAATGGGTGTGGAATATTGCATGCTTACTCGCCAAACTCTGATGGTTATCTTTGATGAACTTTTTTTTTTTTTAATAACTCTTTATTGACAGAACCCATGCCCGGGTAATTTTTTACATTATCCCTTGCACTCACTTCTGTTCCGATTTTTCCCCTCCCTCCCTCCACCCCCTCCCCCAGATGGCAAGCAGTCCTTTATATGTTAAATAGGTTACAGTATATCCTGGATACAATATATGTGTGCAGAACCGAACAGTTCCCTTGTTGCACAGGGAGAATTGGATTCAGAAGTTAGAAATAACCCGGGAAGAAAAACAAAACGCAAGCAGTTTATATTAATTTCCCAGTGTTCTTTCTTTGGATGTAGCTGCTTCTGTCCATCCTTGATCAATTGAAACTGAATTAGCTCTCTTTATCGAAGAGATCCACTTCCATCAGAATACATCCTCAAACAGTATCATTGTTGAGGTTTATAATGATTTCCTGGTTCTGCTCATTTCACTTAGCATCAGTTCATGTAAGTCGCCAGTCCCATTTCTTACAGAACAATAATATTCCATAACGTTGCTGAACTGTTCTTAACCGGAATGATTTGCTGAGGAGGATGGTGATGGAAGGACGATCAAAATAGGAAGTCGGTTAAAGGTCTTTCATGCTGCTTGCCCAGGGCACTAGGATTTCTAGTTAGGTCTCAGCTCGGTGGAACCATGAAGAGGCAATGTGATTATGGAAAGGGGGCTGGACCTGGACCCAGGAAGTCCGGATTCAGAGTTGAACTCTGACATGAGCCATGTGCTTCAGGACCAGTGTAAAATTGACCTGATAAGTCTTCTAAGACTTGGGAGGAAAATGCTTTGTTTACTTTAGGACTTTATAGAAACGGGGGCTATTTCCATCTCCAATTCATCTCCACCCCCCCCCCCCAGTATCTTCCTGATGTACAAAGCCACCCATGTCACTCTCCAGTTCAAGAATCTTAAGGTTTCCATTTTTTTCTACCGAGAGACAGAGAGAGGGAAATAAGTGGGAGAGAAGGAAGAAAAGAAAGAGAAGTGGAGGGAGCAAGAAAGGGAGAGAAAGAAACTAGTAAGGACTTAATTATGTTTCACAGCTAGGACCTGGCAAGCTAAAGTTAAAACATAACAGAGCTGGGGGACCCCAGAGTTAAGGCAGCATGGCAAGGAGCTGCTTGGGAAGGACAGGATGAGCTTCCAGCCCTAGCTTGCCATTTGAAGCTTGTCCCACTCGTCCCTTCCTGTTCCCCCGGCACACCCCGCCATACATAGGCTTCTGCCACACCAGACCCCTCGCCCCTCCCTAGAGTACCTCGTTCCCAGTCCCCGTCTCCAGAATGGCCTGAACAAGCTCCAGCTCGGGACCCTTTCTCCTGCCCTGATGGCCGCCCCCCTCCCCCAGCTAGAGGGATCTCTCCTCTGAACAATCATAACTCCTAGTGCTACAGACCTTACGGAAGCCCGAAGTACTTGTGACAGCCTCATAATCGCCCATTTTGCAGTTGAGGGAGCCGAACGCGGGCACATTTTGGGTCTAGAAGTCACGGAACCTGGCCCCAGGGCTTTATTAATATTCTAACGTGCTACCTCTCGTCCAGCCCAAGTCTCATCTGAGCCGCTCGGGGGCCGCTTCCTCCGGGGAGCCTTTCCTGGTTCCCTCCCTCCCTGCCTTCCTCAAAACCTCCCTTCCGTACCATGGGAACTGCGACGAGCAAAGGGAACGGGAGACATTCCCTTCGTTATTCTCCAGTCTTAGAAAGGTTCAGAGCATTCGGGTGGTCGCTGTGGCGACTGTGTAGATTAGGATCCCCGTTTTACAGATGAGGAGACTGAGGTAGAAATGACTCGTCCAGGATATCCCAGGTTGGAGAGCACCCCACCTCCTGGGGCAACTCATTCTACGTTGGGACAGCTCCAATTGTTTATCCGGTCATGCGGTTTCTACCCACTAGGAGGCAGCACGGCATAAGGAATTGGGAGGGAAGCGGACCCGAGTTCAAATCCTACCTTTGGGTACCTTCCTCTGTGGCCTTGGCTAAGTTACTTCCTCTCTCTTGGCCTCAGTTTCCCCATCTGTGAAATGAGGGTATTTGACTACAGGGCCCTTTGGAGCTTGAAATCTGACCCTGTGGTCCTAGCTGTGCCTTCTAGGGCCAAGTTGGAAAAGTCTGCTAAGTCTTCCAAGGGATAGCTCTTAAAATATTTGCATACAATCAGACACCAAGTCCTCCCTAAACCTGCTATTCCCCAGACTAAACAGTCCGAGTTATTTCCAGCAGGGCCTTTCATCATCCTGATTATTGCCTTTGCACATGCTGTCCCATACCATGAAGCACTCCCTCCTAGCCGGCCCTTCCTGCTGACCCCCTAAAATTAACTTGTAGCGACTATGTGTATTTTCCCGTAACCCAGGTTTCAAGGCTGGAGAAGAGGCCCAAAGGAGACTTCGATCTGAGAGCTTGAAGGCACATTCATCATTCCTCCCTCCAGGGAGGGAGGGAGGGAGGGAATAAGCATTTATAGATTGCCTACTATTTACCGTGCTTTATAACAATAACAAATATCATTCAGTCTAATCTTCAATATAAGCTTGTTTTTGTAATCTCCATTTTACAGTTGAGAAAACAGAGGCAGATGTGAGTGACTTGCCCAAGATCCCCCAGTTAGGGTCTGAAGCAGTATTTGAATCTTCCTGACTCCAGATCTGTCACTATTCACTGCGCCTTTCAGCGGTCTCAGTTCTCAGATTTTCTTTAGGGAGAGAAATGGAAAAAAGATGCATTGGAAAAGTAGATTTCTAGTCAGCTGCCTATTCAACGTGTTCTTCCTTTCCAGCTTGCCCCCTCCTTTTTTTTTTTTTTGGTAACTGGGATTAAGTGACATGTCTAGGGTCACACTAGTTGACCTAGTCAGCGCCTAGGGTTGGACTTAAACTCCTGATTTCAGGGCTGTTGTTCTGTCCACTGCAGCACCTCGCTGTCCCTCTCCTGGGGGCTTTGGGGAATCTCCCCTTGCATGAGATTGGGGCCATTCTCTTGCTTGAGCCGGGATATTTCTCCCGAGGACAGAACTCATTCTCTCTGCATATTTTCTGGCATATTCAGATCTATGGAATTGCACTGATTTCTCCTTGCTATTATTCCCTTAGATAAAAAGGCTTTTACTTTTTAACTCCTTTACTACTTGTAGTAATGTAGTAGTATGGGGTAACTTTGTGTTATTAGTATAAAGATGTCAAGTATATGAATTGTAAGTCTGGGATTATCCAAAACTTACTCCTTTTTACATCCCTTTATATTTCCTTTTGAGGGGATAGAGAGCAAGAAAACAGGTTGGGTTTTAAAGGCTCATGTCCCTGGGTGGGAGTTGGGCGGGACAGGGGAGTGATAAATATAATTTTAGTCCCATACCCCCTCCCCGAGGAGAATAGAGTGACCAACCTTATAGCGACCTTTTCCGGCAGGAATTAAAATCGCCCTCGGAGAGAGCTGGACAAGATTCCTGGGATCTCTATCATTTCCTCTGTAGGAGACAAACCTACACGGTAGCACACACCTTACATTTTGTATCTGCACACACACGGGCCGTTTCCTCTGACAGAATGTCCTTGAAGGGATTATTGTGGTTTGTGCTTTTGTAATCCAGTGCTTGGCACGTATTAAGTGATGGATAAATGCTTGCCGATTGGTTATTTAATCATGACTCATCTGGATGCTCAACGGTTTACTCACGTCCTTCCTAACATGAGGGGGCCAGAATTGAACTAAATAAGTCAAGTGTTGTCTGGTGAAGACCATCATCTTATCCTCCTGGACGCCGGGCCTCTCGCTATGCAATCTAAAATTTCATTTTCTTCCCATCATGGAAAGATCATCCTGGTCTTTTTACGGATAAGAAATCTGAGGCAGGGAAGTGACTTCCTCAAAATTATGTAGGGAATAAGCAGCAGAGATGGGGTTTGAACACAGCTCCTTTTAACTCCCCAAACTCAAACGACCCAATTTCCCATTTTTTTTGGCTATGATTTCATATTGTTGGCTCGCGCTGAGCTTGAAGTCCATTGAAACCCATAGGTCAATTTCAGAGAAGCTGCTCTCTGGCCAGTTGGGCCCCATTTTCTAGCTTGAAGGTGAATTTTTGAACCAAAGTATAAAATTTTACATTTTCCCCTATTACATTTCATCTCATGTCTCTTTTAAACAATGAGGTGATTCAGGCCGATTCCAATAGACTGATGATGGAGAGAGTCATCTGCTTCCAAAATGAACTGGGGGGACTGAATGTGGATCGCAGCCTAGTATTTTCACCTTTTTTGTTGTTTGCTTTTTTTTCTTTTTAATTTTTTTCCTTCTTGATCTGATTTTTCTTGTGCAGCATAATAAATGTGGGAATATGTGTAGAAGAATTGCACATGTTTAAGATAGATTATTTGCTGTCTAGGGGAGAGGATAGAGGAAGGAAGAGAAAAAATTAGAACATAAGTTTTTGCAAGAGTGAATATTGAAAACTATCTTTGCATATATTTTGAAAATAAAAGCTATTATTTAAAAATTCAGTTCAATGTTCTGGCCTTTCAAGTCAGTTACTGAAGTTAAAACTGACTCTTAGTTCTGAGACAGCAATAACTCATTTTGAATTTGACCAGGCATTAAAATATTGACACGAATGGAGAACACAGTATGCCTCTGTGGTTTGTCTATAAAGAACTAAAGAGAGGTAGCTCAATGGATAGAGCACCACCCCTGAAGTCAGGAGGATCTGAGTTCAAATGTGACCTCAGACATTTAACACTTCTTAGCTGTGTGATCCTGGGCACTTAACCCCAATTGCCTCAGGAAAAAAACTGAAGAATTGGGGTGAACTTTTAGATTAATAACTGGGGGAACATAGGTCATAGAAATATTTTTATGTACAACTATAGGATAAATGTAACTTCTCAGATCATAGAAGATGGTAATATATTAATCATAAGTTAAGGTATGATCATTTTATAGAGATGAGCCAGAGTCTGAACCCCAAAAGAAAATGGAGAATTAGGAAAAGTGAGGGCAGGGAAAAGAAATCCTTCAAAGGAGCAAAGTTGGAGAGGCTTTTGCCAGAAATAAAATAAAGATTCTCACCTTTTCTTAAAAGAGTCCAAGAATATGGCAGGGGGAGATTTTAGCTACAGCTGAAGGGATGGATACTCTATTATTGTCGAAGACTCCATTCAGCCGGTTAGAGCCCAGCTGGGAAACAGGGAATTCAATGAGCAACAGCACATTTCTTGCCTTCAAGAAGCTTACCAGGAGGCGATACATGAAGAGAAACAGGCAGTGTGGGACAAAATGGGAATAGGAAAAGATGCGTTTCAGCTGTGGGCTGGAGGCGGCAGGAAGACATCCTGGAGAAAGCACTTGAGCTAGCCAAGCAAGATGGGGAGGGCCCAGGCCTGGTACAGCATTATAGGCACTCAGGAAACTCTGCTGGCACTGTGCTCACTGGCTGCGTGACCCTGAAAAGCTCCATCCGCTCTGAGTTTCATTTTTCTCATCTGAAAATTACTTGTCCTACAAAGCATTGTGGGCCACCACCTTACTTCCTCCAACTCATCCCCTCTAAGACATTACAATAACTTGCTTATTATTAGTTCATCTCCCATTTAGCTGCTGCAATCCTATTCCTAAGGCATACTCCTCTGCTCAAAGATCTCCAGTGACTCTCTGTTGCCTGTGATATAAAATATAAACTCTTTAGTTTGGCATTGAAGGGATAGATAGAACTCCTGCACCTGGAATCAGAAAAATCTGAGTCAGAGCCAATCTCAGATACTAATTTGCGGCATGACTGTGGGCAAGTAACTTCACTTCTGTCTGCCTCAGTTCCTTCAACTATAAAAATAGGAATAAGAACAGTACCTTCTAGTTTTTTTGTGAGGATCAAATTCAGGGTCTCCAAAAACTCTTAGGAAGTCTTAAAGCTTTGTTAGCTTTGATCAGTTTAAAATAAAGTTTAAGTTTTCATCATTTGAAAATTAACTAGGAACTTTGGGGATGTTCTGTATCTATAAACCTTAAAACACTATAAAATGTTAGCTATTATTGTTGTTATTACTTCCTATTACTTTTTCTTTGTATACACTGTGTTCCTGCCAGACTAACTTCCTGACTGTTCCTTAATTTCTTCCTGCTGTCTCTGGCCTTTGTGCGATCATGAAAGCTGTCTCCCGCTGTGAGATATGTGTTTTCTCATCACCTCTGCCTGTCAGCATCCTTCTCTTTCATCAAGGTTCAGCTAAGGTACCACCTCTTTCATGAAGCCTTCTCAGATTCCCCCCACATCTGAAAGTCTTCTTTTCTTCCTCAGATTTTCTTGGAAGACATTATCTGGCTATTTCCTTTACCTAGCCTAATCAAATCCAATCTCACATTATATTTATTTATATGCTGTATCCTATATCTCCTTCTCTTATTAAATCACAAGTTCCTTGAAGACAGAGACCAGGTCACTTTCTATTTTTCTAGCTCCAGAAACCAGAAATATCTGTTGAATGATAACAGAAATGGTGTTGGAAGTACAGGAAATTATTGAACAGCTCCTGTGACACATTTTTAAGATTAATCTGCATTATTCATATTTTTCATTACTTTCTTAAGTTTAAACAATCAATAAAGCAATAAGCCAAGACCTAATTTGTAGCATTTGCTGATTTGAAGGCATAAATGCTTCCTCTGAAAATTTATCAGATGTATGAGCTGTCTCTAAACATCTTGGAGAAACAGTAATAATTCTAGCCTCAAGGGACCAGAGTTCAAATCTCCCCTTTGATACCCATGTGATCTTGGGCAAGTCAGTTTCCTATCTATAAAATGGCAGATTGTACTGCATGATGTCTAGAGTCCCTTCCAGTTATGGAGCTTGGATTCAACAATGATCACTTGGGATAAGGCTCTTTGTGACAGGTCCAGGACCGGGACCTTCAGCCTCAGCAAGTCCTTTCCTTAGTACCCAATTCTACTCCCTTAAAACTAGTTCTGAACTTCAGTGAAATAATCTTTTTCTGGAAGGGGGAGGGAGAAGGGAGAAGGCTGGAGAGACATCTGGACCTCTCTCACACTCATGTCTCTTAACGACAGTGGCCCAGAGGGGCATTGGGGGCAAGGGGGCTGCTGACCCTCAGTAGTTTCACTCAGAGAAAGCCAGAGATCCAAGGGGAAGGACTTTGGACTAGACACACCTCCCAATATTCCATCCCCAGAAGAGGCTCTTGGACTGAGTATCAACACAACAGCACTTTTCTAATTTGCAGTCATGAGGACCAACCCTGACCTTGCTCCTCTCTTGTTAGAGAAGTGGGGGGACTATAGGTGTAGAATAATGTTGAATGAGTTGTCAGGTCCAGTCTATTTTGATATTTGTTTGCTTAACTTTTTTTTTTCTTTGTTGTTTGGGAAGGATCTTATAGGGGAGGGGGAGGATGAGTTCAGTGGATTAGATCCAGACATGACCAGGATGTAAAGATTAAAGACATCAACAAAATTTTTTTTTAACTTTCCTCTGCCTTTCTTTCCTCCCTTCTTCCAAACTCCCCCTCCCTCCCAAACCACCACCACCACCAACCAACAGAAATCTCCTTGCTCCCAATTCAGGTCTTTTTGTCCTGTGCCAAAGCTGGAGAAGTGGTGAGTTCCGTCTTTGATGGGAGGGCGCCAGGTCTAGGCCCAGGTTCTGACCTCCAGCTCCTTCTCCCACCCCCATCTCAAACTCTGGAATCAATGAGGGTTCGCTTTCACGGTCAGTCTGGGCTGCTGATCTCAGCGGGCTGGGGGTGTCACTGATGCTCCCCAGCCACGGCTGTCTCAGCAGTTCCACCTCCTTAGAGGTATTCCTCTGCCCCTGTCTGCCCTTGGTGGACTTTGGGGCGGGGGTAGGGCAGGCAGAGGTGAGAGGGGGTGGGGAAAGGCTCGCTCTAGGTGGACCATTGACTCACTTGCTTGAGGGCCAAAAGATGGATTGTCTGACTCCTGGACGTCTTCCTCATCCTCCTTCGGGGCTGGGTTGGCACGGGGACCTCAGCTGGGGTAGAACAATTTGACTTCCATGATGACTGAATCTTCCTCTTGCCTGAATGAGCAGACTAGAATCTAACAGAGCTGTAACTAGGCCTGGGCAACCAGGACGGTGTCTCAAAGGGAGCAGGGACTATTCTAGCAGGAATCATAAGTATTAAAAAGGCAGAGCCAGTATCTGAACTCGGATCTCCCTGCCCCCAAATCTCTCTCCACTCTCGCCACACTACTGTGAGCCCTTCTTTTTACAGGAGATCAGAACCCAAAAAGGGATGTCACTTATCCAAGGCAATAGAAACAGAGCTTGGGTCATGGTGTTGTAATAGGGCTTTCAATATTCTCCACAATTTGTTCCCTCAGCTTCCCATGCAGAAGGATAGCTAGGTGGCAAAATGCATAGAGTACTGGACCTGGAACCAGGAGTATTCCTCTTCCTGAGTTCAAATCCTGTCTCATATACTTTTTAGCTGTGTGACTCTGGACAAGTCACTAACCTCATCTGTAAAATAAGGTGGAGAAGAAAATGGCAAACAGCTTCAGTATCTCTACCAAGAAAATCCTGAGGGGTCACAAAGAGTCAGAAATGGTTATGACAACGAAAACTCTCTATACGATCTTCCCTCTCTCCCACCCTCCCCAGCTCTCCTTCACATATTAGGCACATTGTTGCCTTCCTATCTTTGCTCTAATTTGTTCCCTCCCATGTTGTCAGGAAAGCCCTCTTCACCCACAACCCTACTAGTCAAAGTTTCCCCTTCCTTCAGGGCCCTGCCCCAAGGTTACCTCTCTTCCTGATCACTCCAGCGCATGCGGATCTCCCCCTCCCTGTCTTCAGGACACTCTCCACATGTGATGGAGGGAGAAATCTTCAGCGACTGGGTTTTCTCTTCCTGTCTCTCCATCATCAGGGACAGTCCCCAACTAGACACAGAGGAAGAACAGGAGTATGAAGATAGAATAACAGATCTAAGCATCCGGTCTGACCCCTCATTTTACAGATAAGGACACGGAGGCCCAGAAAAGTTAAGTCACTTGCTCATTATCACACAGCAATAAGTGGAAGCATAAGAAGAATTTGAACTCGGGTCTCTGACTCCCCAGTCAGCACAGTGATGTTGGAAGTACAGGAACAATCCTCTTGCCCTTTGCCAGTTCCTTCTGGAATCCATCTACCAGTTTTTTGCCTTGAACCGCAGGCCTTTTCACCTTTCTGGTCCCTGAACCTCAGAGGGAGGTCCCCAGCCTTGCTGACCTCCTGTGCCCCTGGGCCTGCTTAGCTTCCTGCACTCAGGGGCCTGCCAAGCCAATCCCTAATTACTTTCCCAGCAGTGTGAAGCAGGGGAAAGAGCATTGTGTTTGCAGACAGAGAATCTGGGACCGTCCTCCCATTGTGACTTTGTGAGCTTGGGAAAGGAGTATGTCCTCTCTGGCCTCAGGCTCTCATCTGCAAAATGGGGGCTTTGGCCAGGATGACTTCCCGGTTCTGTTGGACTCTAAGAGCTCACCGCTCCACCCGAGTCCCAGGAGTCCCAGTCTTGCCCTGACTTCCTCCATCCCTTCTCTCCCTCATCCCCCTTCAATGTGCTTCTGGGGTTGATTCACAAGAGAAAACCTAGATTCGCAGGATTAAGCCCAAATTCGCAAAAGTAACATCCCCAAGAAGGCCCTTTGATAAAAGGGAGACCCTCAGACTGACCTAGGAAGGCAAAGGGGCTCCAATTTTCTGGGCTCTGTGCTCACCTTCCTCACATCACACTGGCCAAGTCCGTTCTATTCTTGGGATCCTATTGCCCACTCCTCTCCTGCTGGCTCTCAGCCCAAGCTCAGTGGTCCCTCCAGCCATCCCAGGCTCCCTGTCAGGCAACCAGGAAGCCTCGGGCTTGGCTTGTGGGTTACTAGCTCATCCCCTATTATCACATAATCACTGCTTATCTCATGCCTTTCTCCACTTTCTCTTTTCCTTTCTACCCTCTCCACAAAACAAACAAACAAGGAATCCTGTGGGGATAGACAGTTTGCCTATCACCTCAAAAGGGAATAATCCTGCTCAATTAGACTCAATAAGCATTTATTAAGCACCTATATGTACTGTTAGGCCCCAGAGATACTGGGACCAAAATAATAATAATAATAAAATCGAGTCCCTGCCCTTGGAAACAGTGCATAGACCCTAGATTGAGGCCCCAAATGGCCCTTACAGACCATAGTCCAAACCCTCCATATCTATAGCTACAAATTCTGTGATTTTAATAGATTAGGAAGCTGAGACTCTGAGAAGTTTGACTCCTGATCCCTGGCCCAGGCACACAGAAGATAAATACAAAATAGGGTACCGAGGATTTCTGGGATGGATTGAGATGATAAAGCATGTAAAAGTGAGGGTGAGGGGAGCAGAAAAGCTTCTTGTGGAAATCAGCAGCTGAGCCAAACTCTGAAGCCAAGTAGAAGTTTCAAGTCAAATTCTCTGACTCCCTCCCCTGTGCTTTGCATGCTGCCTTCCCAGCTCTGGGGCCTTGGACACACCCCTTCCCTCCTCCAAGCCTCAGTTTCCTGATCTGTAAAATAGGGAGCCTGGATTTCCAACTCGCTATTCTGTGATCCCATGTGATCCCATGGAGGAATGGGACCTCCACCTCATCTCTCCCCGGTGCTCATCAGCCTCTGATGGAAGACTCCAGTGAGGGAGAGGCTCCAGAGGCAGTCCCTTCCACTTTGGGTCAGTTTTCACTTTTTTTCCCCTTTCCTGATTCTTCTGATCAAGAAAGGAGAGAGAGACAATTACAATTATAATAGAGCAGCTGAGAGGTGATTTATCCTTTAGGTGGAGGCTCTGGGAATGAAAGGTAAGGGGGGGCTCTTCCACAAGATGCTGAGGAGGTAGAAATGGGCAAAGCTCAGTAACTGATAGAATATCAGAAAAGAGAGAGAGAGGCTGACAGTGAGCCTGGGTAACTGCAAGGACGGTGGTCCCCTCATCATCCTCAGCCTTCAGATCATTCCCTTTAAAATGTGCCTCCTGAAAGAACCGGTGTTCATCACCTCCCAGATCCTCTCCTCACTCCTGGTGCCCCCTGATCTGGGATAGACACAACCCTTGAGGAGTCCCTTGTCAAAGCAGGGAGATGTGGTCTCAGGGGGACTGAGAGTTCCAGCTGCACACCTGAGTGGGAGCCCCCATTCCAGGACATAGAGGGATGAGGAGGCACCGACCAGGGAATTGGCAGTTACAGATTTTCCTCTGCCCTTCTGGCATGGAAGTTGGGGGATGCTCTGCCTGGGAGTCAGGATCCCCCTTCCTCCCTGCTGAGGTTTCACTGAGACCCTGAACTGGTGTCTCTAAAAGGGAGGCAGTCTCTCTAGAAAGGCCCCTTGGCAGGAATGCAGACAAGTCCCAGATGAATACTGAGGAGTTTGAGATCCTGTATGGCAGTAAGGATGGAGTTTAGACCTCCCATTTGAAGGGCCCCAGAGCCAAGGAGGAGGCTGGAATGAATGATCTGACCTCTTCCAGCCTGAGGGCCCAACCCCCAGCCCCTTCCTGGGCCTGTAGACTCAGCAGATCAATGCTGGGCCTGCTGACTCGAAGAAACTGCCTCCCCCCTCCCCGGCTCCCCAGGGAGGGCCTCCTGAAGGATCCACTCAGGCCCTGCGTTGGCTGCAGTTGTTCCTGGCCCTCCCTCTGCCTCAGTCCCACCAGACTGTGCAGAGGGAGTGGCTGCTATGGCCACAGTCTAACTGGTTTAGGTGGGAGGGTGGCAAGGGGGTGGAAGGGATGGGGAGGGTGGTGAAAACAAGGGAGAAGGCCAGGCAGATGAAGGGAGGTGATGGGGAGAATGGAAATCCCACAGAATCACAAAAAATCAGAGCTGAAAGTCCATTCACCTTATTTTACAGATCAGGAAACCGAGGCTCAGAAAAGAAAGGAATTTGTCCAAGGTCATAGAGCAAGCAAGCTGGGAAGGCAGTTTGCAAGGAAGAGAGGCTCATTTCAAGTCCAAGCTCTTCCAGTTGCTATCTTGGGCAAGTCACTTCCCCTCCCCTAGGTGGGTCTTAATTTCCTCCAATAGAATAAGAAGGTTGGACCACAACAGGGGTTCTTAACCTTTTTTATGTCAATGGACCCTTATAATAATGCTGCCCACATTTATGATCGAAGAAAATAATAAATTTCAGTCAGAAGTTACTAAAAATGGATGTGTAATTCTCCCCGAGTCCAATAAGTTCAGACATCCCCAGGCCCTTTGGGACTCTGCAGACCCCAAATCAACAAGTCCAATGACTTGAAGGTCTCTAAGAATCCTTCTTCTCTTTCAAGGTCTAGCTTCCTCAACACCCACTCCCTTCACCTTCTTCAGTCTGCACGCACACAGGCAGTTTCAAGCCTTGGCAAGGCTAGGAAGGGAGAGAGGATGAGGGCATCCTTAAGCAGCTCCTCTTATAAACTGAGTTGGTCCAGTCACTATAGACTCTCCTCGACCTAGTTCCAACCTACCTCTCTGAGCTGACTTTGCACTGCACACACTCTGACTTCACTGCTCTTGTCCGTCCTTCCAGATTCTCTCTAGCCTTGCTCTGTGCTCCATCACTCCATCATGCCCCTGGAGTCCTTTGCCTCTCCACTAGGAACCACCTCTTCCAGGAAGCTTTCTTAGATGGCACAACCATCCTGTCCCCGAGGTGGAAGTGATCTCTCCCTCCTCAAATTTCTCCACGGTCCTGATCTATTCTTTTCCTGATGTCTCCCACCCTTCCGTTTAATTGTAAAGTAGTGGAAACCAGTATCTCTCTTGGAGCATCCAGCCCTATATTATCCCCCCCAAAACCCCTTCACACACACACATACATCCAAGGAATAGGCCTGCACACCATAAACAGTTTAAAAATGCTGGTTGGATGGAGGTGACTGGAGGGAAGGTGCTGAATTTCTGTAGGGTAGGAGAGCTGCTGAAGGAAGCCTTTCCCCTTGCGGACCTCAACACTGCTCAGACTCCAGGTGTACTTCTGGGTATTTGCATTGAAGGGACCCACAGGTAGCTAACTTGGGAATTTTCTCTGAAAGTGAAGTTTACACATCTGGCTGGAATAGTAACCAAAAACATGTCCCTTCCTGTGCCTTTCCTTTTCCAGCTTATTTTACAGAGGAGAAAACTGAGGCACTTAAGTGACTTAACCGGGATCACATCACTAGTAACTGTCTGAGGCCAGATTTTAACTCAGGAAGAGGAGTCTTCCTGATTTGAAGCCCAGTATTTTATTTTATTTTATTTATGTTATATATGTTAAATCCAATATATGTAAACATATTTATACAGTTCTCTTGTTGGATGAGAAAAATCAGATCAAAAAGGAAAGAAAATGAATAAGGAAAAAAATTGCAAATGAACTCAGAAAGAGTGAGAATGTTATGGTGAAAGCCCAGTATTTTATCCATTGAGTCATCTTGGTGCTCCCTAAAAGTAAAAATGGCACCCTTCATTCCTCTTCTTCCATCCAAGATATTGGAAGGAATGGGCAGGCACCGTTTCCCCAGCCCTCAAGCACTTCTCTTGGCCTTTTTTTTTTTTTTTTTTTCCCATTTCCAGGACTTCTCTTTCTCCCCCAGATTTTCTACTCTGTTCACACAGTATAGAGAGGTTAGAAACCTTAGGAATCAGTTGGTGGTGTTCTGGGAGGCCTGAATGGGAGTAGGGACAGGCTAGGCTCCTTCCAGGAAAACACATGAGTCCAAACAGTATATAAGGGGTGGACATGTACACAAAGGCACCTCTGTCTGGGCTCTGGAGTTTCATCCCTTACCTATTCAGTTCAGTCCTAGGGCCAAGAGGACATAGATGGAGAATTTGGGGAGGGGGATAAAGGGACTTAGGACAAATTCCTCCCCTCCCAGCCATTCCTGGAGATAGGGACATACATAACATGAGCACATGTGGCGACAGAACATCTACGCCACCTGGCAAGCAGTTCTACAAGTATCCATTAGACACTTTCTTACCCAAAGATGCAAATGCTGACCCAGTCTTTTATACAACCAGCCTACTACACATTTCTTAAGTGTCTATTGTGTACAGAGCCCAGTGTAACCATGCTGGGAGAGAGATAAGTCGGGGTCGCGGAACGGGTGGACTTCACCAGGGAGAAAACGATAATGGACAGTATTACCAGAAACGGGCGCTGTGTGTCAAGGTCGGGGTTTTTAAGGTACACAGAAACAACCCATAGGTTTTGGACACCACAGGACATAGGACACAGACACTCTCTGACACACAACTACGCCACGGTTTTAGACCCAACCACACATGCAATTGCAGCACAACTTGAAATGTAACCCCACGCCAGCCCCAAACTGTACCGCTGCCTTGGACACAATCACGCTCAGAGACACAACTATGACACAACTTTAGAGACAACCCACTCAGACTAGAATACAGCCTCAGAAACAACCACACACAGACACAAAACCTTAGATGCAACCACACTTGGGCACACAACTATAATACAACTTTAGACACAACCACACATGGACACACAATCTCCACCCCGCAACTATTCTCGGACACAACTACAGCACGCAGCTTTGACAACCACACAGGGACACAACGCCGGCAGGCTGACCCAGCGGTCGGGGCACAGGCGCCCACAACTTTACACGTGCTCGCAGTACCCGCACCCCCTGCACACGCGCGCGCGCGCACACACACACACACACACACACGCTCATACGCACGCACACCCCACCGTCCCCTCCCCGAGTCTCTCCTCCCTCTTTTCCCCAGGCTCGGGCTCCGACTCGCTCCGGATTTGGGCAGGCGGGGGAGGAGGCGGGGGCGGGGGAGGGGAGGGGAGGGGAGGGGGAGGAGGCGGAGGCGGAGGGGGAGGGGGCGGGGCGGGGCGGGGGAGGGGGGCCGGGGTGACATGTGAGCGGGAGCGCAGGCAGGTGGAAAGCCGAGCGCCATGGAGCGAGTAATAAGAGAGTTGGAGTCGGAAAGTGCTGCCCCAGTAGCGGGCGAAGCGGCCGGTCAGCGAGCGGGCTCCGGCGGCCCCCAGCCTGCCCGCCCCCGGCCCCGGCCCCGGTCCCGGCCCCGGCCCCAGCCTGGCCCTTAGCGCCCCCTCCTCGGCTCGGCTCGGCTCTCCTTAGGCGCCTGCCCGCGGGGCGCCCACCCGCCCTCCCTCGGGCCAGCCGTCCCTCTCGGTCCGCGCTTCTTCTCCGCTGTCAGCCTGTCCCCGCCGGGCCGGCGCTCCCGGGACTCGGAGAAGAGCCGGAGCCGGAGCCGAGCCCGAGCCGGGCCGGGGCAGCCCGGTGGGGCGGGGCGGGGCGGGGGCCGGTGCCATGCCCGGCTAAGCCGGGCTGAGCGCGCCTGCCGTTTGCCCGGGAGCCCAACCCGGGCTGGCCCCCGCCCATGGCCCGGGGCGAGGCCCCCCAGCTCCGCCTGAGCCTGGCCCCGCCACCCGGCCCCGGGCCCGGGGATGCCCCCCAGCCCGAGCTGGTGGCGCTCACGGCAGTGCAGAGTGAGCGGGGCGAGGCGGGGGCGGGCTCCCCGCGCCGCCTGGGGCTCCTGGGCAGCCCCCTGCCTCCGCAGCCGGGGCCCGGCTCCGGCTCCGGCTCCGCCTCGGGCTGCGGCCAGCGCTCCACCGCTGCCCAAAAGCGCTATCGCCGTCTGCAGAACTGGGTCTACAACGTGCTCGAGCGACCCCGTGGCTGGGCCTTCACCTACCACGTCTTCATGTGAGTCACGCCCCCGGGACCCCCGGCTTGGGCGCCCCGCCTCGGACATTTGCTCCACGCCCCCAGCCTCTGGGTCCTGCGGGTCTCCTCACCCCTTCCCCCGCTCCTAGCTCGTCCTGTCCCGTCTCACCCTCCACCCAGCTTCCAAACTCAGCCTAGCCCCTATCCCGCTTCGGGGCGCAGTACTTAGCCTTGACTGCTCCCCTTTCTACTTCGCTTTCTGACCTCTCAGCGAACTGAGCCATGGGCCCCTACCTGTCCCCTTCCCGACTCTCAGCTAGACCCCTTGTCCTCTTTTTGGGTTCAGCTTAACTCCCTTACAGTCCTTCTCCCTGGCTCTGTACAGACTCAGTGCCCCCATACAGATTCTCAGTCCAACCCCTGGCCCTATTCCTGTCCACTTCTCTAGCTGCTCTGTGTCCTTGTCTCCTTGTCCTCTCACCACCCTCCTCCACCCCCAGCTGGCTCCCTCTTAGGGAGTACACCTGTCCCCCCACCCCCATTCCTGCTCCTTCATGCCCAGATCTTCTCCAGCCCTTTCTGTGTCCAGTCCCCACAAGTATTCCTCCAGTCCCAGATGCCCTGGGCTCCTGAGCACAGGATGTCTGCACCTCCCTGCAACACTCACACACACACACACACTCACACTCCACCTTGGATCTTAGATCACCACCCTTTCCTGCCCCCTGTTTCCAACCTTAGCCCCAGCTGGTCCCCAGTTGTGAGCTCTCTCTCTCTCTCTCTCTCTCTCTCTCTCTCTCTCTCTCTCTCTCTCTCTCTCTCTCTCTCTCTCTCTGTTTCTCTCTTCTCTCTCTCTCTCTCTCTCTCTCTCTCTCTCTCTCTCTCTCTCTCTCTCTCTGTTTCTCTCTTCTCTCTCTCTCTCTCTCTCTCTCTCTCTCTCTCTCTCTCTCTGTTTCTCTCTTCTCTCTCTCTCTCTCTCTCTCTCTCTCTCTCTCTCTCTCTCTCTCTCTCTCTCTCTGTTTCTCTTTCTTTTTCTTTCTCTCTGTCTTTCTGTGTCTCTCTCTGTCTCTCTCTCCTGTATGTCTGTTTCTGTTTCTTTGTCTGTCTGTCTCCTCTCTCTGTGTGCCTCTCTCTTTTTCCTCTCTCTCTCTTTCTCTGTCTCTTTCACACACATACATTCGTTTATATTCTAACTTTTCTACGACTGAGACCCTGCTCTGGAGGCTCCACCCTGCCTGCCTTCCTCAATCCCTCCCGGCCCCCCTCAGAGACACAACTGGTTGATAATCTCTCCTCTGGCCTGCCCTGCCCTCAGTGGAGATCCCCATCCTGGCCCCATTGACCTCTACTAGCTTCTCGCCTCCTGCCTGTGCCCTTCCCCCACCAGAATCTTTCTCCTTTAACGCCCGGGCTGGCCAGCCAGCGCCGGGGCCTTGTCACCATCTTGTTGTGGCCCATGCCCCGTGTGGGACGGTTTGCTGCAGCCTCCAGGGCCGGGCCCTCTCTGGTTCCCTGGCCCTCGCCAGGCCTGGCTCCCAGCAGAGGGAAAAAGAGAAAGAGGAGGCACTCATTTGGAAACACTGACGCTATGCCCTCCCCCTCCCTCGGCCCCCCTCTCTGGCTTCTACAACTTTCAAAAACAACAAACCGGCTTCTTCGAGGTAAAGAATGAATTTTGGCAGCTCGCAACCTTGTGAGCACGAAGTCTGAGGGGATGGAACAGGCCCAGGAAGGAACCTGAGAGGCCCCGCGGGTATCAGTTGAAGGGTTCGGCCTGGCACTGGGGCGGCTGGAGGTGCCCGCTCGGCCTCCGGCTCCCTGGAAAATGTGCATCTATTAATACCCCCTCCCCCGCAGTGAGCTGTCTAAGCTCAGCCCCCAGGCTTGAGAGAGCCATGCCCTTGGAGGGGGGCCTTCCTTCCATTCTCGAACCTGGGCTGGCTGAATGCTGCTGGGAAAGAGAAGAGAGGGGCCCCAAGATGTAGGGACCCCCAGGGGGCAGGGAAGGAGGCAGAAGTCTTAGTGGTGGGCAATGGGCAAAGGCCCTTCCCATGCACGCTCCAGGCTGTTCTGTGGGTCTGACTGAGTGGGAACTCAGGCTGGTCAGGGCAGCTTTTGTGAAGGCTTAAGTCAGAGCCAAGGTCAGGGGTCAGGACAGGTCATCTAGGGCTGTCCAAGGCAAGGGCTGCGTGAATCATTAGTGGGGCTGGGGGTCCGAGGGCTGTGCTGTATGGAGGCTCTCTGCTGCTCCCCTGGCACAACAACTTAGGAAGGGCTGTGGGGAAGGCTTGGCTGAGGGGGCCATGACAGCCCACTAATTGGGGACCGGCTTAACGAGGCGCAGTCCCCCGTATTCCTTCCCTCCTCCCACTTCCCGCCTGATACTTGTACTCCTGGTCTTGGTTCTTAGGAGGGAGTCATTAATCAGGGAGCAGGTGCCCACTAATACTTGAAGTCAGCTGGTGGGCTCCGACGGGTGCTACATTGGGTACTAGAAGGGTCCCTAATGCAGAACTCTCCCAGCTCGGGACCCCAGGGAATCTCGGTTCAGACCCTACTTCTGCCACTTGCTGTCTGTGTGACCTTGAAGAAGCTGCTGCTTTCACTTCTCTGGACCTGTCTCCCAGATGAGAAAGGGCAGGGCTCCTTGTGGGTGCTTTTGGGGTGCTAGGCTCCTTTTCCGACGAGCTGTGACTTCCCTGGCGGGGGGTCCCCTGAGCCTCTGTCTGGACTGCTGGTCGCTGCAGGTGAAGGACCCACCATGTCCTTCCTGACCCTCACTCCCGCCTCCGGAAAGGCCTCGGCTCCCTCCTTCCGGGCTAGATCATCGGATAACTTTGCTCCACATCCGCTCTCCCAGGAGATGCCAGGCATGTCTTGGAAAGATGAACAGGTGCCTGGTCTGGGGAAATCCCCTTACTCTCCAAGGCCTGCGGGGCTGCTCTGGAAACTGGGCCCACCCTGCCTTCCCTCCAAACCAGATGCAGGGAGGGGGCTTACAGACATCCCTTAGTTGCCCCTTTCGGTATCTCACACCTCCTGACAACTGACCTCATCTGTCCTGTTTTCAATCTTATTCTAATCCTCTGTTGAATTTTTCTCTGTCTTCTGATCTTTTGAATGTTCCGTGATGGAACGGCGCAGAAATGGAGAGCCTCCAGTCTTCAGTCTGCTGGGCTCTTGCCTTTCTGGACCTCAACCTTTTTTCCTCAGTCCTAGGTGGTGAGAATAGAGCTGAGGCATGTGGACAAGAGACATTAGGGAAGAATGAATCAACCCCCATTGGAGACATGAACCTCGTTCATTCTTAGGGCTTCCTCTCAAGCAATCTGTTATACCCTTCCTCCCTAGAGCCAAACATCCCCTTCTCTCCATCCTCCCCCTCTCCTGAGCTCCACACTAGCCAGGCAGCGGCACTGCCCAGCCATGCTCAGAAGTAGGAGCGTCTGAAGCTCCCAGAGCTTGGGGAAGTTCCTAACTGTTTCCGTGGCACGGTGGGAGTCAGAATGATGCTGCCCAATGAAGTGCTCAGCCCACTTCCCAGGGCCAGGGGGTTCTAGGAGAACTCTATTTAGCTCCCATGTTCCCCTGTCTCTGGTCTGGCTAAGGGCTTCCTAAGCCCCATCCTAAGCTAGTTGGCGTTTGGACCTGTTTCCAGGGCACCCATAGTTTGGAGCCCCCATAGAGTGATCACATCCTCCCCCTGCACTAACCACGCCCATTGCAAAGACCTATGGATCATTCCTTTTCCAAGCCAGTGGATGCCAAGTCCTTCCCCTTCCTCTCTCTGCTTCAAGGCAAGTTCCCTGTTCCCACAAAGAATTTGCTCTGTGTGAAGGTTCAAGCTGCTTCCTCCTCCTTCCCCTTCTGCCCCCCAGGAGACCCTCTTAGAGAATATCTTCATCCTGACAGTCAGGACAGCAGGAAGTAGGACCAGAGAAAGGAGGCAATGGGATCTACAGGGACTCAGGTGGTCCAGACCACCTATGGAGAAGACCTATAAAGAGCCTGCAGATCTTACCCAAGAACTTCCAGTACCATGGTGGGTTATTAAATCGAGAGACAGAATTTTCCCGAATCATTGATTGTCAGAGGCAATGCAGGGTCTTAGAGCATAGAACACAGAACGTCAGAGCTGAGAGGTTGTAGAAGGAGGAGTGCTGGGAACGTCAGAGCTGGGGAGCCCTTTGAACACGGAATGTCAAGGCCAGGAGAAGTGTTTGAGATCATCCAGACCTAGCTCTTTTGTTTTACAAAGGAAAGGAGCCTTTGGTAGGTCACACAGCAAATCAGTGATATAAGCAGAGCCCTGATTCTCAGATGACGGTGAGGTTTTTTCCCCATAAAGCTAGGCCTTCCCATTAAAATTCTTTGGTTTCTTCTGATTTTTGCCAAGTATAGGTGATCTGCTGCTCCCCATTCTTCCCACCCCCCCAGCTTCTTCCCCCAGCTTCCTCTCTCAGCCTTTCCTTAGAAAGGCTGTGTTTTTGTACTCACAAGTACTTCTGTATGATCACAAAAACTGATAAATACAAATATGAATGGCCAATAGCATTCCTTCCCTCCCCCAGTTCACTCAAACTGAACAGTAACCCTGATCCATAGTCCTCTTGTTTTCTCCCTTCCCTCTTCTCAAACCTAAACTCCCAGCTAGCCCTTGGAATCAAGTGCACACAGGCAATGGGAGTAAGTAGGAAGATCCTGGGCACTAGGGCTGGACTTGTTCCCTGGGATGCCCTGGCGGCTGGCGGCTTCTCTTTGGAGACACATGTGAAGCCTCAGGGCCCCTGTGGCGGGTCTGTGCGGTCCATTTAGCAGTTTCTTTGGCAGAGCCATAGCTAGCTCAGGACTTCCGGCAGCTTGGGACAAGGAAATCCTATTCTCCCCAAACTCTACCCTTTCTACCTCCTCGCCATGGAAAAGCACTTGGGAGTCTAATCTAAATTCTTTAGCTTCCATTTTAACTCCTGTCCTGAGGGAAGCATTGAATTCCATAGCTCTTCATTCCATTGCTCATTACTTTCCCCCTTCTCTAAGCCACTTCAGCATGTTCACTTGACTCCCATCCTCTCTTTTGCCTCTGGTCTCCTTCCAAAATTGAATTTGGGCTGTCTTGGATCACCTCTGTGACCTCTCTAGGCCATGCTTTAGAGCGATATGGTAGAACTTCCCCAAAGCCAGGTCAGGAATCCTATGGATTAGAATTCAGGAGACCATTCTCCAGCCCTCTTAACCAAATAGGAGTTGGACTATTGTAAATCAATTTCTCTGGGTCCCTGCTTATAGGATCTTATTGCCCCTTTCATTCACCTCTAAGTGAAGTGAGATACTTTGAGACTTCCAAGGTTAGAGATCTCCTTGGGTCACACACAGAAAGGTGCATGTGGACACCCATCTCTTTCTGAGGAAAGACCTTAATTGCCAAGATTTAGACTCATAAAGGGACCTTAATAGTCAACTCCATCATTTTACAGATGAGGAAACCAAGGCTGGGATAGATTCAGTTACTTGAGCATTAAGTAACAGAGCTGTGACTTGAACTCGAGTTTTCTCTTTTTCTTTTCTTTTCTTTTCTTTTCTTTTTTTTTTTTTAACAGTTCTGTGCTACTTCTGGGTATCTAGTCCCCATCCCTCCTGCTGTTGTGGAAATCAGCCATTTCCTCAAGCTGGCTGGCTATTGAGTACGCTCAGACTTGATTATTCTTGCCCTGCTCTCTTGTGTATTGAGCGGGGGATGTATTTAAGACTCCCCCTGGGAGCTGGGCAGCTAAGGCTGGGAATGCAGCATTTATCTAGAAGCCCAGAGTGAGAGGAAGCATTGGGCCAAACCCTACTCCTTCTCAAGAGTGCAGATAACCTTAGAGAAAGTAGTAGAGAGCTCTTCACTCCAATCTCATTTCTTATCTTCTTCTCCCCTTCCATGTTGCCTTCTGTTAAGTGTGCCTCCCCAGCCATCTTTTACCTCTAAGCCACCTTTATTCAGGTAAGTTATCTTTATTTCATCAGTCCCGTCACCTCTTGGGAGTGAGGGAGAGTCTCTTCCCAGATTCCTTGGAAAAATCCTCGCAGCTTCCCTTCCTTCCCTAACTCACCCCTCCACATTGGAGTGGAATAAGAGCTTTTTCAGCCCTTGACTCAGATCTCCCAGTTATGCACAGACCACCCATTCACCCCTCCGATATATTCCTTTTCACTGCACTCTGATCTGAACCTGGGCTGGCATCCCTGTGAACTTGTGAAAGACAGTATAGCATAGCTAAAAGAAGCTGGGGTTGGTAGTCATACACCCTGGCTTCTAGCCTCAACTCTGCATAATCCTGGCCATGTCAGCTTTTCTCTGTGGGTCTGTTTCCCCATCTATGAAATGGAGGAGACAGTAATAAAGCCTGCCCTGCCTGCCCCCATAGGGTGGTTGTGGTCTGGGCTGGCTGACTGTACTCCAGACTTGATTGGGATCAATTCTGAGGGCTGAAGATGACTTCAGAGAACATCTAGGTTAGGATACATGACCAGGAATCCCCTCTTTGACGTCCTTGAGGAGTGACCATTCAGTCTGCTAAAAGACCTCCAGTGGCTGTCTCTCAAAATATCTTTGGACAGCAAAGAGAGTTTTTCCTTTTATAAAGATAGAGAGAAAATCTTCCTTTCTGAGATTTCTTACTTCCTTCCCCCAGTTACTTTTCTATATGCCTTTTAGGATCAAGCAGCATAAGCCCAATTTCTCTTCCTCATGATAGGAAGGCAGTAGCAGCCATGCTTTCCCAAATCTTTTCTTTTTAACACGGCTGCCTCCAGTTCCTATAATGTTTTCTCATGTGGTTTGGTCTCCAGCCTCTTTTCTAATCTGTTTGCCCTCCACAGTAATGCTGTGTTGTTGTTCAGTCATTTTTAGTCATGTCTGACTCTTCATGACCCCATTTGGGGTTTTCTTGCCAAGATAGTGAAGTGGTTTGCTATTTCCTTTTCCAGCTCATTCTATAGATGAGGAACTGAGGCAAACAGGATTATGTGACTTGCCAAAGGTCATACAGCTAGTGTCTGAGGGTGAATCTGAAATTTAAAAAAAATGACTTTCCCTGACTCCAGGCAGGCACACTATCCATTGAGCCACCTAGCTGTCCACCAAATGTGTCTACCTTGTACTGCTCTAGTTCATCAATAGTCTTTTCTGATCATGGTGCCCAGGTACCCCAAATCTCCTAAATATGAGCTCACCAGGGCCTAGAACAACAGGATTGTCACCACTCTTGTTCTGGAAACTGCTTCTGTTAACACAAGCTAGGATCACATTAGCTTTTGATACTGTCTTAGATTCCCAGGTCTTCATATGAATCTCCCCCATCATACACTTATATACTTAATCTTTTGAGCCCAAGTAGGAGCAAGCTTTCTGATGGATGAGGTTTTATGCTTTCATGAATTCAAACTTGCCTGCATTAAATGGGTCTTCTTAGATTCTGCCTGTTAGGATTCCATTCTTGCTATTCTGTGCATTAGCTATCTTGGCCAACTCCTTGTCACTATCACTAGATAATTAGAGCATTTATGTCTTCAAACCATCAATAAAAATGTTGAAAAGCCCAGCACCACGGACAGATCCATGATGAGTTCCACTGGAGTCCTCCTTCCAGGTGGAATCAATTTGTTGGTTCATTTACTTTTATTGTGCTACCATCTAGCTCCCATCTTTCCATTTTGTCCACTGGGCTATATATACTAGGTCAAATCCCTTCCCCTTGCCCTCAGTTTATCCATCTTCAAGATGACCTCTAA
The DNA here is from genome assembly GCF_016432865.1 of Antechinus flavipes. Lineage (NCBI taxonomy): Eukaryota > Metazoa > Chordata > Mammalia > Dasyuromorphia > Dasyuridae > Antechinus > Antechinus flavipes. The sequence continues at coordinate 566,933,457 of NC_067400.1, forward strand.
CGTTTTTCCTTAGTGAGAATGCTATATCAGGGGCAAACAGAAAAGCTTAACTAACACTGATGTAGCATTTTTAGATATGCAAACATTTAATCATTTAAAATTTAATTTTAATTAATATCTTTTGTTTTGATATCACCAAGATTTTCCCTGTATCCCTCTTTCTCTGGCCCCCAGAGGTCATCCCATATACCAAGGGGCATTTTTAAAAAGGAAAAGAGAAAAAGCAGCAAAATCTACTAACACATTGGAACCATCTGAAGGTAGATATTCCACTCCCGTGGACTCCCCATGTCTGCAGAGGAGAGGGGCAAGAGGCTCCCCGTGACTTTTCTTTGGGACCAAGCTTGTTCTTTATGTTCAGTTCAGTTCCAATTGTTTTGTGATGGTTGTTCTTTCTATTTACATTGTTGTAGTCATTGCGTCTATTTGTGTCTATTGTTCCGCTGCTTCTGCTTACTTTGCTCTCTGAGAAATACCTTACATCATTATTTCATTTCATTTCATTTCTCCTCTTATTATAATCCTCATTTTATAACTGAGGAAAATGAAACTCAAGGAATTGTGATTTACCCCGAGTAACACATCTAGTAAATAGTCAGAAGCTAGACTTGAACTTGGGCCTCTGTTTTCTTAATGACCAGCATGTTTTTTATTGCTCCGCTACTTGAATTCCAGACTAGTCACTACTACAGAATAATTATCACCCACTACTGCTGCCAAAGACCTTGAACCTGGAAAATGAAGAGGGCTGTGATTTGCAACAATGTTGCAACATAGGCAACAGTGTTGCAAAGTGACCAGCTGTTCCTCCCTTAGAAACTAATTTTGGGCCGGAAGTCCGGCTGCCCTTGGCCTGAGCAGGGCATCCCTTACTGCCCATCCCTGATTTGGGGCGTTCTTGGATTCTCGTATCTGAGTGTTGCTGTCCTGAAGGCTCTCTGAGAGTCAGCCCCATGCTGTCCCCCTTAGGGATATTCTGAACAGATTCTTCTTCTCTTTTAAAAAAAATTATTTCGGATAGATTCTTGTGGGCTAATTGTGCAGTCCCGGGTCTTACAAAACTGGCAAACTGACCCCAGGATTGGTGTCTAGGATTTGGAGTGGGGATGGAAGGGGGAAGTCGGAAGGGTTCACAATCCTAGTTTTTCTAATTCAAATCTTGGGGAACTCCTATGCTTGAAGCTCCAGGACCAGAGTGGGTAGGTGGGGGAGCTGACAGACTGGATTCTGCCTGCTCTACCCCTCCTGACCACAGAGCTCCCCTACCAACTCCTGTTTCCTACAATATCCCCGCTGTGGTGCTGCCTCCCTGGGGAGGGGGAGGGAGCCGAGCCTGACTCATTATGAAATGTGGAGAGGGGTGGGGTGGGGTAGGGAAGGAGGGAAAAAGCTAGCTCAGCACAGTCCCCTCCAGCAGGAGGTGGGGGTGGAGGAGGGGAGACTTCTGGGCTCTTCCAGTTCTTCTTCAGGTCCCTTAGATGGATATTAGCTCTGCTGGGAGGCTTGGGAACTTTTAGTCGTTTCTCACTTTTCTAGACTCTAAAGAGTCATCCTGTGAGAGAATGCTTCTTTGTGTTGCAAAAAAGCGGCTTTAGGTTGATGTCAGGGACCACTACTTAATAATTTGAGCTGTCCAGAAGTAGAATGAGTTGTCTCCAGTTCACTTCCCCATCTCCAAAAGAGTGATCCTCATCAAATAGATATTGGGGAGGTGTTAGAGGGAACTTTTTGTCAGGAATGGGTTAGAAGACCTTAATGACCCTTCCATTCTGGAATTCTGGGGTATGTGTGGGTTTGTATCTGTCTATGATAAAACATAATCTTATCTAAAAAAGATGATAAGGTTGTCAGGGATCTGATTGGGAGATGAGGGGTCGATTCAGGGCTGCGGGGTAGAAAGAAATGTTGGAGCAGAAAGATCTGCTCGACAGCAGATCAAAGATTCAACTACATTTTTAGCTCCTTCTGGAGATCTCTCTCTCTCTCTCTCTCTCTCTCTCTCTCTCTCTCTCTCTCTCTCTCTCTCTCTCTCTCTCTTTCTCTCTCTCTCTCTCTCTCTCTCTCTCTCTCTCTCTCTCTCTTTCTCTCTCTCTCCTCTCTCTCTCTCTCTCTCTCTTTCTCTCTCTCTCTCTTTCTTTCATGTGTCTCTGTCTCTTCATGTGGGAGAGTTTTTGTAAGTGATTTGGGGTGTCAGAAGGGACATTTATCTCCTAGGGTTTTGGTTCCTCTCTCTATAGCAAGAATGTTGTTTAGTTCCCCAGGAGTCTGGGGAGCCCAAAAGCATATTGCAGATCTATGGATAACTTCTCACATCACTTCAAGCTTTCCCAATCTTAGGACTGGGGAGGTGACTTCTTTGGGAGCTAAAGTGTCAGAGGGGCAGGTAGAAGGTACTATGTGTGTGTGTGTGAGAACCCCAGAGCTTTACTCTCCACATTTGTATTTCTTTGCCTAAGGGGATGGATTGAGAGGAAGACAGAAATACAAAGTGAAAGAAAGAGACAGAGACAGAGGAAAATAGAAATAAAGAATACAAGAAGGGACCCAAGAGTCCACATTCTCAGCTAGAAGAAGGAAAGGAGCTATGTAAGGGGTGAAAAAAGTCCTGATTGATGTTCTTTCTCCCCTTCTGTGGGGGCAGTTCTTCAGAGTCCTACTTGTCCTGTCTCCTCACCTACTGGGGGCCCCCCCTGGGCTGCCCCCCTCCCCTGGGGGGCTGGCTCAGGGCCTTGGGTAAAAAGGAAAACTGGCCCCAGGCATTGTATTAATTGGGCTGGAAATCTGTGGGTGGCAACTCTGGGAGGGGAAGAGGAAGAAAAACTCCTTTTCTTAAGGGAAAACTGGGCATGGCAAACAAGGGGCTTTGTAGCTCAGGGACTGACCTTTTCTTGATCCATTGATGAATAAAAGGGTAGAGATTCCCTTACTTTTAAACTCAGGGATTTCAAATGGAATTGGGAGTGAATTCCCAACTGGCTTGGGTGAAGGCCTTGGGGGCAGGAAGAGCATGGGGCATGGAGAATGCATAGTGAGGTAGAAAATACTGCATCTAGAATCCAAAAAGATCTGAGTTTGAATCCTAGCTCTTTTATATAATGTCTGGGTGATCTTGAGCAAGTCACTTTCCTTTCTCAGCTTCAATTACCTCATCTGAAAGGAAAGTTGGTGAGATGATCTTTCAGGTTCCTTTCACCTTTAAATTCTATGACCTGGTGTGTTCTGACTATAGTGAGAGGGAGTGAGGTCAGTCACAAGGAAGAAACTCCTGGTAGATACTTGGGGAAGAGGGACTATTTTCTTTTTCTTTTTTCTTTTTTTTTTTTAGGGAGGCATTTTCTTGGTAAAATCTGCCAAAATGAGGGAGAGCTCATGAAGCTGGGAGGCAGGGGAATGGATGAGATGACTTCTGCTAACCTTGCTACTTTGGACTCTGAAAGAATTCTTTATTGTCTCCACCCATCCACCCATCCACTCCATCCATCTGAGCAATGCTGGGGTTGAGGAACGGTGGGGAAGGGCAGTGGGAAGACTGCATTCCATCCTTTCTCTCTCTCACCCCCTTCGATGGCTATACAACACGTTTTCAGTCTCTGGTTTCAGCTTTTGCTGGGCTCCCCCAGGGAAGGCAAGCCCAAAAAGCTAAGTCAGCACAATGAGCCCTCCTCTTCCTGCCGGCTTGAGACTCTAACCTAGCCCTGTGAGAGCCCAGAGCAAACCCAGGATAGAGGATGCTGGCTCTGGCCAGGCCAGCCTCACTTAGCCTGCCACTGAGCAGGTATGAGCAAAGCTGGGCTTTTGATCCAGCCCCCTTCCCTGAAGGGCAGTCCTTTGCTCCCCCCAATATGTTTCTGGGACTGTCTCTCTCAGCCCCAGAATCTTCCTAAGGGTAGAGGAAAAGACCTGGCCTATACTGGGAACCCAGAGTACTGGGCTGGAGCCCCAGTTCTGCCAATAACACCATGCCCCAGTGTGAGACCTTTGTCCTCCATCCTCAGTTCTTTCAGCTTTTTGGGCTTCCGGCTTGTCTTTAGAGCTTCCCAAGGGCCTTTGCCTTCTACCCCTTAGCGAGATGGAATGATATTGAATTTAGAGATGAAAGATGAGGCTTTGAATCTCAGCTACAAATAGTGACTGGCTGTGAGATTTCTGGCAGGTAGCTCTGAGGCTCTATCCCCATAAAGTGGGAATAATGGTGCCTGCAGTGCTGACCTCATGAGGCTCTTCTTCATGACTTGTCTGATTCTTCTTGGCCCCTGAGCTTGGCTGTCTGCACTCAGAGATCTTGGTGCCCCATACCCCTTTAATTACCTCATTACTGATCATCATAGCAAGCAGTATCATCTCCATGGTATATTCAGGTTTGCCAACTGCTTTACACACATCATTTGTCCTTACAGAAGCTCCAGGCAGTGGGGTACACTGGAAAGTGTATTGCTTTGGAGTCAGAGAAGCAGGGTTTGAATTCTTGGGCAAATTAACTTTCTCAGCCTTAGTTTCCTCATTTGTGAAATGAGGGAGCCAGATTAGATGGCCTCTGAAGGCCTTTCTAAGTCTAAATCTATCATTCTATAGTGCCACAGAAATTATCAACCTCATTTTGCAGAGAAGGAAACCAAGACCCAGAGAGGGTAAGGGATTTGACTAGCTTGGTAGCTGGGTGATGAACAAGAACTGGACCTGGTATCAGGAAGACCTGAGTCCAAATATGACCTCAGAAATGCAATAGCTGTGAGACTCTGTTCAACTCACTTAACCTCTGTCTGCCCTTGTTTCCTTATCTGGAAAAAGGGAATAATAATAGCATCTCCCAGGGCTGTTGTAAGTATAAAATGAGACAAGATTTAGAAAGTATTTTGCAAACTTTAAAGCACTATGTAAATGCTGTTTAGTAATAGTAGTAATGGTGATGGTTGTCCCTTGTTCTCAAAGAGGACCCAAAGGATATTACCATGCTGGAGTCAAGGTACAATGTGAACAACTAGTATTGGGCAGACCAATACAAGCTTAGAGGGCTCTACCATGGGTCGGGCACAAAGAGTTTGTGTGAACATTTGAAGTGAAGAATAAGAATAAGAAGGAGAAGAATAAATAGTAGTAGCAATTGAAGGAAAAGTAGTAGTAGTAGTAGCAGCAGCAGCAGCAGCAGCAGTAGAAGAAAAAGAAGAAGTAGTAGTAATAGCAGAAGGAGAAAACGAAGTAGTAGTAGTAGCGGCAGTAGAAAGAAAAAGGAGAAGTAATAGTAACAGCAGAAAAAAAGTATAATAGTAGCAACAGAAGAAAAAGAAGTAGTAGTAGTAGTAGTAATAGAAAAAGAAAAAGTAGCAGCAGTAGTAGATGAAGAAAAAAAATAGTAGTTGTAGCATCAGTAGAAAAAAAAAGAAATAAAGTAGTAGTGGTAGCAATGAAAAGTAGTAATAGTAGTTGCAGTAGAAGAAGAACAAGTAGATGTAGTAGTAGTAGCAGCAGCAGCAGCAGCAGTAATAATAATAAGGTCTTAGGTCACATAGCTAGTAATTTTTGGAGCTCTTGACTTCCAGTCCACACAGCCCCTTTCCATAGCATCTTTCTTTGAGTATCTCTGTCTCTGTCAATGTGTATACTTTTGTTTCTTGAGAACTCAACTTTTCTGTCCCAAGTCATGGGTTTGTTTGCCATCCCTGTGCCTTGGGATTTGAGTTCTCTCTGGATGTTCCCTTCCTTACTCTGGGACTAAACCTGTTATTTATGGGACCATTTTGCCGAGGATGCAACCTTTGTGACCAATGTGGTATTGTGAAAAGAAGACTGAATTGGGAATTAGTGGATTGGGTTCAATTCCAAACTTCCCTCCTTCTTATCCATGTGGTCGGGACTTATTGTCTCTTTATACAATGAGGTTATTGACCCTTTTAACGCTAAATCAAAAATTCTAGCTGTCTTTCACCAGCAGTATCACTGGATGTTCAAAATTGGCCTCTGTTTCCTCTGTCCATGTCCTCATATGCACCTAGACATAAATGTCCACTTCTAAAGAAATATTCAACCGCCCTGAAATCAGGAGAACTTGAGTTCAAATCTGGCCTCAGACACTTAACACGTCCTAGCTGTGTGACCCTGGGCACATATGCCCCATATGCCTCAGTAAAACAAACAAACAAATACAAGAAATATTCAAATGCAGAAATATCACACTAGAGGAAGGATGAAAAAAAAATTCATGCTTGCCATTTAGGGGAGGACGTGGAGAGAGGGAAGAAATTTGGAACAAAGGATTGTACAGGGGTGAATGTTGAGGATTATCCATGCATGTGTTTTGAAAATAAAAAAGCCTTAATAAAAATAAATGAATAAATAAATTTAAGAAAATATAAAACTACCCAGTAAAATAATAAATCTTTACCAAAAGAAAAAAAAGAAAGAAAGAAATTAGTTCAGTCCCAGACTAAAGGCTGTTTCATTTCTTTCCTAAGTTCTTCAAGGAGCTTGGTCCAGGGTGTGGTCCAGGCTATAGGAAGTATTATGAAAGCCTTTCTATTACAGTGGTAAGAGTATTATCTGTAAAGTCAAGTGCCAACTGGATTCAAGTGCCACGTCTATATCACATTATCTGTAGCTTTGGGCACTTGAACTTCCTGGGCCTCAATTTCTTCATCTGTAAAATGAGGCAGTTAGACTGGAATAACCTCTGAGAATTTTTCAACTCTGTTTTGTGATTCTGTGCATGCTCAACAGCACACTCTTAGACAAAATATTCTATTAAGATTAACTCTCTGGAGTTCTTATTTAAAAAAATAGCTTTTTTATTTTTCAAAATACATGCAAAGATAGTTTTCATTATTCACCCTTACAAAATCTCTCTCTCCCTCTCTCTCTTCCTCTAGACAGCAAGTAATCCAATTTAGGTTAAACATGTGCAATTCTTCTAAACATATTTCCAAATTTATCATGCTGCACAAGAAAAATCAAAAGAGGAAAAATGAGAAAGAAAAAGCAAAAGCAAACAAAACAACAAAAAGTGAACATTCTATGCTTTAATCTACATTGAGGATCCATAATCGTCTCACTGGATGCAGATGGCCCTTTTCACAAGTCTATTGGAATTGCCTTGAACTACTCTGTTGTTGAAAACAGCCAAGTCCTCTGGAGTTCTTTGGACCAAGCTTATTGGTATGAACTCTAACCCCAGACTTTCAGCCACTTTGATGGGTCTTAGTACTTTCCCATTTTCATGAGAGAAATACCTGCGTTCCTCATGTGGGAGCTCACTCCACTTAAACCATATTGCTGTCAGAGGCAAAGAAAAGTTAAATATCTTATCTAAGGTCCCCTATCTAATAAATGTCAAAAGAAGAGAATGGTACCTGAGTCTTCCTGAGATTAAGTCCAGTTCTTTGTCATCTAAAAGACTAGATAACCTATAGCTGACTAGATGCTATGCCATCCAAACATGACAGAGGGAATAGTGAAAACTCCTACCCACGAGGATAATTTATCACATCACCTTCACAACAATACACAGTCCTTCAAACTAAGTTTCAAATGCCAGTTCTGGCCTTGGCCACAAGTGCTTCCCTATTTCAAAGCTTCAGTATCCTCATCTGTAAAAAAAAAATGTTTGGACTTGACAAACTTCAGGGTTCCTTCCAACTTTGACCTTCTTCGAATTCAGGTCACTTAAGAATCCCAGAATCTCAGAATTAGAAGGGGTGTTTAGAAAGCATCTAATCTCATAGTCAGCCAAACCAGAATCCCCTCTGCCATATTCTTAACAAAGGTTCATTCACCCTCCACTTGAAGATCTGCTAGGAGGGACAATGTGTCAACTTTTGTCTTTTATTTTAAAAATTAGCATTTTATTTTTACCCAATTATATGTAAAATTTTTTAAACATTCATTTTCAAAACTTTGAATTTCAAATGCTCTCCTTTTCATCCTTCTATCCCCTGACCCCTTTGAGAAAGCAAGCAATTCCATATAGGTTATACATGGGTAATCATGCAAAACATATTTCCATATTAGTCATGTTACAAAAGAAAACAGACCCCCAAAAATCTAAAAAAAAATGACGAAAGTTTGAAAAGTATGTTTCAATTTGTAACATTCTTCTCTGGGAATGGATAACATTTTTCATCATAAGTTCTTCAGAGTTGTCTTGGATCATTGTATTGCCAAGAATAGCTAAGTCATTCATGGCTAATCATGTTACAATATTGTTGCTACTTTGTACACAATACATTTCACTTTGTGTCTGCTCATGGAAGTCTTTCCAGGTTTTTCTGAGAGCATCCTGCTCATCATTTCTTATAGCATGATGGTATTTAATCACAATCACATAGCACATTTCAGCCATTCCCCAATTGATGGCTATCCCTTCAATTTCCAATTCTTTGCCATCAGAAAAGAGCTGCTATAGATACTGGTTAACATATAGGTAATTTTTCCTTTTGTTTTTATCTCTTTTTGGATACAGACCTAATAGTGGTATTACCAGGTCTAAAGAGTGCATAGTTTCATATCCCTTTGGCCATAGTTCCAAATTGCTCTAAAGAATGGTTGAATCAGACCATAACTCCACCAATCATACATTAATATCCCATTTTCCCCATATCCCCTCCAACAAGAGGATTTTTTAATGTCCTAATCTCATAGGTATGAGACTCAAAATGATTTTAATTTGCATTTCTCCAATAAATAGTAATTTAGAGCATTTCCATAGTTATAGATTGCTTTGATTACTTCATTTCGAAACTATTCATATTTTTGGGTCATTTATTAATTGGGGGATTGCTCTTATATTTAAAAATTTGTCTCAGTTCTCATTGAGAAATAAGTTCTTTTTCAGAGAAACTTACTTCAAGTTTTTTTTGCACAGTTAAAGTTGCTAACTGTATTTCCCTCCATACTGTTTTCCCCACCCTGTTTGTTCTCTTCTTTCTCTCTTTTCACCCTGTCTTTCCTCAAATGTGTTTTCCTTCTGACTACCACTTCCCCCCAATCTGCCCTCCCTTCTTTAGGGTAAGATAGATTTTTATATCCAAATAGTGTACTATTACATCTTTGAAGTAATTCTAATGAGTGTAACGTTCACTCACTCCCCTGACTTCCTCCATCTTCTCCTCCACTATAAACACTTTTTCTTGCTTTATGAAGTAAGAGATGATTTACCCCATTCCACTTTTTCTTTTCCCTTTCTCCCAGGGCATTTCTCTTTCTCACTTCTTAATATTTTTTTTTTTTTAGATATCATCTCTTTAAATTCAACTTGCACCTGTCTATAACTTATCTATCTAGATTCCTTCTAACGGCCCTAATAATGAGAAAGTTCTTATGAGTTACAAGAATCATCTTCCCATGTAGGAATTTAAAAAGTTTAACTTTATTAAGTTCCTTATATTTTCCTTTCTCCTGTTTGCCTTTTAATGCTTCTTTTGAGTCTTGTATTTGAAAGTCAAACTTCTTATTCAATTCTGATTTTTTCAATAAGAATATTTGAAAGTCCTTTATTTCTTGAATTTCCTTTTTTTCCCCTCCCTGATTATACTTAGTTTTGCTGGGTGATTGCTAGGTTGTAATACTATCTTCTTTGCCATATGGAATATCACATTCCAAACCCTCTGAATCTTTAATGCAGAAACTGCTAAATTTTGTGTTATTTTGGCTGTGGCCCCATAATATTTGAATTCTTTTTTTTTCTGGCTGCTTGCAATATTTTCTTCATCTGAAAGGTATAAGCTATAAAATTTAATTGTAATATTTGTGGGGTTTTCATTTTGGAATCTATTGCAGTAGATGATTGGTAGATTCTTTCAATTTCTATTTTGTCCTCTGATTCTAGAATATCAGAACAGTTTTTCTTCATAATTTCTTGAAAAATGACATCTAGGCTTTTTTTTTTTGATCATGGTTTTTGGGTAATCTATTAATTTTAAAATTATTTCTCCTGGATCTATTTTTTTCCAATGGTCGTTTTCTGTTGTCTTCTATTTTTTCATTTCTTTGATTGTATTTTATTGTTTCTTGATTTCTCATAAAATCATTAGCTTAAATTTGTTTAATTATAATTTTCTTTGGTGACCTTTTGTACCTCTCTTTTCATTTGGTTAACTGCTTTTTAAGGCATTCTTCTCCTTATAGGCTTTTTGTGCTTCTTTTACCATTTGGCCCATTCTGTTTTTTAAGTTCATATTTTCATCAATAGTTTTTCTGTGTTTCCTTTACCAAGATGTTGACTCTTTTTTCATGATTTTCTTGCCTCACTCTCATTTCTCTTCCCCATTTTCTCCTTTCCTCTCTTACTTAATTTTCAAAGTTCTTTTTGCACTCTTCTATGGCCTGAAACAAATTCATATTTTTCTTGGAGGCTTTGGATGTTAGAGCTTTGACTTTATTGTTTTCTTTTGTGTGTGTACTTTGATCTTCTTTATCACCATAGTAGCTTTCTATGATCAGAATTTTTTTTTCCTGTAAATTGCTCATTTTTTCTCTAGCCTATTTCTTTATTTTTAACTCTGTTAAGAGTGCCTCCATGGTGGAGGATATACTGTCCCAAGCTTTGGGAGTTTTGTGTACCTGTTTTCAGATACTTCTAGGGACCTGTAAGTTTTCAGTTCTTCTAAGATGATACGAAGAAGAGGTGTATTTACTACTTTCTTGGCCTGCACTCTGGTTTGTGAGTGACCAGAAGGTGAGTAACTTTCTGACCTGCATAGGGCCCTCACTCCACTGCAGCCCCAAGCTCTGATGTGTTCATGCTCCTCTTTACCCTGGGACTCCCAACACTCTCACTCAGGTGCAACAGACTTTTCTTGATCTTCTAAGTCATCTCTGGCTGGAAAATAATTTCATCCTGTCCTTTTATGAGTTCTGCCACTCCAGGAATTGTTTTATGGGATTGTGTAAAGGTATTCAGAAAGGTGTAGGGGAGAGCTCAGGCCAGTTGCTGTCTTTTCTTGCCATCTTATCTCTACCCTCCAAAGCTATCCAATGTACCAACTTTCATAACAGCCCATGAACAGCTTTGTTAGTTTTTTTCTCATACCACCTGCCTCTTTTAACTTCTCTCTATTATTTAAATTTTTGTTCTCTGAGGCTAAGCAGAAGTTCAATCCCTCTTCCCAGTGAAAGATCTTTAAATATCTAGAGAGAGAGCTATCATGTCCCCACTAAGCTTCTGTTTTTCCAACTCCTTCAAGTAATTCTCAGATGGCATGGTCTCCAGTCCCCCAATCAATCATCTCGATCAATCTCCTCCACTCCAGCTTGTCAATATCTTTCCTAAAATGTGATGCTCAGAGCTGAATGATATCTTTTAGATGTCTGATAAGGGTAGAGAGCAGCAGGACTATTGCCTGTTTCTCTTATTTCTCTTAATGCAGACTACAATCACATTAACTATTTTGGCTACCATATCACACTGTTGACTCATTGAACTTATGATCATAGGTCAGAAATTTAGAGCAAAAAGTGACTAATAAGCAATTTTCTAATCCTACTCCCTCATGATAGAGAGGACAAAACAGCATCTGCTTCCAAGCCAGGCACTGCCAGCTTTTGGGGATACAAAAGGGAGAAAAACAAATTCTCCCTGCCCTCAGACAGCTTGTGTTCCATTGGTAGTAGGAAAGAAGCAACATATTTCCAATAAATAAATACAAAAACATAATAAAGTAATTTCATGGTGGGTTGGAGAGATGGAGAAAATAGTAAAAATTGGGTAAATTGGAAATGAATTTGACTAGAATTGGAACTGCATTGGAACTGAGTTTTGAATTGAGCTAAGAATCCCAAAAGTCCATTCCCAGCTTGTTTAAAAGGTATAAAGAATTGTCTAGACTCACAGAGTATGGTAGACCCATTAACTTTTTATTCCTGCTAAGATCTCAATGTTGATTGCCATATCACACTGTTTTGAATCACTGAGCTTGCATTCTGATAAGGGGCTATTGTCTAGCTTAGTCCAACTAAGCCCACTAAGTCCAACTTAGACTTGTGAAATTAAACTTTGTGAACCCCACAAAAGACTTTGTATTTATTCATATTCAATTCTAGGTTCTTAGATTCATCCCAAGTTCTAGATTGTGAAGATTTTTTTTTGGATCTTGAGGCAAACATTCATGAAAGTATGCAAACATCCATCCTAGTATTGTACTATCCACAAACTGGATGCTTACTCCATCTTTGACTTTAAGTCCCTGATAAAATAATATTGAACAGTGTAGATCTTTAGTGTTGTCCAGAATTATCTAATTTGTTATCAAGCCATAAAATGACCATTCTTCAGATAGAACCATTCATCCAGTTTTGAATCCAACTAATTGTTCTTCCCCCATCTCTCTCCATTGTTTCCACAAAGTTAGTGTTAAGAGACTTTGACAAATGCTTTACTAAAATGTAGGTAAACTATATTCCTAGCATTCCTTTGCTGCCTTAGTCCACCAACTCTCTCAAAAACAAAACAAAACAAAAAAACTAAGGCAACCTATTCTTGATGAAGTCATGGTGGTTCTTTATGATCACTGCTTCCTTTTCTAGACATTCTTAACCATCTTTTTAATAATATGTCTAGAATTTTGGCACAAACTTAAGTCAAGGTCACTGACCTAGTTCTTTGTCAAATCATGGGAATGATCATGTTTTTGTGATGAGGATAATACCTGCATTCTCTACCACATGAGGCAGCTTTGAGAAAGCTGTTGTGATTATAATCCAAGTCATGGGATTTTAAACCTAGGGCTGGAATGTCTATTCTAACCCTTTCATTTTTCAGATGAGAAAACAGAGAGGAAAAAAAAGAGAAGAAGAAAGAAATGGAAGGAAAGAAGGAGTAAGGAAGGAAAGAAGAGAGGAATGAAGGAAGGAAAAAAGGGAGAGAGGGAGGAAAGAAGAAAGAATGGAAAGGAAGGAAGACAGGCAGAAAGAAAGGAAGAAAGGAAGGAAGCCCTAGAGAGATGAAGTCACTTGCAGAAGGCCACATAGCTGATAAATTATAGAGACTGTTTCAAACCTGGGTCCAAATCTGGTGTCTTTTTTCTTAGGTCTCCTGCTCCTTGTTTTGTACCTAGACTTTCCTCCAATATTTCCTTTTCCTACATCTCCCACACCACTTAACCCTCTCTTATAACAAAGAAAAACATTTATGCAAAAGTACCTGTTTCTTATGGCAAATACAACATTCTGAACCTGAAATACCCTCCCCACACCCTGATGAGAGAAGAGAAATATATGGCAATGTTGGTTCTCTGGGACTGAGCTTTCTCTTTGCATTTAATCTGTTTTGCTACCTTTTAAGGTTCTTTCCTCGTCTATCATAGGAGTCAGTTTACTCGAAGTTTTCCTGATTCCTCTGCCTTCACTTTATATTATATAGATCTCTTCATATTTCTTGGAATTTCTCATTTCCTTCATTCCTTTAAATGCAATAATATGGCATTGCACTTATGTATCAAAATTTGTTCACCCATTCCTTGGTGGATACCACCTACTTTATTTTCAGTTTTCTACTCTAACATAAAAAGTGATGCTAAATAAGTGACACATATTGATCTTTTCTCTCTGACTTTGACCTTCCTTGAAGTTTATGCCCAGTAGGAGAATTGCTGGGTCAAAAGGTCTAGACAGTTTAGTGTGCAGTGTTTTTCTTCAGGATAAGCAGGACCAGATAATATCTGAAGTACTTTTCAACTCTGAGGTTTATAATTTTACAGATAGGGAAACTAAGCCATGTGTTAGGGGTAGACTTGGGATCAGGACTTTAAATATCATCAATCTAGCTCTTTTATGTTATGGAAGAGGAGATTAAAATTCAAAGAAGAGAAGAATCTTAGAGTTTCACAGCCAGATGGTGGCAAAGTCAGGATTCCAGCAATCATTTGCCCCTTGGCTGAGGTGATTTCTATTGCATTGCATGACATCCTCTCACAGACACCACTGTCCATGATCGATAGCTGGTTTCTATCTCTAAGGGCTCCCCACTAGTAGGACATGTCTCACATTTTTCTCTCCCCAGTTCCATGCCAAGGACTTATCTCCAGGAGGAGGAATGGAGAAGAGAAACCTCCAAATGCCTCCAGACCCAAGGAAGTTCCTTGTTCCTGTCAGTATCTCTTGTGGCCCAGATTCTTCCCCTAATCCTTGAAATTATCACTGAAGGATGTCAGAAATCAGAAAAATGGGGCTTGAAATCATCAGGTCCAACCTTGAGGCAGACAGAAGACATCACTGTTTCCTTCCTTTCTCTTTCCTCATTGAAGAAGTTCTTCCTGACCCTTGGAAATCCCCCTGGCAACTAATTCTTTAAGACTAAGAATTGTAGAGACAATAGTAATCCACATGGCTAATGAGCTTCCTTACCTAGAAATTCCCTATGCCAATGAAATAATACTTAGTCCTTATCCCAGTCTCCATCCCTATTCCAGTCCTATTCTCTGTTCCAATCCCTCTCTATCCTATTCCCATCTCTATTTTAAATTAATTATATTAATTTCTAATTAATTAATTAATTAATTATTTTTCCAAAGGTAGTTTTCAATATTAACTTTTGTAAAACCTTGAGTCTCAAATTTTTCTTTCTCCTTTCTCTACTGTCAACAAGTAGTTTAAACATGTACAATTCTTTTAAACATATTTCCATATTCATCATACTGTGCAAGAAAAATCGGATAAAAAGGGAAAAACCATGAGAAAAAAAAAACACACAAGCAAATAACAACAACAAAAAGTTGCAATACTATGCTTTGATCCATGATTTAGAGTTCTCACTCTGGATGTGGATGGCATTTTCCATCTCAAGTATATTGGAATTGCCTTGAATCACCTCATTGTTGAAAAGAGCCAAATCCATTTCAGTTGATCATCACATAATTTTGTTGCTGTGAACAATGTTCTCTTAGCTCTGATCACTTCACTCAGTATCAGTTCCTGTAAGTCATGTAAGCCAATCTGAGAAGTGTGAAGTGTTTTCAGAGTTTTCTTAATTTGCATTTCTCTAATCAATAGTGATTTAGAGCATTTATTCCCTATGATCCCATTTCTACTTCTGTCTTCCCTGACCACTAACCTCTTGTAAACAGCCACTTCTGTCTTTGTATCCCTAGAATTTAGCCTAGGATCTGCCACATAGCACAGTAGGTATTTAATTAATACTTAGTTATTGATGGAGTTCCTCCTATGTCTAATTATCTAGGTACAAAACAACAGCCTTCTTCCCTACCTGTGGCCAGGATCTGCCTTTGGGCTGTGTCTCTAGTAATGGATATGGGCTGCACTAAACTATCCCAACTCCCTGTGTCCCTGAGATTTACAAGCTGCCACATGCACTGACACTAACTTGTCCTGGCATCTTCTAGAGACTGTTTGATACTCTTCTAAGCCATGGGGTCCCTTAGGGCAGGGAGTGACCCTGTTAGTCTTTATCCTTTCATATCTATCTACTTCCTTTTCCCAAAATTCTCCCTGGCATAGACCACTCACAAATCAAACATTTGAGAAATGAGGCTGAATAAAATTTCATGGCCTGGGGCCTGAGGAGTAGAGAAAATCTGATGATGGATCTAGCTCTATATCTGTAGCTTTCATAGGTTGTGAGTGATCATATTTTAGTCCCCACTCCTCATTTTACAGAGGAGGAAACTGAGGTCCAAAGAGAGAAAGGAAGTTGAAAATGGCAGAATTTATTTATGAACTCCTTGAGGTTGAAGTTTTTATTTGTCTTTGTTTCCCCAGTACTTAGTACAGTGATTGACACATAGTAAGAACATAATAAATGCTTATTTATTGACTAATTGGTTGGAGAACATATTTGAACTCCTATATTGTGAGTCTAGGGCAGCAAGATGGTGCTCTGCATAGAACATTGAACAAGACGAGTTCAGATTTGGTCTCAGATGCTTACTAGCTGGATGACCATGGGAAATCACTTAATTATGTTTGCCTCAGTTTCCTCATCTGTAAAATGAGTTGGAGAAGGAAATGGCAAATCATTCCAGTATCTCTGTCAAGAAAACCCCAAATGGGATGATAGAGAGTTGGACATGACTGAAAACAACTAAACAACAACTTGTGATTCCAAATCCGGGATCCTCCCACTGTAATACTTTGGCTTCCCACACCATGTGTGTGTGGGTGTAGGAGAGAGGGCCATTACCGTACAGTGGAAAGAACCCTGGACTCTTTCTAATGTCAAGAAACTGAACTTGGTCATTTAAAAATATGAGACCCCCACACATACATCATTTCCCTCTGTGAACTTCACTTTCATCTTCTGGCAAATGAGAAAAATGAGTCTTTCTCCTCCTACCAAAGATGAAAGGAAATAATTCAAGCCATAAAAAGCTATAGAATTTTGAGCAGTCATTCAAACTCTGTGTATGGTTCAGAGGGTTTGGATGAAGGGGTGATTTGTGTGTGTGTGTATGTGTATGTGTGTTTCTCCTTTGAGATCATGACTAGAACAGAGCATTTGGGTGTCATGGGATTGAAATCAGAAAGACTTAGTTTCAAATTTCATACCAGAACTATCTGTATGACCTTTCTATACCTCAGTTTCCTCATCTGTAAAAGGAGGGGGCTAAACTTGAAGATCTCCAAGGTCCCTTCTCTTCACTGCCTCCCCTCCCCAGTCAATACTCAGGTTTGGGTGCTTCCTTTTCCTAGTCTGATTCTTTGCAGGAAGATAGGGGCAGACATGAGTCCTGAGTTCTCTTACCACTCCCAGTCCAAGACACTTAGCCGCTCATCTCCTGGATTTGCATAACCACTTTTCCTATAAGCAAAGTCTTCAAAGGTCATAGTCAGGGATTGTTCCTCCCCACTGCTTCAACTTAGGGAGGGGAATATAGGACTTAGCTTAGAGGAAGGGGGTCTCCATGAGGAAGAGAAAGGAGGAGCTTAATGAAGAGGATGGGGGAGTCAGGAGAGCTCAGTGATGGGTGCCCAGTGAAGGGAATGGTGGCTCAGAAGTACAAGTTTAGTAAGAGAGAGGGGAATCAGTGGTAGGATAGGGCTCAGTGAAGAGGAGAGGGATTCAGTGGGAAATTAGGGGCTCAATTCAGGGTACAGAATCTTTGGGGAGTCTTGAAGTGATAAACTTGGGGAAATGCCCCTAATACATTTTGGTTCTTCTCTGCTTCCCTCTGACCTTCTCACTGATGAGGACATTAATGTTCTCTGACCTCCTCACTGATGAGAGACATTAATGTTCTTTGACCCTAATTCGGGCCACATGATGGTGCTACGCTGGGTTAGGGATTTGATTCCTTCTAATCCTTTAGAGAGGAGCCTCCTTCCTTGTTCCCAGCTCAAGTTGGGGGCCCAGGGCTAGAGTCCAGGACCCCCAGTCTCACATGGCCTGGCTCTGGGCCCGCATCCATTATGACTGTTTTCCCAGGCTAATGATGTATCTAAGTTGGGTCTGGGGGTCACGGCGACTGGGCTGAGGACAGCTGGGGGCTGTGCTCAAGATGTATTTGGGAGATATTTAGGTACAACGAAGAGGCTGAAAACATGTTGTGTATAGGAGTGATGAGGACCAGGACCAGTGTGTTTGGGATGTATGGGGGTGGGGGTGGGGAGGAATTAGGCCCTGGATGTTTGGGGGAGGGAGTAAGAAGCCTTAGACTGCAGTGTTTTGATGAAGGGCCATGCTTGGGACGTTTAGGGATTGGGGGACAAGGCAACGAGATTTGAAATATGTTTGGGGGTAATAGGGGCTGGGCTCAGGGCCTCCCTTCCTGGAAAAATTTGGCTACAAGTCAGGCAGGCAAATGTGCTGGTGACCTCCCCTGTGCTTGGCGGCTCGTTGGTACACAAGGCCCTCACCATGGAGACTGGCCCAAACAGGGCCTGCTGCTCCTTGTGGTTATTTATACCCCAGCCCCTGCCTTCTCCTCCTCCTCCTTCTCCTTGTCTTCCCTCCTGTCCTCCTGACCCTCACCTCATCTCACCTTCTCTTCCTCTCCCTTCATCTAGTCTCCAAGCTGGAAAGAACGTGGGAAGTCTCTAAAGATCAGCCTCTAACCGGTGCAGGAAGTCCTTGGCCATTCTCCCTGACAGGAGGTGATGTAGCCTCTCCTTGGAGAGCCCCCAGGACTAGAGAGCTCAGTCCCCATCTCGCAAGGCAGCTCCTTGAGTTGCCTATTAGCCCTGGCTCTTTGGGTTGCATCTGCTCTAGCAAGGCAGTCCTGGGCTCAGGGGTCTTGAGAACAGCGGGATCATTAGCCCCGAGGACCAGCCTGAACCCTAACCCCCTGGCACATTCCCACCCTCTGCTGTGGGGCCTGGAGGTGGCCCACAGCATGGATGTCACTGACCCCCGGGTCCCAACAGCGGGGGCCTAGAATCCAGGATCCCCCTACTCCTACCCTCCCAAGCCGGGGGCTCCTTCTGACTCTGAGGTCCCATCCCAACCTGGTGAAGCGAAGTGTGCTCCTCCTTCCAGACCCTGGGGACCCGATACTTTCTCAGAGCAAGTATCTGAGCTCCGAGCACTTTCCTAAACTGCCGCTACCCGGCGAACTTGAAACAGTATTTACCCTCAGGGAACTTATAGTCCCCAGGGTTGGGGGAAGGGAGAGCGGAAATACAATAGCTCAACACTTAAGTAAAGAGAAAATGTATACATAAAAATACAAAGTCATTGCCGGAGGCCGCAAGTAGATACTTAGTAGCTCTGGGGAGCCTCCTGAGTAGATCCTGTAGAAAGCTAGGGATTCTAAGAGGCGGAGTGAGGAAGGACTACTTTCTTTTTCTTTGTTTTTCCTTAGGCAATTGGGGTTAAGTGACTTGCCCAGCGACACACAGCCAGGACATGTTAAGTGTCTGAGACGAGATTTGAACGCAGGCCCTCCTGACTTCAGGGCTGGGGCTCTATCCACTGCACACCTAAGCTGTCCAGAAGGACTACTTTCTAGGCAGAGGGGATAGTTAGTGCAGAAACATGGAGGTGGGAGACAGAGGTTGGGGTATTAATGACTGTTTTCTGTAATATTCCTTATAAGGAGGATGATTCGAATGTCTCCATTTTACAGATGAAGGAATTAAGGCTCTGAAGAGAGAATTAACTCAGTTGAGGTTTATGCAGTCAATATGTCAGATCAGTGACTTAAACCCAGGTCTAGCTAATGTTCATGTAGCATTTACCATGTGTTATGTGCTAACCACTGCACAATTATTCTCTCATTTGATCCTCACAACAACCCCGGGAGATAAGTGCGTACTGGATAAACTTGGTAGATAAAGTAAACCGGGTGCTTGACCCCTCTCTCCCTTCTCCCTGGAGGTCAGTAGATGACGTGACATCATAGAACTTGGGGCCAGAAGGATGGCTTTAGAAGTGCTCTAGTCTAACGCCTGCATTTTACAGATGAGGAAACAGGTCCGTAGAGGAAAGTGACCTGGCCAACGTCACACAGCTTGTAAGGTGAAGATGAGTAAGCTGGGATTCATGGACATCCGGTGCCACTCACAAGCTGGGTTCCTCCCAGCTAAGTTGGAGGAAGATGCAACAGGGGAGCAGCTGTGTAGGGGGACCTGCCAACCCTGAGCTCAGCCCCTCCAGGTCTGAGACTTGATCCCTGATCTTCACACTTTCCACCTGGCCCCACACTAGTCCTTTTTCAATTGTTAATTTGGAAACGGAAAAAGAGCCCGAGGGGAGGTAACTGGAGCCCCTATGCCCTACCCCCCTAGCCCTGCCAGGGGAACTGGGTGTCTGTGCCAGACCCCCCCTCCCTGATCATCAAGGACACTGCCTGACCCACTCTATCCCTGCCCAGAGCTGGCTTGGTGGGCCAGAGACTGAAAGCAGGAAGGCTCCCAAGAGATCATCATATCTGCCCTCTTAGTTTTACAGCATGAGAAACTGAGGCTCAGAGAGGGGAAAGCACACATGTTCAAAGTCACAAAGGTGGAAACAGTTGGGATTCAAACCTGAGGCTTCTATCTCCAAATCCTGTGATTTTCTCTCCACGGCCCCTTTCTTTCCTTTTTCTTTGCCAGAACCCCTTCAGTGATAACATCCCCTTCTTCTTTCAAGAGTCTGTTTTGGGGCAGACAGCTGAGATAGAGGGCATCGTACCGACAAGGTCTGCTAGGTCTCCTTGCTAGCTTTCTCCCTGCCTCCTGCCCCCATCTGCTTCCCTGGAGCCAATAGGCTCCTTAATTGGACCTCTCTGGGCCTGCAAATGCAAGGGGTGGGAATAGGGGGTATGGGTTACTCATCTAGTTGTCTGTTCACTAAAGAGATGATTTCTCAAAGGCTAGGACCAAGGGTAGGTAATGTAGTTGGCAGTGAAAGGGAAAAAAGTGGGGCAGGGAAGAGAGTCCTTCTGACCTGAGTCACATCTTGACTCAGTCTCACTGTCTACTCTTTCCTCCTAAATATGGGGCCAACACCTACAGGATTGGGTTCAGGAAGAGTCCTTGACGTGTTTCCCTACAGAACATGAATTTTGGAGACAGGACCTGGGTTCAAAACTCAACTCTATCTCTGATCAGTGTAAACTTAAGTAGCTCCCAAGTCATCTCACTTTTAAACCTTCTCTGGGATTATTTCCTCATTTGTAAAATGAGGGGGATGGATCAGCTGATTTCCAATGACCCTTCCAACTCTAAATTCTATAATTCTATGATCTTATGTTCTGGCACTGAAGAGAGTCAAGTCTTTCTCCTGCCCTGCTGCCAGGTGACTTTCGAGACATAAACTGGGGTCAAGGCCTCCAGCAGTCACTCTATCGTGCTCCCTATCTTTTCATGGGGCAGCAGGCGTATCTTTCCTTAGCCTACTGAAGCAGTCTCTGAAATCTTTAGCCACACAAGGTTGGAACTATATCCCCATTTTTCAAAGGAAGACTCTAAGACCCGGACAGAGAAAGGGGGCTTGTCCAAAGTTACACAGAATCAGTGGCAGTAGTATTTCCTTTGCTTCATAATTCAGGACTCCTGGAGCCTAAGCAGGGTGTGTGATCCTCAGGGAGTGCGGATGCCTCCTTCATTCTCTCCTCCTATCTTCAATCACATTCCTCTTCACAAAGTTTTCTCTAACTCACCTCCATTTCCTTCCTATGTTTTTGCCAGAGAACTGGTAAGCAGAAACCCAGATGGTTCTTTCCTAGAAGGGGTCAACCTCCTCCTAAAAGTCTTCCCTTGCCCCTCAGAGAAGAGTCCTCATGAGACAAGCCAGCCTGGACCTTCAGACTGTTTTTAGACTCCAGGCTAAGCCCAGGTAACTAGAGATTCAGGAGCTGGCAGTGCCCTGTCCACTTTGCACCAGTCTTACATGTAACCTCGTCCCTCTCCACTTAGGGCCTCCCAGAACTAAGGCCAGATGTGTCATTGTCAGGCCACTGTTCAATCTGTGGACTACTCGAGGAAGCATGATTCCATATTCTCCAGAGGTCCAGCTAGACCTGTTGGTGCAGATCTCTAGAAGCAAGAAGATGCCTGGACAAATTGTAGACAGATCTTATGCTCACAGACTGTTAGAGCAAGGAGGGATGTTAGAATGTTGGAGCTAGGAAGGGCCTTAAAACACAGAGCTAAGAGGGACCTTAGAACACAGAATGTCAGAGCCAAGAGGGACCTTAAAACACAGAATATCAGAGCTGAGAGAGACCTTAGAATACTGTCAGAACTGGAAAATTTCTTATAGCATAGAATGTCAGAGCTGGAAAGGACCTTAGGACTGAGAATGTCAGATTTGGAAAGGGTCTTAGAAGAGAGAAGATCAGATCTGGAAAGGACCTTAGAATATATAGACTGTCAGATCTGGAAGGGACCTTGGACTGGAGCATGTCAGAGTTGGAAAGGGTCTTAGAATAGAGAATATCAGATCTGGAAGGGGCTTAGAATATAGACTATCAGAGATGGAAGGGATCTTGGAAGTTGGAAGAGATCTTAGAATACAGAATGTCAAAGCTGGGAGGGTCCTTAGAACATAATGCCTGAGCTGGAAAACTCCTCAGAATGTAGAATGTCAGAGTTGGAAGGGACCCTAGAACATAGAAATTAGAACTTAAAGGACCCCAATATAGATTTCTGAGCTAGAATAGATCATTTACCCCAACTCCCTCATTTTATTATAGGGAAACTGAACCCCAGAGAGGAAAAGTGATTTGTCTAAAGTCATACAGTATGGTAGTCATAGACATAGGACCAAAAACTCGATTTTCTGCTTCAGCCTCAGGCTCTCTTCCCTGCATGGAGCTGCCTCCTATTTCCTTGCCCAGCCCCCAGAGGCTCCCAGCATCCCCTGTTCAACCTCTGTCTTGCCCCCAAACACTGCTGTTGCAAAGACTCTCTCCTGCATGAATTATTAATTGAGCCCCAAGCTTTCCCTGATCAACACTTAGTCCATTAACCCCTTCCAGACCAGCCCTACCCTATACCCATCCTCTCCCTACCCCCACCCACCCCCACACCAGGTGGCCAGGGGCTGGGGACAGGATCAGATGAATGGGAGCTGGGATCTCCATTGGTGTCAGGGAGTAAGCCTTGGACCAGAATTCTGAAGACTGACAGGATTTTCCTTTCCTGCATAATAGGGCTATTGATCCTTGCCTTTTTCCAAATTGGCAATCACAGGTAAAGTGGGCCAGGCACAGGTAGGTGGTGCATTGAAATAGAGTGCCAGTCCTAGAGTCAGGAAGACCTGAATTCAAATCTAGGCAATGATACTTACTAGCTGTGTGACCATGGGCAAGAAAGTTAACCCAGTCTGCCTCAGTTTCTTCAACTGTAAAGTAGGGATAATAATAGCATCCACTTCTCAGATGGGTAGATCAAATGAGATATTTGTACAGTGTTTAGCATAATATCTGGTACACAATAGGCATTACATTAAAATGCTGCTATTATTATTATTATTGTAATTATTATCCCTCACAGCCACACAGCATGCCATCTATAGAACGAGAGTGCAGACACTCCATTACCAGGCTCCCACGGGGGCCAGATGCATAGATCCCCATCTCTTAGCCCATCATCCCCACCCCCAATAGGGAATACTCCCCAACTGTCTTCCAAAAGGTTTTGCATGTTATTTTCATGCGAATCTACATATTGATGCCAAATAACAATAGCTTCCATCTCCAATATGCTTTAAGTTTAAAAAAAAAAAAAGGTGCATTTCTCCCAACAGTGCAAAATAGTAGATATTTTAGGTATTATTGTCAACATTTTACATAGAAGAAAACAGATCCCCAAGGGAAGGGGCTTATACAAGGTCATATGGTGAGTTTCTGATTCCACAGATGATGTGCTTTCCATCACTTCCTGGTACCACCTCTACCTGCCCCAAAGTGATCTACCTTCCTAGGAGCCTTGCTCCCTGCTTCCTATTCTTGGCCTGTCCCTGTCCTCTATTGCTCCTCAGCACACACACACACACACACACACACACACACACGCACACTGTCTCCCTGCCCAACATCAGCTCCTTCTCAGCCTCAGCATCCCTGATCACTTTCCTGCCTGTCAGCACCAGCCGCTGTTCTTTCCGATCCCTGAGGGAGACAGAACAGGGCTGAAATGTCCCATATTTGGGGTGGTTTCACAATCTGTCCCCTCAGGTCCCCCCTATCCAGTCTCAGAATCTATGGGCTCAAGTTCTGCTGACGGGAAGCATCTAGTTCCTTGGAGGTGACCTCAACCTCTGCTGGGCCTCAAGGTGGAATCCAGAGGAAGTGGTGGGGGAGGAAGGGAGGCAGATCTCTCACCCAGAACCCGAGATCCAGAGACTAGAAGCCACTCTCTCAGATACAGGGAGGCAAGAGGGGCAAATCGAAGAATGGATTCTGGGAATCTAGGTCCCGGGGTCTTCCTCGAATGAGGAAACGAGTAAAGTCTCAGTCCAGGAGGTAAAGAGATCTGGTTTTACGAAGAAGCTGCTTCTCTCTGGATCTAAGTTTCCTGCTCTCTACAGTGATGGGGTTAGATTGAGTTACATTTAAGGGCCCTTCCAGCTTGAACTATTCCACGGGCTGTATGCACTCCAGGGACTTTTTGCTTTTCTCTGGGACAATTTGGAGTTCTTCTGTCAAAACCACTACGGGAATCAAAGTAGGGGAAGCTGAATTTCCCAGCAGTTTTCAGGCAGTGCCAAGGTCATGCCCACCATGACAAGGAAAAGTCAAAGGCAGGGCCAGCAAAAGGTGAGAGTTTGGAGTAGCAAAAGTATCAGAATAGAGCTGACTATCAGTGAGTTGGATGGAGGGCAGGGGGACCGTAAGCACTGGCACTGGATAAAGTTCTTTGGAGAGGAAAGGTGTCAGGTGCTCTGAGTTTGAGCTGCAGTTCTGACATGCTGTGGGACCTTAGAGAAGTAGCTCTGAGATTCAGTTTCCTTAAAGGTGAAGTGGGGAGAATGATTCCTTTCTTCTCTCTGTCATGTGAGCATCATAGTGTGATCATGATCATTATTATGATTTTAGAGATGGAAAAGAGCCATCCATACTCCCAACTTGGAGGATATATAGGGGCAGAACTGAGGGCTTCCAGGGAATTCTCAGGGTCAAGTGTGAGGTGAAGAAAATAAGGTTGGAGAAAGGGAGCATGAGGCAAATCTGAGAGGACTTCCCATAGGAAGTGGCACTTGAACTACTACCTGGAATGAAGAGAAATTAAGTATACAGAGAAGAGAAGGAAAGTGCCTAGCCCATTCACATATTTGGCTTTCCTATGACAGCCTTTCAAAAACTTGAAGACAGTGGAAATGCCTTCTTTCTCTTCTCCAGTGCAGTTCACTAACCTGGGAGTCCAGATATGACACTATGACCTTCAGTTTCTCCAAGGTAGAGTCTAAACAGAAATTCTTCAAGCAATCCTACAGGGTGAAAACTTACCGAGATCCCCTTATATGGGACATCAGAAAGTGCAGAGATATCAGAATCCCAGGCATTACATTGAGTCGTGAGGCTTCCAATATAGACCGAGTTTTGCTTATGTGTACTTCTAGTGTAATAGAGTTCCTAACTCTCCTTCCACTTGGAACATTGATTCTTCATGGTATTAGCAATAGGACTCTGGGTTTGGGTTCTAGGTCTTTCCTGGGTTTTGGTTTTAGGTGTTTGATGGGTTTGGATTCTGGGTCTTCCCTATATTTGGTTCCAGGTTTTTGTTGGGTTTGTATTCTGCATCTGTGTTAGTCTTGGGTTCAAGATCTTTATTGGGCTTCTAACAAAATCTTTGCATGAATAGTTTATGCACCTAATCAGTCTATGCATGAATTTGAGTTTTAGGATCTTTGTTGGAGTTTTAATTCTAGGTCTTTGAAGGTTTTAGGGATTTTGCTGTCCTTGGATTCTGGAGTTATACCAACATTTTAGAATCTAGATCTTTAGTTAATTTTAAATTATAAGTCTTTGCTAAGTAAGGATCAAGTTTTGCTTGATTGTTGGGTCTTGATTATAGATGTTTGCTGAGATTTGGTTCCAGATTGTCATTAGGTTCGGTTCTGGGGTTTTGTTGAGCTTAGTTTCTAGATGTTTGCTGATTGGTTGCAGTTGTTTGTTGGAGATCTCTCTGGGATTCCAAAATGTTAGTGTTTCTCCATCACCTTCTTCAGTTGGTGTCTAGGTTTCTAATTTTGAATAGGCCTTCCTTCGTCCCCAGAAAGTCCCAGACTCCAAACCACTGTTCACTCAAAGTTCTCAGACCCGCTCAGACAACAATAAGCATGCCCTTGAGCATCCAAACTGTACCAGATCATTCTCTCTATTTTTGGGGTTTATTACCACAATAGGAAGATGCTTTTCCCTTTGAGCTCCAAAAAGTCTTCACCTGTGGCTTTAGCCCACTTCCTGTCACTGCTTTTGCGCTGTCTAGCAAGCTTTTCTGCCTTTTCATCCTAGACCATCAGTTCCAGAAGTGGAAGGGATTTCTGCTGGCACTTAGTTCAATCCTTCACTGAGGAGAAAGTGCTTCAATAGCATCCTCAAAATGTCATTTAGCCTTCACTTAAAGAACTGAAATTTTGGACAAGTCACTACTTCCCAAGACAGTCCATTTCACTTTTACACAGCTCTTTTTTTTTTTTTTGGGGGGGGTGTTATTTGTTTATTTAATGGTTTTTCCCAGTTACATTTTAAAAATTTACATTTGTTTTTAAAATTTTTGAGTTTTAGATTCTGTCCCTTATCCCCACCCACAATGAATAAATCACATGTGAAGTTATGTTTTGCAAAACATTTTCATAAAAGTCAAGTTATTGCACACCTTATTAGGAAGGTAGCACAGTGAATAGAGTATTACTGCTCTATTCTGAGCAATGCTGCTTCTGACTTCAGTACTGCCTGAAGTCAAGAAAACTCATCTCCTGAGTTCAGATCTGACCTCTGGCATTGAGTAACTGTGTGACTTTGGGCTGGTCACTTAACCCTATTTGCTTCAGTTATTCATTTGTAAAATGAGCAGGAGAAGGAAATGGCAAACCACGTCACTATCTCTGCCAAGAAAACCCCAGATGACAAAGAGTTGGACATAACTGAAAAACAACAAATCATATTAGGAAATTTTCCTTTTCACTGACCCTAAATCTGGCTCCCTACACCTTCTACTCATTGTCAAAACTCTGTCTTCTAGAGCAAAACCAAAACCATCCCTTTTCCCACCAGTCTTTCTCAAAGACAGTGAAAATGCCCCTTTTCTCTTCTCCAGGCTAAATAGCTCTAGTTCATTCCAATACTCTCATGTAGTTTGATCTCCATTCCTACCTATTATGATTCTGGCTGTTCTCTCCATCTGCTCAGCTTGTCAATGTCATACTTAAAATTTGGCAAATTCCTTAACTTCTCTCGTTCTCAGCTTCTCTCTCTCTCTCTCTCTCTCTCTCTCTCTCTCTCTCTCTCTCTCTCTCTCCTGTCTCTGTCTGTTTGTCTATCTGTCTGTCTCTGTCTCTCTCTCTCTCCTCTTTCTTTCTTTCTTTTGTGAGGAAATCTGAAACCATAATAGAACTTAGGTCCTCCTGATTCCTCAACCATTACTCTATCCACCATACTATCTAGCTGTCCCTGAGTCTCAGTTTTTTCATCTTTAAATGTGAGCTGGTGTAATTCATGGCTTCTGAGGTACCTTTTATTATTTTAATTTTATTTTTTATTAAAGATTTTTAATTTTTCAAAAGATATGCATGGATAATTTTTCAATATTAAGCCTTGCAAAACCCTGTGTTCCCATCCCCCCCCTTTCATTCCCTCACCTAGATAGCAAGTAATCCAATGTATTTTAAAGATGGTGAAAATATATGTTAAGTCAATATATGCATACATATTTATACAATTCTCTTGCTGCACAAGAAAAATCAGATCAAAAAGAAAAAAAAATGAGAAAGAAAATAAAATACAAGCAAACAAGAAGAGTGAAAATGCTATTCTGTGATCCACACTTAGTTCCCACAGTTTTCTCTCTGGATGTAGATGGCTTTCTTCATCACAAGGTCATTGGAACTGGTCTGAATCGTCTTTAAAGTCCTTTTTAGCTCTAAATCTTTTTTCCTATGGGCCTAGGAACCATGTGGTGTTTTTCTTCCTGGGTCAATGACATCACAGGATGATGTCTTGACTTGGATTAGATTTAAGTGAGACAGAGCTGTACAAAATTGTCAGTCTCACTGCTTGATACACTCTACAGACTTTTTATTGGTACGTTCTTTGAGGTCTTGGCTCCATGAGGCCATCTAGCTCCTTAAAGAACTTACTGACAGTCCCTGTCACAGTAAATGGCCACCACTCTTTCCCTGTCCAAATCTCTTGGGCCAAATTAAAGTTACAGATAACTTGCCTAGAATATTCCTTATTGTACCAGGTATCTCCTAGAAAGTGCTAAAGTCATGGGATTTTTATAATCATAGTCTCAGAGCTGGAAGGGACCTCAAAGGGTATCTAGTCCAGCCTTCTATCCAGTGTGGCAATTTCTGCTATAGCCTCCTTTTTTCCTTCATTTGAACACTTCTCCCAATGAGAGTTCACTACCTCCAGAGGTAGTCTATTCCAATGTAAGATAACTCTTTTTTTTCTTATATGGGAGCTGAAATATCCTCCACCTCCTCCCTGACTCTACCCTCATTGGTCTTAGTTCATAGGATGATTGGTTCTTAGAATGTTAGAGCTAAGAATAGAGACTCTCCTCTCTTCTGTCTAGTAAAATCACTGACTTTTTTCCTTTTTCTTCTTTTTTGAATTATTTTTCATTCTTTAATTTTTCCTAATTACATGTAAAGACAATGTTTAATATTCATTTTTTGAAATACTGAGTTCCAGATTCTCTCCCTTCCCCCTGGCCCACTCCCCTCATTGAGAAGACAAGACTGGCTTCTTTCAAAGCACAATTTCGGATTCCATCCCAAACTTTAGGCCTTTGCTGATCCTCCACAATCCCTCCCCCCACTTCCACCTTCTTCCTAACTCTCTTCCTCTTGAAATGATTTTATCTCAGCTTACTCACTCATATGCAGGAGATTGTAAGCTCATCGAGGGCAGGGACTGATATTTTGTCTTTGGATCCTCAGCTCCAAGAACAATGATTGGCAAGTACTATGTGCTTAAAATATGTCTGTGGAAATTGAATCAGATTCCAGCTCCTCATTTTACAGAGGAAAAAAAAATGAGGACAAGGGAAGGGAGGAACTTTGCCCAAAGTTCTGCTGTCTGAGGCAAAGCAGAGCACTTATGATGTCTTTCCCCTGTGACAACTCATCAGATAGTAGAAGGCAGTAACTATGTTCCCCTTGAATCATCTTCAGTTTGAATCATCTTATTCTTGTTATTAATGTATTATGGGGGAAGGAAGAGGAAGGGAGACAGGGATAGATGCTCTTTCTCACTAAGTACCTCCCAGCTGGATGAAGGCACAGAGAGGTAGCAACATTGCTTCCTATGGAAGTGTTGGGGTGGGGGAGGGTAAGGACAGGACTGAAGAAGACCTCAATTGCCAAGTTAAGGAGAGTGAACTTTGAGTTGTGGGTAATAGGGAGCCACGGGAGGTTTCTGAGCAATGAGTGACATTGTCAGAGCTGTGCCTTAGGGCTCATTACTGGGGCTAGAATGGATGGAAGAGGTATAATTTCCACTACTTGGGAAGTTGAAAAAGGAGCCCAGAGGAGAGACTGTGAGGGACTGGATGAGGTTGGGAGAGGGAGATATTGGGATTTAGTGACTGGAGTGACTCAGAGGTTGGATCCTACGGCTACACCCAGCCAGGGTCTCTTGTTCTGGGGAGCTGGGAGGCAGGATGGGGGACTACACTACCCAGTGATACCCTGGAGGCTCTTCCGCTTTCCCTCTTTCAGGAAGGAGCCCCCCAGGGGCCAGGCTCTGCAGTGTCAGTCAGTGACGCTGACAGATGCCCAGCAAGGGGTGGGGGGGAGGAAGGGAGAAGGTTGGTCACGTGCTGCAGCTCCGTTTGCCATATTTAGAATCGCTGGATCAGGGGAAACGTCTCCTCCCGGCCCGGCAGCCAGGATTCTTGGAGAGAGACGCACACAGACACGCACAGTCAGAGAAGAGGAGAAGATACAGGGAGAGACAAGGAAAGATGCCTGAAGGGGGAGATGGTGCTTCCTGGGGCCTGAGTTACCCCCCAGCCCGCCCTGTGTCCGGCCCGAGTGCTCCCTTCTGAAACAGACCCCCACTCAATGGCGGAGCAACTGCTTATAGACGCACAAATCAAAGCGAATAGTGGGAGAAGGGGCAGAGCCTGCATACACTCAGAGGCGACCAGCTTAGAGAGAGGAGAGATCCTGGAGCCTAAGGAGGCAGTAGCTCCGCCACTCACTGCACCCGTAGCTTCCAATTCCTCTCACTAGATCAGTTTATCCATTTGTGAAATGGGAATGATGGCGGTGTTTGCTCTCCTTAACTCCTAGGACTCGTGAAAGGAAAGTGCTCTGTGAACCAAAAAACACCATAGAAACAGGAGTTGTTATTTTAAGTATTGTCATCTGACCCAATAAATAGAGTTAAATAAATTAAACCAGTCTGTGGTATGAAAGATCCTAGAACCATAGCTCTGGAGTTGGAGGAGACCTCGGAGGCTATATAATCCAACTCTTTCCTTATTCAGAAGAGCAAACTGAGATCCAGGAAGACTGAATGTTTTGTCCAAGGTCAGTTAGTCAATCAGCATTTATTAAGTGCCTAGTATTTGCCAGGCACTGGGCCAAGCACTGGAGATATCAAAAAACAAAAACGAAACCCAGTCCCTGGTCTCAAGGAGCTTACAGTCCAATGGGGGAGCCACAGGAGAACAAGTATATAAATAAGCTATAGAAAGGATAAATAGAAGATAATCAATAGAGTGAAGTCACTAGAAGAGGGATGGGAAAGGCTTGTAGAAGGTGAGATTTTGATGAGATTTGAAGGAAGTCAAAGCAGTTAGGAGGCAAATATAGGAAGGGAGAGCATTTCAAGGTGGGGGGGAAAGGGGGCAGCAGTCAGAGAAAATGTCCAGAGGTGGGAGATGAAGGGTCTTGTTCAAGGAACAGTCAAGAGGCTGGGTTGGATCAGAGAATAAGGAGAGGGGGTATTAGATTATTATTAATTAGATAATAAGATTAGAATATTAGATTAGATTAGAAGACTGGATACTTGGGAGGCAGGGATGGATCAGAAGAGCTTTGAATACCAAATAAAGGATTTTGTTTTTGATCCTGGAAGTGATTGGGGGAGTATCTGCAATTTTTTTGAGTAAGAGAGTGCCACATTCAGATCTGTGCTTTAAGAAGATCACTTTGGGTGCTGAGTGGGGGTTGGACCAGAGTGGGAGGAGACTTATGGTAGATAGGTCCTCCAGCAGCTAGTGCTGTATATTTTACTTATTTTTTCGTACTTATAGTGTTTTAATTTTTCCCAATTACATGTAAAGATCATTTTCAACATTCATTTCTGTAAGATTTTGAGTTCTAAGTTTTTCTCCCTCCTTTTTTTCCTCTCTCCTTCCCCAGGCAGCAAGGATTCTGATAAAGGTTCTACATGCACAATCATTTTAAACATATTTCCTCATTAGTCATGTTGTGAAAGAAGAATCAAAACAAAAGGGAAAAAGCAAAAGAAAGAAAAAGCAACAACAAAAAGTGAAAATACTGTTCTTCAATCTGCATTCAGACTCCATAGTTCTTTCCCTGGATTTTGATGACATTTTCCAACATAAGTCTCTTGGAATTGTCTTGGATACTGCATTGCTGAGAAGTGCTAAATCTATCATAGTTGATCATCACATAATGTTGTTGTTACTGTGTATAATGATCTCCTGGTTCTGCTCACTTCATTCAGCATCAGTTCATGTAATTCTTTCCAGGCTTTTCTGAAATCTGCCTGCTCACCATTCCTTATAGAACAATAGTATTCCATTACATATATATACTATAACTTATTAACCATTCCCCAACTGATGGCATCCCCTCAATTTCCAATTCTTTGCTACCACAAAAAGAGCTGATATATATATATATATATATATATATATATATATATATATATATATATATATATATATTTGTGAGTCCCCTTTTTAATGATCTTTTTGAGATGCAGATAATAGTGTTATTGCTGGATCAAAGGATATACACACTTTCATAGCCTTTTGGGTGCAGTTCCAAATTGCTCTCTAGAGTGGTTGGATCAGTTTACAACTCCACCAACATTGCATTAGTGTTCCACTTCTTCCACATCCCTTCCAACATTTATTATTTTCTTTTTCTGTCATCTTAGCCAATCTAATAGATGTGAGGTGGTGCTTGTTTTTTTTTTTTTTTTGTTTGTTTGTTTTTTTAATTTTAACTCAGCTAGTGCAGTATAGTTCAGTTGGGAGATGATGAGTACAGAGTGAGAGGAGATGCTGTTCCACAAAGGATGAACTCCTGAGACAAGATTTGAATCCAGGTCCTCCGATGGTTGTAGAATGAAAGGCATGGGTTATCCTAGAACTTGGTTCCCCTTCCTCCACTCCTAGTCCTCCTATGTAAGTTAGACTGCCTAATCTCTGAGATTCCCCTTTCTTGACTGAACAGTGACTTAAGGAGAAAGTTGGGAGGGGAGAGCAATAGGATTTCTGCCACCCTCCTAGGGATGGATGATGCTTTCCTATGGGAACTCTATCTCAACCCTTTCACCTTCCTTTGCTGAACAGAGGAGATATCTCAACCCTAACTCTAGGTTAGGGCCAACTGAGCTTCCCCAGAGGACCATCCTCTGCTCCCTCCCATGCCCCTGACCTGTTATTTCAGCCAGTCCCTGCTGCTGGCTAGCTGCCCAGGTGCAGGAGTGCGGTTGCCCCCAGCAACCACCAAATAGCTGCAGGGAGCAAGCATCCTCCACGCATGGTGCCTGCTGGGGTGGCAGGCTGACTGAGAACCAGTGACTGAAGTGACGTGAAAGAAGACCACTCATTTTATGGATAAGAAGGTAGAGAGGTGAGGTTAATGACTGACCTAAAATCAAATAAATATTAGGAAGGCAGCCTAGAATTAGAACCTTTGAAAATTATGTTAAAATAGAATATTGAAATTGGAAGGGACCCTGGACCACTATAAAGATGGGGAAGCTGAGGCCCAATAAAATGAAGACATTTTAATTGGGGAAAATTTAATTGGGGAAAAAAAATTTTTTTTTTTTTTAAAACGGAAGCATTTAACTGAGATCACATGGTCAGAGCCAGCAGCCTATGAGGGAAGCAGAGGCTAGAACAGAGTCATGACTGTGTCTCTATACCATCAATTTTAACTAAGGACTACTGTGTCCTATAGTGACACAGTATAGTGGATAGAGGATCCACCCTATAGTGGATAGAGAAATGAATTTAGGCACAGAGCCAATAAGCATCAGAAGTGGGACTTAAACCTAGGTCTCTGTTGACTCTGTTTCTCTGTGCCCCAATTTCCTCATTTGTTAAATGAAGATAATTCCTACAGTATGTACCTTATATGCAAGGTGTGCTAATAATGCTTAAAACCAGTGGCAGGACACACTTTTAAGTTTACTCGATATTATTATCAACACTTTCTCTATTACTTTCTTAAATCTAGATAATTAACAATAACAAAAAGAAGAAAAACATTTTGTAGCATTTGCTGACCTCCAAGATATACATGTTTGCACTGAAAATTTAATAACTGGCTCTTCAAGAAATGGGACTCAAGTGAGAAAATGTGTGTAGAGCTTTTTGCAGACTACTATAAAAATGTCCCAAAAGTCTGAGTGCAGGCTACTGTCGTCCAAGATTTTTGGGACCCCCCCCATCTGATCCAAATACCTCATTATTACTACTTTCATTTATTTATTTTATAATTTCCATAGTGGTTACTGATGAATATATTCTTAGGGTCATGTGTCACAGGCTTTGAGTCATTTCCTTTATGTCCTGCTCTTTATGACTCATTTGGAGTTTTCTTGATAGAGATACTGGAGTAGTTCACTATTTCCTTCTCCAGCTCATTTGACAGATGAGGAAACTGAGGCAAACAGAGTTATGTAACACAACTAGGAAGTGTCTGGGATTGCATTTGGATTCAGAAAGGTGAGTCTTACTGATTCCAAAACCAGTGCTCTATCCACTTCATCACTGAAACTCTCTTATTTTTATGGATGAGGAAATTAAGACCTGATTAGGAGAAATGACTTCACACATATAATAGGAAGCAGAGTCCTGATTTCATCTTATATCCTTCAGCTCCAAATCTGGCCCATGTCTTGCATGCATATAGAGCAATAATTGGAAGGATCTTAGAGTCCATCTCCTCTAACCTCCTCATTTGCCCGATAAGGACAAGGAGGAATTTGCTCAAGCTCACAGGGGGACTTATCGGGTCCTCCAGCACCAGATCCTACACTGTCTTCTAGAAAGAAAGTGGAATGTCTCCCCTTGCCTCTCTTCCCACTCTGGGCTGAGACCAAGAAGGCATTTGCTTAAATAAATGTCCAAAGAAGATGCAGCTAGAGTTGTGGAACAATGTGAATGAGTCTGGGGTAGGGGGGGGAGGTTAGGGGATGACCAGGCCCAGTTGTAAAGTGATAGGAGGGTCAGGGGATGAGATAAATTCTAGACTGGGAATCTGGGGCTCTGGATAAAGAGATGGTAGGAAGCAATGGAGTAAGAGGCAAGAGACCTTGGTCTGGGTCCCAGGTTCTCCACTGACTCACTGTGTGACCTTGGCTAAACCCCTATCCCTCTCTGAAACTCAGTTTCCTTCTTTGTTAAATGAGTAACATCTAAGGTCCCTGCCAACTCTTTTTGTCCCAGTCCTTCCAGGAATGCATCTGGAGGCAGCTTTGCATTTAGGGTTAGCTCTCTGGATTCCACAGGGGGTGGTCCTTACAGCTCGGAGTTCTTGTATTCCCACGTGTGCCCAGTCTCTTCCTTTTCTGTCCTGGGAACAAGCTGAGTGGAGCCGCAGGACAGCTGGTTAATTATTGAAGGACCAGCTTAGCTGAGCCGGCTCCTGCTCCTGCTCCAGTTTTCTCTGTGTCAGCACTGGTGAGGGCAGGCTAGGAGGAACTCTGGGTGGGGGGGAGGGGACCCAGCCTCATGCATTCATTCATTTATTTATTCATTCATTCATTCATAATAAAATGACTGGGTGACCATCAGTCTCTTCCAGACTTGAAGGTGCAGGGGGAAATAAGACTGAGCCCCTTGCATCCTAATCATCCCATTCCCCTGACTTACTAGCTGTGTGACCCTAAGCAGTCACTTCCCACCGGACCTAAATTTCCTCCTAGAAATGTCAGTCATTACTATTATTTCAGCTCTGACTTTCTGTGTCCCAAGGTCCCTCTCATCTTTGACATTCTATGTTTCCAGGTCCTTTTTAGCTCCCCGTTAGCTCTAAGGTGCTCCTAGCTCTGATATCCTTTGTTCAGCTGTAGAGAGAGACTCCTTAACACAGAGTTATTTCAAAGTGGGATAAGCTGCCTCTGGAGGAGTGAGATTCTCCTTCCTCTGGATGCCCCTTTTGGAGGACTGTCACAGAGAAAATTCCGGATCAGGTACAGGGAGGACCAGACAGCCTGGGGAGCTTTGCCAGCTCGAAGCGAAGGATTCTGCGTCACTTTCAGATCTGAAGCCTATGAATAGACAAAGTTCTCTGACATCAGAGGAGGGATGATCAGGATAGACTTTCTGGAGGTGGTGTTGGAGGGGGCTTTACTCAGGTAGGAGATACACAAAATATAGGGGGCTTTCGGAACCCAAATGACTTTCCCACAGTAACAGCCTCCTTTGGTGATCCTCAGGGCTAAAGTCATTCTTCACACATACTGAGAGATTCTTTTTGGGGTCTTGTTGTCTTCCAAGGGGATGCAACATGGGACAATGGACAGCAGACTGCTTCTAATTCAAAGGACTTGGGTTCAAATTCCACTTTACTTTCCCCAGCCTCAGTTTCTTTATCTGCAAAATGGAGGGGTTGACTTAAATGGCCTTTTCCACCTCTAGATTTATGAAATCTCTTGGAGGAGAAGAGCTATAGTTGACTCGGAGATATGGGATCTCAACCTGCTTTCTATTCAGCAAGTATAAATTAAGCATCTACTGTGTGCTAAGGTATTGTGCTTCTCTCACACTGAACAGTGAACTCCTTGAGAGCAGGAATTTTTTTTTTTGCCTTTCTTTGTATCCCCACTAATTCACACAGTGCCTGGTACATAGGAGGTTCCTGGATTTGACTGTTAGGCATTGGGGATACAAAGACAGAAAGGAATGGATCTTGTTCTCTAGATGTTTTCTTTCTCCTGAGAAGTGGGCAAGGACACAATATGTACACAGATAATTATTTATCATTTGTAAACACACACATGTATAAATATACATGTGTTCATATAGCTGTGTATGTATGTATATGTATGTTTATATATGTGTATATACACATATTATATATAACTTTTGAGAAGTTTTATATATATATATATACAATATAATAATTGGGGAAAGGGCATTGAATGGACACTTATTAAGTTCTATGTGCCAGACACTGGGACTACAAATACAAAAGCAGACAGACAGTCCTATGAAGTATGAAAAGTTTAAAAGACATACATTTGGGGTAATTAACCCTTTTATTAATTATCATTTTTCTCATTAACTGTTGAGCAATCAGAGTTGATTGCTATCTGTTGTGAACAATCACTCTTCCAAGAGCAAATGAGCATTAATAGGCTACCATGATCCATCTTTGGTTCACAAGAGACAGCCAAATGACCATTCTTTTATTAATTACTCGCTAGCCATAATTAACAAAATGATTGATTACCCAGAAATTATATCTCTTAAACTTTTTATATGTCACAGTCCCTACTTTCTGGGAGCTCATATTCTAAGTAGAGGAGACAATATATGTAGAAGATTTCATCTTCCTGGAAGATAGAAAGGTCTGCTGGTACTTAGGAAAGACTTTGTATAAGCAGGGACATCTGAAGTGAGGTTTGAAGGTGGCTGGGGGTTCTAAGAGGCAGAAAGGAATTTGTATTTGATCTTATAGGCAACAGGGAGCCTCTGCAGTTCCTTGAGCAGCAGAGTGTCATGGTCACACATCTACTTGAGAAATATCAATTTGGCAGCTGTGTGGAAGATGGCCGAGGGGAGTCCTATTAGAGGGCTAACGGCAATAGCTAAGAGGTGATGAGGGTCCAATCTAAGCAATTACCATGTGAATGAACAGGAGAAAGAAAATGTGAGAGACTTTTTTTTTCAGTAAATAAAAATCTATTTTCTCTCCTCCAACTTCCCGGCTGCCATTCCCACTGGAGGCAAAAAAGAAAAAACAACTCGTAACAAATTTGACTATGCAAATATGCATAGTCAAACAAAACAAATTCCTGAGTAAGTCAGGTCCCAAACTCCCGCTTCTCTCTGCACTCTGAATGCATCATCTCTCACCTGTCAGGAGGGGTAGCATGAGCCCTCAGTGATCCTCTGGAATCATGGCCTGTCATTAAAAGATGAGAGATGGGTCATCGAGACTCGGAAGCTGATTGGACGGAGGAGCGTGGGGAGGGGGAGGACTGGAGGATGACTCCAAAGTTGCAAACCCAAAGGATCTCAGAGAGAAGTGGGGACTTTAGGAGGAAGGGCATTTCCAGCAGGGAGGTTGGGAACTCAGGGGAGAGATGGAGCTTAGAGAATCCATAGAAGAAAATGTAAAGAGGGAAGAGAAGAGAAGACAGCCCAGGACTCATCCATATGTAGGGTGAAACTGCAAAGGACACTGGGTAGTGTTAGATATGTAGGAAAAGCAGAAGGAGCAGGGTCAGAGAGTGCAAGAGGAGGGACTAATCAGTCAAATGGGAACAAGGGAACAAGTGAGAACTGGGAAGCTCTGGGAAGTGAGAAAGTGGGAGCAGTGAGTGTAGATGTCTTTTTTTTTTTTTTTAAAGAGATTGGCTGAAAATAGGAAATTCAGTTAAGAGTGATAGTGTCAGGGGGCAGCTAGGTGGGGCAGTGTTTAGAGCACCAGCCCTGAAGTCAGGAGGACCTGAGTTCAAATCTGGACTTAGACACTTAGCACTTCCTAGCTGTGTGGTCCTGGGCAAGTCACTTAATCCCAATTGCCTCAGGGGGGAAAAAAAGGTGATAGTGTGAAGGAATGGACTGGTCTGGGAAGGGGAAGATCTGGGCATGTTGGTAGATTGAAAGGAAGGACCTGATGGATAATGAGGGGTTAAAGATAAAGGGGAGGGAGTTCTTTGACACCCTGGGTTGCTCTACCCAGATTTTCCTAGCAAAATCTCATTTTTGTCTTTATCCTTTCATGTCTTGAGTTTGGGGACCCTTCAGATCATGCTACTGAATGCATTCATTGACATAAACTATAACTTCATTTGGGGTAAATATCTATGCAGAAGAAATACTCCTACTATTTGATTTTATTGGTTCATTCCAAAATGCTTTTTTGTAGGTTGACCATGATTTAAAATATTAAGGTAGGAGTTCATTCTTTTTTGTGATTGTTGTTGCAGTCCTATTGAATGTAAGCTTCAGGGTCGGTCTCTCTTTGATATAGTCTCCCCAGTGTTTAGAACAGAACTTAGTTATTGAGTCATTGTTCAGTTGTTTTTGACTCTTAATGACCTCTATTTGGGGTTTCCTTGGCAAAGATGAAGGAATAGTTTGCCATTTCCTTCTCCAACTCATTTTACAGATGAGGAAACAGAGGCAAACAGGGATAAATGACTTGCCCAGGGTCCCACAGTTAGTGTCTGAGGCTAATTAAGATGAGTCTTCCTGACTGGCATTCTATCCATTGTAGTTTGTCCTTTGGCATATGGTAAGCACTTAAATATTTTTCATTCACTCTTTTCTTGGTCTTAAGATTTTAAAGCTAGTTTCTGAGGAAATAAATATTTCATAGAAAAGAAATAAGAAAAAGGAAGGTAAATGATTGAAGGGGGGAGAAATTTCAGAGAACACAGAAGGAGATGGAATTAAGAGTATGGGTATTGGGGCTGGCCTTAGCACTGAGAAAGGCTATCTGCCTCTAAAACTGAAGGAAAGGTGAGATTGGAGATTTTCTTAGTTTCCCCATCCCTTTGCTACTCAGCTGATGCAAGATCTTGAGGAAGATGCTTCTCCTTCCTGGACCTCAGTGATTAGAAGGCCTCTGAAGTCCTTTCCAGTTTTAAAGCCATGTCTTTCTCCCTTGCTGCCATTTTTCCCACCAGCTACAGGAAGAAAGGTCTAGATTCTGCAAAAGGGAGACCCTGTCAGACAAGCCAGCCATCCCCAGAGTCAGGGGTCTGGTCTTTAGGCCTGGAGCGGTAGCAGTAGTTGTTTGCTGTGGGGTTTGTAGGTTTAGAGTTCCAACTTTAAGGGGCTATGGAGAGGACCACTCAGTGATTCCCAATCTTGCTGAGTGTGAGGACCCTTTCTAAGGTCAGAATAGTTTTCAGAGACCCATAAACTAGTAGTGATACCATTAGTGTCCATGGTTTGAGAAAATACAAGATGATCAGAAAGAATCCATGTGGCTTTTAAAGCCCTAACACCTAAAGGGCACCATTTTGTCTTATTTCAGTAAGTTATTTTCACATGCCTTCCATGCAGCCAAACAGCCACTAGCTAATCCCTATGGATGATGGTCCATCTCTTGCCCTTCTCCCCTCCCTCTTAGTTTCATTGGAAGACAGTTCAGGGTCTCTCCTATGGAAGGTCTTTCCTCATCTCTTCTTCCTACCCCAGTGGTTGGAGCCCTGTCTCTCTGAAAATCACACTGCGTATAGCTTTGTGTATATTATACGTGCCCTCATCACATGCTTCTCTACCCCTCCCAGTAGGATGGAAGCTCCTTGAGAGCAGGGCCTGTTTCCCCTTTATTGCCCAACTTTGCTCCTTCTACCTAAGTGCTTTATAACCCCTGAATCCAAGGGAGCTGAACTGCAGAAAATCTGTGTCAGACCTTGAACCAGACCTTCCTGCTCCCAGAGAGGCTGTTAGGGGGCAGTGGGGTGGGGAGTCAGGGCTTCTGCTCCTCCATGTTCCATCCTGAAGATCTCCTGGGGGCTCCCCATGGCTGACAGGGTCTGGGCTGCCCCCGCTTTCTTAGCCTCATTTGCTGCTCCTCCCCTCCCCAGCTCCTTCCCTCTCCTCGGTCAGCTCCCGAGAGCCCTTTGGCCATGTAGTGGACTCTCCTGCTCTTCTTTCAGATTCTTGCTGGTCTTTAGCTGCCTGGTATTGTCAGTGCTGTCCACCATTCAGGAGCACCAGGAGCTTGCCAATGAATGTCTACTCATTTTGGTAAGTAACTGGGGGCCCGACAGGAAGGGGCAGGACCATGGCTCAAGGGGACGTCCGGGAGCCTCAGCTGGTGGTGGGTCAGGGCTTTGTCCCTGGGCTTCAGGCTCTGTGGAAAATTCCTCCCAACCTGGCCGAGGCTGCAGCCTGGGGTGTGAGTGGCGATAAATGTAGCCGGAGTAGGGTGGCTGTCATTGGCACTCACTCTCCGGGAGCTTGCCAGGGCCTGTTAGGAGGTGCTCTGTCCCTCTCTCCTTCCCTGACTTCACATTGGGACGTGGGAGACACGGCACGGTGGTGGAATTCAGATTCACGAGATCTGAGGTTTCAGCTGAGCTTAATGCCTCTGGGCCTCCGTTTGCTCATCTGGAAAAGGAGAGAATTGAGTTAGATGGTCTCCAAAGACCCCTTCTAGTTCTAGATACTACAGCCTCCTCTGAAGGGAGCTTGGTTTGCTCCGGTTTGCTAACAATCCCAGGCCCACTGCAGACCTTGGCTTGTCTCTTTAGGAACTAGGAAAAGGGAAAGGGTCTCTGGTCCATGATGTCCTCCTACCTGCAGGACAGTTCTCCACAGGGAGCTCTGGCTATAGAGAAGTTCTGTGTGTATTGGAGGAGGATGGGGAGGAGGAAGGAGGGACCGTAGTGCAAAGGAAAACTCAGAGAAACTGAGTTTCTATCATGACTTACTGGCTGTGTCATTTTGGACAAACCATATAACTGCTTTGGGTCTCAGTTTCCTTATTTCTATAATAATTATGGCTTAGCATTTATATAGCACTTTACAACTAATTGGATTCTCACCCGGTAACTCTGGGAGATAGATGCTTTTATTATTCCCATTTTATAGCAAAGAAGCTAAGGCAGACAGAGGTCCGGGGACAAAAAGAGAGAAGGCCGATGGAAGAGATTCATTTTTTCTGGTGATGGAGAATTTTGATCTTGCAGCTGGGTCCCTGCAGGGCAGAAGCTGTTGAGCAGTGAGGGAGGGACTAGGAAGGGAAATAATGAAATGGAAAGCTGATGCGGTCAGAAGAGGACCGGGAGTGGGAGAGAGAGTCAGTTGGAGGCGGTCTGGATGCAGTCTCTCAGGTGGGAGATGGTCATTTGGGGTGACCTGCTTTTTACTCTATAATTGGAGACTTCCTCAAATTTCTAGACGTAGAGCCTTCGGACTGAGAGGAAGATACCGCTCTGTTTCCACGGGCCACCACTCTTCCAGGTTGGGGAGGTGGGGGCTTCTCCTGGTTGGAGAGACAGCCCTGCCCCCAAGGGGCTCCCAGACTATGAGGAGTATTAGGGAACCCTCCCAAGCTGAGGAAGTCAGGGAGAGTGACCAGCCTCTTCTGGGAGCCCCGGAGCTGAGGGGGAAATCTGTCCTCAGGAGCTTCTGGAACGTGGGAAAGATTAGGGGATCCCTGAGGGAGAGGCGGGGAGCCACGGACCTGCCCTCGGAGCATCCCTAGGGAGAAGTGGAGACGTAACCCCTGCATCTCCTAGGGAGGCCCCAGTCTTTATGTGACCTAGGCCAGAGGGCCACCTCCTCAAGCCTTTGGCACCAAGGTCAGAGATCAGAGGTCAGGTTACCCCCTCCAACTAGTCTTTCCTCCCCACAGGAGTTTGTGATGATTGTGGTATTCGGTATGGAGTACATCATTCGCGTCTGGTCTGCCGGCTGCTGCTGCCGCTACAGAGGCTGGCAGGGGCGCTTCCGATTCGCCCGGAAACCATTCTGTGTCATCGGTAATGGGAGGCTCTGCTCTCCGACCCTGACCCGAGTCTCGACTCTCGACCTTAACCATGACTCTGACCCCTAGCTGCAGTGCCAGACAATCCTTACTTTTGCCCCCAACCTTTTCCCTGATCCTCAGCCCACTAATGCTGACTAGCAGGACCATACCCTGGTATGGGTCTAGTTTTAATTATTAGCCTCCTCCCTCTCTTTCCCTGCCAGCTTCATCCTCATTTGTGGTGAATGACTTCTGACCCCAAACATGGGACCGAGGACTTTGGGGGTTATGTTTAGAGGCCCCTACAAGGGGGTGCTCTGTGCCCAGGGCCCTGGTGACCCCCCCTCACCTTCCCTTCACCTCAGACTTCATCGTGTTTGTGGCCTCGTTGGCCGTCATCGCGGCTGGTACCCAGGGGAACATCTTTGCCACGTCTGCCCTGCGGAGCATGCGCTTCCTGCAGATTCTGCGCATGGTGCGCATGGACCGCCGTGGAGGCACCTGGAAGCTGCTGGGCTCCGTGGTCTATGCCCATAGCAAGGTGCTCAGGGGATCCACCCATCAGGCCTTGGGGGAGAGGGTCAAAGACAAGCAAAGAATGGGAAGAGCTTTGGTGGGAAATTAGGTCCTTCCTTTCCCTTCCCTTCCCTTCCCTTCCCTTTACTTCCCTTCCCTTTCCCTTCCCTTTCCATTTCCCTTCCCTTTACTTCCCTTCCCTTCCCTTCCCTTTCCATTTCCCTTCTCTTCCCTTCCCTTTCCTTCCCTTTCCTTCCCTTCCCTTTCCCTTCCCTTTGCTTCCCTTCCCTTTCCCTTCCCTTTCCACTTCCCTTCCCTTTACTTCCCTTCCCTTTTCCTTCCCTTTCTATTTCCCTTCCCTTTACTTCCCTTCCCTTTCCATTTCCCTTTCCATGTCCCTTCCCTTTCCCTTCCCTTCCCTTCCCTTCCCTTCCTTTCCCTTCCTTCCCTTCCCTTCCTTTTCCTTCCCTTCCCTTCCCTTCCCTTCCCTTCCCTTTCCTTCCCTTCCCTTCCTTTCCCTTCCCTTCCCTTCCCTTTCCTTTCCCTTTACTTCCCTTCCCTTTACTTCCCTTTCCATTTCCCTTCTCTTCCCTTTCCCTTTCCCTTCCCTTACTTTCCCTTCTTTCCTCTTCCCTTCCCTCCTCTTCCTTTTCCTTTTCCCTTTTCTTCCCTTCCCTTCCCAGACCATAGATTTAAGTAGCACAGTCTGAATTTGAATCCATATCCACCAACCCCATCAGGCATCCTCTCCATTAACCTTGCTGTGGAATCGTTCACAGATACTTTCACCTCTGTGGACACTTAGACTTCAGGTTCCACATCTATAAAATGATGGCAGTGGGACTAGTTGGTTTTTGAGCTTCCTTCCAACTCTATGAATCTAAAACTCACCCAAGAGTCAGCAGATTTGATTTTGAGGACTTAGTATTTCTTTCTCCACAATGGGGAAGGTGAAACTTGGTCCTTCCACTGAGCTCCAAGAAAAGAAAAAGAGGGGGTAGCTCAGAGCTCTTCAGTGGGAGTACTACCTGGCCCCAGGGGAGCGGTTACGGGGGGGAAGAGGGATGGGGACCTCCCTGGCCAGGACCCTCTCCCCGCCTTCTGGAGCAGTCTTCTCTGTAAACTAACCATCCCGATCCTTCTACGCCAGGAGCTGATCACTGCCTGGTACATTGGTTTCCTGGTCCTCATCTTCGCCTCCTTCCTTGTCTATCTGGCGGAGAAGGATGCCAACTCTGACTTCTCCTCCTATGCTGATTCACTATGGTGGGGCACGGTATGTCCTATTCCCACCCCAGCCCTGGCCCTTCTAGCTCCCTGCGCCCCGGGGCCTCCATGACCTTAACCGAATAGATCCCCTACGCCTCCAAGTGACCATATGTCCCATGTGGCCATTCCCTCAAGTGATCCTGAAGAGATAGATGCCCAAACTGATCCCAAGTGATCCAGCCCCTGAGCCCTCCTGCCCTCTCTCCCCACAGATCACACTGACTACCATCGGCTATGGGGACAAGACCCCTCATACGTGGTTAGGCCGGGTCCTGGCAGCCGGCTTTGCCTTACTGGGTATCTCCTTCTTCGCCCTGCCTGCTGTGAGTGTCTCTGAGCATCGCCAGCTCCGAGTAGGGTGGGAAGGAAGAGGGAAGCAGCCAGGAGAACAGGGCCAATCTCAAGATGTCCTGTACTGGGTGGTACTAGGTGTCAGTGCATGGAAACTAGACACAAATGTCCTTCCTCTGATTCCTGGGACAACCCAAGAAGGTCGCCTCCTTTGGAATGAAAATAGCTGGAGCCTTGGTTTCTGAAGACTTTTCAAGGCTACTAGGAATCAGAGTGACCTGGCCTGACCTCACCTGCCCACCTTGACCCTGACATGCTGCTCTCACCCCTAACAGGGCATCTTGGGCTCCGGCTTTGCTCTAAAGGTTCAGGAACAGCATCG
The DNA here is from genome assembly GCF_016432865.1 of Antechinus flavipes. Lineage (NCBI taxonomy): Eukaryota > Metazoa > Chordata > Mammalia > Dasyuromorphia > Dasyuridae > Antechinus > Antechinus flavipes. Next base: position 566,977,328 of record NC_067400.1, read on the forward strand.
CCAGAAGCACTTTGAGAAGCGCAGGATGCCAGCAGCCAACCTCATCCAGGTAAGTTCATTGATTAAACACCTGATAAACAGCAGACACTCAGGTGTTGAGGATATTAAAAAATAAGGAAAGAAAGAAGGAAAGGAAGAGAAAAGGAGGAGGGAAAGGAAGAAAAAAAAGGAGGAAGAGAGAAAGAAGAAAGAAATAGGAAGGACAGAAGAAGGAAAGAAGAATGAAAAATAAAGACAAAGAAATAGGAAGGAAAGGGAAGAAGGAGAAGGAAGGAGAGAAAGAAAGGATGGAAGGAGAGAAAAAGGGAGGAGGGAGGAAGGGAAGGGAGGAAACAAAGAAGGGAAGGAAGGAAGGAAAAAGGAAGGAGGGAGGAAGGAAAGGAAAGAAAGGAAGGAAAGGAAAAGGGAAGGAAGAAAAGAAAAAGGAAGGAAGGGGAAGGCAAGAAAGGAAGAAAGAAGAAGAAGAAGAAAGGAAGGAAAGGAAAGAAAGGAAGGAAAGGAAAGAAAGGAAGGAAAGGAAAAGGGAAGGAAGAAAAGAAAAAGGAAGGAAGGGGAAGGCAAGAAAGGAAGAAAGAAAGAAAGAAAAAGAAAGAAAGGAAGGAAGGAAAGAAGGAAGAAGGAAAAGAAGAAAGGAAGGAAAAGGAAGGGAAAGAAGGAGGGAGAGAAAGAAGAAAAAAGTCCTTGCTTTCAAAGAATTTGTGTTTCTTAAGGGGATGTAGCATAGACCCAGAGATAAATCCAAAATATATTGACTAAATATAGCCTGATCTAGGAAGAGAAACAATGACACCTGGGGGACTTAGGAATAGTCTCCTCTAGAAGGTGGCAATTGAAGGGAGCCAGAGTTTGTGGTAAGAGAAGGGGAAGAGGGAGAGCATTCCAAGAGTGGGTCAGACTTGGGGTACAGCCCATGTGGTCATAGAGGTAGCATGCCAGTGGGGTCAGTTGATTGAGTTCTAGACTTGGAGTCAGGAAAGCCTGAGTTCAAATTCAGTCTTGGACACCTACTAATTGTGTGTTGTTATCCAAATTATTTTACCTCTCTGGACCTCTGTATCTTCATCAATACAATGAAGGGATTAGACTTGATGGCCTCAAAGGGCCCTTTCAACTCTAAATCTATAATCCTATGAAGTAAAATGTCATGTTCAGAGAACAGTAATTAGAACAATTTGATGGAAACGGAGCGTATAACTTTAATTAGCCTATAAAGATGGATGAGAGACAGATTGTGAAGTGCTTTAAATGCCAAACAAGGAAGTTTTATATTTTATTTTAGAGGCAAAAGGGAGCCATCAAAGCTTCTTGAGTAAAGGGGAAAAAACCAGTCAAAAATGAGTTTGAGGAATATTAATTTTAATGAATTGGAGTGGAGAGAGTCTGGCATCAGGGAGATAAATTAGGTTGCTATTGCAACAAAGGCAATGAAGTCTCCAACTAAGGTGGGGGGAGAAAGGAGATGAGTGCAGGAAATGGTGAAGAAGCTGAACAGATGGAGTGGGGCAGTAATGGGGTAGATACTCAGAGGTGGCTCCTGGACTGTGAACCTTGACAGGAAAATGATGGTGCCTTGGACAGATATCGGAGAGCTGAGAGAGACAGGGTGACTTTAGCAGGAAGTTAATGAGTTCTGCTATAGATATGGTGAGCTTGAGATGCCTGTGGGACCTCTAGGGAGCGACATGCGGGAGGCGATGATGAAGGACGCATGTTGGAAATGCAAATTTGGGACTGGTCTGTGTGGAGATGCTAAGAGTATTCATGGAAGTGGATGAGATTGCTGAGAGGAGGAATATGGAGAAAGTGTGGTGTATGTCCACATGGAGGAAGTGGGAAATGCAGAAGAAGCTGAGAAGGGGATGTCAGATAGGTAGGAGGAGAACCAGGAGACAGCACAAAAATCCAGGCAGGAGAACGTTTGGGAAGGAAGGTGATCACCAGCACTGAATGCTGCAGTCAAAGGACTGAGGACTAGTGATGGAGGTAGTGGGTAGGGAGCAGTGCTGGCTTTCTGGTGCATTTGGTACCACCTATTCAGTGCCCATCTGGTGCCCATTCCAAGTGACCTGTTTGAGAAGCTCCAGGCCCAGGGGCACAAACTGAGGATAAGTAGAGAGGAACTGTATTAAACATTTTTTATTGCTATCTTTTGTTTTTATTTCATCTTCATTTCCAAATATATCTCTCCTCCCGCTCCTCCCAATCAAGCCATCCCTTGTAATAAGGAATTAAAAAACGAGAGGAGAAAAAGAACAAGAGCCGTGTTTCAGTCCAAGGGCCTCCTGAAGACCAGGGCCTGGGGGAAGAGAGGAAAACTGGAACACCATGTCAGCCAACCCCCTGTCTCTAGGCGAGGCACTGGTAGAGACAGCTGCTGGGGAGGGATACTGTGTTTATGGGAATGCAGTAGGAGGAGAGCTATGTGATGGAGTAAAAAGCTACCTAGATTTGCAGTTAGAGATCTTGGATTTGAATCGATTCTTGCACTTGCTAATTTGGGTGTCCTTGCAAAGTTCTTTCCCCTCTCAGGACCTCAAATTCCCCATCTGTATAACAAGGAGACTGGATTATATGATCTCTGAGGTCCCTTTTTGGCTCTGAATTCCATGGAGTTGGATGCCGGGCCACCCTAAGCTCAGCTTTGGGGCGGTCCTTCTCTCCTCTCTGAGCCCCCTCCTCTGCCAGCTTGGGCTCCATGCCCAGAAGGAGCCACTGGGGTGACTGCCTCCTCCACCTGATTCCCTGTTACCACCATCCTTCACCCCAGAGCAAATGGCCCGGACATCCTTGGCAAGGCCTTTGGCTGACCACCCCCCCTCCATTTAGCACCTCTTATCTCCCTTCCTCAGAGTCTCCCCCCTTCCTCCTGCACACAATGGCCTCCTCATCCCTGTCCCCATCCCTGTGGGGACATTGATTCAGGCTGCTGGTCTAAGCTCTGGCTGAGACAGCTGGCATTGTGGTTCCCCCATAATTAATGAGTGGCTTCCAAAGGCCTCTGCCCGCCATAGAAATAAACCCATCCTGGGAGGCAGGCTCAGACGAGGTGGGTGAGCTCTCAAGGACAAGGGAGAGCAGCTGTGAAGGGAGGCTTCTGGGGTGCCCAGTCCCCTGTCCGCCATCCTCCAGTGTCCCTCCTTTCTCATTCCTCCACTTTGGTTTCCTCCACCATTTTCACAGATTCTCCCTTTAATGTAAGCCCCAGCATGGTGTAGTGGAAATAATAATGGTAGCAGACGTGTCTGTGTGTCTGTGTATTCCACAAAGCACGTTGCATCCACGGGGGCTCCCCTGGGGGTCTGGCCCAGAAACCTGGCTTTGCTGCCTACCCCTTGTATGCTCTGGAACATGCTGCATGTGGGGGCTATACTGGCTTCTCCGTGAAACAAAGGCACTGGACTACGTGACTCCTAAATCTCATCTTCCTTCTCCTCGGACCTCCCCAACCTCCCCTTCCCCAGTTCCTCCGGCCCCCCAACCTCATGCCATCTCTAACCCTCTCCCCAGGAAGGGATGCTGACTGCTTCCATTTTTCCCCAGCTAGTTCTGGATCTCCTTTCAATTTGGGACCTTTGGTCTAGCACCCTCTGGTGGTAATTCGTGATTCGTGATCACTGCAAGAAGAGTGTGATGCTCTGGCTAGGTTTGGATGGATTTAGAGCAAAAATTTAGATTAGAAGATAGTAGATTTGGAGTTGAAAGAGGTTTTGGAGGTCATTCAGTCCATCCCCCGCCTTTTTCAGAACAAGAATCTTCAGTCCCAGAAAGATTAAGTGAATTTTTCAGGGTTGCCCAGGAAGTAAATGATAAGAGTCAGGATCTGAACTAAGGTCCAGACTGAACATTTTTTCCACTACATTGTTTTGCTTCCTTTATTCAAGCCCTATGATTTTACAGAGGAGGAAGCTGAGGTCCAGAAAAAGGAAATTATTTCCCCTAAGTTTCTTTGTCTAGGGCTCAGGGGTCCTCAAACTATGGCCCCGGGCCAGATGCAGCAGCTGAGGACATTTATCCCCTTACCCAGGGCTATGAAGTTTCTTTATTTAAAGGCCCACAAAACAAAGTTTTTGTTTTTACTATAGTCCGGCCCTCCAACAGTCTGAGGGACAGTGAACTGGTCCCCTATTTTAAATGTTTGAGGACCCCTGGCTAGGTACTGGAGCTGGGACTCAAGTCTACATCTCCTGACTCCAGGTCCAGTGCTTGAACCTCTGTCCCCTGAATTGAGGGATGGGTAAGGTGTGATGAATGCCTTGTTCCCATTAGGCTGCATGGCGCCTCTACTCCACTGACACAAGCCGAGCCTACCTGACAGCCACCTGGTACTACTACGACAGCATCCTCCCATCCTTCAGGTAGGCGCCTCTGGGGCCCACCCTGGGGGGAGGAGGAGGTTGGGTTGGTGGGAGATAGAATCTACCAGATTCTGAGCACCGGCTGCCTTAAGGATGCTTGGGTCTTAGTCTGGGATGGAGGAGGTGATTGGGGCAGGGACCAGAGATCTGAGAATGGGGGTGGGATAGGAGCAGTCAGTAACTAGATCTTCTAGGGAGTGGGGAAAAACACACATTGGCTGATGGGTCAGGCTATCAAGTGGTTGATCATGAGATATGAGCCTCAGTTTCCTCATCCCTAAGATGAAACTAATAGTCTTTATACTCTCACTTCACAGTTTTGTTACAAGGACAGTTCAGGTTTTATAAACCTTATACCTTTATAAATCTTAGAAGAGAAATTTATTATTGTTGTTAAAATGATTAATATGAGCATTATTCAGCAGGGTCTTCTGGGAATCTAGATTCCCCCAGTCCCAGGTGTCTCCTTGACCATACCTGGATGTCTTCTGGGTCAGGGGCACACCTTAGGGGAAGGAGAGACCACTGGCACTGGGCTAGGTGGATCCAGAGCCCTCTGCCTGAGTGTTGCCCATGTGGGCAGAGGCAGAAATGCTTTATGTCCAGCTCTGGGGGGCCAGCAAGTCTGTATCTGTCCCTTAAGCCAAGCAGCTGTCACCTTCCATGGCAAGTGAAAGGGACAGTGGACCAGTGCTGGAGGATCTCTTTATCCCAGTCATGAGGGGAGTAACGGGGGGGGGGGGGGCATGCGCTAGCTTCAGCTTGTTCCAGGAGACTGGAGAGCAGGAAACTTGCATGTAAATAGATGTTTGGGGCAAAGGATGGGGTTCTCTGCCAGCTCGCCCAATTCTGTGCCCCAGCTGAGACGGGTTCAGAGGTTGCTCTGTTCCCTGCCACCAGTCCACGCTTACATTTGGTGGGCAGCATTGGGGGGAAGGGGTGCCTCCAGCTGCTGAGGGGTTAACCTGTGTCCACTCGGGAGGAGGGTTTGGAGGGGGTGGCTATTAATAGCACAGTCAAGGTGCAGGAAGTGCCCCAGGGTTGGGGGAGCTGCCCGGTCCCTGGGGCCCCGGGATGGAGCCTGTGCCCCCGGGGCATCACTCAGTCCCACGGGTGCAGAGCTATTAGGGGGAGGATGCTGAGCTCAGCGATCCCCCCCTTCTCCCCCTCCATCCTGCTCACCGCTTTTCCGCCTACTTAGCTCCTCAGCTCCTTGGTGGAAGACCAGCTGCTGAGTCCCGCCTCCTCCACACCTGGTTTCCCCCCTCCCTTCCCTGCTTCCCTGAAGCCTCCCTGGTGGGGCCACTCTGAAAGGAAGCAAGAGAAAAGATAAGAGGAGAGAAGAAAGACTGGAGGGGGCTGTCTCCGTGTCTGCTGCAATGTTCCTCCCCTCCCTCTTGAGAGGCTGGCCAGGAGACCCCTTTTATCCACAGCCTGCCCCTGAAGGGGTCTTTTGGGGCCAATGAGGGACACTTCCCCTTGGAGGGGCTGGTGCTTTAAGGGAAATCAGCATATGGGGGAGTCTGGGGTCACTGGTCACTACAGGGTGGGGTAGTAAGAAAAAACTATGACCTTAATTTGTGTGACCTTGTCACGGTGTGACCTTGATCAAGTCACTTTACATGAGTCCTGAGTTCCTCCTGATAGCTGATCCCTTAGCTTGCCTGGAGGTGGGTTGGGGTAGGGGGTGGGATGGGCAGGGCAGTGGCTCAGCAGGGACAGAATAACCCTTTAGCTCCTACCTGAACAGGTGACTCCTCCTATCTGAGGAGCTAATGAACCCCTTTAGCTTCTGGATAATGATAATCCTTTAGTTTCTAGGGGAAACTCCCTAATTCTGGAGGAATCATCCCGTAATTCCTGGAGGGAACACTTCTTAACCCCTGCAGTGATCACCCCTCAATTCCTTCAGGGATTGCCCTCAGATATAATCTTAATTCACTTATTACCCAGCATTTATTAGGAGCCTGCTACGTGTCAGGAAGTACGCTGGGTGCTGGGGGTACAAGTATAAGAGCGAGGGCTTCCCTGGACAGAGAGGACTTCAGGGGTGGGCAGGGCCTGAGAACTCCTTTGCTCTAGTTTCCTGTGGGGCTCAGGCTCCTGGAGCTTGTCAGGAGAGTGGGCAAACGGGCCTCCCAGAGACCCTGCTGGTGCTCAGGGCACACCCAGGGGAGGAGGGGGAAATGACCTTCTTGGCCCCTGCCCCTGCAGAGAGAGATGGCCGGAACTTGCCTCCCCCTCCTCCCCACTCCAGTAACTGCTCCCATTTTGTATCTGCATCCCACCTGCCCCACAGAGAACTGGTAATATTATTTGAGCACGTGCGGCGGGCCCGTAACGGGGGCCTGTGGCCCGTGGAGGTGCGGAGGCCGCCCGCACCCACTGGAGCGCCCACCCGATATCAGACTTTCGCCACCTGCCACCGGCCGGGCAGCGCCTCCTATTGCCCTGGCGAAAGGTAGGGGCCCCGCGACAGGGCCGGCTCCCTCCTCTTCCTCCTCTCCTCCTCGTCCTCTCTCACTCTGGCTTGCTCTCTCCTTGCTGGGCATAGGTCCTCTCTGGCCATGCTCCCCTAGTGCCTTCTCCAACAGGCATGTGCCAGCCTCCCTGCCAGGTAAGGCGGATGGGCATCGGAGGGGGTGGCACAGGGTTCAGGTCCTGGCACCTCCGGCAGTGTGCCCGGCGATAAAGGAGAACATCCTGGAAACAGGATCCAGTCTTGGTGCAGGAGGAGCCGGGGGCCCAGGATTGGAGTGGGAGGGGGCGGGGGCTCTGCCCAGGATGCCCTGGCACAAGCGCGAGAGTTGGAGTCAGGGGACTCCCGGCCCCAGCTCGAGCCCGTTTGCATATTGGGAGGCTCTTCCTCTGGCCCAACTCCAGCAGCAGGTCTCGCTGAAATAATGATAGTTATGGACATTTACACAATGTTAGGAGGTTTGTAAAGCACTGGGTACCCGGGGTGGCTGGAGTCAGGATGAGGAAAGGTCTCTGGCTCTGAATCCTGGTCAGCTACACAATAACTGGGTCTTAGGCAAATCATCCACTAGCCTCACTTTGTTCTGTGTGGAACGTGGGGTTTCCTCCAGTGATGGGGAGCCCGGGGATCCAGCCCTACTTCCTGGCAATGGCATCTCCCCTTCTCTGGCCATTTCCCCTCTATACAGGCAGCTGTATGATTAGGGGTCCCCAAGACCCCTCTGGCCACCAGGACTTGTCCCGGGTGGGGGTGCTTACTGACCGAGAAGGGCTCCTGGGTTCACTTGGGCACCTCCTGGAGAAAACCCCTCCATTGTCTCCTCATTCCCCGTAACTTTTCCACCACCCACCTCACCACTCATGCCATTGTCATCTGTGTCTCTCTTTCTCTCCACCTCCAACCCCTTCCCTCCCTCCTTCCCCCCGGAATCTCCCCCTCCCATTCCTCCTGGGAAGTTGGAGAGAGGAGGAGGCCGCTGGCCACAAGTGCTTACGGCTCAGGTAATCTTCAGTTGGCAGAAGGGGGGACGGCGTTGCTTGTGACGCCCGCAAGCCCCGACCCTCTGGGGCGTGTGTGGGGAGGAAGGGGGACACGGCTCTACCCAGGGTGCTGTGGGGGGAAATGAACCCCGCACTAGTGATCTGGAGAATGAGGTTTGAGTTTTGAAAAGTGGTACAGGAGGGGGCAGCTAGTTGGTAAGTGAAGTCAGGAGAATCTGAGTTCAAATCTGGCCTCAGACACGAGCTAGCGGTGGGACCCTGTGCAAGTCACTTTGCCAAAATTACCTCAAAAAAGAAAAGAAAAATGGTACAGGAGAAAGAGCACTGGATGCTAGAGCAGAGGACCTGGTGCAAATCCCACCTGTGGTGGTGGGTTTTTGTTTGTTTGTTTTGTTTTGTTTTTGTTTTTGCTGAGACAATTGGGGTTAAGTGACTTGCCCAGGGTCACACAGCCAGGAAGTGTTAAGTGTCTGAGGTCAGATTTGAACTCGGATCCTCCTGATTTCAAGACTGGTGCTCTAGCCACTGCACCACCTACTGCCCCTCGGTGGTGGTTTTTTAACTGTGTGACCCTGGACAAGCAATTTAACTCCCCTTCCTCAGTTGCTTCTTCTGTAAAATGAAGAGGTTGGACTAAATGACTTCTGAGGTCCCTCCCAGCTCTAGATGCAGGGCCCTACCGTCCTTTTTCCTCTCTGAATTTCAGTGTCTTCTGAAAAACGAAGGGCAGACAGTGCAGTAGATAGAGCCGCGGCTGGGGGTCAGGAGGCTTAGTTTTATTTGGCCCTTGTTCTGTCTCTGACCCACTGACCCCTCTGAGCCACAGCTTTCTGTTAAATGGGAGAATTGAACTCCTGATTTGCTAAGTTCTCCTGGAACTGTGGCTCTCCGACTCGCTCCCAAAGCTTAGATTCCTAATCTTTGATGGGAGATATGTGGAGGCTTGGGACAGTGGCCCTCTTCCCCACTCCTGTCACCCCCCAGCCTCTCCCCATAGAGCACTTGTGACCTTGACCCCCTAAGATGTCTCCTTGAGGGTGAGTATGAGTTTGTATGGATGTGGACCGGCCTTTGCCTCCCTGAGAGCGGACTCTGCGACTCAGAACTGCGACTCTTCTGCTTTTGTGTGTAATCCCACGGAAAGCTCGACTTGGAGCTTACACTGCTCCCTGTCTCCCCTCCTGCCTTTGGCTCCAGGGGTACCATCTCCCCAGTTTTCCTTCTGAGCCAGAGGTTTCTGGCGGGGGTGGGAGGAGGAGTGATCCCTCCTTCCTTCCCCATCCCTCAGTATATCTTTGGAGCCCTGAGCCAGAGGAATGGTCATCTTCCCTTGGACCCTTTTTGTGTGTGCATCTTCAAAGAAGCAAAACTTGAGCTAAAGAGAATTAATGGTTGATTTCCAGGCAGATGGGAGGAAGGCTTGGGGGGAAGGGAACCTTTCTTCTATTCCTCCTAGTCACAGCCTCCATGAAATCAAATATAATCTCTTCCATTACTTTCACTCTTTCCTCCATCCCCATTTTGTCTCCATTTGATTGTTTCCTCTTAACACTCATTCTCATTCCCTCAAACCTCCTTGCAAATGTCTATCAGGATCTGCCTCCCAGAGGCCCAGAGTTTCTTGTTTGTAAACCTGATAGGGGACAGAGGGTAGTACTCCCTGTAGTCTTTTTCCATCAGCTGTGTGTCTTGAAAAAACTGCCTAACCTCCCTGGGCCTTTGCCTCCCAGAAGGAATAGCAGAATCGTGAGGGGTGGGACACGTTGGGGGCTGGAGACAGGGAGAGCGAGGCAAGGGGTACTTCTGCTGTTCCTTGCCCGGGTAGGCACCAGTGGGGGCGAAGGAGGGAATGGTGGGAATCACCCCTATTGAGTGGATAAAATGGATTATTCCAGGCTTGGTTTTCTGCTCCTATGTAGGGCACCGGGAACTCAGCTAGTCCCCCGGGAATCACCAGGAGTACTTAACCCTTCCCTCTTCTTACCTAAGAAGCTCCCTTTGATGGGGGTGAGGGGGACTTAGGGGAACCCGGGATGGCATATGGGTGACACTAAAATAAGAGTACGGGCACCATGGATGAGGAGTGGGGAAGGGGCCTAAGATCAGGGATTTGAAGGAATCAAGAGGCAGGGGATTCAGGCAGACCTAGGATGTGGTTATTGGGACAGAATATGGGGGGAACCCGGGGTTTGGGTCCCATGACAGCCCCAAGATGAGGAGATGGAAGGGCCAGGATCAGCAAATTTAGGGCATCTGGGGGAGAATTGTGGGGTATCCCCCACCTCTTGGCCATACTCCAACTTCTGCTCAGAGAGAACTGGGCCATGGGGCATGGAGGTTGGGAACAGTAGCTGCAGTGGGAAAGAAGCCATGTCAACTCTGGTCTAGTTTCTGCCCATCTGTCCCCTCACTGCCATGTGGGCACATTGGGGCTGACACACGCCCAGCAGAATCCCACCTCCCTCCTCTCTCCCTAGCCCCGTTTGCCTGAGAATTAGACCTCAACCTCAAGCCCCCCCCCCAAAAAAAAGAAAGGCTCTAAAGCCCGGGCCCCCGGGGAACTATCAGGGAGCTTCTCACTCATCTGCTTCAGAGTCAAAGGTTGTTCTCAGGCTGAGCTGGACATAGCCAGAAACCTTTGAAGGGGATGCAGGGATGGGAACTGTTCAAGCGAAGCAGAATAGCAAACAGGAAGGGTTGCTAGGGTCAATGGGAGATTCAAGAAATGGTTCCTAGGACCTCCCAGCAGAGGAGACCACAGGCGCCTCTCCCTCAATTCCTGTCTCCCCAACTGTGTCTTTCCCACAGCTTAAGAATGGCCACATCAGAGCCAGCTCTGCCTGGGGAGCCGGGGACCATGTAGGTAGCATTGCCCAGATGGAGTGCCATGGAGAAAGGCATGGAGGCACCCGCGTCCTCTTGGCCATCCCAAGGGAGCTTGGCCCCAAGCTGGAGTCCAAAGTCACTTAGAAACAACCCCCCACTGGCAGAAAGGGTAATTAAGCCCCAGTGTCCACCTCAAGCTCAAAGACCTCAGAGGTGGCTTTGGATGTCGTTCCCATAAGACCCTATGCCCATTTGTATGTCTGTCTCCATGTGTGTCTGTCCACCCTCCCAGAGTTGAGAAGGAGGCACGGCGCAGTAAGGGGGCCAGGTGAGAACAATCCAGGGCAGCCCAGCTCTCATGGGCATTGGAAAGCCCTTGGCACACGCCTGGCACATAGTAGGTGCTATGTAAATGGTGACGATTATTATTATTTGATGGTCACTGGTGTGAGAGTTCAGGGAGAAAGACTCATCCAACTACTCCCTTACCATAGGAACAGAAGCTGACCTTGGGACCTGGCTCTGAGGTCCTGACATTTAGTCAATACATCAGCATGCATTGTGTGCCAGGGTCCAGGCTAGATGTGGGACATGGGACCAAAAGTACCTGCTCGCAGGGTGCCCGCCTTCCACATACCCCCCGGGGGAGTGGAAACCAGGGCCCTTGCAAAGAAGAGTTTCTGGCTTCTTCAGCATGGATCACGGGGTTTGGCCCAGGAGAGGAGAGCCTGGAACATCTTCCTGCTTCCCACGGGCTGATCTGCCAGGAGCTGGGCTCACTCTGCCTGGTGAGGTTGCAGATGTGCATCTTCCCTGCACCCGGCAGCCCCTGGGTCCGTTCCTTCTCTGGCCAGAGCGGCGGACACTTATGCTCCGGACGCTCAGGCTCCTCTTTCAGGGAGCACCAACCCCAGGCTGGGGCCGTGCCTATACATAACCCTTGCTTTCCCGCCCCACTAACCTCTACTCGTGTCTCATTCTCAACTTTCCAGCCAAATGTTTAGTAATAAACGGAGTTTCTTTCGGATCCACGCCAGCTGGAGACCGAGGTACCGGCGCCTGGCCTGCCTCCTGTCCCCGGCCTCCTGCCCAGACGGGAGCATGGGAGCCGGGGAGCCCCTGAACAGGGCATGGGGTGCATGCTGCCTGCCCCCCTTCCCTGGCCCGGCATGCCTGATGGCACCAGAGGAATAGCCTGTGTTGCTGCTCTTGGAGCAGGGGCAGGGGCGCGGTTCTGCCCTGCATTGGGACGCCCATCTGGATATTCCATAGCTTTAGGAACAGGAGTGCTCAGGGACCCCACCCCAAGCCTTCTGCCAGCCCTGTAGGGTCTCTCCAGGTATTATGACCTAGTGGGAAGCACAGCATTAGACCTAGATCCAAGACGGGACTACAACTGAGTCATTGTAACTCTGAACAAGTTACTTTATATCTCAGCCCATCTCCTCATCTGGAAGATAGTCTCCAAGGGCACCACTTCCAAGTCTTACACTTTGATGATATTCAATGGGGAAAAGCCCTGAATGGGAAGCCCAGAGGGCTGGGTTCAAGGCCAGTTCTGCTCCAGACCTACTGGGTGACTTTGAGCAGGTCCCTCCCCATTCTGGGACTCACTGTCTGCAAAATGAGGTTTGAAGGGGCTGATCTCTAAGGGTCCTTCGGGCTCAGTTGTTCTCGGTCTAGGAGCCTAGGATTCCCGGGTTTGTTCCCACCCTTTGCCCACTGCCCCATTGTAAATGGGGCGGTTTCAGTGACTGGGGAGAGAGTGCTTCGTGCAGCTCAGAGTGGGATGTCTTCTTCAGAGACTTCACTCTAGATCACCTGGAATGATACAAAGGAAAGGGAACCTCTCCCTTGCTTTATTTTCCTTGATCCTAATGGGCCAAGTCTTCATTTTGGACCAGTCTAGAGAGGCTACTGCCCCATCTCCCAACATTATCATGTGCCAGAAAGGCAAAAACTTTCAGTGTGCCAGGAGAATGACCTCTCTTGAGCAAATACTCCTTTCTGCTACTGTTGCTCTCCCAATCTCTCCCCCACCATTTGTTGAGACTCTAGTGCCCTTTACAGTAATCCCAGTGAAACAAACCCCAGGGAACAAGAACATTCTCTAGCTGAAGGAGGTCCATCTTTCCCATGATGCTTTTTGGAGCTAAAATCTAAGAGGAAATGAGGCAAGGACTCAGAGCTGGAAATAACTTTTGAAATTGTTCCAAACTGGGATATTGAGGCTTTCCAATAACAAGGTTACACAGGAAGAATTTAGGGTTTAGCCCTAAGTTATTTAGGTGGACTACTCATTTTCCCTCAGGGAATTTCTCTTTTTCCTCTATTTTAAATATATAAACTGAATGTTTTCTGGAAAAGTCAGAGGCACCTACACTGAATGCTTTGAGGGTGGAGTCCCCCTGAATTAGGCCTTTGTTCCATACCCTGCACTTCTCCAAGGATGGTGGGCAAGGCAGGCACCTTCGGATCAATCAGAAATAGCAACCCATGAAGCATGTCAAGCAAGGTTCTGGGACTGAAGATCCTGGGTTTCTAGGTACTGGTCTCAGCATGAATTATGGGACCCTAGGTTCTGGAATTTTGAGATCCCTGTTTCTAAATTATCTTCATTTCAGCATGATTCACAAAGTTCTAGGTTCTTGGACTCTGTTGTAATGGGTACTGGATTCTTCCTATCTCTTTCAACATTACCTAAAGAGTTCTAGACTTTGGGACTTTGAGATCCGGGTTCTCCTAATATCAGCATGACCCATGATGGGTTTCTAAGTTTTGAGATTTTTGAGAACTTGGGTTCTAGACTCTCTTAATCTCATCTTAGAACCTCACCTCCCAGCTCTGGGAGAAGCTAAACTCCAGCATCCTCTGTGTCCTCCAGCTCAAGAGAAGAAGTGAGTCCCCTCTGTCTTCTGGTTAACAGACAGAAGGATTGCACAGGTGCTTGGGCAGGAGGAGAGGGGGCTGCTTGTCAGCATGTGAGAAATCTTGTAAAATGAACAGAACTGAGCAAAGTTTGAGGCATGCACTAGCTTCCAAACTTTCCCCCACCCCTGCCTCAAGGGATGTTCTGAAGTACCTTGGGAAACCTGGCTGAGCATGCTAGTTGAGATGAGTTAGATGCCCCCCATTCGTCTCCTTCCCTCTGCCTCTCTCCCCTTCCTATCCTCTGGAGTCCCTCCTAAAAGAACCACAGGTCCAGGGACCCCCACCCGCTCCTGGCTCCAGGGATGTCCCAGCTCATCCCGGCTGCCTTCTCGAAGGCGCCCCTGGTTTCAGTCTTTGCCTCTCACACCCCATCTGGCCCTCAAATTATGGCTGGGATTTAGAAGATGGGGGAACCTCTTTCTTCCCCAGACCCCTGCCCCTGAAACCAGTGCCTGTCCCTGCCCTCCCACAAACCCAGGAGCATCCTAGAGGGGCCTCCTCAGCTGTCCTCCTCTCAGGCCCACTTCTCAAAGTTCTGCTCTTTGCTTCTAATTCTCTGACTGACCTTGACTTCGGCGTGACCTCAGTCCAGTTCTCACAGTACACTTGGTGCAAGACGCCCTGGCCTTGTGTGGAGGGGCATCTCTGGGGCTGGGCTAGGAAGTGTCCAGTGCTATACTCTACCACTCACTGTCTGTGTGAACTTGGGTAAATCCCCTCCCCTGACCCTCAGTTTCCTCAGTTGTAAAATGGAAAGATTGTACTAGATGACCTCAAAAGTCCCTTTCAGCTCTAGCTTTTTGGCCGGACTTCTAGCATCCTAGACCATAAGCTGCTCTCTGGGCGGAGGAGGAACAAGCTTGTGATGGGAGCTGGAGTGTGCTTATGAAGACCAAGCCTACAAAAACAGTCAGATGGTGGCCAGAGCAGCTGGTTTTTTGGACACTCACTTTTTCATTCCAACAAGCCATGGAATAACCAATGCCCGGAAAATAGGATTTATGCAGTGGGTTCTACTCCAGGTGTCCCAGACAAGATGGTTGACAACCTCTCACTCCTTTGGGAGGCATAGAAAGCCCATCAAGGACAGTCCCAATATTTTTGTTCCCTCTTCCTGACAACAAACACTCTGGGGATACTGCTTATCTCTGGAGCCAGAAGAATTTGAAGGTGCTCATTCTTCCTTGTGCACTTGGTTTCCTGGAAATAGATTCTGCCCAACTCAGGACAAATACCTTTTTTTGGAAAGCTCCAAACCCCTTCTATTCAGGGGTGTTCAGAGAAAATGTTGCCCCCAATTTACCAAGATGGATCCCTTCCAATGCCCACCTTTGAACCACTAAAATATATATTAGAATTTAATCTTATTCTTATTTGCTTAATGTAATGCCTCATGAAGCAAAGAAGGAAAATCTATCTTAAGAATAAGCCACACCTATGTGTCAATTGGTCAACAAGCATTTATTTTGTGCCTACTATATGCCAGGCATTGTTAAGTGCTGGGGATGCAGGGACCAAATGAAATGGTTCCTGCCTTCCCAGAGCTTACAGTCTAAAATGAGATTAGGAGAATCTAGAACGCATGTTCTCAACACCCTCCTTGTACGACCTTCCCCCGTGGCTTGTGTCTGTGCTCCATTCTCCAGGCCTTCCTCCAGGATGGGGGACTGGGAGACTGACAGCTCTCCTCTTGGTCTCCCAGTTCCTCTTGGCAAGGTTTGTCTCCACCCATCCAGGTCGAGGGAATAGCCTGAATGTTGTAGAATTTTTCACGGGGTCAGAATCACAGAATCTCTGAGCTGGAAGGGACCTTAGTGGCTGTCTAGACAAGTGATCATCCATCCTTTACTTGAGTTCCTCCCGTGATGGGGGTGGGACTCACTGGTGATGGAAGCAGTGAGGGCTACTTTGGGACACCTCTGTCTGTTAAGAAGTTTCCCCTAAATCTTCCTTTCTGTCTTTTACATCTGTCTTTTTACATGCCCTCTGGGGCCATGCACAATCTTTGATCTCCATTCTCTTGTGGAGATAGCTGTTTGATAAAAGACAGAATGAAGATCCTGAAGCACAAACTATATATCACACACAAAAAAAACACACGCTCTCATAATTTAAACACAGACACTCACCTATACTATTAACAGCTATCTGAATACCCAGGTGTACCAAGATGGCTGTATATACATACCCGTATGTGTGTATATGTGCATGTACATACTCATAAGCACCATACATACTCACACAGGTGAACACAAACATTTGTATGTATACCAGAGACTTTGAGGAGGAATCACTATAGGTTTTCTTTTTTTTAGTAGGGAGAGAACTCCAAACACTCATGCTCCTTTCTCCCATTTCCCAGATAGTCAAAGACTTCCCCCAATCCCCTTCTCCAATAGCGGATGGAAGCCTGGTTCACGGGTCTATCTCTAGTCATTCTTCCTGATGGTCAAAGTGGGACCAGACTGGGATTAGTTCTCCCCTAGTTGTCTTGAGGTCTGAGCACATTCCTGCTGACCTTCTCCTAATTCTGTCTTTGGAGTGTACATCTACCTCTCTGTCTTTCTTGCCTGGGTCTCCACCAAATCGCTCTCCACTGTGCCCACCTGTCTCTTTCCACATTTTTCACTCTTGTCTGTCTGGGCAAAGGTGTGTGTGGGGTAATCAAGTGAAACGGAGTCTTGATTTAGTTTCTTCCAGGTCCACCTCCCCAATATCCTTAATTCCCCCTTCTACAATCCCCAAATTTCTGCCACAAAACTTCATTCTTGAGAACGCTCAGTTCTCACCTCTAATCTCCCTCATTCCCAATTTCAACCCCCCAATTCTCATTCCCATTTTCCCCAGTCCCTACCTCAAATCTCACTTTTAGTCTCCCCAGTTTTTACTTCTAATTAGTTCCTCATATTCCCCACCTCCAGTTACACCTGTAGTTGCCCTCATTCTCACCTTCAGTCTCCCTAATTCGTGTTTCCAAACTCTTCTAGTCTTTCCACCACCATCTCCACCTGTAGTCTACAATATCCCATTTCTACCTTAAATCTTCCTAAGTCCCACCACCAGGTTCTTTAATTCCTTGCCAATCTCCCCCATTCCCACCATCCCACTAATGTCCTCTTGAGATTCCTATTTCTACCCTTCCTAAGAGCATGGATCAGTTTTGTCTACCCTGGCCTTAAGAGGCTACCTCTGTGCCCTGACCAAATCCCTACATTCCCCTCTGTGACAGGCAAGGGAGGTGACCTGTTCTTTTCTCTCTTTCTGATCTTTGTTTTTCCTCCCTCCTTCCTTCCTTGATCCCTGTGTCCCAGCACTAAGATGGGCATCAAGGACCGTATCCGAATGAACAGTGCTCAGCGCCAGTGTGGAAGAACTAAGCAGCACCTGGCCCCCCCATCCCGAACCTCCCCGGGAAGTGAGAGTGAGAATGTGAGTGTGGGAGAGCCCACCAGCCCCACAAAGGTCCAGAAGAGCTGGAGCTTCAATGACCGGACCCGTTTCCGGGCATCGCTGAGGCTCAAGACCCGGGCATCGGCAGAGGGTGAGTTCAAATAGCCAGCCAGTGCCCTCACTGGAGATCTCACTGGCTCAGAGGTCTCAATACCAATGATTTAACTTGCCTTCCAGCCTGTGACTTCTGGAACCCAAATCTCCTCAGAGCAAGAGAAGAAAGAATTGGGAGGGATCTTCTAGCAATATCTGGCTATGTGGCTTGATTGCCTTTTCTGAAAAAGGAGGGGTTGCAGGAGATTATCTCTAAGGGCATTCCAGTTCAGATTGTCTGTGATTTTTTTTTTTCTTTTTTTGGCTGAGACAATTGGGGTTAAGTGACTTGCCCAGGGTCACACAGGCTAGGACGGTGTGATTTTTTGATTCATCTACTCAATTCTCTATTATCTGCATGCTTGGTAGATAACACTGGTTGGTTTAAAAAAAAAAAAGCCTTATTTTAAAAAAAAGCCATTTTGCCTATAGAAAGTATTTTTGTTCTGAGTGTGTGAAGTCCCTCCTTCTAGAAGTTCACGATATTTTGTGGCCTTGAGGGCTCTTTACTGAAGTGAGAGAAAATGTAAAACAACTGGGCATCCACTTGTTGGCCTGTTCTGTCCTGGTGCAATGAACTTGTTCTTCATTCTTTGCTGGGAATGAGGGACGGCATCACCTCTCAGATTCACAAATGGCACCAGTCTCCTCTCCATCAGGTTTCCTGCTATCTGTTTCAAACTTTCCATAAAGAACAAGGAAGGAATGCTCATAGTAGAGCGTAAGAGTGAAGGGTGAATGCATTAATCTTCTTTAAATTTGTTTAATAATTTTTGTTTTTCTTACCTGCTTTCCTCAATAAATCCTTCCCTCCTTTTTTCAGATAATCATCTCTTATAATAATAAACAAGAGAGGGGGGCCTATTGAAACTAGCCAGCGCATCCACAGAAGGTCTGCAGATTTCCAAGCTCTAAACACCCACATCTACAAAGAAGTGGGGTGGGGGAAGCTCCTTTCTTTCTGATGGCTTCATTAAATTGTGATGGTGCCATAGAACAGCGGCACTGAATGCCTAACCCAATCCCTTTTTCCTTCTCTCTAAAATGAGGCAGAGTGGCAGGGATAGGGAAACTCCTGGGCAGTTCCTGGATGAGAACAGCCTGCTATTAGGCTGTGGAAGCCTCCAAGGGAGGAGGACTTGACAGGTCACTGATGTCTCAACAGAGGGCCCCTCTGAAGATGTGACGGAGGAGAAGGGTTACCAGTGTGAGCTCACCGTGGACGATGTCATACCTGCCATCAAGACGGTGATCCGGTCTGTCCGGTGAGTGTCACCCTACAGCATGCCTGTTCTAAGAGGTCTGGGCTCTGCTAGCTCCAATACTAGCAGTATTCCAGTACTGCCTGCTTGCTGGCCTTGGGGGTACCTGCTGGGGAGTGAGGCTGCATTTGGGCTCACAGCAGCCTTTGGAGTTAGGCTCAGTGATTCAGGAACTTCTGGACAGTGGAAGGGGATGCTACCATCTGACTCTTGAAACCAAGAGTGGTGAATTTATGATGAATTAGGGATGCAACCAATTTTCTGTCATGGTTGCACTGTTAGCCCAGTCTCATCTTTATCTCAAATCACAAATCATCTTACTTCTCTCTCTGTCTTTCCCCCTCCACAGCCATGTTTTTGTCTTTTCTTCTTCTTCTTCTTTTTCCTTCTTCTTCTTCTTTCTTCTTCCTTCTTTTTCTTCCTCCTCCTCCTCCTCCTCCTCTTCCTTTTCCTCCTCCTCCTCCTCCTCCTCCTCTTCCTTTTCCTCCTCCTCCTTCTCTCATAATTAATATACAAGTCATACCGACCCCTAGATAACATTATATATGCTGACTCCTTCTATATGTGGGACTTTGTGCAAAGCCACCATGGGGAAAGGGGAATGAAGTGAAGGAGGAGAAACTTGGAGAAAGTTATTAGAAAATAAAAAGAATTCTGGATTTGGAGACAGGAGATCTAGTTTCAAATCCTGTCTTTGTATTTACTTACTATATGCCTTTTAAAAATGTACTTTCTCTTTGCCTCAGTTTACTCATCCATAAAAGGAGGGAATCATTTCAGACCTCAAAGATCCTATCTAACTCTAACTGTGATGATCCTATAGAATAGAGTCACTGTGGATTAGGAGTAATCAGAGAAGTCTTCCAGGAGGAGATGAGCTGGGAGTTAGGTCTGGGAGGATGAGGAGAAGGCCTGAGCTGGGAGGAATGGAAGGACTAAAGTCCAGGCAAGAAGTGTTGAGGGCTAGCCTGAGTGCTAGGACTAGGAGGGGAGCTTGGAGAAATTGCTTCTGCACCCTGCTTTGTGGCTCCTCTGCTCACTTGAACCCCTGAGTCCAGCGTTCCCGGAGGCGGAGGGAGCCCTGACACTCAGGCCTTGCTCCTGTCCATCCCTACAGGATCCTGAAATTCCTTGTAGCCAAGAGGAAGTTCAAGGAAACTCTCAGGCCCTATGATGTGAAGGATGTTATTGAACAGTACTCAGCCGGCCACCTCGACATGCTGGGCAGGATCAAGAGTCTGCAGACCCGGTGGGTGCCACTTACCCTCTTAAGGAATCCTCCTACTTGACCCCTCTACTTGGCCTTCTGGAAGCCTCTCCCCACCCCCCACTCCCCTTGCACCATTCCACCTGAAGCAGCAGAGAAGCCTTCTTGACATGACATAGTGCTTAGCTTAGAGCCAGCCAGGTCTGAATCCAATACACTTACTTTTAATGTGACCTTTTATTTAGCCTTTTATTTCATTTTCATTATTTCACTTTTTTTTATTTAACGTTTTTAGCCCTCCGCTTCCTTATCTATGGGAGAGAAATAATAATAGCCTCTAGTTCCGCAGGATAGTAGTACGGCTCAAAGCAGAAAAGTGCTTTGTAGACTTTAAGGAGCCATAGAACCGTCATATATTATTATTCCCAACCTAAATCCACTCAACTCTGACGACTCTCATCTGGGCTCCAAGGTTGGGGCTGTCCCTTCTGCTTCACTCCGGGGGTTCCCTCAGGTTAGGGCTGGGTCTGATCTGGTTGTTTGCACCTGGGAGACGGGGGTCCCTAGGAAGGGAATCCCGATGCATCTCGTTCTTCTCCATCCTCCTCTCACCCATTAACGGACTTCTCCCTCTGCAGTGTGGACCAGATCGTGGGCCGGGGCAGTGGGGATCGTGGAGACCGGAAGTCCCGCGAGAAGGTAGAAAAGGCTCCCTCGGATTCTGGAGAAGCCGGGGACGAGATCAGCATGCTGGGCCGCGTGGTTAAGGTGGAGAAGCAGGTGAGAAGGGAGGGGGCGCCAGTCACTGGGTCCCCTCCCGGCGGTGGGGGGCCCAGTCTCGGGCTGGGGGAGCAGGAAAAAGTCCGGGCCCTCGAAGCGAGGTACTTTCCGGCCCAGAGACCTGTCCAGGTTGGTGACGCCGTCTCAGGTAAGTCAACGGTCGCCCCAGGACTCAGTGTTCTCTTAGATGAGCCTTAAACTCGCCTTCCCGAAGCCACGGGACAGCTAATCCTCCGCGAACCCTCCCGGGCACTCGCGGCTCGGCGCCCCTCCCCTCGCTAAATCCCAGCTCATCGAGCCTCGCCCTCAGTTAAACCCCGCCTCCAACCAGATTCCGCTTTGTGGTGGCTGAACTGCTCCCCCACTTAAATCTCCCCAACTGA
Source organism: Antechinus flavipes (assembly GCF_016432865.1). NCBI lineage: Eukaryota > Metazoa > Chordata > Mammalia > Dasyuromorphia > Dasyuridae > Antechinus > Antechinus flavipes. The sequence goes on from NC_067400.1 coordinate 566,998,095, forward strand.
ATTCCAGCCAATGAAGACCCAACCCCGTGCGTCTCTGGCCCCGCCCCACTCCCAGTCAGCTGCGGGGGTCTCTGCGCCCCGCCCCAGCGAGTCTGTCCCCTGGCAGGTGCAGTCCATCGAACACAAGCTGGACTTGCTGCTGGGTTTCTACTCCCGGTGCCTGCGGGCGGGAGCGGCGTCATCTGCCAGCCTGGGCACCGTGCAGGTGCCCCTCTTCGACCCGGACATCACGTCGGACTACCACAGCCCCGCGGACGCCGAGGACATCTCTGTGTCCGCGCAGACGCTCAGCATCTCTCGATCGGCCAGCGCCAACATGGACTGAGGGAGGCTCCCCACGACCCAGGGATGGCACCTGGACTGGCACCCGGCCTGGCACGGGCCCAATGGCCCCAGGCTCACCTGCCTGTCTGCCTGCCTACCCTCCCACCATCCGATCTTACTTGAACAGGCCTTCCTTCCTGAGACTCTCCTAGCACGGAACTACTGAGCTGCCAGGATGGGGGAGGCCCCCACAGCAGGCATCTCGTGGGCCCCAGGTGCCCCAGGCTGGGCAACCTCCCTCAACCTTCGTTCCCCAACTCCAGATGCCGGGCCCACCTCCGGTCCCATAGCCAGGCAGATGGGCCCTGCCAGCTTTGCCAAGGGGGCCCTTGAGACAATGGAGGGCCATCCCAAAGCCTGTGACTCTAGTGCCCGCAGGGGAGCTGAGGGGCGAGCCCTTCCCCCCTTCCCCTCCCAACAGCCACGTGGCACCACAGGCTCCCCAGACGCCTAGGTCCCAGAGCCAGGATCGCTCTAACAGCTATGCAAGATTGATTCTCTCTCACACCCCTCCCCGGAGGGCAAGTTCTGGGGAAGGCCCCAGCACTGTCAGGAATGCTGACACCCTTTCCCACTCCCCCGGGTCCTCTGCAGGTCCCACCTCAAAGCACAGTGATCCCACCCCAGCGGGTGGGCACCATATATGCAATCCACATTAAATATGCAACTTTTGGGGCTGGACAGGGTCCCTTGGGGGCCACACTCCCAGCCCAAGCTGGTCTCAGGCTGCCTCCCCGAGCTCTGTCCAGCCCCACCGGGCTGGGGCCTGGGGTGCTTGCTAGCATGGCCAGGGCCTCTTTTCCCCACTGGGGCACAAGGATGGTTGGGGGCCTTATGGGCTGAGCCCCAGTCCTTCACCTCTCTTCCAGGACCCTCTTCAAGGGCAGTCAGCTCCCCAGTTGTCAGGGGAAGAGCAGCCCCTCCCCAAACAAAAACAAAAACACACATTGATTCCTTTCCCATCCACGGTTTCTTCCAGGAGCCCCAGTGATGGACAATTTGAAAATGTGGTTGTTTGCTGTCCCAGGGAAGTACCTCCTTGAGCCCCTAAGGGGGCGGGGAGGGCGCAAACTGAATGGAACCTACCTGATCCGCAGTACCCTTACAGCTGGTCCCCATTTGGCAGGTTTGAAGACAAGCTGTCTCCTTTCTGACCAGGATATTATTTTCTTAAGAAACTGTTTCTGCTAGTATCCTCTGTGCCCCTAACCCCAGAGCAAAGCGGGGCAGCTTGGCCCAAGGACCCCGGCAAGAGGGTGGGCAGCTCAGAGGGAGCAGCCTCAAGCCCCAACCCAGAGAGTGGCTCACCGCACACACTCCCACTCTGAATGCAAGAAAGCTCCCCCAGGATCTGCCCTCCAGCTGCTACCGCTTCCCTGGCATGTGCCCATTCTCTGGCCCCAGAGCCTTCTTGGAAACATAACTTCATAGATCTCCCCCATCACACAGATGTGCCCTACAGAAGGGTGAGGGGATGAAGGGAGACAGGGTCCCCCTCCCTCCCCAAGGAGGGCAGCGCCTGGTGCCTGCCCTGTGCCAGGGAAGGACTTTGCATCTCACACCCAGGGGCCCTGCATGCACCCCTGCTTGGGCTGGGGGGGACATGGCTTCCCTCCCTTGCTGCACTCTCCCTCCCACCTCCGCATGCCCTCTGCATGTGGTGCTATCTTCGCACCAGGAGCCTGCCCACCTCCGGCCCTTCTGTGCCCTTCTCTGCACTGACCCCAAGAATTCTCCTTTGACCCAGAGATGGAACTGAGGCTGAGACCCTCTGACCAAATGAAAGCCCAGACTAGTCCCCCCTCCCCATTCCCCACCGCGATCGAGGTTCCCCCACCAACCTAGTTCTCGGACATGCAAGTACCTCACTTTGTTAACTTCATTAACTTATTGGTTTCATTAAAGTTTTCAGTAGAAGGTGGTTGGCCTTGGTTCTGTTAATTGGTTGAGGGAGGGAGGGATCAGAGATGGTGGTCCTGTGCTCAGGCTTCCAGGGGTAGCAGGGAAAGCCCTGGGGGATATTTCACCCCGACAGTGAAGGCCGGGATGGGGGTGGGAGACATCGCTTCAAAGTTTCTTAGAGCTGGAAGAGAGCCCATTTCACAGATGAGGAAACTGAGGTCCAAAAAACAGCCTTAGGCAGTATGTAGAAAATATATCTGGAGAGATCATGTGAGTGGCTGGGCCAGGGTTCAAACCTTCTGAGTCTAAAGTTCATGCTCTTTCCCTTACATTCTATGGCTTCCTACCTGTGTCCTGAACTTACATCCCCAAAGGACTAGTATGTGCAGAGATTAGACTTTTGTTTGACCCCAAAAGGCAAAACTAGAACTGAGCCGGGAATGGGAGTGGATGTGGAAGAGAGACTTTATTTAATGCCAGTAAATGCTGTGTGACCTCTCTCTATTTCTCAGTTTTCTGAGGTTGCACCAGAAGTTCTTTCCCAGCTCTACTGTTCAGGAATGTTTATTTTTTATTTATTTTTTTGGTCCCCTTCTGGATCTGATAATTCTATGCTCTAAGGCCCCTCCCATCTGTGACATCTTTATTCCAAGGGCCCTCCCAGCCCTGACATTCTGGGTTCTAAGCTCTCTCCCAGCTCTTACATCCTGGGTTCTAAGGGCCCTCCCAGCTCTGTGGTCTAAGGGCCTTTCAGCCTTGATCTATGAGTCCTTCCCCTCTACCCTCTTTTATCATTCCTCTTGAACATAGTGTCTCTCTGTTTCTTTTTGCCCTTTTCAGTTACTCATATCAGGAATGTGATGATAAATGTTTCCCCAGAAAAATGTACATGTTACACACTTTTTTTTTTAAAGCTAAAGCTGTATCACTTTTGCATTTTCTTCATCGTTTTCTTAAATCAACAGACACTAAATCCAGTCTTGATTTATGTTACTTGCTGATTTCCACAGTGTAAACCCTCTCATTGAATATCTAGTGAATGGGTTTCATGTAGCCTCCAACCCTCTCCTGACTCTCAGGCAGTATACAGTAGGTACTCACAGTAGGTAGGAGTGGGAATGAACTTGAGACTCCAAGGCTTGTGTTCCAATATGAGCACTGCTTCTAGATTCATAATGAATGGGATAGTCATTCATTAACCTGGCCAGTCCCTGGAAATGATGTGGTACTATGGTGCTGCATGAGCTGAGTGTGTCCCTGGCCCTGAGGTGATGCCCTGTCCAGTTGTACTGGGAAGCTTCCTACTGCAAATTGTCCAGAGTGGCTAAACTTCCTCCCTCCCCCATTGCTCTTCCCGGAAGGGCACTTGATACACATTCTATATATATTTTTAATTTTTTTAGAATTATAACTTTTTATTGACAGAACCCATGCCTGGGTAATTTTTTTACAACATTATCCCTTGCACTCACTTCTGTTCCTATTTTCCCCCTCCCTCCCTTCACCCTCTTCCCAGATGGCAAGCAGTCCTATATGTTAAATATGTTATAGTATATCCTAGATACAATATATGTGTGCAGAACCGAACAGTTCTTTTGTTGCATAGGAAGAATTGGATTCAGAAGGCAAAAATAACCCAGGAAGAAAAACACAAATGCAACCAGTATGGTGACTGCTTCTTTATAATATAGTTTTAGATCAGGTAAAGCTAGGCCACCCTCATTTGATTTTTTTTTCATTAATTCCCTTGAGAATCTCGACCTTTTGTTCTTTCATATGAATTTTGTTGTTATTTTTTCTAGATCATTAAAATATTTTCTTGGGAGTCTGATTGGTATAGCACTAAATAAATAGATTAGTTTAGGGAGTATTGTCATCTTTATTATATTCGCTTGGCCTATCCAAGAGCACTTAATAGTTTTCCAATTATTTAAGTCTGACTTTATTTGTGTGGAAAATTTTTTGTAATTTTGCTCATATAGTTGCTGACTTTACTTTGGTAAATAGATTCCTAAATGTTTATTGACAGTTATTTTGAATGGAATTTCTCTTTGTATCTCTTGCTGTTGGATTTTGTTGGTGATGTATAAAAATGCTGAGGATTTATGGGGATTTATTTTGTATCCTGCAACTTTGCTAAAGTTATGAATTATTTCTAATAACTTTTTAGTAGAATCTCTGGGGTTCTCTAAGCATACCATCATATCATCTGCAAAGAGTGATAGTTTGATTTCCTCTTTACCGATTCCAATTCCTTTAATCTCTTTCTCGACTCTTATTGCCAAGGCTAGCATTTCTAATACGATATTGAATAATAATGGTGATAGTGGGCAACCTTGTTTCACTCCTGATCTTACTGAGAAAGGTTCCAGTTTTTCCCTGTTGCATATGATGTTTACTGATGCTTTTAAATATTGTTTAATTATTCCTATCTTTTCAAGTGTTTTTATTAGGAATGGCTGTTGGATTTTATCAAATGTGTTTTCTGCATCTATTGAGATGATCATATGGTTTTTATTAATTTGGTTATTGATATAGTCAATTATGCTAATAGTTTTCCTAATATTGAATCAGCCCTGCTTTTCTGGTATAAATCCTACTTGTCATAGTGTATTATCCTGGGGATGATTTTCTGTAATCTTTTTGCTAATATTTTATTTAAGATTTTAGCATCAATGTTCATTAGGGAGATTGGTCTATAATTTTCTTTCTCTGTTTTCAACTGTCTGGTTTAGGTATCAGTACCATGTCAGAATCATAAAAGGAATTTGGTAGGACTCCTTCAATCCCTATTTTTTCAAATAGTTTATATAGCATTGGAGTTAATTGTTCTTTAAATGTTTGGTAGAATTCACATGTACATCCATCAACCCCAATTCTGGGGTTTTTTTCTTCGGGAGTTAGCTTGTTCTATTTCTTTTTCTAAAATGGGACTATTTATTCTATTTACTTCTTCCTCTGTTAATCTGGGCAAGCTATATTTTTGAAGGTATTCTTCCATTTCATTTAAGTTGTCGAATTTATTGGCATAAAGTTGGGCAAAGGAGCTCCTGATTATTACTCTAATTTCCTCTTCATTTGTAGCGAGTTCTCCCTTTTCATTTTTAAGACTAACAATTTGATTTTCTTTTTAAAATCAGATTTACTAAGGCTTTGTCTATTTTGTTGGTTTTTTCATAGAACCAACTCTTAGTTTTATTAATTAATTCAATATTTTTTTACTTTCAATTTTATTGATCTATTCTTTTATTTTTTGAATTTCAAGTTTAGTGTTTGACTGGGGAGTTTTTAATTTGTTCCTTTTCTAGCATTTTTAGTTGCAAGCCCAATTCATTGACCTTCTCTTTCTCTATTTTATGTAAGTAGGCCTTTAAAGATATGAAATTTCCCCTTATTACCACTTTGGCTGCATCCCACACATTTTGGTATGACATCTCATTATTGTCATTTTTTTGGGTGAAGTTATTAATTATGTCTATGATTTGCTGTTTCACCCAATCATTCTTTAGTATGAGATTATTTAGTTTCCAATTATTTTTGGCCTATTTCCCCCTGGCTTTTTACTGAATGTAATTTTCATTGAATCATGGTCTGAAAATGATGCATTTACTATTTTTGCCTTACTGCATTTGAGTTTGAGATTTTTATGTCCTAATATATGGTCAATTTTTGCATAGGTTCCATGAACTGCTGAGAAGAAAGTATACTCCTTTCTGTCTCCATTTAGTTTTCTCCAGAGATCTATCATATCTAACTTTTCTAGTATTCTATTTACCTCTTTGATGTCTTTCTTATTTATTTTGTGGTTTGATTTATCTAATTCTGAAAGTGCAAGGTTGAGATCTCGCCCTATTATAGTTTTGCCTTCTATTTCTTCTTGCAGCTCTCTTAATTTCTCTTTTAAGAATTTAGATGCTACACCACTTGGTGCATATATTTTAATGTTGATATTGCTTCATTATCTATGCTACCCTTTAGCAAGATATAGTGCCCTTCCTCATCTCTTTTAATTAGATCAATTTTTGCTTTTGCTTGATCTGAGATCAGGATGGCTATCCCTGCTTTTTTGACTTCACCTGAAGCATAGTAGATTCTGCTCCAACCTTTTACTTTTACTCTGTGTGTATCTCCCTGCTTCAGGTGTGTTTCCTGTAAACAACATATTGTAGGATTCTGGCTTTTAATCCATTCTGCTAACTGTTTCTTCTTTATGGGGGAATTTACCTCATTCACCCCATTTTAACCATAAAATGACCAATTCTGTATTACTTGCCGTCTTGTTAACCCCTGTTTATGCTTTTCTCCCTTCCTTTCCCCTTACCCCTCTCCCCAGTATTAAACTTGTGAGCACCACTTGCTTCTCACAGCCCTCCCTTTTTAATATCCCTCCTCCCATCTTAGAGTTCCTCCCCCATCTTACTCCTTTTCCTCACAATTTCTATAGTCCCTTCCACTTAGCTTATTCCTTCCCTTTTCATTTTTCCCTTCCCACTTTTCAACGAGGTGGGAGAAATTTCACCATAAATCAAATATGTCTAAAATTTTTCTTTTTAAGCCAATTCTGATGGCAGTAAGATACACACTATATTCATCCCCCTCCATTCTTTCTCTCAGATATAATAGATTTTCTTTGCCTTTTCGTGAGATGTAGTACCCCCACTTTACCCTTTTTCTGGTACAATTTCCTTTCCACCTCTAGTTTCTAGAACAAGGTATACATGTATTCTTTATATATCTTTATAGCAGAAATATAGTTCCCAAGATTTCTTTTTACCTTTTTAGGTTTCTCTTGAGTTCTATATTTGTAGATCAAACTTTTTGTTAAGTTGTTTTTTTCATCAAAAATAGGTGAAATTCACTTATTTTGTTGAATTGATACACATTCTATAATAAAAAGTTCCATTTCTTCAAGGAAGGGTTAGCTTGGAAGTAGGAGGACCTCAGAAGGAGGGAAGCCCTAATTCTGACACATACTGCTCTGTGACATTGGACATGCGGGTCAACTTCTCAGTGCCCCAGGCAACTCTAGGTCTGTAAATCAGAAATGAGTTGCTCATTTGCACCATTAATGGAAGTCTCCAAAAGAAATCATAGTTTGGACCAATGCCCTCTCCCCCCAACCATCCTCCCATGATCATATGATAATGCTTAAAAGGAACTTTTTTCATATATAAAGCAGATCTTTTTATGATGGACAAAGAATTGGAAATTGAGAAAATGCCCATCAAGTGGATGAACAAGTTATAGAGTACAAAAGTTATGGATTCCTATTGTGCTGTAAGAAATAATGAAAGAGATGGTTTCAGCGAAGCCTGGGAAGACTTGTATGAATTGAGGCAAAGTGGAATGAACAGAATTAAAAGAACAATTTATACAATTGCAATTTTGCACCCCCTCCCCCAAAAAAAAATCAACTTTAGGGGCAGCTAAATGGCACAGTAGATAGAATTCCGGTCCTGAAGTCAGGAGGATTTGAGTTCAAATATGACCTCAGAACTTAGCACTTCCTAGCTGTGTGACTCTAGGCAAGTCATTTGACTTCAATTGCCTCAGCAAAAAAACAAAAATCCCCATCAACTCTAAACGATTTAGTAAGTGATAAATTCAATGACTGACCATAATTCCAAAGGAGTCATGATGAAACATGCTAGCCACCTCCATATGAAGAGTGGATGAATTCAGGGAACAAATAAAAGCATGTTTTGTTTTGTTTATTTCTTTTCTTCCTTCATTTTTCTCTTTCTTTTTTCCCTGCCTTACCCTTTCTATCTCTTTCTTTGTCTGTTTCTCTGTCTCTGTTTCTTTTTCTTTTTCTCTATCTCCCTCTCTCTGTCTGTTATTGTCACTGAGTGTATTTCTCTGTATCTCTCTTTCTCTCTCTTTATCTGTTTCTCTATCTCCCTATCTGTTTCTGTCTCTCTGTGTGTCTCTTTCCCTGTGTCTGTCTTTCTATTTTTGTCTTTGTCTCTGTAGCTGTCTTTCCCTCTCTGTCTGGAATTTGTTTTGTATGACTATACATATTTGTAATGTGTTTTTTTTTCTTTTCAGTGGGTGGGGGTAATAGAGATTAGAGGGAGAAAATTTGGAACAGAAAAAAAATAAAATAGAATTTTATTTTTATTTTATGTTAAACTTTTTATTTTCAAAACATATGTATAGGTAATTTTCAACATTAAATCTTGCAAAAATCTTGTATTCCAATTTTTTCTCCCTCCCTTCCCCCTATCCCCTCCTCTAGATGTCAAGTAATCCAATATATGTTAAACATGTGCAGTTCTTCTCTACATATTTCCACAATTATCATGCTGCACAAGAAAAATCAAATCAAAAAGGGAAAAATGAGAAAGAAAATAAAATGCAAGCAAATAACAAAAAAGTGAAAACACTATGTTGTGATCCACACTCAATTCCCACAGTTCCTTCTCTGGGTGCAGATGGCTCTCTTCATCACAAGATAATTGGAACTGATCTGAATCATTTCATTGTCAAATCATCTCATGTTCTGATTCCATCAAAATCAATCATCGTATAATCTCATTGTTGCCGTGTATAGTGATGATCTGGTTCTGCTCATTTCACTCAGCATCAATTCATGCAAATCTCTCTAGGCCTCTCTGAAATCATCCTGATGGTCATTTCTTACAGAACAATAATATTCTATAACATTCATATACCATAACTTATTCAATCATTCTCCAACCAATGGGCATCCACTCATTTTTGCACATGTGGGTCCTTTTCCCTCTTTAGGATACAGATCCAGTAGAGATACTGATGGATCAGAATATGCTCAATTTGATAGCTCTTTGGGCATAATTCCACATTGCTCTACAGAATGGTTGGATCAGTTCACAACTCCACCAAAAATGTGTTCCAGTTTTCCACAACCCCTCCAACATTCATCATTATCTTTTTCTGTCATTTTAGCCAATCTGAAAGGCATGTGGTAGTACCTCAGAGTTGTCTTAATTTGCATTTCTCTGATCAATAGTGATTTAGAGCATTTTTTATATGACTAGAAATTTTAATTTTTTCATCTGGAAATTGTTCATATCCTTTGACCACTTATCAATTGGAGAATGGCTTATTTTCTTATACATTTGAGTCAATTTTCTGCATATTTTAGAAATGAGGCCTTAATCAGAACCCTTCGATATCAGAACCTTTTCCCACATCCATCTAGTTTCCTGTTTCCCTTCTAATCTTGTCTGAATTGGTTTTGTTTGTGCAAAAACTTTTTAATATGATGAAAATGATTCATTTTGCATTCCATAATGTACTCTAGTTCTTCTTTGACCACAAATTCCCTCTTTTTCCACAAATCTGAGAGGTAGATTATCCTTTGTTCTTCTCATTTGTTTATAGTATCATTCTTTATTTAGAAATCATGAATACTTTATCTTGGTATAGGGTGTTAGGTCAACGCCTAGTTTCAGACATGTTAATATTCAATTTTCCCAACAATTTTTGTTAAATAGTGAGTTCTTATCTCAAAAACTGGGGGCTTTGGGTTTATCAAACACTAGATTATTATAATCATTAAATATTTTGTCCTGTGAACCTAACCCACTGATTGACTACTGTATTTCTTAGCCAGTACCAAATAATTTTGGTGACTGATGCTTTATAAAACAATTTTAGATCTGGTACAGCTAGGCCACCTTCAAATGCATTTTTTTCATTAATTCCCTTGAAATTCTTGACCTTTTCTTTTTCCAGATAAACTTTGTTATTATTTTTTTCTATCTGTGTAAAATTATTTTGGGGAGTTTGATTGGTATGGCATTTAATAATCAGGTTAATTTGGATAGAATTGTAATTTTTATTATATTAGCTCGGCTTATTCATGAGCACTTGATAGTCTTCCAATTGATTAGATCTTGACTTTATTTGTGTGTTTTGTGATTGTGTCCATATAGTTCCTGACTTTGTGTTGGCAGGTTGACTCCAAAATATTTTATATGATCAATTATTTTAAATGGAATTTCTCATTGTATCTCTTGCTATTGAATTTTGTTGGTAATATATAGAAATGCTAATGTTTTATGCAGGTTTGTTTTGTATCCTGCAACTTTGCTAAAGTTGTGAATTATTTCTAGAAGTTTTTTAGTTAATTCTCTAGGATTCTCTAAGTATATCATCATATCATCTGCAAAGAGTGATAATTTGATTTTCTCATTACCTACTCTAATTCTCTTAATTTCTTTTTCTTATTGCTAAAACTAACATTTCTAATACAATATTGAATAGTAATGGTGATAGTGGGCAACCTTGTTTCACCCTTGATCTTATTGGGAATGCTTCTAGTTTGTCCCCATTACATATAATGCTTGCTGATGGTTTTAAATAGTTGCTAATGGTTATAAAATAGAATTCTTTAAAAAAGACTTTTCCAGTCTTATTATGTACTATTCTCTTCATATACTCTATAGTCTTGCCAAACTGCTTTATTTGCTGCTTCTCACACATAGCTTCTCATCTCTCATCTCTGGTTGTTCCTTATACCTGGAAGGCCTTCCATTCTTACTTCTCCTTCATAGAAATTGCTAATTTTCTTCAAAGCTCAGCTCAAGTTTCATCCCCTACAGAAGACTCCCACTTGTATTTATTTTTGTATATGTTTTATTTTTATTTATAAATCTACATGTCTTTTTCCCTTATTAGAATTAGAATTAGCTGCTTGAGGACAGGAACTGTTTCATTTTTTTTATCCCAGAGCAGAATGTAACATTAGTAAATACCTCAGTTTACTAATTTGTAAAAGAGGTATAATTTTAAAGTATTTATTAAGCATTTGCCATTTGCCAGACACTGAGTTAATCAATGAGAATATAAATACAAAAGTAGAACAGTTTCTGTCCTCAGGAGCTTACACTCAAATATCATTTGATTAAGAACTAGGATTGTCTTTTGACTTTTTTTGTATCCTTAACACTTAGTATAGTGCCTGGTGCAGAGTATACCTACTTAATAAATGCCGTTGACTGAGAGGCCACATATACAAGAAAGTGGCTGGGAAGTTACAGGAATGATGAGTTGATTCATAGGATGAGATGATTTATTCCTCCTTCCCTAATTTCCTCCCCTCTCTTTTCCTCCTGTGTCCTTTTCTTTCCTTCCCCCCTTCCTTTCTTTTCCTCCCTTCCTCTCTTTTTCTCTTCTCTCGTCACTTCTCATCTATTCCCCTCTTCTCTCTTCTCCCCTGGCACTTACTGCAGGGTAGTTTCAGAGTGTGCTCTGGGGCCTGGAGCCAGCTAGACATGGTAAGTTATAATCATATTGTTCCCCTGGTTTATTGTTTAGAAGTCCCTTTGCAGACCTTCAACACTATGGAAATGTGTGATCTTATTCTAGAAGGAGTCAGTAGGCTCTCAAACTCAGGTGTGATTTCAGATCCAAAGTTCTTTTCACACTTGTTTAAAAGTTTATTATTTAAATAATATCAAATTAATATAATAGTTAACAATAAATCTTAAATGTTATTTTTAAAAAAGTTCCCTTGCTCCTCTTGGTCTTAGTTTCCCCATTCTCAGTGAAGGGATGGGGCTGGAGCTAACCGATCAGTAAGGGTCCTCCTGCCCCTATCCAACTGGAGCTGGAACAAGACTAGTTTCCAAGGTTGTTCCCTGTGTCTCACTCTCAGCCAACGCTGGAGGGCAGCAGAGACCAAGCCTTGGAACCACAGCCTCAGTTCCATGGTCATCTGGTGATGCTGTGTGCTCAGCACATCCTACCCAGAGGCGAGGAGTTTCCTAATTGTGACAGGGGATGGCGATTCAGCTGGGAGATGACCTGCGCACCTTATACTCAGTGACCAGCTCTGGCTGAGGCTAAATGGCTGTCCCCCAGTCCTCTGGATGGGTCCATTCTCTCCCTGTAGTTGCTAAGTGATTGGGTGGCCATCCAGCTTTGGGCATCTCCCTCAGAAGTCACTGATGATGGGCTTGTAGAGCCTAAGTGACCTCTGGGAAAGGGCAGGGAGGGAGGCCAAGGAACAGAGGCAGCATGATGGTTTTATATGGTCTATACTCATACCTGCTCTCCTTATTGGACGGGATAGGTCTCACAGAATTAGAGGATTTAGCAGTGGAATGAATCTTAGAGACATCTGGTCCAAGGAGTTCTTAATGTTTTCTGTATCAAGGACCCTGTGGTAGCTGGGTAAAACCTATGAACCCCTTCCCCAAATCGTGTTTCTAAATTCAACAAGTCATATAGACTTTAAAAGGAAACTGGTCAAATTAAAATGATCAAAATATTTTTAAATCCATTTGCTTATGCCAGGTTAGGAACCTCTGATTTAGTCTAAACTTTTTATTTCATAGAAAGGAAATCAAGAGGGAATTGACCTGTCCAAGATCACATGGCAAATCAATGGTAGACTCAGAATTCTAGTTTAAGACTTCTGATTCCAGATCCAACATTTTTTTCTTGAGCCAAAACCTCCTTCTCACCCTTGGAGACTGGGGGGGACAGAGATACGGCCACAGGTCAGAAGCATTCTGGAACCAAGGAAGATGAGTTGAGTAAGGGACCATGAATCCCAGATCACCCTAGCAAAGAGACATGGAGCCCAGGGACTGTTGCTTGGAGACTTAATCCTTGCCCTTCTCCCACCCCACCCCCCAGGACGGAGGCTTACTGGGTCTCCCACCCAGAGCTGGGATACAAAGGAGCTTTTGTCTCCCGGAGGGTCCTCTCTGGGCTTAGGAAGAGAATGGTTCATTCTGATGTCCCCAGCAGCTGTGCCCTGGGTGAAGGAAGAGGATGGAGATTTCCTGGCTGAGCCCGTGACTATGGTGATGCCACTGACAGCACCCGATGACCGAGAGTCAGGAGAACTCATTCCCAGACCTGGCTCAGTCACTGATTTTCTGGGTAATCTTGGTGAGTCATTTCCCCTTCTCCAGCCCTCAGTTTCACCCTCTGTAAGAGAGACAAGATGCTCCCTGCCCCAACCTGCCACCCAGGAATGAGAGAGTGGGCAAGCAGGAGGATGCTTTCTACGGTGGAAGATAGTGTCATGGGAGGGATGATTTCCCATGTTAAGTCAAATCAGATCTCCAAGCATTAACTTTGGCGTCCACAGCACTTTAAAGTTTATAAAGCACTTTGCTCACAGAAGCTCTGGAAAGCAGTAGAGCATATTTGACAATCAAGGATATGGTGGCCCAGAGATGGAACCAACTGGATCACAGTGGGCTGGTGCCCATCTGTAAAACGGGCATAACAATCTTCCTTACCTTCCAGAGTTATTGATTTATAAAGAGATAATGAGTTATATCTATAAAGAGATATATAAAGTCAATATATAAATATAAATTAGATATCTAAATAAATATACATAGGTGTATAAAGAGTTATAAAGTGCTTATAATGGTGGGTCCCAATTTGGCCTCAGACACTTAAGCACTTGCTAGCTGTGTGATCCTGGGCAAGTCACTTAGCCCCAATTGCCTCAGGGGAAAAAAAAAGAAAGAGAGAGAGAGAGAAAGAGAGAGAGAGATAATGGTTATAAAGTACCCTTAGCACAGCATATAGTAGGTCCTCTATAAAAATGTTAACTGTTACTTCCTATTAACATTTTAATCTAGTTTGGGATACATTTGGGAGAATTTCAGACCTGCCAACAGTCTGACCCCTTTGCTCTAGAGGGTATTTAAAGTTCCTGTGATCCCAAACTCTCCATCCTGTGTCAAAGCATTGGACTCAGAAAATAGGACTTCTCAGGTCCCATTAACCCCTGCTTCTTCCAAGAACCATCCCTTCAATCTCTCCCTTCCTATTTGCTTGCAAACATGTTCAAGTCTCCCTAATCCTAAAAAGAATCTTCTGACTATTCTATACCATCTCAAAGTCAAAGCCTAGAACTGGAAGGAACCTGGGAGACCATCTAATTTTACTTTACATACTAATACATACATACTTGACTTTACATACTAATTTACAATCTCTCATTTTACAACTGAGGAAACTGAGTCCCAGGGTTGGACGACTGGGACAAGATCACCTAGATAGTAATTATGAGTTGAGCTTTGAACCTTGGATTCCACTTAGTGCCCTTTTCACTATTTCCACACTTATTTCTTTTACTGATAAACTTCCAGAAAAAGTGCTCTATCCTCATTCCATTTCCTTATTTGTCTCCTTCTGTCTCTTGTTCTCGAAGGTCATGCTCAGCTACTGATTGACCCAATCCAGGGCCCTTTTCTCAGGAACTCTTTAGTCATGAACTCCTACTAACTCCTGCCTCCCATTCATCTGTTGGCTTCAGACCTCACATTCTTCCCTTTTTTGCCGCTGTTCCTTCTCAGTCCTTCCTCACCTCCTATACCAACAATTCCCAAATCTTCAGCCCTAACCCCTCCGCTGAGCCCCAAACCCAGGTCTCCATTTTCTTACAGGGCATCTCTGCCCGGATGACCATGAGGTCCCCCCAACTGAGCCCATTATCTTTATTCCCAAACGTGACCCTCCTTTTAATGTCACTAACTCACCAAAGTCTCCCCAGTTCATTACTTTTCCTCTCCCTCACATCTCATATTCAATCATCATTTTACTGCACAGGATCATAGATTTGTAGCTGAAAGCAGGGATGTGTCAACGGCAGCCTGAACTGGCTTACAAGAGCTATTGACCACATTTTCGGTGAGATTATTTATGCCTTGGACAGAGCACCAGCGAGGTGTCAGAGGCTTGCCAGCTGTGTGACCCTGGGCAAGCCCCATAACCCTGCCTGCCTCAGTTTCCTCATGTGTAAAATAACCTGGAGAAGGAAATGGCCAGCCATTCTAATATCTCTGCCAAGAAAACCCCACACGGGGCCCAGAGACAGACACATTGAAACCACTGAATAGTAACAAATGAATTTATATCTACGAAGTTAGCAAATGATACAAATCAGGCTTTGAGTGGTGCTGATTTTCTAGATTTAAGAGATGGGGAAAATGTGGATAATACAGCTTCAGCTTAAAAGGCTGACCAGAAAGCTGGTTGTTAAACACCTGCTAAATCACCCCTTAGAGGGCTTCAAGTTCACCTGCTCATTTTACAGGTAAGAAAACTGACTTCTCCAACTCATTCGACAGATGGAGGAACTGAGGCTGAGAGAGTGAAGGGACTTGCCCAGTCTTACCCAGTTAATCCATTATCTGAGATTGGATGTAAATTCAGGTCTTCCTGAGTCCAGGCCTGATGCCCTATCCACTGGGACATCTGGATGCCCCATTTAGGTTCCTCTTCTGCCCCAAATCTTAAGTGGCTATCTATCACCTGCAGTAATGTTCAACGTTCCTGACTTGGCATTCAAGGCCTTCCCTCCCTGGCGCTATCTTTCCTCTCCGGCCTCACCTTGTAACATTTTCAAGAATATGCTACTTTCCTGGCCTCCATGCATCCCCCATCTCCACGACTTTGCTTACATTGCCCCATGGGCTAGACTTGTCCTCCTTCTCTTTGTCTTTCCTACCCGGTTTTAAAAGCTTGGCTCAAATGGAAACTCCTTTGTGTCCCTCAAAGTCGTCCCTGATCCCCTGGGTTCAGTAGCTGCCTTTCCTGCTCAGAAATTACATAGTTTTCTGCAAGTTTCTGATGCTCAGACCATGAGATATTGCATGTATTATCTGGAGAGTTGTCTCATCTCCAGTAGAGCAGGAGCTCTAGGAATCTGGATAATATAGTGCTCTGCACACAGAAGTTGCAGAAATGAGTGTATCACTGTAGTTTAGTCCAACCACCTCACTTTTACAGAAAGTGAGGCTCGGCGGGGAAATCACTTAGTAAGATGGTGAGAGTCTGAGCAAGCTCAAGGTCTCCCAGCTCTTGGTGCTCTTTCCCAATGGCTCAGAAGGGACCCTGGGACACTCTCCCGTGCCTTCTGTAGAGAGGGTCTGGGGGCAAGGGCTGTCGGGGTGGGGCAGGAAGGGTTAATCATGCCCCTGCCCAGAATACAAAGGCAGGAAGCATAGGGGCAGTGCCCAGGGTTCTCAGCCATTTTCTTCATCATCTTCAAAGGGCCTCAGACATCCCCATTGTACTCCCCCTCTTTTTATCTCCATCTACCCCAGTGCCTCGTGAGCTGTGTAGCTGACTGGGAGAGAGGTCAGAGTGGAGAGCTGGGAGAATGCTCTCTGAAAAATCCTGTTGAGGATCCCCTCACCTATTACTCAGCTCCCATGTGTTGGGGGGCTTTTAGATAGGATGGAGTTCAGAATGAGTCATTCTGACCCTCTAGCAGGGAAGGGGTCACATGGAAGAAGGAAATGTGTATGTTTAAGGGGAGGGGTCTTCCGGTCTTCCCCGCCCTTTTCTCCAGAGCCTGAGTAACACATGAGTCACTACAGATTCCACTGGGGCCAATTGGAGGCCAAACTATTTGTCAGCAGAGACTGATTCTCTGGTCCTACCCCTAGTGAAGATACAGGGAGGCCAGGCAGGCAGCCAGGCAGACAGACAGACAGGCAGGCAGGCAGACAGGCAGGCAGATAGGCAGGCAGACAGGCAGACAGGCAGACAGGCAGGCAGGCAGACAGACAGGAGGGCAGACAGACAGATAGGCAGGCCGACAGACAGGCAGGCGGGCAGTCAGACAGACAGGCGGGCAGACAGGCAGGTAGATACATAGGAAGACAGATAAGCAGGCAGACAGATAGGGGGCAGGCAGACAGGTAGACAGACAGACAGACAGGTGGGCAGACAGACAGACAGGTGGGCAGACAGACAGGCAGATGGGCAGACAGACAGGCAGACAGACAGACAGACAGGCGGGCAGACAGACAGACAGGCGGGCAGACAGACAGATAGATACATAGGAAGACAGATAAGCAGGCAGACAGATAGGGGGCAGGCAGACAGGTAGACAGACAGACAAGAAGGCAGACAGGCAGACGGGCAGACAGGCAGACAGACAGACAGACAGGCGGGCAGACAGACAGGCGGGCAGACAGGCAGGTAGATACATAGGAAGACAGATAAGCAGGCAGACAGATAGGGGGCAGGCAGACAGGTAGACAGACAGACAGGTGGGCAGACAGACAGACAGGTGGGCAGACAGACAGGCAGACGGGCAGACAGACAGGCAGACAGACACACAGACAGCCAGGCAGGCAGACAGACAGACAGGCAGGCAGGCAAACAGGTAGATACATAGGAAGACAGACCCAGCAGGCAGACAGGTAGACAGACAGACAAGAAGGCAGACAGGCAGACAGACAGGTGGGCAGACAGACAGACAGGCGGGCAGACAGGCAGGCAGGCAGACAGACAGGCAGGCAGACAGCCAGCCAGGCAGGCGGGCAGACAGACAGACAGGCGGGCAGACAGGCAGGCAGACAGACAGACAGGCAGGCAGGGAGACAGACAGGCGGGCAGACAGACAGACAAACAGGCAGGCAGACAGGCAGGCAGGCAGGCAGACAGACAGGCGGGCAGACAGACAGACAAACAGGCAGGCAGGCAGACAGACAAACAGGCAGGCAGACAGACAGGCAGGCAGGCAGACGGACAGACAGACAAACAGATAGACAGGCAGACAGACAGACAGGCAGACAGGAAGGTATACTGACAGTTTCTGTTTGGGGGGCAGATTGATGTAGTGGGAAGAACCTTGGAAGAAGATTTGACTTTGCCGCTTACTAAACCGGATTTGATGGTAGTATCAGAATGCCAGAGCTAAAAAAGGAGCTCAGAGTTCACCTGATCCAGGTCTGTCATTTGACAGAGAGTTTCGGTTCAGGCGGGGAGAGACCTTGAATGGGGTCAGCAAGCCAGTCAGTGGAATATGTGGATCTAAGGACTCCAAGTTCAGGGCCCCGCATTGAAGCAGATTTCCCCTTTCCTCCATCCCCTCAGAGGATCCATGACTCACAGTTCCCAGCCCCAAGGGATAAAATAGCTCTCTAGACAGACACCCCATTGTCAGAACCTTGAGAGAGGGTCAGGAGGCCCCTGAATGCTGACGAGGGAGATCTCAGGGCCTTCAGACTACACAGAATGGCAGAACTGGGAGCGACCTTGGAACATGGAAAATCAAAGCTTTGAGGGACCATATAACCCAGGACACAGTAATAACTAAACTGTACAGAACCTTAAAGTATGCAAAGCATTCACAAACGCTCTTATTTGAATCTCCCGGCACCCTGAGAGGGAGCCATTTTTGCCCATTTTGAGGCAGGGACCAGCTGCCGGGACAGTTACTGCCACATACTGCACTAAGACAAAGAAAGGCAAAAATGCTGTTTCTTACCTCAAAGAGCTTATGTTCTACCCGGGAAGACAAGGTTGAAATAGCTGGTAACGGCAGGGTGTGTGCCCCATAGACAAGAGGTGGTAAGTGGGGGTTTGAGCTCGGCCCTACCGGTTTCTATCCTCTCGGCCCCTGGCCCTGTCTAAGGGACACTGGAATCTGAAATGTCAGGACTGGATGAGACTTGGGGCAAACCTTGCTGCCAACCTTGTGTCTGGCTTAGTGCCCACCTGCCCTGGGGCACAGGACTTGGATCAGCTAGGGGTGGGGGCACAGAGCACTCATTGTCTTCAGTCTCCACCACTTAACCGGGCACAGGAAGAGCTTGAACTGCAAGCAGGAAGAGGAAGGAGAAAGCTGGCACGTGCAAGCCAGGTGTGAGGGCCCTGCGACCTTAGGCAAGGAGCCCAAACTTGGGAGGACTCAGGAGTTCTAGGCTCTCCCAGCTCCCTGACAAGAAGTGGGGGGAAGGAATACCAGTCAGATCTGGAAAATGGCACGGAGCTGGTGGGCGGTCGAATGCCCGGGCACAATGCCAATGCCCACGGCCCTTCAGGTGCCCACCCTCAGTCTCTCTCTGCAGAAACCCAGCCAGCAAATGTCTGTCTCAGCCTGGCCCCTCCGGGGTTGGGGCTGAGGAGAAGGTACCTATAAAAAAGCCCATTTCCATCCCACCCCTGTTGATGCCCTGGAGGGATAGGGCAACCAGTGCACCCAGTTCTGAGAATATAGAATTTACCTGGAATTACACAGGCATTAGGTCTGGCCTGAACTCCACGTGGAATCTTCCCCCCTCCCTTCCAGGTGCTCAGAGTTCCGTTGCTTCCGCCCCTCTCTCCCGGTCCCAGCCCTGGGCCAGGATCCTCCCCTGGAAGGTGTCCCCCAGGATCCCGAGGCTGAGCCCTGAGCCTCCCCCTCCCCGCCCCCTTTCAGATTCCGAACATTCCCAGGAGCTGAGGCTGCTCCAGCCCCAAGCCCTGGCCCCACCCCTCCCCCAGCCCAGTCCTAAATCTGAACTCAGTGAACGGGTCCTAATCCAGCCCTGCTATTTATCACCCGTGAATAAATAACTTCCCCCCTCAGGACCTCGGTTTCTCCATCTGTAAAATGAGTCATTCAGACTATAGGATCTCCAAAGTCTGTTCCATCTCTCCCGATGGAAACCGGTTCTGGCTGCAGCAGAACCACAGCGAGAGACTCGGAGCGTCTCTCCGTGCCCTGGCAGGGGTGTATGGGATTGATTTTCCCTAGAAGCAGCAGGTGGGAGGGGGTCAAAAACGAAGGAATAGACCAGATAGCTTTTAGAGGCCTCTGAGCTGGAAAGTTAGGGCAGTTTGTGATTTCTGGTTCACAGGTGGGTATTCTGAAGTCCCTCCACGCCCTCCCTGCCAATCCAGTACGCTTCCGTTATCCCAGAGCGATGTTCAGAAGCAATCCTCGCCCGGGGACCCCGGAGCTACACTCCTTCCTCTGGGTCAGGACCGGGAACATGGCCCACGTGGAAGATCCTCCTGGTGTCTGGCCTAACTCCCTCCTGCTGTGGCAGAGGTTCGTTTGCTTATGGTTGTTGGGGTGGGGATATGGAGAATGTCAGCAATGTCCCCTTGTGGGAGCTGAAGTTAAGAGCCTGAAGTAAGCATTCCCTGGTCCTCTGCCTCCCCCCTCCTTCCCAGGTCTCCCCCCCTCTCCTCCTCCCCCAACCCCCCTCCCCAACCCCCCCAGCCTCCCGTCACCAGGCTGGGCCAGGAGGAAGAGCCAATCCAGGTAGGAGCTCACCTCCCCGCCTCTCCCCTCCCCGGGTCCTCCTTCTGGAGGCAGGGCTGGGCGGGGCTATTACTAAAGCCAAGGTCCTCCCTCTAGTTCCACACTGTGCTGCACAGCCCCAGCCCAGGGACTTTGCTGGGGAGAGAGGGAGGAGGGCGTCCGAAAGGGTGCCTTGGGACACCGGGGGAGAGAAGGAGGAAGAAGGGAGGGGAGGGAGAGGAGGAGGAAGAGGAAGAAGAGGAGGAGGAGGAACTTCAGACCTGGTGCCAGTCCTGAGCAGGAGCCAACAGCCCTCACTCAGGTAGGGCCCTCCCCACCCGGATCTGGGCGCTCAACCCATTCCGGAGCTTGACAGGCAGACGGGCGGATGATGGTGATCTTTCCGCGCTCTCCACATTCAAGTCCACGCGGGGCCAAAGGAGTTTGTTTGGGGGAAAGGGGGGCTGGGACAGAGAGGGGATGGTGGGGATGACCTAGAGAGAAATGGGCAGAGGTGACCCTAGAGATGGGAGCAGCCCAACAGAGGTGCAGGGGCAGGTGAGGAAAAGGTGAGCAAGAACTCAGACATTACTAAGTGACACCGGGTCCTTTTTAGCTCTGATTCTGAGAGGACAGGACAGAGGGATAGCAATGGGGGACAGAAGGATTAGGGGGAAGGACTGGCTGTCTGCTGAAGGGGAGGAAGAGGAAGGAGTTGATAGAAAGACCCTAGTTAGGAATGAAAGACAAGGGAGAGAAAGCAGAGGGACAGACGGGGACCGAGGGAACATAGGAGACAGATGGAGAGAAAATAGAGAGACATGGGCTGGAGAACAGTACAGGGGGGGAAGAGAAGGAAAGGGGTGAGATAGGGACAGAGCGGTAAGGGGGAGCAGAAGAGGGGGCAATAGAAGAGGTAACAAATGGGGGACAAAGGATGGAGAAACAAAAACTGAGATGGTGGAATTGCGGATGGATGAAAGGACAGAAGGAAGTTTGCCGGGAAGCATAGATGTGGGGCTTTGGAGATGGGAGAGTCTGCAATTGAAGGGGAGGAATTATTAGAGGGAAAGAGCGGGGCAGGTCTCCTTCCAGCCTGAACTATAAGGAGCTATTTTCTGGGATGACCAGTGGGCTTCAGCTTTGTGGGAAAAAAAGAATTGTGGGAGTGTGGGTCAGGCCTTCACCTTTCCCCTCCTTGTGGCTAACCCTGATCCCTAGACAGGAGTCAGTCAGTGGCTTCTCTGCTCAGGGGCTCCCCAACTCTTAGGGGCATCCTTCCCCCAGTATTCTTATAGCCTAGGACTGGTCCTGGTCTCCTAGTTTAGGAATGGCTGCCCAACAGTCCCACTTCCCAAGCCTTGCCCCGCTCCTTACCCAGACTTCCACAGGCTGAGTAGGGACTTGGGTTTTTTTTTGCTTTGGAAGTCAGGACTAGGAAGAGACCCCGGGGGACTAGAAACGAGGCAGGGTCCCTGCTCTTGTACCAAGGGCTTCCTGTTCCTCTCAGCCAGTTCCAGGCATTATGTGGCTGAAGCTCCTCTCGGTGGCTGTCTTGCTGCTGGCAAGCCCAGGGACCTTCTGTGCCCGGAGCGGCCGAAGTCGCAGGGAGCTGGCACCGGGCTTACATTCCCGGGGCATCCGGGACGCGGGCGGCTCCTACTGCCAGGCACGAGACCTCTGCTGCGCGGGCCGGGAGGACGACTGCACCTTGCCCTACTTGGGCACCCTGTGCTACTGCGACCTCTTCTGCAACCGGACCGTCTCCGACTGTTGCCCTGACTTCTGGGACTTCTGCCTGGGCGTCCCACCCCCTTTCCCTCTCATCCAAGGTATGCGGGACTGGCTGGCCCTTCTCCCCGCCCCATCCCTTCCCAGACCTGGAGGCAGGAGACTCATGTTTAAGTTTAGGTAGCTGGGTGACCTTTGGCACGCTGCTTCTCTGGGTCTCAGTCACCCCAACTGTAAAATGAAGGGATTAGAGCACGGGGTCTTTCGGAGAAGTCATAGGTCCATTTGGCAGTCAGCTGAAGTCCATTGGCCCCATCTCAGAATAATCTATCTGGATTTTTTTTAATTCACAAAAAATTGAAGGAAATGCTAAATTTAATTAGAGGTAAATGAAAATTAAAATGCATTTTTTGGGGCCATCCATGTTCCCTGATTCCCTGAAATCTTCTCCTCTGGCTTTAATATTCTATGATTATAACTTCTCCAATTGGCATCAGGGAGGAGAAAGAAGAAGAGGAAGATGGTCCTGAAAAGTGGCCTTTAACCCCTTCTCCGGGCTCAGCTCCACTCCCTCCCCTGAGAAAACCTTTCTGTCTAACTGAAGGGCCCAAGCCCAGGCTCTCCTAACCACTGCTCTGAAGTCCTGGGCCAGACCCTGGCTTCCTCTGCCCTTTCTCCCTAACCCCGGCCTGGTGGCCCCACCCAGCCCCACCCCCTGACTCACCTGCAGGAGGGTCCGGCTCCTTTGGGACTAGATCTGGGAACAGGCAAATAATCCACGTTGTCAGGGAGTGGAAATGGAGTTTCAGCGCTTGGTCTTTGGGGTCTCCATGGTTTTTTGCTGGGAGGGTGAGGGCGGGTTACCCACCTGCTTTCTCAGAGCTAGCCTGACTTAGATGGAGTGGATCCAGAGCCGGTGTCTAGACCACCACTCATTCTCTGGGGAGCACCACGCTCAGTCTCCACCAAGGATGGCTAGAAGGGGTCACTACTTGGGATCTGTCTAATCCTATTTTCTCCCCATTTTGAAGTTCCCGAGGGTGGGACTCTCACAGCTCATTTACATGCTCCTGCCTCTCGTCAGGTTTTCTGACCAATGACATCCCTTGCCCTGTTGGCTCCCTCCCTCCAATGCCTGGGGACTCCTGGGTTCTATTTTTAAGAGCTCTGTGCTCTTGGGGGGGGGGGTTACCCTCTCTGGCCAATCTCTCTCCTCCTCTCATCCCAACCTCTGGAGCAGTTCAAGCTACCAAGTGCCTAAATATGTGTTTTGGGAACTGAGAGGCTTGGGAATCTTTACAGAAAAGGGGAAGGATATTGAACTCTGCAAGGGAGGGTGTCAAAAATTTGTCCAGAAACAAGATGTGTGGGGTTACACTGGGCAGGGGGAGGAGGGTCTCTGCTGTGGCTGAGTGTGGGGAAGAGGGGCCCAGCCTGGTCATCTTGACCCCAGTCCCTGACCCCTCCCCCATCCCCAGGGTGTATGTATCAGGGACGAGTATACCCAACCTTTGGGACCTACCAAGACAATTGTAACCGATGGTGAGTGATCGAGGCCTTTGGGGTGGGGGGGAAGGGCTGGGGGCCCCTGGAATGGAAGGGCTCAGTGGGCTCGCTGGGCCCCGGGACCTCCAGGACAGCATCTTCAGGGACTCCAGCTGGCAGTTGGGGGGTCTTGGGGGGCCCGTTCTCCTCCCTGCCCCTTCCTCTGCCTTACGATTTTCCCATGCCTCCCTGCCATCTCTCTCTCTTTGTACAAGTTTCTCTCCCACTGTGCCTGTCTCCACACCCCCTGGGGCTCCCATGGGCCTCAATCAATACCTTTTAAGGAGCCTGATGGAAGCCCAGGCCCAGTTTTGGCTGAGGCTGAGCCAGCTGGAGGCTGGAGGTGGGGTGGGATGGGGTGGGGTGGGGTGGAAAGAGGTTCTGAGGGAGGGGTTACACTGGAGACCTGGGGGAGGAGCGAGTGGGCTAGAGACGGACAAAATGAGACTAAAAGGATTCTTTTTGAGTTGGGGGCTATCAGTTTTCCCCAACCTTGAGCTCCGAGAACAAGTCTGAACAAGACAGAAACGGAATGGGACCTGGCCAACCGGGTATAGCAGCAGGTCCCAAATTCCAGACTTGGGGTTGGGAGGAGAGGCTGGAGGGCTGGACATTAACCCTTCGGTGCCCAGAGAAACCTTCCTCTTTCCCCGGGAAGTGCAGGGCTCCCTTCATCCTCTCCCACTGTCCATAAGCACAAAGTGTCCATCCTGCCCACTCCCAGCTTCCCAAGGAGCAGTTGCTCTCCTGCCCCTCAGCATCTCCCAGAGGGCAAGTGGCTAAGACCCCATGTGTGGGAAGGGAGCACTAAAGGCCTGATCCCTTAGGCAGAGTCCTCAAAATCAGCCTCTGTTGCCTCCCTTCCAAGAATGGGATCCCCCTCCTTCACAGCAGGGGCCGAGGTTCCTTCCCGCCCCCCACTATTCCCCAGCCCTTTCCAGGAATCAGGGCCACTGGGGAAGCATTCCTGGGAAGGCCCCACACACACGGTGCAGAAGCAGTGACCACCCCCCCCCATTTCCTGACATGACATGAAGTTTCCTTCCTGCTGCCTCCCCCTCCGGGGATTGCTAGAAGCGGGCTAGAGAACAAAGGAGGGGCAGGAGCTCCCCGGGGGTGTGACTGGGCCCCCCCCAGGCTCTGCATTAACCCTCTCCTTCCTCCTCACCAGCACCTGCAAAGAAGATGGGCAATGGGAGTGTGACCAGGAGCCCTGCCTGGTGAACCCCGACTTGATCGATGCCATTAACCGGGGCAACTATGGGTAAGGGCCCGCTGGGCTCCAGGCCTGAATACCCGGGGCTCCTGACATGTCCCTCCTGGCTCTCTCTCTCTCAGCACGTGCTCCAGCACCCCCCCCACATGCACTTGGGCTGCACATGCACCTTCTCCTTGAGTCTCTGCCCTGCCCCCTCCCAGAACCCCAGTGACTTCTGCCCCTCCTGTACCCGCAGGTGGACAGCTGGGAACCACAGCGTTTTCTGGGGGATGACTCTCGATGAAGGGATCCGGTACCGTCTGGGTACAGTCCGACCCACCTCCTCTGTCATGAACATGAATGAGATACAAGTGAGTTTGGGGAGGGGGTCCCCGTGTGCAGTGAGTACTTTGGAGAAGCTTTAAACAAGGAGGTCCTGGGATGCCCCAGTTACTGTCCAAGACGCCCTACCCGCCAGGAGCTCGGGACCCCGGGCACACAGTTGTGCCCCGCACAGCTTCGGATTCCGGTCAGAAGTTAGGACATCTAGACTTGCTGTACAGCCCTTTGTAAAGGCCCTCCGCTAAGCGCTAGGTGCGCTCAACAATCCTCTCTCCTTCCTCTCTCCTCACATTCTGTATTCATAGATTCCAAGTTTCCTGTTAGCCCTGACACCCTGGGTTCTAAGCTCCCTCCCCACTCTGACATCCTGGGTTCTAAGTCCCCTCCCAGCTCTGACCTCCTGGGTTCTAAGCTCCCTCCCGGGTTCTAAGGACTCCAGCTCTGACATTCCATGTTCTAAGCTTCCTCTTATATCTGGGTTCTGACAATAATAACTCATATAGCACTTTATGTTTTCAGACCTCTGAACATGCAATTGTCTCATTTGATCCTCACAACAAACTATTATTATCACAGTTTTACAGATGAGAAAACTTAATCAATAGAAACTTGATGACTGATCCTGGCCCATCTGAACCAGGATCCAAACCCAAGGATCCTGGAGACTGATTTGCCTCTGATTCCTTTCTCTTGACCAGTTTCTTCCAGGATGCATTTACATTGTCAGCATCTTCTTTCTTATGGCCAAAGGGCTATTCACAGACTCAGCTGGAAGTAACTTGGAGACTATTTGATATTTGATAGATACCAGTTTTGCAAATGGAGAAACTGAGGCTCAAATCTAGCCTTCTCCCTTTCCCCCCACCCCCCACCCCTGCAGTTCTGGGAAACCCCACAATGCTGTGCTTGCTTGAGATAAGCCTAGGGCCTCAGATATGGAGGTGGAGCCTCTGAGCCTGTCCTTTCCTCCTCCTCCCCTCTCACTCCTCCACCCCCATCCCAAGGGTCCAGAAAAGGCTCTGAGCCTGTCCCCTCTCCAACCCCTCATCCTCTCACCCCTAGCCCTATCTCCACCCCCCCACCCAAGCCCAAGGGTCCAGAGGAGGCTCTGAGTGGAAAAACACTTCCATCTGTGTCCTGGGCTAGGCAAGGGACAGAGGATTTGGTGGAGATGAGCCTAGAGGGACCCCTGGGGCTAGAGAAATGGCCTCTAGCCCGGTGACCCCCAGTCTCCTGGGCTTCCCGGCCCAGCTATTTTTTGCCTGCCTTTTGTGTTCACTTGGTCGCTGGCCAGGTCATGGGGCCCCCTCAGCGGCGCTCCCTTCCCTCCTAGCCTCCATCCCTGTGGCCTTAAATAGCTTGTCAGCCTTTACAGGAGGATGTGCAAGGAAGGGGCAGAGAAGGAGGGGTGAGGGACCCCATGAAAGACGTGGAGAGAGATTGGTGAGAGACAGGGACGTCCTTCCTCATCTGTCAGATTTGAGGGTTCTAGCTCAAGGTCTTTGAGCCTGTGAATTGTCCCCTTTGGAGTCTTATCTTCCCACTCTGTGCAATGTAAATAATGGCAACCTCCTTCCCTCCACATCAGGAGGCCGTGGGTCTGGTGAGGTGCCTCTAACACAAACATGTTTGCATCAAAACTCCTTTTCTTGTTGTTGTTCAAGTGCTGGGGGACCCCCTGATGCTTCATTGGTCCTGGAGTGGGGAAGTCCAGTTCAAATCCAGCGAGCTGTGGGACTCTGAGCCCGTTATTTAAGCCTCAGTTTCTAAAACTGTAAAAATGAGACTCGTAACATCTGCCTCCCAGGGTTGTTATGAGGACCAAACGAGATGATATTAGTTAAGCACTAAGCAGTCCCTGCCACACAGTAGGTGCTCAATAAGTGCTTATTCCTTTCCCTTTCCCCTGAAAGACTCAGCATGGATCCCTCCCCAAATCACAGATGGCAGGTCATCAGAATAGATCATTTAGAGATGACAAGGGGCTTGGATGTTTAGTCAGTACAAACTGCCCATTATAGTCGTATAAACTACTGACGCCCATCCTGGGCACAGCCCAGGCCCCTCACCCGTCTCTTCTGCCACTCTGGTCCCAGTTATTGGGTCTCACTCCGAAAGCGGGAGGCCGTCGAGTCAGTCCGAGGCCCAGGACTCGTGGGGGAAGCTCAGGGGGCAACGGTTTGTTTGTGCCTTGTAGATGGTCATGTCACCAGATGAAACTCTTCCCTCAGCCTTCAGTGCCTCCAATAAATGGCCTGGCCTAATCCATGAGCCCCTGGACCAGGGCAACTGTGCAGGTTCCTGGGCATTCTCCACAGCAGGTAGGGGCTGGGCCCAGACTAGGACTGGGGCTAGGGGCTAGAGCTGGGACTGGGGCTGGGGCTAGGGCCAGGCTGGGATGGGGATTGGGGCTGGGAGTTGGAGCTGGGGCAGAGCTGGGGCTGGGCCCAGACTAGGGCTGGGGCTACGGCCTAGAGCTGGGACAGGGCTGGGGCTGGGGCTGGGGCTGGGGCCAGGCTGGGATGGGGATTGGGGCTGGGAGTTGGAGCTGGGGCAGAGCTGGGGCTGGGCCCAGACTAGGACTGGGGCTAGGGGCTAGAGCTGGGGCTGGGGCTGGGGTTGGGGCCAGGCTGGGGCTGGGCCCACACTAGGGATGGGGCTAGGGCCTAGAGCTGGGACAGGGCTGGGGCTGGGGCTAGGAGTTGGGGCTGGGCCTGGGTTTTGGGCAAGGATTTGCCACCAGCATGGCCTAGCCTAGAGCCTGGATCTGGACCCCATGGCCACCTCTTCCTCTCTCCAGCCGTGGCCTCAGACCGGATCTCCATCCATTCCATGGGTCATATGAGCCCAGCCTTGTCCCCTCAGAACCTGCTGTCCTGCAACACCCACAATCAGCACGGCTGCCAGGGTGGGCGGCTCGATAGGGCCTGGTGGTTCCTGCGTCGCCGTGGGTGAGAACATGGGCATGGAGGGAGCTCCTGGGTGCTGCAGAAAGAGACCCCAGTGGGAGTCCATGAGCATGGGAGGGTAGGAGGAGGAACTGGGATAATTCCAAAGAGAGGACACTGGCCCTTGAAGAGGAGGTGGGGGGCAGAGGGACCCCCAAAGGCTGGCTTGACCCACTGAGCAGGGGTTTCTTTTACCTTCTTCTCCACCCCCACCTCCCCACTGTCTCCTCACAGGCTGGTGTCCAACAACTGCTACCCCTTCTCTGAGGGGAATCACAACGGGGCAGCCCCTCCAGCCCCGTGCATGATGTACAGTCGCCACATGGGCCGGGGCAAACGCCAGGCCACTGCCCAGTGCCCCAACAACGGGACCCACGCTAACCACATCTACCAGGCCACACCTCCCTATCGCCTCTCCTCCCATGTGAGAGTCTGGGCTTTCTGGCTGATGGGGTGGGGAGGGGGGGTGGGAGCCCCTCTGGGGCAGGGCAGCCCGGGCAAGGGCATGAACTGGTATGGAGAGAGGGGGGTCTGGCTTCTAAGGACCCCTCAGACAGTCTCAACCCATTCCCTAGGAGAAAGACATCATGAAGGAACTGATGGAGAATGGGCCTGTCCAAGGTAAAAGCTTTCCCCCCTGCACCCTCTGCTCTCTGCCCCTCTCTCCCTCCCTGGCCCTGGTTCCATGCTCAGAAATTGGGAGAGACCTTGGAAATCCCACCTTGTCCTGAGATGGTCGTTCCCCCTCATCTACACCTGTCGGGGAAGGCTCTGTGCCCCTTGTCAGGCAGAGCTTTCAGCAGACACCCCCTTGAGAGACCTGTTCCCCTTAACATTAAGTGCAGCCCCCAGGCCATGTCCGGGCCCAGCTTGTACAAATGGGGTGGTGTGGGTGCCCGGGGCCACCAGCCCGTCTGTAGCAGCCTAGGGCAGAACCTCGTTCCCACTCCTAGCCCTGACGGGAGATGGGGCTTGGTGGGGAGGGGGTGAGAAGCCATGGAGGATCCTGGTGTTTGAGTATGAAGGGACACGCTGATGGATGCCCTGAGCGAGTGCCCATCAGACACCCCTGTACCCACAGCCCTCCTGGAAGTGCATGAAGATTTCTTCTTATACAAGAGTGGGATCTATAAGCACACGCCGGCCAGTCTGGGGAAGCCTGAACGTTACCGCCAACATGGGACTCACTCTGTCAAAATCACGGGGTGAGAAGGGCTTTCTGGGCAACCTGGGCAGGCCGTCTGGGGGCTCCAAAGGGGTGTCCTGGTGAAGGGGGAGGGGGGCCACATTTCCAATCTGAGCACCTGGACTCCAATGCCAGCTTCGCTGTTGACTGGGCTTGGTCCAGACCTTCCTTTCTCTGAGGCTCAGTCTTTCCCCTCTGTAAAATGGGTCATTGGAGTAGGCGCTGTCAGAGAGTTCCTAGACTCTGCTATGAAAGCAGTGCAGCTGGGAGGGCAGACAGGGCCCCCTCCTCCTGTCAGACTCTGCCTTGTCCACACCTGCCCGGCAGAGATGATAAAATCTGTCCTAATGGACACAGGAGGAAGCTGGGACTCAGGGCTGAGGCCTCTGACTCCTAATGCTGTTCTTGGGCTCTGCCCCCTTCCACTTGGCACTAGGAAGGAATGGTTTGTTCCCCTTCCCCCTTCCTGGTACATCTGAGGGCATGAAGGGGAGGGGGAAGGGTGACCCCCGGGGCAGGAAACATTCCAGGAGGAAAGCCAGGCTGGTAGTCAACAAGTCCAGTCACCATGGTAACTGAGGATTGAGGAAAGGGGGAGGCCAGGCTGGAGACCTCTGAGGGGGGAGGCCAGGGCAGTGGGTGGTGTAGCTCAGGGCCCCTGGCCCGGGTGCCACAAGGTCCGGCTTCTAATCCGAGGCCTTGCTATGGGACCCGGGCCCAGTCCCTGCCCATTCCGGACCTCCGTGTTTTCCTTTGGGTAATGGCTGGACTTTTTCCAGCTCTGATATTCTGTGAACTTGCTCTAACTCCCCTCTCGTGTCTTAAAGGTGGGGAGAGGAAATTCAGCCCGATGGACAGAAGCTGAAATACTGGGTGAGTCCCAACATGTCCTGGGAGGCAGGAGGGGAGAGACCCAGAGAGCCCCTGGATGGGGGCCGGGGGAGGCACGGCCCAGTCAGGGAGCTGCTGGTCCAGCAGCGGAAGGGATCCCTCTCCCCTGCTCCCTTCATTCCCCTCTTTCCCTAACAGACGGCAGCCAACTCGTGGGGCCCAACCTGGGGAGAGAATGGATACTTCCGAATTGTGCGAGGGGCCAATGAGTGCGACATCGAGAGCTTCGTGGTGGGTGTGTGGGGCAGGGTCGGCACGGAGGACATGAGCCCCCATCACTGAGCCCCGGCGCTGGCCCGCCCGGACCTGCTGGGCCTTCTTCTGGATGAGGACTTGGGCATCCTCCAAGCAATGTCCACACCCCGTCACCTGCTGCCAGATCTGGAACCACAGCCAGTGGTGCTAAGAAGTTTGCTTGGGTTGGGTTACAGATCCCACAGACAGCAGAGCGCGAGATCCCTGCCCCTTCCCCGGCCAGAGGGAGGGGGAGGTGATCTGCTGAAACAGCAGTCCCCCGGAGGGCTCTCTACCCCCGGCCCCCCTCCCCAAATCCCGTCTTTCAACCTCAACCAAGCGTGAGCTGCCCCTAATCCCTGCCTGCTGATGCTGCAGTCCCAGGAGAATGGGAGTGTGGGGTAAGGAAGTCAGGGCGGATAGGCCCCAGGACCCCCTCCCACTTCCCTTCCCAGGAATGTAAAGAGGAGGCTTCAGACATCTGATTCCAGCCCCCCCCCAGCCTCCTCTCCCACACAGACCTATCTCCCCTCTTGTTTGTTCCTTGGCCCTGGGGAGCCTGCTGAGTTTCGGTGCATTCTGGGGTTCCCCTAAACATGATGGGCACGTGCTAGTCTTCACCCGGTGGGAGAGGAGCGGGGCGGAGGCCTGGGGTCCTCCCCACCCACTGCCTAGGCTGATACCACTCTCCTTTTCTCTTTCCCGTAGTTTCAGCCTTTGAGAATATTTATTTTGCTTATTACTGACTGTAAATAAACCCGATTCACACACAGGCTGCCTCCCGTTGCCTCTCTGGAGGGCTTTTCATGCCTGTTGCCCGCAGGCCCTCTGGCTGGAGTTCTCTGCGGGTTGTGGGAAAGGGGAAGGGTAGGAAGTGGGGGGACCCACAAAACCACCTTATACAGGATGGGTCAGACAGCAATTCAGTTCCATTCTGTAAATATTTATTTATTAAGCAGAGTAGGGAGTTCCAACCATGAGGCAGGAGAAAGACTGTCTGCTCCTTGCATGGCCCCAAGAATCAAAGGAGCTCAGAAATGGAAGGGCCTGGATAGAGATTTCCTGTACCTCCTCTCTATCTCTCCCACTCTCTTGCTTTCTATGAATCTCTATCTCTGTCTTTTTGTCTCTATCTCTTTGACTCTCTCTCTCTGAATCTCTCTGTCTCTGTCTCTGTCTCTGTCTCTGTCTCCCCCTTTCTCTCTCTCTCTGTTTCTCTCTCTGAATTTCTCTCTGCCTCTCTATATTTCTGTCTCCCTTCTTCTTTGTTTTACTCTCTGTGAATTTCTATCTCTGTCTCTATATTTCTCTGGCTCCCTGTCCATCTCTGCCTCTATGTCTCTGAATCTCTGCTTCCATCTCTCTCTTCACGGACTCCCCTGGCTTCAGTTTTTTATCTCTACCCCTATGGTTTCCAGATCTATAATTCCGGCCCTAAGCTCTCTTGAACTCCAGCTGCTCACTTAGACATTTCAATCTAGCTGTTCCACAGGCATCTAAGCTCATGTCCAAAACAGAAGTTATTCTG
The DNA here is from genome assembly GCF_016432865.1 of Antechinus flavipes. Taxonomy (NCBI): domain Eukaryota; kingdom Metazoa; phylum Chordata; class Mammalia; order Dasyuromorphia; family Dasyuridae; genus Antechinus; species Antechinus flavipes. The sequence continues at coordinate 567,029,910 of NC_067400.1, forward strand.
GTAGCATCGAAATCCAATGGGATCTAAAGGTCTAAATTCAAAACCTGCCTCTGATTTCTACTCACATTACTGTTTATCCACAAGGAAGTCCTTTAACCTCCCAGGGCCTTCGTTTCCTCATCTGTAAAATGAAGTTGTTAGTCCCTCAGCTATAGCTCTATGAAGCTATGATCTATCCCCTAAACCCACTCCTCTTCCAAACCTCCCTCTTCCTCTTAGTGAACCACTCTCCTTCCAGTCACAACCCAGGTCACAACCCATTTTCTCCCTATCCCCATCCAAACAGTTGCCAAATCTTGTGCGTTCTGCTTCAAACATCTCTTCCCTGTGTCTCCTCTTCTCTGCACTCATCTCCTTAGTTCAGACTTTCATCTTCTTTACCTGGACTACTGCTATAGCCTCTAATTGGTTTCAGGTTTCTCCCTGCTTTAGCCCATCTTCCAATCAGCTGCCAGTGGTTGTTCCTAAAGTGCGCGTCTGACCACAGCAATTCCCCTGCCCAAGAAACTTTACTGTTGTTGAGTCATTTCTGTGGTAGCCAGCTCTTCATGACCCCAGCTGGGGTTTTCTTGGCACAGATACTGGAGTAGATTGCCCTTTCCTTCTGCAGCCCATTTTGTAACTGAGAAAACTGAGGCAAACTTGGTTAAAGGACTTCCCAAAGCCATACAGCTGGTAGAGTCTGTGGTCCCACTAAGACTCAGAAGATGAATCTTTCTGACTCCCTACCTGGTGCCCTGTGTGCCATGGCGCAACCTAGCCGCCCATCCTTATCTCTAGGATCAAATAAAAATTCCTTTGACATTTAAGTCCCTTAATAACCTCATCCCAACCTGCCTTCCCAGGCTTATTAAGTTTTATTCTCTCTCCCTCCCTCCCTCCTTCCCTCTCTCTGTCTCTGTCTCTGTCTTTCTATTTCTGTCTCTGTCTGTATGTCTCTCTCTTCTTTTCCCTCTCCTCTCCCTCCCTCCCTTTCTGTCTCTCTGAAGCACTTTTTCTCTCTCTCTCTCTGTATCTCTGAATCTGTCTCTGTCCTCCCTCCCCCCCACAGAGGTACATACACCCCTCCCACAACACACTATACTCCAATTGAATGGGTGGGCTTGTTTCTCTCACATAATATATTCCATCTCTTGCCCCCATGCTTATACACAGATTGTCCCCCCAACCTGGGCTGCGTGCCCTCTCACATCCGTCTTTCCTAGAATTCTAAATTCTTTTTAGAATAGCAGTATTAAACTCAAATAAAAATGGGGGCCACTAAACCATAGAGAATAATCTCTCTGGGTCACATAACAACTTAGACAACCACATATAAGTATTATCTATGTTTTATTGTATTTTTATTTATTTTTTAAATTTCCCAATGCCATTTTAATCTGGTGCAGGCTGTAGTTCAAATTCACTTCTTACAGGAGGCCTTGGAGCTATTAGTCCCTCCTTCCAACTGCATTTACTTGGTGTGTATCTTGTATTTCTTCCTCCCATAGAATGTTAGCTCTTTGAGGGCAGGGACTGTCTCATTCTTTGTGGTTGTATTCCCAGCACCTAACACAGTACATAGTAAGTGCTTAATAAATGCGTGTTTAATTGTTTTGTCCTATTTTTTGTTGTTGTTGTTTTTGTTTTGATCTATTCATTGATTGAATCTGTGCTTGGAAATCAGCTACAACCCGCAGCGTCCAGGGAGCTGAGAGCAGAGATAACTAGCTGTCACAGATTCTTAAGGTTCATTCCATCCCCCTCAGATGGACTTAGCAGCTTCTACAAAGTTCTTCTCTGATGTCTGCTGTTCTTGGTATTGAGATGATCCTGGCTTCTCTAAGGTAGCCAGGTAGCATAGTGGAGTTTGGAAGTGGTCTGAGTTCAATTCTGCCTCAGATATTTACCGGTTGTGTGACTTTGGGTTCCTCTGTCTTAGCCTCAGTTTCTACATCTGTAAAACAGGGATCATAATAGCACCAACTTCTACCATGGTAGAAAGAGTTTGAATATAGTCCCAACAATAGACTGAGTCTGTTTTCCAAAGATCAGCCTAAGAGATGAAGAGGGACAGAAATTTTCCAAAAAACCCCATCAACTCCTCTAAATTAAATCAGATACTTTGAAACGAGTGGCAACAGGGGTAATGGATACAAAGCCAGATTTGGAACCAGAAAGACCTGGGTGTGATCAGCTCTGACTGAAACTGGATGTGTGATATCCTGGGCAAGCCACCTTCTCAGTGTCTCCGCCAGCATTTATTTATAAATTGCAAAGAAGGAAGGAAACAAGCATTTATTAAGCATCTATTATGTTCTGGCACAGTGCCAAGTACTTTGCAAATACTTTCTTATTTGAGCCTCACAGACACCCTGGGAGATAGGTGCTGTTACTATCCCCATTTTACAGTTATAGAAACTGAGGTAAACCAAGATTAAGTGACTTGCTCAGGATCTCACAAGTAGCAAATAGCTGAGGCCACATTTGGACCTAGGTTCTCCTGACTCCAGGCCCAGTATTCAAGAAGAGAATGACTTGAAATGGTAGAGGGAATTTCTTCATCTAGGGGTTCTCTAGATCAGAGAAATCAGGGATACAATCCTTTCTCCCCTATCAAAGATTTTGGTACTCAGAAACTTTAATGCAAAAGTGGGAAAAGGTGAAGAGAGAATAACAAAATATGGACCAGGGAGAAGGAATGTAATAGACTTGTAGTTCTACACCAAAGTTTCAGACTTACACCTCTAGAAAAGAGGCTTAATAGTTTAATAGTTCTCACTTTCTATGATATATATGATTTGTTGCTCATTATGTACACAATGAGCAACAAATCATATATATCACAGAAAGTGAAAACTATTAAGCTCTAATAGACAGGAAATTACTGTTTGCTGATATAAAAGACATTTCTCATTTTTTTTGTTTCTTTATACAGTCATACTACCAACTCATTTGAGCAAATATCCAAATTAACATAAAGCTATTAGAAAATTAAAATGAGAAAAAATATATGACATATGCTTAAGACAGCTACAGCCTGACCCATTTAGACTGATTGTCTAATTAATTGATGATAGTAAATGGAATCTGAATGAAATAAAAGACCCAGATACCTCTGAGAGGAACTTTATATAGAAGCTTAGCTTATTTAAGTCAATTGTCAAAAAAAGGAAGTTAAATAAATTTGTTTAATTTTAATTTAATTTAAAACTTAAATGCTTTTCCAGCTAAAAAGTATCTTATTCAGCAAACAATTGATTTATTTGCCAAGGGAAGAGATAAGGTAGGCAAAAATGCTATTGACTTATAATATAAACTCATTTGTAAAAACTCACAGAGAACAGCTGTTCCATCAATCGATTGACATTTATTAAGCACCTACTCTGTGTCAGGTACTGTGCTAATCCCTGGGCATACAAAAAGTGATGTAAAACTGTCCCTGCCCTGAAGTTGCTTCCAACCTAATAGGGGAACAAATATTTAAACAAACAAATGCAAAACTATTTGTATCTGGGATTTATTGTTGTCCTTCCTACTTGAAGAGGATCAAAATGACATCACAATGTCAGTGTCAATGTAAAAAGCATCTGATTGTGGCTGATCAGACCAATATGAGCTCAAAAGGGTCTTTTGACCACAAATTGGGTACAAATAACCCATAATTTCAATTAATAGGTAACTATTAATTGCGGAAAATGAAAAGTACTGGAATTATTAAAAAGAGTTGAGGAAAGCTATCTGTAGGAAATGAGATTTTAGGTGTGACTTAAAGGATGCAGAACATTTAGTAGATGGAGTGGAAGAGGTAGAACAATCCAAGCATGGGGGAGAGGCAGAGAAAATGCCTGGATCCCAGAGATAGAATATCTCATTCATGAAACAAATAGGAGGCCAATTCACTGGATTGAAGAAGAATGTGTGAGGAATAAGAGTGAAGAATACTAGAAGGGGACTGAATTATGAAAGGCTGTGAATGACAAACAAAACATTTTGGATTTGCTTCTGGAGGCAATAGGGAGCCACTCGAGTTTATTGAGTGGTGATACGGTCTCACGTGCATTTTAGGAACATCACTTTGTTGGCTGAATGGAAGATGGACTGGAATGGGGAGAGGCAGCTAGACCCCTCAGCAGGTTATTGCAGCAATCAAAGTATGAGATGTTGAGGATCTGCATCAAAATGGTGACGGTGTCAGAGGAGAGAAAGTTGCATATTGGAGAGCTGTTGCAAAGGTGAAATTGGAAATGGGAGATGAGAAATAGTGATGAATCCAGGTTGAGTCTGAGGTTGTGAGCTTTAGGGACTGGAAATATGGGTCCAAAGGAAGGAGATGGGGGAGGGGGAGAGGATTTAGGGGGAAAGATATATAAGTTCAGTTTTGGACATAATTGAGTTTTAGATATCTACTGGGCATCCAGTTTGAGTTTTCTTAGAGGCAATTGGAGATGGAAGACTGGAGGTCAGCAGAGAAATTGGGATAAGCTTCATAGGTTTGAGAATCATAGCATAGAGATGGTAATTACATTCATGAGGGATGATGAGCTCACCAAATGAAGGGAAAAGAAGGAGGTCCCAGGGCCACAACTCTAAATACCTCTAGTTAGAGAGCATGACCTGATAATGATCCAGGAAAGGAGAGAGAGAAGGATCTGTCATGCAGGTTGGTGAAATGAATAAACGATCCTGGAGAGAATAGAGCCCCTAAATCCTAGAGAGAAGAGAGTAACAAAGGAGAAAGGGATTAAGAGTGTCAAAGGCTGCAGAGAAGTCAAGGAGAATGAGGATGGAAAAAAGGCCATTGGATTGGATGGATTGGATGTGAGTGTGTATATGTATATGCATGTATATGTGAGTGTGTATATGTGTTTGTGCATGTGGTGAGAGAGAGAAAGAGAAAAAGAGAGGGAAGAAAGAGACAGAGAAGAAAAAGGGAGAGATCATTAGTAACTCTGGAGAGAGAAGTTTCGGTGGAATGATAAGGGGAAGCCAGATTGTAAGGGGTTTAGAAGAGATCGAGAGGAGAGAAAATGAAGGCACTTATTATAGTTTGACCTTTTGACAAGTTATCCTCAAAAGGTAGAAGAGATATAGGATGATAAGTTAGGGATAGAAGAATTGAGACAAGGTTTTTTCAGGAGAGGGGAGACATAGACATGTTTGTAATCAGTAGGAAATGAGCCAATGGACAGAGAGAAATTGAAAATAAGCAAAAGTGTGGGGATGACAGAGGGGTTATCTATTGGAAGAGACAGGATGGAATGGGATCACTTAAAAAAGTAGAGGAGTCAGCCTTGATAAGGAGTTAGACCACTTTATTATGTGAGACAGGGGTGAAGGAAGAGAAAATGGTAGAAAGCACCTGAATGATAGGAAATGAAGAAGAGAACAAAAAGAGGAAGTTCATGGTGAATGGCCTCATTTTTTTCTATAAAATATGAGGCAAGGTTCTCAGCTGAGAGCTGGAGGAGGAAGAAGCATGAGAGGTTTGAAAGAAGCTCCAAAAATGCTTGAAAGAGCCACTGATGAGAGTGGGAAAGTGAGTTGATAAAGAAAGTATAGTAGTAATGAAAGGTCATGAGTATAATTATACAAATCAGAGATGAGGAAGAGGGTTAAAGCCAGTTTAAAGAACGTTTGGTGGGGCAGTTAGGTGTCAGGAACATCTGAGCTCAAATGTGGTTTCATTGACACTTACTAGATATGTGACCCTGGAAAAGTCCTTTAACTCTTATAGAAAAGAAGAAGAAGAAAGAAGGAGGAGGAGGAAAGAAAGAAAGAAAGAAAGAAAGAAAGAAAGAAAGAAAGAAAGAAAGAAAGAAAGAAAGAAAGAAAGAAGAAGAAAGAAAAGAAAGAAAGAAAGAAAGAAAGAAAGAAAGAAAGGAAGGAAGAAAGAAAGAAAGAAAGTATGGAAGAAAGAAAGTATGGAAGGAAGGAAGGAAGAAGAAAAGGAAGAAAAGGAAGGAAGGAAGGAAGGAAGGAAGGAAGGAAGGAAGGAGGGAAGGAAGGAAGGAAGGAAGGAAGGAGGGAAGGAAGGAAGGAAGGAGGAAAGGAAGGAGGAAAGAAAGAAAGAAAGAAAATTTAATGACAGACCCAAATATGCCAAATCATCCTGAGGACAATTAAGAATGAACCAGGGAAGACAACAGGTAACAAGGAAAAAATCTGCAAAATTTTAATACAAGTTTTTTTCTCCATCAAGGACAATGGAATCATCACAGTAGGCTTGTAATACTAACAAGGGCTACTAAGAACATGACACTTAATTAGGCCATAGTACACAGAGCAAGAGCAACCCAGTTGGGAGTGTGCTGAGGCATAGATTCACAAAGTAAATGTTAGTCAATAAAAACTATGCTAACACTGGGGGTACCAAAGAAAGATCAGTCAACCCCTGTCTTCAAGAAGCTTACAATCTAATTTGGGAGACTACATGCAAACAACCATGGATAAACAAGCTATCCACAGGATAGAGAGGAGATAGTTAACAAAGGAAAGGTGCTAGGTTTTTTTTTTGTTTGTTTGTTTGTTTTGTTTTGTTTTGTTTTTGGCTTTTCTTTTTTTTTAATTATAACTTTTTATTGACAGAACATATGCCTGGGCAATTTTTTACAACATTATCCCTTGCACTCACTTCTGTTCCAACTTTTCCCTTCCCTCCCTCCATGGAAAGGTGCTAGTTTTAAGAGGAAAGGATTCCTATAGTAGATGAGATAGCAAAAGTGTGGGGGAAATCTCAGATCTTAAGGATAACAAAGAAAGAAAAGGCAACTAAGAAAATCACAACCAACTTTTGTGTCTATTTGCTCCCTTTCTTCCTTCCCTGGTATAGTTCATGATGAGTATCACTGAGAGAGTCAAGGAGGACAGAATAAGGCTAACTGACTGTAGCAAATTACTATGATGTGTATGGGTCTGGGGGGTGTGTATGAAAGGGATGGGAAACGGTGTGTGTATGTACATGTTGTATGTATGTGTGTATTGTGAAGGTGTGTGTGAGTATGTGTGCAAGTGTGTGTATATGTGTGTATATGTATGTGCATATATATGTAAGTGTGAATATGTGTGTGTGTATTGGTGAGAGAGAGAGAGAGAGAGGTAACAGACACAAGGAAGTATTATGATTTTTTCTCCCTCAGCCCCAATAGTTACTTTCCCTATAATAGCCCTTGAGAGGCTCACACCCTCAATGATCATTTCTCAGCCCAGAAAGGATGTGAAGTTGGGAGCAGTTCATTGGTTTCAGCCCCTTTCAAATTTTAATATATCTGTGTAAAGGAAGAACAATATATATATTTTTATTTTACTTTAGTCATTCCTTGATTGTTAGATAGTACATAACATAGAATGCCAGGTCCTGAGTTCTAATTCATCCTCTGACATATTAACTATGTGCTCCCTGATAAGTCACTAAGCTGTTGTCTGCTTCAGTTACCTTGACTATAAAATGGGCATAATAAAAGTAATCCCTCCCAAGTTGTATTGAGGATGGAATGAGGTAATATTTGCAAAGTGTTTTTTAAACATATAACTTATGCCAAATTGCTTACATTCTTAATGGGAGTGAGGTGGGAGAGGAGGAGGAGGAAGAATTTGGAACTCAAAGTTTTAAAGACAAATGTTAAAATTGTTTTTATATATAGCTGTTAAAAATGCTAAATTTAAAAAAATTGTAAACCATAAACTCACTAGCATTCACTAAACTCAGCACTCACTAGCTATTATTATGGGGACAGTACTAGCCATTGGCTAATCAAAGGATCAATCACATCCCTGGTGGTCTTAAAATGTACAATCAAACTCTAAGAAATCACTCAGGTAGACAAGGAAAGACCCAGACATGGAGATAGAAACCAGGTGTTGAGAAGGAATTGTTTGTTGCCTCTTCCTTTGTGAATCTTTCAGTGTGCAGGGAAGGAGAGGAAATGTTTCTCTTCTTGCCAATCTCCCCTGATAATGGCATCTTGGGACAGGAATCACCACATCCAGAAATCTTGGGCCCAGAGGATTTAGTTGGAGAGAGGAAAAGGAATCCTTCCAGACAGACTTACCCACTCAATGGAGACCTGAGACCAGAATAAGAAGTATAAGGATATCTGCAAAGGGCTGAAACTCTGAATATATGCACTGGAATCAGACATCCTAGCACTTAAGGCTAATTACTGATTAGAAAATGCTCTATTAGCATATGCTTGGAAAATGGCCCTTCCCACTATTCTGTGCTGGCTTGTTAATTAATGTATACAGAGAATTGTAGTAGGGACTAGAGGGTGGAGTAAGACTAGCCAGAGTCACTTTTTTTGGCAGGAGACAAAGAGGAGAGGTCATGAAGATCCTGTGTCCATCCAATTCATTCCTATCTCTAAAGACCAACAATAAAGACCAAGGACTTTTTGCTGACTCTGGCTGATTTTAAAGTATCCAGGGTGCTAACTCGGTCTTCACATTTAGTGCCCAATGTGTGGACCAAGGACCCTAATTTCACTGAAGAAGTCCCCAGTGACCAGGAAATAGGATGAGTATTTTAATAGACAAACAGGGAACTTACTTTGTTAAGGACTTAAACTTTTCTAGCTGAAATGGGGCAGATATTGGGAAAAGATTCTCCCCCAGCCCCAGCCTCACCTCCACTCCTGCCCCACGGGGGTGCTGTATAAAGCATACTTTATTTGATCAAGGGACAAGGCTTAATTGTAAGTTGGTTGCAGATCACTAGACTCTTGGATACATTAGAATGCATGTCCTCTTGGTTCTTAAAGGAAGATGATATAGGGACAGATAATTGGAAACTAGTAGGAGATCAACTATGTGAATACTATAATGATAAAGGTCCTGGTTCAATTTCCAAGGAAATATTCTATATATACAACATAATACAATTGGCCTTAAAGAACCTGCAAAATCCTGAATCCTGAAAGAATCCTGAAAAAAGAAAAGTTTTAAGAACAGCCAGATGAGGAAGTGTGAGGAAAAAGAGGAAGAGAAATAACAGATTAATGGCAATATCACCAGAGGGCATGAGGATTTAAGTGAGGATGAAGGGTGTGGTGGAGGGCGTGGTGATTCTCGATCTCTCAAGGCAGCTTCAATCCTGTCTAAACCGGAACAGATTATTGACACACCCCCATCAACTCCACCTTCTTAGATGGAGGGAGGAGGAGTAGTGGAAGGGACAGTGACACCATCAGCACCTCCCCCCCAGCAATTACCCCCTCCTGTGACTAGATTGCAAAAGGCAGTACTTAAAGCCACAGAAGAAGGGAAGGATTTAGTTGATTTGAAAATAGGAATGTATCCTGTGATTCAACAGTTTAACTTTTCAGGTCAAGAAAGTAGAAGATGCACTCCTTTTGATATAGAAATCCTCAAAGACCTGAAAAAGGCATGCACTCTTTATGGGGCTACATCAGCTTATGTTAAGATGTTATTACAGAATTTGGTTTATGAAGTCTTAACCCCTAGGGACTGGAAATCTATAGCAACAACATGCTCAGAACTTGGACAAAACATGTTGTGGCTTTCTGAATATAGTGAGCTCTGTAGGATACAAGCCCAACAAAATAGTCAAAGTGGAGTTAACACTCCAATCACCTATGACCAACTAAAAGGTGTAGGTTCTTATGCAGACATTTCAGTACAGATTAATTACCCCATAGCAGCATATGAGCAAATTGTTTCTGCTGCTATCAAAGCATGGGCTTTTCTCCCCAATAAACATGACAAGGGAGAAGCCTTCACAAAAATAGCACAAGAGCCAAATTAACCCTCTGCTAATTTTATGGGACATTTGCAGACAGCTGTCATATGAATTACTGGTGAAAATGTAGTAACAGAATTTATGATAAAGCAACTTGCTAATGAAAATGCTAATGAGGTTTGTAGAAGAATTATACTAGGACTACGCAAGGATGCTCCTTTAGAGGAGATCATAAGACACTGTGCCTCAGTGGGCACAAATACCTTTTATACCCAGGCTATGATGCAGACTTCCCAAGATCCGAAAATGGGAAGACAAGGTCCCTTTTGGCAAAGGACTTCCAGAGAGACTCGTCAATGCTTTTAGTATGGTAAAGTAGGGCATCTGAAAGCTCAATGTTGGCATAGAGATAGAGTGAGAAAACAGGATGGGAGAACAAGACCCAATACTCCATGTCCAAAATGCAACAGAGGCTTCCATTGGACATCAGAATGTAGGCTGATTCAGGGAAGTGGGATGAGGGGCCCAGCCCCAGGGTCCAAAACAAAAAATACTTGGGGCATGATGGCAGCCAATGCTACACCCAGAGAGTGCCTAGAAGTCCAGTACCCAGACATGACCAATCAGCCAGGAAGCCATATGATGAGAGAAGGGATTACATAATCAATCAGCCAGGAAGCAACCTGATAGGAGAAAGGGATTACAATTGGGGAGAATAGAGTTATATTCAGCTAGGGCAATTGAGATATCCCCTGGAGAGGTGAAATCTGTTCCTCTCTAGCCTATGGATCCCTTGCCTCCAGGCACAGTAAGGCTTGACCATTTCACCTGCTGAGAGTACTTACAAAACAGTGTTCATTCATACACTAATATGGGAAACTGGGGAATGTGTAGATAATATACCAGTCATTAATATATGTAGACAATGTGTGACTTATCAACCAGGAGAAGTAGTAGCATCAGGTTTATTGATACAGACTCCAAGAAGCAATCTGGCAATAGTCGCCCAGATTCTGACTCCAAGCAACAATATCCAGGAATATACTGGACAGCAACTATGACAGCTGATCGACCTATGCTCACTAGCTATATAAATGGCATACCATTAGAAGGATTGGTAGACACTGGTGCAGATCATACAGTCATTAGAGATGCCAACTGGTCCAGTCACTGGCCAAAGATTAAGGCAGACACCTACATGTCTGGCATAGGAGGATCAATAGCAGCTGAAGTTAGTGCTACCCCTTTGAAATGGATATTTGAAGGTGAAACAGGAGTTTTTACTCCTTTTATAGCTGAAAAAAATCCCCATCAATCTGTGGGGAAGAGACATTTTATAACAATTAGGATTAAAAATGAGTACTTCAGTTTTTTTGGGCAGGGCTGCTATTGAAGGCCTGCCAACACTCTCACCTGATCCTATCCAATGGAAAATGATACACCAGTGGGGATAAAACAGTGGCTCTTAGCTAGTGATAGAATTCAGGCCTTATTAGATATAGTACAGGAGCAACTTGACTAAGGACACTTACAACCTTTTCTAAGTCCTTGGAATTCCCCAGTATTTGTTGTAAGAAAGAAATCTGGAAAATGGAGGATGTTGACTGATTTAAGAAAGGTAAATGAACAGATGGAAACTATGGGAACTCTTCAGCCTGGACTTCCATCTCCTACTCAATTGCCTAGAGAATGGCCTCTTTGGGTTATAGATATTAAGGATTGTTTCTATTCTATTCCTCTAGATAAGGAGTATATGAAAAGAGTTGCCTTTTCAGTGCCTTTTTTCAACTTGGCTGAGCCTTATAAAAGATATGAATGGACAGTTTTGCCATGGAATAAAAAAAAAACCCTACTATGTGTCAAATGTATGTTGCTATTGCCCTTACTCCAGTAAGAAAAGCATTTCCAAAAGTAATGTTATTACATTACATGGATGATATATTGGGATGTGCACCTGAGGAACAAATGTTAGAAGCATGTCTACAAAAGACCATAGAAACACTAAGGAACTACAAATTGCACATAGCTCCAGAAAAAATTCAAAGACATGCTCCTTTTCAATATTTAGGATATGAAATATACCCTAAGGTGCTAACAGTACAAAAACTTTCCTTAAGAACAGAGAAGCTAAACACCTTAAATGACTTTCAGAAATTGATAGGAGATATCCAATGGATGCATCTAGTGTTAGGCTTGACTACCTATCAATTACAACCATTAAATGACATTTTAAGGGGAGACAGTGCTTTAAACTCACCATGCCAGCTTACAAAAGAAGCTCAAGAGGCTTTGAGAGAAGTTGAACTGGCTTTATCCAATGTGGTTGAAAGAGTCATTCAAAAACCCTTGGAAATAATAGTTTTTGCTACACAAGAGGCACCCATAGCAGTCCTTCATCAAAGAGACAGTGTGATAGAGAGGGTGAACCTCCCAGCACAACCAGGACAAAGCCTTACTCCTTACCCAGTGCTTGTGGCTAGAATTTTATTAAAGACCATTAAGTGAGCAGTCCAGTTATCTGGGAAAAGACCTGACAAGATATACACCTTTTAAACTAATGCACAAATTAATGTCTGCTGTGAAACCATCCCAGAGTGGCAAATTTTATTAGCCATGGCTCCAAATTTTACACTCGGGTCTCCATTAAATATAACCAGACTATTACATAATTGGTGATGGATTCTTGAAGAAAATGTTTCTAAAGTTCCTCTTAAAGGACCAGATGCATCCAAACATAATATTTGCACTATATACTCTCGTGGCTTAACTATAAAGAGAGTAGTCAGAATTCCTTTTCAATCCCTCAGCAGAATGAATTGTATGCAATCATTCTAGCTCTTACTTATTATCCAGCAAATATAAATATAATATCTGATTCGGTCTATTCAGTAGGTGTGGTACAAAGAATTGCCACAGCCCAAATAAAATTTGAAGCCTCTAATATCTATCAGCTCTTTAAGGAACTTCAAGAGCAAATGAGAAAGCACCCAGGTAAGATTTATATCTTGCATGTCCACTCTTATAGTGGACTTCCAGGTCCTATTTTTGACCTGGAATTCAAAGGCAGATAGCCTTCTAACCATGTTGGCCAATACTTCTTTATTTCAGGAAGCCCAAGAATCTCATTCTAAATATCATCAGGCTGCTCAAGCTTTACATTTACAATTTGGAATAACAAGAGAGGAAACTAGGAGCATAGTAAAAGCCTATGTACAGCTTGCCTTCCTTTCCATGCTCTTACACTGCCTCCAGGGAAAAACCTTCGTAGTTTGAGACCCAATGAAATTTTTGGATGTGACCCATTATAAATCTTTTGGTCCTCTGTCTTTTATCCATGTTGTGGTAGATACATTTCCAGGGTTCACTTTTGCAATACCAGCAGCAAAAGAGACAGCCCGAGTGGTCACTGAATTCCTCATACAAGCATTTGCCATTATGGGTGTGCCACAAGCAATAAAAACAGATATTGGATGTGCATATACTTCTAAACATTTTGCACACTTTTGTGCACAGTATCAGATTTTATACACCACTGGCACACCTTTCAATCCTCAAGGACAGGCAATAGTAGAGAGGAGAAACAGAGACATTAAGATGCTCCTCCAAAAACAAGAAAAAGGGGGAGCCACAGGTAACCCTAGAGAACTTCTAAATCTAGCGCTTTATATTATTAATTTCTTGATTTTTGACAAAGATGCACTGGCTCCAGCAGACAGGTTTTATAACCCACCAGAAGGGCAGTGTCCAGTGTGAGCAGCTCCACTATCTTTAGATAATCGCCAAGTGATGTGGAGAGACCCAGAAAGTGGTGAATGGAAGGGACCAGATAGGATAACTGCTTGGGGGAGAGGATTTGCTTGTATTTCCACAGATGGAAAAGGAATCAGATGGGTGCCAATGAACCATATTTGCCTTGTCCATTGGAGAGAGACGGAGCAGACCCTTGAATTGAAGAAGACCCAAGAAACATCAGGTGGTTCCGTCACTGACTGTGCCCAACACCGAATGAGCATGGCAGTTATGGTATTTGACTCATGAATGTCAAAAATTGTTGGACTTCAAAACCCTCAGGAATCATTGGATTCTCTGAGACATGATAAGACTGCTGTAGAACTTGAAAACTCTCAGGAATCATTGGATTTTCTGAGAATTGAAAAGACTGTTGCAAGACTTAAAAATCGGCAGGAATCATTGGATTCCCTAATATAAAAAGACTCTTGCAGGACTTCAAAAACTTCCAGGGATCATTGGATTCCCTGACACATAAAGTAATGGACAACAGATTGGTTTTGGACTATCTTTTGGCTGCTGAAGAAAGCATATGTGTGACTGTTATTTACATACCCTCCTTCTAGGACTTCTGGAAATCTTTTACAATACCATATTGATTTATATTGTTTGTTATATCACTACTTACATGTATAATTCATGTTTGTTACACCACATTGAGCCTGCACCAGCTGTGGGGAGAGTCATCACAAGTAGCCTATACATTATTGCTATGTGCTTGTGTAATACCTCCCATGCTGATGGGTTTGTGCATACCTGTTTCTAATAAGACCCTTCAGCCCAGAAACTTGCTAGCAATCCCCATTTCCCTTTCGTCCTTTTCACCTCTCTTCCTGAGATGTCAGGGAGGGCTTGATCATCTCCTTTTTAGTGCTTTCACCTCCCTTCCTGAGAAGTCAAAGAAATCTCAAAGAAAGTATTCAGAAGTAAAGTTCTGAAAAGTCAAAGAAACTTTAAATGGTTAAATGTACTGACTACTAACAATTAACAGTGTGGAAAATTCAATAACATTAGAAAAGAGACAAATCTTCCCCTCCCCCAGTCCCTGAAGGATAACTCTAGAAACTTAAAGGGAAGAAATAGTAAATATTGATCTGGGAGGGTGAGGTGAGAACTTCATAGCATTAGTCCCACCAATTTCTTCAGAGTATGGAAGCTTGAGTGCAAATTTAATTACTTGTAGGATCTTCAAACCCTTCACCTAGAACAAGTATTTGGGCCAGATGGTCTTTTAGGGCCCTTCCACATCTGGATTCATGATCCCATGACCAGAGGTGATCCGATTCCTTTCAGTCATGACCTGTCCAGAGGCACAACTCAGGAAAGCAGAGATGCTCACTGATACTAATTCACTGTGTGACTGTGTGCATGTCTGTTGAAATGTCTCTGTGCTAGGAAAGGTTGGACTAGGTCAGGGACTTAAAATTCAATAGAAATGGGGCCCATTTAACCAGGGAAGAAGAATCCCTGCAGGCTACATATTGACTTTTAGTTTGTTCAGTCATTTTCAGTCATGTCCAACTCTTCATGACCCCATTTGGGACTTTCTTGGCAAAGATCCTAGTATAGCTTGCCATTTCTTTTTCCAGCTCACAGATAAGGAAACTGAGGCAAATGGGGTTAAGTGGCTTGCCCAGAGTCACACAGCTAGTAAGTGTCTGAGGCCAGATTTAAACTCAGAAAGAGAAGTCATTCTGACTTAAGTGCCATGCTCTATCTAGTGCGCCATCTTGACTTAAAAACACATAAATTAATGTTATTATTAATTATACATCATTTATATATATTATTATTCATGTTCTATTGAATTTTTATTTTGCCAAATATTTTCCCCAGTTATATCAAGAATTGTTTTCCAATTACATTTCATCTATCAAAATTTTTTGTTATTTTGTTGTTAGTATTTTATTCTTCTAAATACATGCAAAGATAGTTTTTAATATTCGCCTTTGTGATTCATTGTGTTTGAAAATTTTTCCCTCTCTTCCCCACTCCTCCTTCCCCAAGACAGTAAACAATTTGATATAGGTTAAACATGTGAAATTCTTTTAAGCATATTTTCATATTCATGGAATTCAGCTATTAAAATGTTAAAACAAACAACAAATTCATAATTTCAAGTTAATAGCTCTTGAATTAGTCTAATGAACCAATTTTATAGATGGAAAAACCGAGACCCAGAGATGCAGTTGATCTGGGCTTAATCCAGTTAAAGCTACACACAAGAATGTTATGGGCTGCTTGGGGCTTGCTGATATCGCTGGACCAGATGACCCCTTTCCAAGGCTGGCCCTTCGGGATTTTGTGAGTTTGGGGTTTGTCATCTTATCTATCCACTTTACTACCCTGCCTCTGGCCTGTTCAGGTTTCTTCCCCCTGTCTCCAGGCCCATGACCTTCTAGAATCCTATTGTTACTCAGAGATCCTCTAGCCCAGGGAATCAACATTTTTTATGTCATAGCCCCTTTGGTAATCAGCCTGATAAAGCCAATGATCCTCTACTCAGAACCATGTTTTAAAATGTATAAAATAAGGTACAAAGAAAAATAATTATACTGAAATACAATAATCAACTTTTTTTTAAATTTACAATTCTAGATTAAGAACCTTGTTTTCATCCAAAGTACTTATTTTACAAATGGAGAAATTTAGGTCCAGAGAGGTGAAGTGATTTGCTAAAATTTGAGTCAGTGGCTGAACTAAACCATAAATTCAAGTGTCCTTGCTCCTAGCCCAGAGTTCTTTCTACTGTGACTGAGGAGAAAAGTGTAGGACCCTGGATTAGATCTAGGAGTAGGAGGGGGCTAGACATGGAGCTGGGCCTGGGAGATCAGAGAGGAATGGTGGGATCCTCACCTTTGTCCCCCTCCTACACTCCACCAGGAATCTGCTGAGTTAACACAAATGTTGGTGGGGAGGGGTGATGAGCAGTGACGTCTGAGCTGCTGTCCCTATGGATCAATCTCTTAGGGCTGATGAGCTGAGAGATGTCTCCCTGCCCTCCTGGAAGTGGGGGCAACGCCAGCTTTCCCAGGCTTTCTATGCTGCCCCTCATTCGTGGCCTTTGGAGAACTATTAGAATCATCACATACCCAGTATCAGTCAGTGCAGACTCAGCTGGGTGAGGAGCTAGACACAGAGGAAGGAAACAATCATTTATAAAGCTCCTATTATCTGCTTTCACAACAACTCTGGGAAGTAGCTGTTGTTATTATCCCTATTTTACAGTTGAGGAAACTGAGGCAAACAGCATTAAGTGATTTATCCAGGATCACACATCCAATAAATGTCTGATTTCAGCTTTGAATCCTGGTCTTCCTAACACCAGGCCCATTGTTCTATTTCCTGCAACTGTAGCTGCTTGAGTGAAAGAGGATCTTTGGGTCTCAAAATCTTTCCAAGTCTCCCAATCCAGCTTTGTCATTAGATTAACACAGTCTCCCAGAAAGTCACTTAACTTCTGTTTACCTCACTTTCCTCATCCATACAAAGGGAGGCTTCAACCAGATGGGCTCTAAGATTGCTTCCTGTCCTGATGTTCTAGGATCTAATATTCTGTTTTTTTAAGGTCCTTCCTTAAAAAAAAAAAAAAAATTAGTTCTAACACTGGTATAGTGGAGGGAGTACTTCTGAAGCCTGAAAGGTTTGATTTACTGGCTGTATGACCCTGGAAAGTCATTAAGCCTCTGACCCCTAGTGTCCTCATCTATAAAATGGGTATAAAAACAATACTCGAGATTGTGTCAGGATAAAATGAGATTTTATTTGTAAAGCGCTTTGCAAACTTTTAACACACCATATAGGTGAGCAATCCTGCTGCCACCTCTGAGGTCACCTTTAGTTCCTGCTGTTCTATGATTCCAGCTTCCCTGTTCCTGTCCCAGGCAAGTGAAGAAGGAAGAGAGGGCCAGAGGAATCGATGGCAGACAACAGGAAGACAGCCCTGACAGGGGTGGAAGGTGAGTGGGTTTTTTCCAATTCGGAAGCGAGGGAGTTCCTCGCCTTAGAAGGTCAAGAAGATGGCCAGTGTGAGTGCTGGGGCCCCAGTAGGATCCAGCCAAGGAGGCCCCACCCCCATACCCTGGTCATGGTCAAGGGATCCAGGCAGGGACATATACCTGCCCCTCCCCCTTGGGCATCACCTGAAAGGAATGTGGGGCCGATAAGGGGTGGCCATTGTCTGACTTCCTGTTTTCGGGGACGTCCTGAGCCTGGAAAACTCCCGGAGTGGGCAGGAGCCAAGGTTCTCCCTGGCTTAGGGAGGCCACAGGAAGGAGGGTGGGTCCTTTGGGTGCCCTCCCCTCTCTGGGGAGACATGCTTGCTCGCTCGTGTATAATAGCAACACTGTCACCGCCGAGGAACACAATGTACCTCTTGGTAATATTTGGCAATTCAATACTGTAAAATCACAGAAACTGAAAGGAACATCAGGGGATAACTAGTCCAGCCCCTATATGAATAGGAATACTCTTTCCCACATGATGCCAGTGAATATCCAGCTTGGATACTTCCATTGAGAGGGAACTCAGAACCTCCAGAGGCAGTCCATTCACTTGGGGGTAGCTTTGATTAGCTTATAAAGTTCTTTATGTCAAGTTGAAATATGTTTCTCTATACTTTGCACTTCTCTCTCCTGGTTCTATCCTCAGGGGTAGACCTAAGTCTGGTGTCTCTTTCCCATGACCTACCTTCCAGGACCACCTTCCTTAGGTTAAATACCACCAGTTTCCTCACAGATCTTCTGTAACTCAGTCTCCAGTCATCTTGTCACCTTGGTCCCTGTCCCCTAGATGCTTTTCAGCTTCATTTTAAAACATGCCCCCCGACTTGGTCACAGCATTTCAGATGGGGTTTGAACAGGACAGAAAAACATTGTACCTGTTAACCCTTCTTTTACTATATTTTTACAAAGCACAGATTATAGAGTTCCACATGGGACCAGGTAAAAGTCTTCATCTCACCTCAACATTTCCCCAAAGACATAAGGTCCCTGCACCACAAATCCATGATGCCAGAGATCTCTGCACCAAGGACAGTCATTCAAGGGAATATCCTGGTAAGTGGAGTGGGGTCTATTAAATTAGCAGAACCTATCCTGGGGGATGTATCTTTAGTGCTGGGAATAGTCAGGGCCTGAGTCATATACACTCTCTGATATGGTGTCTCTTGGGTAAGGAAAGATGAGGATTGTAATAGGGACAGAAGAGAGAGAGAGGCGCAGGGAGAGAGGAAGTAAGAGACAATGAAAGAGACAGTAATGGGGTCAGAGGTGGGGTAGAGTCAAAGAGACACAGACAGGGGCAGAGGGAGTAAAAGATATAGAGAAAAAGAGATAGGAACAGAAGGAAACGGGGACAGAAACAGATGAGAACAGAGACAGAAATGGGGGGGGAGACAAAGGCTGAAAAAAGTGTAGGATGAGAGTCAGGGTCAAAGTTGGAGCAAAAGAGAGGTTTGTGGAAACTGTAAATGGTTTTCAGATTGAGTTGTCTTTTGACTTCCCTCCAATATTTCCTGATGCATAGCATCGTTATGTTCTGTCACTGACATTCTCTTTTTTAAAATGTCTGCTAATTTACAAGTCCTCCACACTCTACTCTAAGTCACTGATTCTCTTGGGGATGCTTAAGGGCTCTAATTTTGTTTCTAGAATCATCCTTTAAATCTTTTATTAAGCTTCATAATGATTCTTTGTCACTTTGCAGTTGTTCCCAACTTATTTCTGGGGCTCTTTTTGGCTATATTCTTGTTCTGTTCTGTCCAATTCTTCATAACCGTATCGACCAAAGCACATCGATAATATCCATGAGCTTTTCTTGGCAGAAATGCTGGAGTGATTTGACATTTCCCTCTCTGGTGGATTAAGGCAAACAGATTAAATGACTTGCCCAGGATCACATGGTCAGTAAGAATCTGAAGCCAGATTTGAAGCTCAGTTTTCCTGTCTCCAAATCCAGAACTTTATCCACTTTGCCACCAAACTGCCTCCTGGGTTGTAATTACTACAGCATTATTCCCTTCTTTTGGGACAATTCCTTCCTCCCTCCCTCCCTCCCTCCCTCCCTCCCTCCCTCCCTCCCTCCCTCCCTCCCTTCCTTCCTTCCTTCCTTCCTTCCTTCCTTCCTTCCTTCCTCCTTCCTTCCTTCCTTCCTTCCTTCCTTCCTTCCTTCCTTCCTTCCTTCCTTCCTTCTTCCTTCCTTCCTTCCTTCCTTCCTTCCTTCCTTCCTTCCTTCCTTCCTTTCTTCCTTCCTTCCTTCCTTTTTCTCTCTCCCTCTCACCCTTTCCCTCCCCTCCTCTCGCTTTCTTTCTTTGCATGGGATCAGGTACTTCCCCTTTACAGAAGTGCCTGCTAGAATAGGCTACAATGCCATTCAAGCGAAATCTCTGAGAGCACAGACTGATGAAGAGGTATCAAGGCCAACTAATCTTCATGTACACTTTGGTTCTGTCTCCTTTTGTCTGCTTCGGTGTTTGCATTCCAACCCCATTGCTCTCCCACACCAGCTCTCCTGTTCCCCTCTCTCATTCTAATTTTCAATCTCTCCCTGGGTACCGCTCCTTTGAAGCTGCCCACAGCTCTATCTCTGTCCTCCACTCCTAAAGAGACAGGGACAGGAACAGCATCACATCATGCAGTAATTCTACCACATTTCTTTCTCCCCAACCATCGTCCCATATCTCTTCCTGTTGTTGGTCAAACTCCTTGAATTATCTGTCTCCATTTCCTCTGCTCTCACTCTCCACTAAGCCCTCTGTAATCAGACTTCTAACCTCAGCATTCACTTGAAACTACTTTCTCCAGACTTACTTCGGATTGCTTCATTACCAAATTTAAGTCTTTTCTGAGTCCTGATCCTTCTTGGCCTCCACGACATTTGTCACCGGCAATCATCTTTCCCCCTGGATATTCTGGGTTTTCTGAACATAGCTCTGTCTGGGCTCACCTCTTACTTCTCTGCTTGCCCCTTCTCAGTCTCCTTGCTGGTTTTTCATCTGGGTCACATCTACCACAAATAATAGCTAGGATTTAAATGATACTTGAAGTTTTATGCTGTACCTTACAAAGCATACAAATATACATATATACATATATATTTATATATACACATATATGTATGTATGTGTGATGTATATATATATATATAACATTATATACTGTCAGTCACCCTGGGAGTAATATTTTTTATTATTATCCTCATTTTGCATCTGAGGCAAATAGTAGTTAATTGATTTGCCCAGGGCCATACAGCTTGCTAGCTGTCTAGGGTGGGAAGCAGGATTCGGGTTCTGGTTTTCCTGATCTTAGGTTCAGGGCTTTATCAATTTAACTGTGAATGTCTCCTCCAAGACTCTGTCCTGGATCCTCTTCTTCTTTTTTCTCTTTGTTTTCTCTCTTGGAGATATCTCATCAGCTCTCATGGGTACATTTATCATCTCTATTCCATGATTCTCAGATCTATATATCAGACCCCAGTCTCTCCTGAGTGCTAATCTTTAAGTGAAAACCACCCATTAGATATATTGAGCTGGATTTCCCACAGGCATCCTGAACTCAACATGTCCAAAACAGAGCTCATTAACTATCCCCTCCCCCCTCATTTTCCTTTTCTCTCAAATTCCCCTATTACTATTGAGGTTACCATCCTCCTTCCAATCTTGGTGAGTCTCAATTTCAGTGCTACCCCTGACTACTCTCTCTCATCTCCTATATCCAAAGAGTTCCCAGATCTTGGCAATTTTCATTTGTTGTTGTGGGGATTGTTCAGTTTTTTGGTTGTGTCCAACTCTTTGTGACCCTGTTTGAGGTTTTCTTGGCAGAGATACTGGAGTGGTTTGCCAGTTCCTTATCTAGTTCATTTGACAGATGAGGAAACTGAGGCAAACAGGGTTAATTGACTTGCCCAGGATCAGACAGCTATGAAGTGTGTAGGGGCTGGATTTAAACTCAGGTATTTGTTCCTCCAGGACTAGAATTCTATCCACTGCTGCCTGGAACAGTACTGAAGGATGGAGGGAAGGAGGAGTAGTAATGGAAACCATCCTTTAATTATTTTATTTAGCTTTAAGTGTAAGAGGCCCAGAGAAGCAGTAGGAAGCCAGGAAATAAAAGTTGTGAAAAGCCAAAAAGAAGGTTTTAGAAATGATCCTGAAATTAATGAATACATAGTATCTGGCACTATATACTAGGGGCTATAGAAATCCTAGCTATTATTATTGTTAAGTTACCTAGGTGATGTAGTGGATAGAGCCAGAAAAACCTGAATTTAAATCTAATGTCAAAAACTTGCTAACTGTGTGAACCTTGAATAGGCCACTTAATATCTGTTTGACTCAGTTTCCTCAACTGCAAAATGAAGTTAATAAATAGCAGTTCCCCTACTGATCCCATGAGGATCATTGATGATATCTGTAAAGTGCTTAGCATAGTTGACTGACACAAAGTAGGTGCTATATAAATGCTATCCTATCATCATCATCAGAATCATAATTATTTATATTTTTCCTAATAGTATTTTATTTTTCTAAATACATGCAAAGATAGTTTTTAACATTAATTTTTGTAAGACTCTGTGGTCCTAAATTTTTCTCCCTTCCTCTCTTACCTCCCTCCTCCCCAGATAGCAATCTGACATAGGTTAAATATGTGCAATCCTTTTAAATATATTTCCATTTTTGTCATATTGTGCAAGAAAAATCAAATCAAAAGGAAAAAAAAACATGAGAAAGAAAAAAAACAAAGAAACAATCAAAAGGGGAAATATTACATCATCATTATTTTTACTGTTATTATTATTAAATGAAGGTGGAGGGGATGACATGGGCAGACTTGTGCTTTCGGAAAATCCCTATTAGGGGGCTGAATGAAGGATAAGTTGGAGTGGGGAAAGACTAATCCAGGAGTGGGCTATAGTAATCCCTCCCAGATGAGGGATTTCTTAACTAGCCTTCAGAAAGGCAGTATCAGAGGCCAGAAGGAGGTGTACTGGAGATGTTGCAAACGTGAAATCAATTAAGTCTTGATAACAGGTTGGATTTATCATCAGGTTCAGTCCTTTCTTTCCAATCTTCTTATACTCTGCAGGGATGACCATAGCACCCACCTGCTAGGATTGTTGTAAGAATCAGATGTTGTCAGGCACTTAGCACAATGCTAGGTACAGAGGGTCCTTAATCAGTCCCTTCCTTCCCTTTCCCTTCCACATACTCTAAGCCAAGTTATACTGATCTATTTGCTGTCTTTGCACTCGTTGCCCACCAAGCCTGAAATATTCTCCCTTCTTCACGTCTGCTTGTCTCTTTGGATTTCTGGCTTCCTTTGACTTTCATATCAAATCCTACCTTCTGCAAGAAGCCTTTTCCAGACCAAGTGCTTTTCCCTCTATGGCTACATTGTATCTATATGTATCTCATATATTCCTTATTTATTTACAAGTATCCTCCCCTATTGAATGTAAACTCCTTGAAATTTTCAGAGAATTTTTTAAAAATTGCATATTTAGCAGTTAGCAAGTAACAATTGCAGGTGACTTATTTATTTCATATCACCAGATGCTGCTCTGAGCTCCATTTCCCCTCCATTCCCCCTTTAAAAATGAATCAACTGAACAGACAATTTTCAGAGGATGAAATTGAAACTATTACCACTCATATGAAAGAGTGTTCCAAATCATTATTGATCAGAGAAATGCAAATTAAGACAACTCTGAGATACCACTACACACCTGTCAGATTGGCTAAGATGACAGGAAAAAATAATGATGAATGTTGGAGGGGATGCGGGAAAACTAGGACACTGATGCATTGTTGGTGGAGTTGTGAACGAATCCAACCATTCTGGAGAGCAATCTGGAATTATGCCCAAAAAATTATCAAATTGTGCATACCCTTTGATCCAGCAGTGTTTCTATTGGGCTTATATCCCAAAGAAATACTAAAGAAGGGAAAGGGACCTGTATGTGCCAAAATGTTTGTAGCAGCCCTGTTTGTAGTGGCTAGAAACTGGAAAATGAATGGATGCCCATCAATTGGAGAATGGCTGGGTAAATTGTGGTATATGAACGTTATGGAATATTATTGTTCTGTAAGAAATGACCAGCAGGGTGAATACAGAGAGGCTTGGAGAGACCTACATGGACTGATGCTAAGTGAAATGAGCAGAATCAGGAGATCATTATACACTTTGACAATGATATTGTATGAGGACATATTTTGATGGAAGTAGATTTCTTTGACAAAGAGACCTAACTGAGTTTCAATTGATAGATGATGGACAAAAGCAGCTACACCCAAAGAAAGAACACTGGGAAACGAATGTGAACTATCTGCATTTTTGATTTTCTTCCCGGGTTATTTATACCTTCTGAATCCAATTCTCCCTATGCAACAAGAGAACTGTTCGGTTCTGCAAACATATATTGTATCTAGGATATACTGCAACATATCTAACATATATAGGACTGCTTGCCATCTAGGGGAGGGGGTGGAGGGAGGGAGGGAGGGGAAAAAAATCGGAACAGAAACGAGTGCAAGGGATAATGTTGTAAAAAAAATTACCCTGGCATGGATTCTGTCAATATAAAGTAATTATTAAATAAAAATAAAAAAAAAATGAATCAACATGGACTCTGCCTGGATCTATGGGTAGGACCCTCCTCTGGGTGTCAGGGACTTGGAACCCAATCTCCAACCTCCTAATACCCACCCAGGTTCTATCTTGCCTTGTTTAGTCCAAGGTTTAAAACATACAGATTAGAATACTATATTTCATAACTTTATCAAAATGTCTTCATCCCCCATCCTATTAATAGCCTTATCTCTCTTTGCCAACTTTCATGTGATCCAAAAAGAACATACACTCTTATTATAGGTTATAGTATATTTACTGAACAGACAGAAATAAAAAGACAACATTAAAATGCTTGAGCAGCTGGCCATCCACTCTTCCACTAAAGGTCTGAAATCTCAATATCTCTTCTTTGAATCTTCTGTGCACTGTAATGAAGTTTTTTTTTTTTTTTATGGGAAGCATTTCCAATTCTGTTTTCAATCTTTGAAAGAGGAAAGGAATCCTAGGAAGCACTTAAAGGGACTTTAAAAATCATTTAGTCCCCCTGCTTCATTTTGCAGAGAAGCAAACTGAGGCTCAGAGTTTCAATATCTTGTCCAAGGTTACAGAGGTTGTAACAGAATCAGGATTTGACCTCAGGTCCTGGGACTCCAAGGTCAAGGATTATCATATCAATAAATTCTCCGGCTCTTGGTGCTTCAGTACACAAGCACCAGCACCAAGGTCAGGAGCTGTATTGGTCTTCTCAAGGGGACACCTAATAATCCCCTCCCCAATCTCTTCTTAGCACAGTGCTCTTGAGTTCTCTATGTTCTCTTGCTGGGCTTTTCGTGGTGTGTTTGCCATCCTTGCAGCTCTCCAGAGATTCAAAAGCTTCTATCTCTAATCTATGGATGCCCAGAAAAGCAGAGAGCCCCCCCCCCCATGTCCCACCCTACAAAACAGGCTTGTTGTCCACGCTGTGTCTTTCTGGTATGTCTGGCACGCCTGCTATAAAAAAGTCTCCTCTTTGTTTTAAATGGTCTGCCACAGTACGGCATTATGTGACCTTTCCCTAATGCGTTCATGATAAAAGACTCAGGCAATTTACTCCCAGGCTCTGCATTTTTACTTCTCTCAAGACTTCAGAAATTCAGGAAATTGCAGGGGATGTAACATAGGCAGTTTCGAAATGTGGGTCATGCTTTGACCCTATAGTATTTCTTCATTATGTTGAGATTTTCTTGTTTACTCACTTGTTCAATCTCTGTTGATTTTCAAGGGGGTGGGGGTGGGGTTTTTTGTGAAGATCTATTTTCTTTTTCTTCTCCTCTTTCTTCTTCTTCTTCTCCTTTTCCTCCTTCCTTTTTCCTCCTTTTGCTGTATATTCTTATGTCATATTTCAGTGCCTATCTTGCTCTTTTCAGTCAGGAAGATCTGGCTTGGAAGGCAGCTTCACATACTAGCCTTTCATCTGTGATCCTGGCCAACTCACCTAACCTCTCCTGACCTTCGTTTGTCCATATGGAAAACGAGGAGAATAAATTACAGCACAGGTCTGAGTTGGGGTAAGGATTGAAAGAGCCGATCTTTGTCAAACACTTTGCAAACTTTAAAGAGCTGCATGCATGCCGGTTTATGTGATTGTTAATAATAAGATCATTTGTGAAACAGTGCAGTGCTTGACACCTAGTAGGTGCCATATAAACACTAGCTATAACAATGATTTCATTGTATTCACCTTTTTTGATAGAGTTCAGATAAATCAATCCAACTACAAATCCCTAACCTGCTCTTTTCATTCTCCGTAAAGAGGAGATTTAGCTGCATGACCTGCAGGTGCCTGTGGGATTGGAACAGCGAGCCAAGAGCTTCTAAGGGGTAGGGGACCTGCCCAAGATCAGAGCAGTACAGAAGCAGACAGCAGGCGGCATTCGAACCCAGATCAGATGCTGTTTCCACCGCAGGGTCCAAAGGACAACCCCTTGCTTCCTCTTCCCTCTGCAGGTCTGGGCAGGGGCCTTTAGGAGCATCCCTTTCCATTCCCTCAGTCCCTACCCTACAAGGGTCAGGGAAGCCGTGGAGAGACTTGGCTCTATGCAAGGAGTCCTCTGGCCCGGGGAGGGAGGAGGAGCAGAGGTTAATGGAGCGGCAGTGACACCTGGTGGCTCAGTCTGCACATTTCATCTTTTGTCTCGACCCCAAAAACCTCCTTCCAGAGAGAGGCAGGAGCCGCAGTGGGAAGTGGAGGAGAAAGGAGGGAAAAGGAGGGAGGTTCAGCCTAAATTCAAAGTGGCCTGGGCTAGGCTTGCCTGCAGGGTGGGGGAGGTGGAGAGGTGGGAGGAGGGAGGGGAAGGAGATGGAGGACTCCACATGGGACCTGCCCTCCACACACACCCAGCCTTTCCCTGCTTGCCCAGGACTTGACCCAGGCCTAGGCTTCCACGGCAGGGCTGCTCCCACCCAGATCTCTGAGCCTGACCTGGGATGAATCTCTCTCTCCTGCCCCCTTCCTCCTCCTCCCCCCCCCACCTTGTATGCCTTCTTTATGTGTGTCTGTCTATTTCTGTGTTTCTGCCTCCGCCTGTATTGTCTGTCTCTTTCTCTCTGTCTTTGTTTCTGTTTCTCTGTCTCTGTCTCTTTCTGTCTGTGTGTGCTTCTCTCTGTCTCTGTTTCTCTTTCTGTCTCTTTCTCTGTGTTTCTCTGTTTCTGTCTCTTTCTGTTTGTCTGTTTCTCTCTGTCTCTGTGTATGTTTCTGTTTCTCTGTGTTCTCTCTCTGTTTCTGTCTCTTTCTGTCTGTGTGTGCTTCTGTCTCTGTTTCTGTCTCTTTCTCTGTGTTTTTCTGTTTCTGTCTCTTTCTGCTTGTGTGTTTCTCTCTGTCTCTGTGTATGTTTCTGTTTCTCTGTCACTGTCTCTGTCTCTGTTTCTCTCTCTGTCTCTTTCTCTGTGTTTCTCTGTTTCTGTCTCTTTCTGTTTGTGTGTTTCTCTCTCTCTGTGTATGTTTCTGTTTCTCTGTCACTGTCTCTGTCTGTGTGTGCTTCTGTCTCTGTTTCTCTTTCTGTGTTTCTCTGTTTGTGTGTTTCTCTCTGTCTCTGTGTATGTTCTGTTTCTCTGTGGTTCTCTCTCTGTTTCTGTCTCTTTCTCTGTGTTTCTCTGTTTCTGTCTCTTTCTGTTTGTGTGTTCTCTCTGTCTCTGTGTATGTTTCTGTTTCTCTGTCACTGTCTCTGTCTCTGTTTCTCTCTGTCTCTTTCTCTGTGTTTCTCTGTTTCTGTCTCTTTCTGTTTGTGTGTTTCTCTCTGTCTCTGTGTATGTTTCTGTTTCTCTGTCACTGTCTCTGTCTGTGTGTGCTTCTGTCTCTGTTTCTCTCTCTGTGTTTCTCTGTTTGTGTGTTTCTCTCTGTCTTTGTGTATGTTTCTGTTTCTCTGTCACTGTCTCTTTCTGTCTGTGTGTGCTTCTGTCTCTGTTTCTCTCTCTGTCTCTTTCTCTGTGTTTCTCTCTGTCTCTGTGTATGTTTCTGTTTCTCTGTCTGTGGTTCTCCCTGTTTCTGTTTCTGTCTCTTTGTGTTTCTCTGTCTCTGTCTCTTTCTGTGTGTATGTGTTTCTATTCTGTTTTTGTGTGTGTCTCTATCTATTTCTCTCCTTTCTCTTTCTCCTCTCTGTTCTCTCTCTGCCTCTCCTCTTTTCTTTGTTCTTTTTGACTCTTTCTCCTCCCTTCCTGCATCTGAAGAATCCTGGAGAGTCACCTGGGACATTGAGAAGTTGAGGTACTTGTAGGTACTTGCAGGACAAGGTCTGTCTGTTCCTCAGGCCAGCTCTTTAGCGGCTATGCCAGCTTGCCTCTGTGTTGCTCATATTCATCATTTTTTATGGCTCAGTAATACTCCATTATATTCATGTACCACACTTGGTTTAGCCATTTCCTGATCGATGAACATTTTACTTTCTAACATAGATTTTAAAAAGATGTATACTGGGGAGGCAAGTAGTGAGATCAGAGGGGATGAGACAAACTGGAAGCAGACAAGAGGGATGTCCTGTCTGTGTGTACAGGTGGAGGGAGAGGGGATAGTAACAGCACTGGGTCAGAGAGAACAGACCTTGGATAGTGGGAGATGGGTACTCCACGAGCAAATGAAGCTCAGACTGCCCTCCTCTTCCTTCCCCTCCCCCCCCTCGACTCCTTAGTTCTGGTTAACACACACACACACACACACACACACACACACACACACACACACACACACAATGTGCACAAGGTCACAGAGGCTTTAGACCTGAAACAGATCTTAGGAACCATCTAGTTCAAGTCATTTACTTTACAACTGAGGAAACTGAGGGCCAATATGTATGGACTTGACCCATCAAGAGCAGAACTGGGATTTGTCAAAGGTCACATAGAAATGGAGAAATGGAACATTTGAATTCACATCTTTTGATTCTGAATTCAACGGTTTTTGTTTGTTTTCACACTATACTTCCTACACAGATGCCAGTATACAAATACATACACACACACACACACACACACACACACACACATATATATACCACAGAGATAATTAGATATGCAAACATACATGTATATACATATAGCAAAAATAAATATATGAACATACAAAAACATCCACATCCATGGACACATATATACACACAGAGACAGTACTACCCAGAGGTTTTCAAGATGAAATAACACAGTTATTCAGTCAATAAAATTTTATTAAGCTCCTATTATGTGGTAAGTAGTATGCCATGTGAAAGACAAAAGACAGTTTCTGCCCTCATGGAGCTTATAGTCTAATATAGTCTAATAAGGAAAAACAAGAAACAAACAAATGGGTGCAAACAATATACAACAAATAGGAAGTAAGTGAGAGAACTGAAGGGTTGGGAAGTATTTCTTATGCAAAAGAGGATTTTAATTGGTACTTAAAAGGGAGACAGGGAAGGCAGTAGGTAGAGATAAGGAAAGAAAGCATTCGAAGTGTGGGAGATAGCCAGAAAAAATGCCCAGAGCCAAAAAATAAGAGTGTCCTGTTTGTGAGTCAGCAAGGGTGCCAGCCTCCCTGGATGGTAGGATATGTGGAGGATATAAGTATAAGAGGATTGGAAAGTGAAGGGCGAGGGCTGGATTATGAAGGGCTTTGAATGCCAAAAAGAGGATTTTGTGTTTGATCTGAAGGTGACAGGGAGCCACTGGAGCTTATTGAATAGGCAGAGGTGACAGTTGGATATATGCTTTGGTGGCTGAATGGCGATGGGCAGGAATGGGGAGAGGCAAGACAGGCAGACTTACCAGCAACTACTGCAGTCATCCAAGTGTAAAGTTTTGAGGACTACACCAGAATGGTGGCAAATCCAGAGAAGAGAAGGGAGTGTATTAAAGGGTATGTATTTGATGAGATATTGCAAAGGTATTATCAAGAGGAAAGATTGGATATGAGGAATGAGAGCTAGTGAGCAATCAGGGATGACTCCTAGGTTGTGAACCTGGGAGACTGGGAGGATCTATAAAAACTCTACCATAAGGTTGGAGTGAGGGAGGAAAGGTGAGAAGTTCCATTTTGTCTTCTGGACATCCAGTTCAAGAAATCAGTTGGAAATGCAGAATTGGAGGTGAGCAGAAAGTTTGGGGAATAAGTTAAAATTCTATCTTGATCCTGTCCCCCTGAACACTCCTTCCTCTTCTAGTTAGTATAGTAAGTAAATTTATAACTAATATAAAGTAACAATGGTAGGAAGTAAAATTGGAAAAAACCAAATAACATGCGAAGCATTTTTTTCCCTCCCATGCTCTCTCCCCTCCCTTAGATAGCAGGCAATCTACTATAGATTAAATACATGCAATTCTTTTAAATATATTTCCAGATTTGTCACACTACACAAGAAAAATCAGATCAAAAGGGGAAAAAAACCCACAAGAAAAAACAAACAAAACAACAAGGTGAAAATACTATATTTCAATTCACACTCAGTTTCCATATTTCTCTTTCTGGATGAGAATGACTCTTTCCATCCCAAATCTATTGAAATTGCCTCGAATCATCTCATTGTTGAAAAGAGCCAAGTCCATCACAGTTGATCATCACATAATCTTTTTTTGTTATTGTTATGTACAACATTCTCGGTTCTGCTCACTTCACTCAGCATTAGTTCATGTAAATCTTTACAGGCTTTTCTGAAATCAGCCTCATCATTTCTTTTCTTTTTTTCTTTTGCTAAAGCAATTGGGGTTCAATGACTTGCCCAGGGTCACACAGTTAGGAAGTGTTAAGTATATCATGCTAGATTTGAACTCAGGTCCTCCTGACTGCAGGGCCAGTGCTCTATTCACTGCACCACCTAGCTGCCCTCTCATCATTTCTTCTAGAACAATAATATTCCATACCTTCTATACTATAACTTATTCAGCTATTCCTCAATTTCCAATTTCTTGCTGCTACAAACATTTATGCATAATGTTTCCCTTTTTAAATGATCTCTTTGGGATATAGACCCAGTAGAGACACTCTTGTATCAAAGTTTTATAGCCTTTTGGGCATAAAGGAAATAAGACTGTAAAGGAAACCCAGAAGTCATTTAAAGACTGTCCTATAAATTAAGAGAGCAAGGAGCCACTGGAAATTGTTTTACAGATCCACTAAAGCTGCATCCTAAGGTTATGTGCTAAATTAGGACAAGCAGGTAGACCTTACTGTAAGGCTTCTGTCCTGCTAACCACCCATAAATCTCAGATAAACTCCAGACATCCACAGTGAGACCAGAAGAATTAGAAGAAGGGATATGCTAATCCAGCTCTCTTCTCAAGGCAAAAAAGTGAAAACTGAGGACATGCCCATCAATTGGGGAATGACTGAATAAATCATGGTTTATGATTATGATGAAATATTATTATTCTGTGAGAAACAATGAGCAGGATGCTCTCAGAAAAACCTGAAAAGTCCTCCATGAACTCAAAGTGAAATGGACACTGCTATTTTTTTTAATAGCAATGTTTTGGGATGATCAGATGTGAATGACTTTTCTATTTTCGGTAATACAATGATCCACAACTACTCTGAAACACTTATGATGAAAAATCCCATCTATACCCAGAGAAAAAATTGTGTCTGAATACGATTGAAGCATACTTTTTTTTCCTACTTTATTTTTCTTGAGGGTTTTTAAGGGGGAAGTAGATCATCTATGTTTTCTTTTACAACATGACTATTATGGAAATGTTTTGCATAACTTCACATGTGCTTTCTTAATGGGGGGCAGGAATGGGTAAGAGAGAAGATCTGGAACTCAAAGTTAAAAAGAGTAGGAGGAGAATCCAGAAAAGGAGACAGGGAAGGAGTATCCTGAAAACCTAGAGAGAAGAGACTATTAAGGATAAGTGACCAATAGTGTCAAAGGCTGCAAAGGTCAAGGAGAATGAGGAATGAGAAAGGCCACTGGGTTTGGCTACTAAGAGACATAATCTCAGAAAAGGCAATGTCGGTGGAATGATGGAAGTTGGAACCTGGCTTGTAAGGGGTTAAGAAGAGAATGTGGGGAGAAATAGTCACTTATGACCTTTCCAAGGAGTTTATCCACAAAGGAAGAAGACATACAGGGTGGCAGAGGCACACATGTGGACATGTGCCCACTTGGAACGGGCACCTGTAGACTCACAGATGTAGGTGTGCACTCATGGACGCGTGTACGTACGGACACATACATACTTACACACCCCACAGCGGTGTACCAGTCCCTACACCCAGAAGACACCCCCTTCTCACCTCGGCTTGTTGGAATCCCCAGCTTCCTCCAAAGCTCAGTTCAAACCCCGCCTTCTCCCTACCTGAAGCCTTCCCCTGGCCCTCTGGCCGTTAGTACCCCTTCCCAAAGTAACCTTTATGTTAGCTTTGCACATTTTGTGTACCTGCTTAAACAATCCTGGCTGACTCTCTTGGTAGAAGGTGAGCTAATGGGGAGTGAGGTGGCGGGTGGGGAGCTGGGACTGTTTGTTTTACTGTTTTATTTGTTGTTGTATCTTAGTCCCTAGGATATAACGAGCACTTAATAAATGCTTGTAGAATGATGATTATGTATACATGGAAACAGTCACACTGGAGACCTGCATGTACATACACGTGAACAATAAAGTGTGCATAGAAACAAGCACAAACTTACTGCACGTCTGCACACACAGATTCAGATCCAGCTCCGAGA
This sequence comes from Antechinus flavipes, assembly GCF_016432865.1. Lineage (NCBI taxonomy): Eukaryota > Metazoa > Chordata > Mammalia > Dasyuromorphia > Dasyuridae > Antechinus > Antechinus flavipes. The sequence goes on from NC_067400.1 coordinate 567,062,114, forward strand.
GCACACATACCCAGGCCTCTACCCCCGTCCCAGGGGGAGGATTTGTCTGGGAGCTGAACTAAGCAGAGTCAATCCCTATCACATTTTCCCTCTTCCCACGCTCTTCGCTTGGCCTGGGCCGGGGTCCAGTGAGATGGCCCAGGCATGGGGAGGAGGGCAATGATGTCAAGGCTGGGGTTGGGGCAGGATGCCTAACCTCCTCTGGGGACCATCGCTGAATCCAATTCCTAGCAATGGGATCAAACTTCCCATCAGTCATGGAGGGTCTTGCTCCCTCTTTTCCTTCCTCCCCAACCCCTCCTGCCCCTTGTAGGCAATCTCCTTCAGGGCAGGCTGAACTCTGACGACTCTCTATAGTCCGGTTCATCACTTGGATTGAAACTCAAGTCCAGCCGGGCCCGACAGCCTCCCAGCTCCTGGGTGCTTCCTTTCCTAATGGGGGTGGCAGTGGATCCCCCTCTTGCCCCACTTGTCTCTCCCCACACTGAAGCAAGGAGGGGTACCTGTGGCCAGGGAACCGCATGGCCTCCCAGAGCCACAGAGGAAGGACTTTTGCATTATCTGGTATTTTGTACTATCCGTTTGGAGGATTATCTGATATTGGAATTATCACAGGCTCCCAGGATTTTGTGCCAGACAGAATTATCTAATTCTGGGTTTTTCATTTGACTGCTTTCCTCTGCACTGGCAGGGATAATTGAGATGTCTCTCGGGTAGATGATGTCTATCCCTGTCAGTCAGAAGGTCGTTTGCACTGCTCAGAACCCCAGGTTCACCAACTCTCTCCTGCTCCTCTTCATGAGCACGTATAACAGGATGGCCTCAGGGCCATCTGGGGCCTTGGGGGTTTTGCTGCCTGTCACAGCGTCTCAGGTGTGGCCACGGAGGAAATGCGCCCAAAGACGAGCCAGGCGAGCGCGCCGTCCTCCTTCATGTGAAACGAGCGCCGGACAGACCCGGCTGGCTCCCCCCCAGAGTGGGCACAGCTTCTGGGGCTGGCGTTTCTCTGGGTGCCCGTCTGGATAGCAGCCCAGAGTGCGGATCAGCAGGCCCTGGTCCTGGCCAAAGGGCATAGTGATCTTCCTGGCTCGGGGGCCTCAGACGTCAGTGTGGTCCTGGAGTAGGGGAGTGGGCATTTCTCCTTAGAGGCCCCGGCCTACAATCAGCCACTCTGTGAAAGGGCTGAAGACTCAGGGAAATGGGGAGAATTCGCGGCCCATCCCTCAGCTAAGGTCCTTGCCTTTCTCGAATTACAGCTACTTATCCACACCTTCACAGGCATCAGCCCAGGGACCGTTTTGTCTGTGGGTCCCCAAGGCCAGCTCAGTGCCTGGTATACAGCAGACGCCTACTAAATGTCTGGGCAGTGAAGTTTCCTTCAGAGCCTGCTGAGGCTCGCTTTCCAGAGGGTCACATCTCTTCGCCCTCTCCCGCACCTCCACCTCCTTCTGTTTTGTTTTCCCCTGGCAGAGGAAACCCTTTGAAGGCGGGCCTGCGGTAACTTTTGTCTCTGTGCTCCCAGGGCCTGTTACAACACCGGGCGCACACAGACGACTTGGATCCCGGCCACAGAGAAAGCTGGGGTGGGCAGGAGCTCGGGGCCTGCGGCCGTCTTTCACAAGCCTCCCCTGACTGCAGGAAGGCCCCTGGGGCCGCAGGGGAGAGGCTCTCCCCACCTGCCAGCTCCCTGGGTGCCCGTGCCCATCTGTGGGCGTGTGTGCTGCCTGGAGGCCAGTTCTGGAACAATGGAGGCTGCTTTCTCTTTCTACCTCTGCCCTGGGTCCTGGCAGCTTCCCGAGAGCCCAGGCCCAGCCAGCTCAGGAACACCCTGTCTCCCCAGCCTACAGAACGGAACAAGCCCGGGTTCCCAGCGCACGGTGGTCACTGGCAGGGCCCAGAGACCATCTCTGCTGGATTCTGCAGGACTCGGGCCAGATCTGTGATCTGTGACCCACCCCCAGCTGCAGCCTCCCCTCGCCCCAGCCCGCCTCGGCTGCAAAGCTCCCTTCGCAGCCATCTGCTAGCCGGGGCCTTTCCTGATTTTCTGCTGCTAGAATAATAGCAGCTAACGTTTATATTGTGGCCACCATACATTGACAAATGAGCCAACACTTGGATGCCATTTGATCCTCCGGGAGAGAGGTGTTGTATGATCCTCATTACAAAGAAACTGAGGCAGATTGCTCAGGTTGCACAGCTATTAAGTACTTGAGGCTGAATTTGAACTCAGGTTTCTCTGACTCCTGGCCCCGGGCCCTATTCACTGTGGTTTCCAGCTACAGCTTTCCCCAGCACCAGCTTGTATTTGCTTAGGATCCCTTATACGCAGTATTTTGAATGCGAGTCACTTGAAGTCAAGGCCCTTCCTCTTGGTCTCTGGGACTGCAGCAGGCTTTGAATGTCTGCTGCCTGGTTAGTCGGGGGCCAGCAGCTCCCTGGAGGAGGGCTGCCACAGGAGGGTCTGGGCTGCTCCAAGAGGTGGGACACTGCGAGGAGGAGGCTCCCCAGCGAGTCCTGGGATGTCCCCCCGACGCTGGCTGATGTAGCACCGAATCCCACTCCCAGCCTGAGACAGGATCAGGAGTTAAAGCCCATGCTGCCTCCCTTCTGTCAGAGGCACTGGCCCCCAGCCCACAGCTATTTTAATTAAAAGCTGCTTGTAGCTAATACAAGGCACAGATGGCACCGGCTGTTCCTTTTGCCCTAAGCTGCATGAAATCTGAATGGCTCAGGCTCGGGGCAGAAATGTCTCAGCAAGGTGGGCCAGCGGGGGACCAAGGGCTAGGGGCAGAGCTGAACTTGTGGTCTCGGCTCGGGCCGGGCTCCTGGCAATCTGTGATCTCACTGGCCACTGCCTCGTCTCGACTAAGTCGCAGCATCACCTGCCAGCTCTGACAGCCCCGCCATATGGCTGGGGAAATAACAGCCTCCAGAAAGGTGGCCTGGCTGGCACCCCTAGCGACCACATGCCTGCCTCTGCTCAGTGGCCAGCAGATTCGCCCCTGGCAGGCTCAGAGGGGATCAGCCCCCTCCGTGCCATGGGCTGGGCCCAGCCAGACTCCTCGTGTGCACTAGGCGGGTTACAGGAAAGCCGTCCAGCAGGCTCCGTGCAGGGCGCAGAAGGAAGGGCCCTCCCTGGAGCCGCGCTCTGCCAAGGGGACATCTGAGCGAATGAGACGCCCCAGTCCTGACCGCTGTTACTGATGGGGCTGCAGTCCTCCCCCCGACCTCCCTGCTTCTGCTTGGTCGCAGCTGCTTTGATGAGGATGGTCAGCTTTCCCAAGAAGGTCAGCTGCTCACTGCCTCGGGCGGTGCCTGAGATGGCTGCTGAGGCTCCTACAGAGCTCTTCTCCCACGATCCGGAGGCAGGGTGCTCAGGCACGAAACAAGCTTGCTGTGTGCCAGCCCCGTGCTGTACACGACGATCTCACTGATCCTCCCAACCACCCTGGGAAGTGGGTATCATTATCCTCTTTTTTACAACTGGGGAAATCGAGGCAATCGGGTTAAGTGAGTTCTCCAGTCACAGCACTAGGGCCTGAGGCTGGGTTTGAACTTGGTCTCCCAGCTCCAGGTCCAGCACTGTCTCCACAAGCCGCCAGCAGCCAGAGCTAATGGGCCCGACAGCTCAGGACGCTTTTGGACGGTGCCTAGGAAATTTTCCTTTATACTGAGTTAAATCTGTTTGTCAGCAACAGCCCTCCATGACCATTTGTCTAGTAGAATATTTCTGATGTTATCTTGGTTCCCATGACTCCCTTCCAGGGAAGCCAGACTCCCCTCCCAACATGACTAACTTTTTGGAAAGACAAATCCCAGGCAGTGGGAAATGAGTTCCAATGGGCCCAATCCAAACAAGTGGCCACTGGCTGTCCAAGGATGGCCTCCCAGGGCTGTCTCTGAGGAAGGGATGGCAGGCCCTGGGCTATCTGGGGCAGAAACCAACATCTTTGTTGGGCAAGGGAAGGGAACAAATCTGGGCAGGGAGCAAACCCACGTGCTTGGAGGGATGGGGAGGGAGAGAGATCACTGGATCTGGAAAAGGATTCTGAAGATGAAAGTTCTTCATGTGGAAGAGGGATTAGGCCCGCTCAGCTTGGCGCCAGACAGCATAACCATAACGGGGAAGGGGAGGGAGGAAGATGCTACAGGGAAGCAGATTTCGGTTCAATGGAAGGAAAGACAGCAGTGAGCAGCTCCTGCAGCAAGGGAGCACACACCGGGCGATGTCTTCTCATTCCAAAGAGGTGAGGGCCAGGGTCGGGGTGAGGACAAAGGGCTGCCCAAATGGGCGGGAGCACAGTCACCCGGCGCCCTCGGCCTGTCTGAAGCACCCAGTCCGGACACGGCACCGTGCTCAGGCTGGCTCCAGAATCGTCTGAGGATTGGACTCCTGAGCCCACCGGCACCCCCCCCCTCCCCCCGGCCCCTTTCCCTGCCGGGCCTGTTTGCTGGTGCTGGTAAGAGTGACTAGAGGACAAGATGGGCTTGTGAGGTAGCACCCCTTTATTGAAGCTTATGGAGGCGCTGGACTTTTGGCCCCTACAGACTGAGAACACAGAGATGCATTGGCAACAGCAGGCACGCGGGCTGGGCACAGGGCGCCCGCTCCTGTTGGCCCGAGCAGCATGGGCACAGCACGGGGCTGGGCAGCGCGGGGTTCTGTGGAAATGCCCGTCTGGCCCTGGTCTGTTTCATCTGCAGACAACCCACGTCTGTCTAATATAAAATGACACACAAGGAAGCGACGAGGATATACATGTGGCGAGAGATGAGCTAGTGTGGACACGGGCCATCAGGAAAGGCCGCGAGGCTTGCTGGTCCGATGGCCTGAACTGACCGAGTCCCTTGAGAGCCTGGGTCCCCATCTCCCAGGCCTGGAGGCCCGGGGAGAATCCGCAGCCTGAAGGGTCCTATGGGGGCTCGCTCCTCCCCAGTCCAGGGTGGCAGTCACCGTCAGGTTCTAAGATTCCTTTCTGGGAATGTTGCCACTCAAAGAACTGGGGAGCTCTACTTTACTTTGGGGCAATGGTGAGAGAGGGAGGGGGGAGGGAAGAAGCCCCGCACTGTTTCAGCGGGGGGCGGGGGGCGGGGCAGGGTCTCCAAAGTCCCTGGATCTCTGAGGCCAGCATCCCTCCGGCTCCGCCCCCAGGAGGCTCATGCGCTGTGTGGGGTCACAACATCCGGGAGGCCGTCATGATGAGGAACTCCTCGAAGCTGAGCCGGATATTGCCCTGCATGCTTGTGTCCTTCTCCCGGAAGGCCTCGGTCAGCACCTGTAGCTGGGTGCACACCTGGATGAAGCGGTCCAGCTGCATGGCGGGGCTGGCAGAGCGGGGGCAATACCGGGAGAGCAGGAGCTGCGTGAACTGGGGGCTCAGGTTGTAACCCATCTGAGACAGAGCTGCAAAAGACAAAGCCCCAGGGGAGCCGTGAGCCCTTATCTGTGCCAGGAGAAGAGCAGAACTTGGCAGCCCCCCCCGGCCCCCTCGAAGACTAGGACGGACTCGCACCTCATGAGGAGGGGAGGCCCCAGAACCTGCCCGAACCCATCAAAACAGGGTTTCTGTCCTGCCAGTTGCGGGACAGGACAAAAGAGCCAAGAACCAAGGTGACCGCCTCTCCCTAGAAGAGGAAAGCGAGGCAGGCAGAGGGGACCGGTTTGCCTGAGGTCACAAAGGTCCTGAGTGGCAGAGGGCCAGCTCTCCTGGCCCTCCGTGTTACCTCCACAAATTTCCCATTTCCGTTCCGTCAACCCCTCTGGTCCAGGCCTGAGACACAGCTCCCCGTGCAGGAGCCAGGCTGCTCCCAGCAGGCTCATGGGACAGACATAAGAAGTAGACATAAGTAGTCAACAGGGGAAACTGAGGCACAGACGGAGGAAGGGACTGAGGGAGGCATCTCCCCTACATGACTATTGAGAACCTCATCTTTCAAGAGGGGTACTGCGGTACCATACATAGCAAGAACACTGGATCTGGAATCAGATTCGGGTGGTCCCAGCCCAGGTAACAACTTCCTGAGCAATCATGTCACTCTCTCTAACATTTCTCTGGATCTCAGTTTCATCTTTAAATGAGGAAGGTCAGGCCGTCTCTAGGGTCCCTCTGGCTCTAACACCTGCACATCACCTTGAACACAGAGCTGGACCCAAGCCTTTGGCCTGAACTGAACCACTCCTGGGGAGCAGTCCCAGCTTCAGGGAGCTTTCTCCAAACCTCACCAGGCCCCCTTAGCCTTGGTTCATGTGACACCAAAGATCTACATAATTGGCTATTCCAGGGCTTGCAGATAATGCTCCTCCATGCAAATTATCAGCTATTTAGGCCCCAACTTCTCTTCCTGACCAATGGGTAGAGAGAAAGGAAATTCAAGCCTGCTGTTCAGGTTACTTATCAGGGGCTGAGATCAGCAACTATAAGGAGACAGTACAGCATTCATTACCTGGGACTCCCTTCACAGGTAACCAAAAGCTTGCTGTCCAATTCCTACCCAATTAATGCAGCCAAGTAGCCCCAAAACCATTTCCCTCTTTGCTGCATTAACAATGTGAGGTGAGTCTGTAGCCTCTGCCCCTTATGACTATTTCTCTGTGGGAAGCAGTGAGTGGGGTGGGGGGTAGTGAAGGACCAATATCTCCCCCAATTTTCCTTTCTGAGGGGGCATATGACTGTCACATGAGACCTTGCCCCCATCTTCCTAGGTCTTAGGCTAAACCACACAGTGAGAGCCAGGAGAGCTGGATGGATATGGGCCCAAACTCTTCGGGCTGGCTGCAGGTAAGCTGGCATTTTTTTCCTCCTTGGCATCATTCTCAAATGCCAAGCTTGCATGCTGGGTGTTGTTATAGTCAAATGGGAAAGAGAGTAGGTCCCAAGGGGTCATGGGGCAGGAGGCTTGGGAAGGGCCCCAGGGCCCAGCTCACCTTGCTGCAACTCATTGTAGCTGATGGAGCCCGAGTGGTCTCGGTCATATTGCTGGAAGAGGTTCTTCCACTGCTGAATGAAGGTCCACAAGGCAGAGAAGCCAAAGAGGTCGATCCGGCCTGTTTTGGTCTTGTCAAACATATCTGGAGAGGAAGGATTAGGGCCAAGAAGACTGTGACCACTGAAAACTAAGGACCCCAAGCAGCTGGCCTGACAAGCCCTGAGAACTTGCCACCTCTCTATTGTAGGAAGGACAAGTCCCAGCATAGGAAAGGGCCCAGAGGGAGGCAGAGCTAGCATGCGGACTCAGATCTCCTGGCTCTAGGTTCTTTGGGCAGTTTCCCAGCTGCCTCTTCTACTTTTCGTGCCTCCATTTCTACCACTAACTTGTTGGGGTTTCTAGAGTTATAAGAGTTGATGGGATTTTACTTTTACATAAGCTAGTTCTTTTGAACTTCAGAGCCTCTCTTGGGGGCAGGAAGATAAGAATCAGGAACTGGGGTCCCCTCTGATCTGAGGGCTCTTAATGGAATCCCTGAGCCCAATGCCCGTTCTACTCCAGCCAGAACCTGGAATGAAAGGAGGCCCCACATTCTTGATAGGAGTCAGCTGGGAGGGCCCTAAGGGGAAACATTCAAACCCTACAGTCCTTCCTGGCTCCACCATCAGATCTCCATCTATCAGACATAGCTATTTCCCAGCAAGTCCCCACTTTTGGGGAGCTGGACAAAGGATAGGCCAGTTTTTCAGGCTGAAAGCACAGCTGCTTCAGGGCCCCTGAATATGGGGGAGTTCATTGGTTTGCCCTTTGGGGAACAGAGAGAGGAAGGATAGGATGGGGGAATGGGACTCACTTATCATCATGAGGCAGGTTTCATCATTGAATGTGGACCAATTGGAGTTGACCAAGGCCTGCTTGAGCTCCTTCACAGAGATGTAGCCACTGTGATCTGAATCCACTGTCTGGAACCAGGAGTAAGCTTCAGGGTCTACACCAGGAGGAATGTTTCCTGAGAGAGAAAGCAGATTATGAAATTTGGGTTGAGTCTTGGATTCCAATTGCTAGGACCAAGAAATGGGCAATATGGGGCTGAGTTTTAAAGGATAATGTATATCCTCCCAGGCTTGTAAGAGAAAGACCACATATCAACAGAAAATAAGCTTTCTAAAAGTAGAGACTATCTCACTTTTTATATCTCTAGCACCAAGCACTAGGACTGACACAGACTGACAACTGTTTAATAAATGCATGTTGATCAAATGAGATATGATAAAGTTAAAACAGCACTAGATGTGGAGTAAGGAGATCTGACCTCTTGAGAAAGTCATTAAACTCCCTCAAACCTTAATGAAGGAGTGAGGAAGAGATGGGGGGATGACAACTCACATTCTGAAGAGAAGTGGGTAAAAATATAAGGAAGGTCTGAGTTCTTGAGATCTGTAAGCATGAGTAAAAATTTAACAATTGGTCTACATTACATAATATTACATAAAAATTAAAAGTTCAATGATGCCACTTATTTTGAACTTTTTATTCACTGAGGATCAATCTGCATATGAATTATCACTTGTAGAACAAATAGAACCCCCAAAGGCCTCTTATGTCCTATAGGAAGTATCATTGGCTGCTGCAGCCTGAAAAGCTTCCTTCTTTCCTTAACCCCAGAGCTTTTGGGCACTCAGCTAGGCCTGCCCGGGTTCACAATGGACTGACCTCCTAGAGGTTAAGGTTACCTCCATACCATGATGAAATCTGAAGGAAAATGGGGCTGGGGAAGAGAAAGTCTGCATTATTACAAATTAGAAATGGGGGAGAGGTCAGAACTGAGAGAAGTTTGTCTATTCATGCTTGAAACATCAGGCTTCCATAGATAGGGGCAAGAAAAATTCAACTAATGCCTTAATATGATTGAAGAAGTATTGGAGGGAAAACTGGACAGGTGAGAAGGGGCAGAGTAAACAACACAAGGAGGGGAGAGAACTGTTATTCTGTGTATGATTTACACAATAGAAGCTGCCTAAAAAACTACTTCTGAAGAATAATATTATCGGAGTAACAGGGATGGGAAGAATCGAAAAATCCTCTCAGAGCTGAAAAGGACCTCAGAACACTGAAGGTCAGAACTAGAATGATATGCAATGACAGATGCGAAAGAAACCTTAGAGATTACAGGATATTGTCCACTCACTTTATACAGAAAGAAACTGAGGCCAAAATGCCCAAGTAGGACCATACTGGGGATGAGTGATGATTACTCACTGATGATTACAGTGAAGGCTCTGTCTAGGCTAAGGGTGAGAAGAAAAGAGGAAAGATAAAACGTAGTTTGATGCTGGATGAGTTAAGAGCAAATAGAGCAAGATAAAGCTGCTGGTTCAGCAAGTGCAGGACTGCTGGGAGCTTGAGCTTCTCTCCCAAGAGTAGCCTGTGTATATAGACAGAAACAAAGTTGTGGGGGTTTTGTTTTTGCTTTTGCAGCAACACCATTTCTTAGGGAACTTCAAGAAGGTGCCTGAATAAGCCCCAAACTGCCAAGTTTGTAGATGTGTCCTTGGTTCAGACAAGCCATGGCAGTGCTGATGCAAGCTAATGGGGGGAGACTTAAGGTGGGCCTCTGGTTGGGATGTTTGAAAAGCCTGTTTTGGATGGACGTGCCTAATTTCTTTTAAAGAATCTTCAATCCCTGTCCTATCCCTTTTCTCTCTTCACTTTCTCATACCTGCAAGCTCTCCTGTCTTCTGCTCTCTTGCTGTATCTCTTTGGGTTTTAAGATTCTCTAAATTACCCCAGCAGAATTAAAGGTTAGTCCTATCTCTCTATCATCCCCTATTTTAGATCATGCCCTTTGCTCCATGATACAGCCCCAGGAAATAAGATCAGGTAGAGCTGATTCTCTCCAGAGTGGGGAATGTTAAGAACTAAGACTCAGACTAAAGGGTAAATAAAGTTCTAAAGAGTCAGGAGCTGGACAAGACAACAGAACAATTCATTCGAGGAAAAAAAAGTCAAGAATTTCAAAGAAAATATTGAAAAGAAGGTAAGAACAAAAGGAGTCTCCATGGCCAAATTGTATAGTATATAGAAAACTGTTACCATCAAAGTATTTAATATTGGTTAAAAAGTAGCTCAATAAAGCAAAAAAGGCAAGCAAGACTTAGAAAGAAATAATAAAGAAAGTAGCCTAATGTTCAATAAATCAAAAGGGTAGTACTTTCTTTGTGACATGAATTGCTGTGATAAGTAGAAGAATGCTGGAAGAAAACCTGATTGGAAAAGCACTTTAATTATGCTCCAAATGGATAAATGACCTATCCATAATATGGCCACATTTAAAAAAAAAATAGGGGAGACTGGAAGCAGCACCTTTCATTATTATGATTGGGAAAGAATTCAGAATGAAACAAGAGAGAGGGAAGATCATAAAAGGAAAAAAAACCAAAAAAGTAGATGTTGATTAGGTAAAAAAATCAACTCTTTCTGATAAAAGTTTGATATCCAAAATATATAATACAAATATGTAACACTAAGCCATTTCTTAATATATGAGGCTAAAGGAATTTTTCCCCCTACATGATGAGTCACTTATAACCTGTGATTCTAATACTCCACAGGATTTCAGCAATCTATTTGGACACATCTCCTGCTCTCTGGCCCCCTCTGTGGATCTAACAAAGGAAGGCTGATGTTAACATAGGGATCATGACAGCTGCCCTACGAAGTCTGTCAGGCATCTGAAAGCAAGCACATATAGAACTCTTTGACCAGTAATTGCTGCTATTATCCAAGTGTGAATAATTCTAAGGGCTCAGTTTAACCACTGCTGCGCTGTGGTAGATTACCCTTCTATATGGGAACATGGAATCCACAGCAGTCCTTATATAAGTGGTATCAAACTCAAACAGAAAGAAGTCACTAATCTGTACATAAAGATCCAAGCAGGCTGCCTATTAATTTAGTTTTAAAATGTGTTATTATCTATGCTTCATTGTATTCTTATTTATTTATTAAATATTTCCCAATTCCATTTTAGTCTGCTTCAGGTAGTACTCCAGACTGGTGCAGGTCCACAGGTTTCTGCCTTACCTCATTCATAATGCCTAAGTACCACAATCTCTATAATCACTGCTAGATTCACCAGTATTCCACCCATACACCGATCCAAGACAAACAGCTACAGTTTGGCTTTGGCTTTTTGTTAGCCAGGCAAAGGAATCAACCATCTTAATCTGTTAGTTTAACTCTGCAACCAGGGCTCAGTCAGTTCGGACAAGCAGACAAATCAAACTGTCCATCTACAGCTGGGATTGTCCTTTTCTGAGCCTATCAACAGAGAATGGAAAGACTGGAAGATTGGTTTGAGACACTAGGTTCTGTTTCTCTGTGGAGCCCAGAAAGGCCCTAAATCTCTTCACAACCTGTGTTGCCTGGAAGGGTGACCACCTTCAAGATGAGACCCATGCAACTCTGAAGAGGCTGTCATTCTAGACAGTTTTTTAGACTAAATGCTCACTAACTTGGGTTGAGTGAAACATATCAATCAATTTTCTATAAAAGCAGGAAGAATGGCTATGACACCACCAGTTTTATCTAGGAGCACCAAAGAGAAGTTCTCTCAAGCCAGCAATTTCAAGGGCATCAGAAAGTCAATCAACTACCAAGCACAAAAATGCCAGACCTACATTCATAAGGCAAACTAGGAATGATTCTGGGGATAGATTATTATCAAGTAAAGGAATGTACTTTAAATATCATCCTTTTCTCTTATCCCAGAGTGACAGGTGAGTAAGTTACCTGAGGGGAATCAAGGAAACAGAGTTTGATATTAAATGCCTACCAATCCTTTCTCAATTCAAGTGAGTTGTGTCCATTGCTGCATCCATAATGGCTTGGTCTGGTAGGTCCACAAATAGTTTTCGAAAGAAGAAATGCAAATCATTAACAAACAAAATTAAGATGCTTTAAATCACTGATAATGTGCAAAATACAAATGAAAATACTTATAAGGTTTCTTTCTTAATCGCCATTGAAAAAGATGAAAAAAACAACAACAACATAGAAATAGCTCATGCTGGAGGGGCTCTGGGAAAACAGGCTGACTGGGATAGGAGAGCTGTGGGGGGATGGACTGAGTCAACTGTTCTAGAAGGCAATTTAGAATTAAAGAGTAAAGTGACTAAACCATTTATACCCTTGTCCCCAGCAATCTCACCACTGGGAAAATCTGGAGAGGGATCCAATCAAAAGAAAAGCACACTAGATATACAAAAATATTTATAGAAATACAAAAACCTAGAAATAAAATGGGTCTTATTAATCAGAAAATGGCTCAACAAAGTGTGACATAAGGATATAATAGTACATTAATGCATGTTAAGAAATAATAAGTATGAGGAATTCAGAAAAACACAGAAGGTTTACATGAAATGATACAGACTAAAGAAAAAAGGACCAGGAGAACAATACAGGAGAACAATAAACACAATAACAATGATGTAAATGGAAGTACACTAAAAATGGAGTCTCAATAGAACTGAAGTTGGAAGGTTTTTAGAAGATAATTAATTCCATTTTGGGTGTGTTGAACTTGAGATACAGATGGGCCTTTTTAGAAGGTGATGGTGTGGGACTAAAATTTAGGAGAGAGAGAATAATACTGGACATATGGATACAGAAGTCTTCTATCTGCATAGAAATAATTGAAGTCCCTCCAATACCCACTTTCACTCTTGTCAAAAAACAGGGACTGGGACAGGCCCTGGGGGTGACATCCACATTTAGAAGGGAGGCTACGGATGATGATTTGACAAAAGATAGAAAAGGGATAACCAGGTAGGGAGAACCAAAGGAGACAATGTGAGAGGAGCCAAGGCAGGAGAGCATCTAAGGTGGGGGAAGTCAAAAAGTATAGAAAGGTCAAGAAGGATGAGACCTGAGAGAAGCCTTTAGCACTTATGAGATACCTGATAGCAGCCAAGTGGTGGCATTTATTAAGCACCCAGGAAGTGCAGGACATAAAGAAAAGAAGCCATTGGGCCTAAACAACCTTTCTCAGGGGGCTGAGGTTACAAAGCTAGCCGAAGGACAGCCTGAGGCAATGTGGAATAATCGAGGTGGTCCCAGGAATCCTGGGAGGAACTGGGAGGGGTAAGGAAGCAGCCAGTGTCTAAGAGGAGACTAAGGGTGAAAGGGGGGACCAGGTGACTAAGTGTGATTTCTGTGTCAGAGCTGGAACAAAGGAGGAGAGGATGGAGAGTGTACAGAGATTCTGAAGACAGAAGAGGGCATAGAAAGTTGGAGGAAACAAGGAAAACTGTAACAACCCCCGGGAGAATATGAGGGTCAATCGGGGAACACTAGAGGCCCATGTGGGGATTGGCCCCGGGGGCACACCTGAGGGCACTCTGCAGCAGGGATGAGATCTCCTGGACTGGGGCTTGGTAAGGTGTGAATAGCATAGGATAAAGGGACCCTTGGGATTTGAGAAGAGAGGGTAAAGAGGGTAACTAACAGTTAAGACTGTAAAGCAAAGAAAACAAGACCAAAGCAGAGGTTATGGACTGAAAGTCCTAGTGAGGACACAGAATTTGTTCGGAAAGAGTGAGGGAGAGGGAGAGATGGAAAGAGAAGTTATACCTTTCAACTTACCTGCTGATGGGCCTTGTCCATAAGGTCCTGGCTGGGGGGCATTATAGGGATTTGTAGCAGGCTGGCCATAGGGACCTCCTGGGGCAGAACCTCCATAGGGTCCTCCAGGAGCTCCTGAGGGGAGCCCCCCAGGGCTGGGATGTCCATAGGCTCCACCACCAGGTGGTGGTCGGTAGGGCCCTCCTGGAGCTGGGCCTCCATAAACCCCACCAGGGGGTAGCCCCCCTCCATACTGGGGATGTCCTGGGTAATAACTGCCTGGTGGGGCTCCTGGGGCCTGTCCAGCAGTTCCTGGGTAGCCCTATGGAAAGAAAGAAAAATATTAAGAGTAAGAACAGTGACAAACTTGGGAAAAAGCCTTCCCACTTCTGTTCAAGGAATTTCCCAGCTCCTGGTCTTTACAAAATGTTAAGAGTAGGACTGGAGTAATTCTAGAGGGATCATTGAAGACTGTGACAAGCAAGCTAAAGCCAGGGCTCTTTTCAGCTTGCTCCCTGAAACTCAGTGATCACACACCTGGAGGAGGCAGTGATCCCTTCTATCACTTACTGAGGTCAATGAATAAAGAAATGGTTGGAGTACCACATTTTAGGAAGGGTACTGACAAATTACACAACACCCGGAAAACCAGGGCACCAGATTGATAAAAAAGACTGGAGAATATGAAACATGAAGTTCTGTTGAAACCACAGATAATATTCAGGAGTGATAAGAAACTGATGATAAAATTCAGAGGAAATGCAACAATTGCCCAGAGAATATGATTTGTTGTTCTTAGCCCCAAGGACAGAACAAAAGCAACCAGTAGGAGTTGCCAAAAGGCAGATTTAGGCAGGATGCAAGTAAAACTTAACAATTAGGGCAATCCCAAAGTGAAACACAAATACTTATCTCCAAAACAACAGTTCTTAAATTAGGTCCATGAACTTGGTTTAGGAAAAAAGAAATGTTTATAACTAATTCAATTTAGCTGACTTCCTTTGTAATCCTCTGTACTTCTTTTATGCATTTAAAAGCATTCTTTGCAAAAGAGATCCACAGGCTTTGCCAATGGGATCTAGTTCACAAAGATGGTTAAGAAAGCATGCACCCCAGGAGGGAGGTTCTCCATTACTTGGCTTCTCCAAGGGAAGGCTGGATGCCCACTTTAGGGACATGTAGAAAAAATTCTAGGCAGGAACAGATTACAGTAATGTAATCTTCGGAAACACCTTCCAGTTCAAAGATTCTAGGATTCTGTTTTTCTTGAGGAAACATTCAATGTGATAGCATGAAAAAAGTACTGCCCTACAGAGAAGAAGCTTGTATACTATAAGAAACAAAATATCTTATCAAGAACTCCACTGATACACTGATGAATGCAGGAAAGATTTATTTTACATTCTTGCAAGAATGAGTGCCTATTCTAGTAGATACACTTTTGGAACCCCAAAGGCAGTATTTTATTTCCTTTCCTGAAGGACAAGTCCCTCCCCGATTACCAATTAATTGGATATTACAGAAGTTATAGATGTGATTCTCTACCCCTCATTACATAGCCAGTCTCTGACTCCAAGTAGCATACATTCTTATGGAGACAAAGTTCGGAAGGATTAAAATCTAAAACCTTCATCCCTTCCCCCTGATTATTCTTTGAGGTTTTCAATTTTCTAATTTAAGTTTCATTTCTCCAATTTAATTTTCATAATTGTGGAAACCAAATGCCCATCCACTTCACACAATTCAGATCCTACTACTTGCCAGCTGAAACATGATGGGGAGAGGGACAAATTCCATTTGTATTGCGCTTAAGGCCTTCAGAGCACTTTCCTCCCAACAACCCTATGAAAGCATATGATTCTCATTTTAGAAAGGATAAAACTGAGGTTTGGGAAGTTTTGTGATTTGCCCATGACTAGAGAACCAGAGCCAGTGTTCAAACCCAGGTGACTCAGCTACTGGGTCTTCTGAGAACCCTTTCCTGACTCCACCATTTGAAAGATATCTTTCTCTCTAAATTCCTCAAGACTCTTTCCCTAAATCCCAGTGCTCTCCTTTATGCTTATTTCACTTTTCCTTATATCATCATTATTTGTGTATTTTTTTCCCTTTTAGATTATAAACTCACTGAGCAAACTAAAAAATGAGTCCTGCACAGGCTAATTGCTAGATGAATTGGTTGAATCCATGCATTGAATAGATCTTTCCCAGTGAAGATGTCAAATCTTGTACAAGGTGTACTACACCTGTCTTCTGCTTTCTGGGAGCGGAGTCCAACCCCAACCAAAGTTCAATGTGCAACAAGAGCCCAGGATCATGGACTGAACCAGGAAGTATTCAACTGAGAAGTCAAGGAACAAAAGTTACAGAGAGCCAGGGCCCAGTACCAGCTCCCTGAAACTGGGGCACATATCCTTAAGTTCTGTACAGAACTTAAGTTCAGAAATTAAGGAGGTCAACATAGAGACTGCCATTCCCTTTCACTTGCTAAACCATGATTCTAAACATCCAATGAATTCTCTATCCCAGACTTCTCTGCCAATTCTTCAGCTAAAGAGGTTGAACCTTCAATGCCTTAATAATGGTTCCATATTGTGTACCTGTACTACACAGTACCTGTAACTACAGGTACTATTATGTAGTACACAGGCCTATGTAGTTAGATACAAAGGTGAAATATCTTCCTCCCAATGTGGCACATCTGGAATTCCCCTCAGGAGCATGATAGCATCAAGGCACAATCTTTAAGATCATTCAAGGGTTCCATTTCTCCACGGTGGCACTACAGTTGCATTAGAGTTTCCCTGTATCTCCAGGTTCTAAACCACTAATCTAAGACTTCCTAGTGAGTCTTTTCTAATCTCATAAATTCTATTCACAACCCAATTTGCATTTTTTAATACTTAGAATTATGGGATTACATTTTAGTTGTTAACAAATGTGCCTGACTAATTCTCTGAACATTTGCAATTTTTGATTTTAGTAATTTTCCCAGGGAATGTGGATTTATTCACCCGTTATAATAAGCTGTGATGAATCAAATACTCCATCTCAGGTAGGGGGTCCACAGAATCTTGAATGTCCTGAAGATATCTCTTCTGGACCACAACCTATTTAATTATCTTTGATTATTTAAATCTCCACATTCTAAATTTGGCATGCAAATTTTAATGGGGAACCCCCCCCTTTATTTAATCCAATCAACAACCATGATTGGTTGTTGGAAGATGCCCATATCAGCAGTCTTCCACAGAAGATTAATAAGCTCCTTATCTGTCCTCAATTTTCTAGACTTTTCCTTATTAATATAACAAATAAATATCATTATTATTATTATTATTTTTTGCTGAGATAATTGGGGTTAAGCCACTTGCCCAGGGTTACACAACTAAAACTCTGAGACCGACTAGATGGCACAGTGGACAGAGCATCAGCCCTAAAGTCAGGAGGATCTGAGTTCAAATCTGGTCTCAGACACTTAATACTTCCTAGCTGTGTGACCCTGGGCAAGTCACTTAACCCCAAATGCCTCAGAAATAAAAACAAAAACAAAGAGTCTGCAACTCTGCTACTCATATGTTCAACCTGTCCTGATGAAGGAAGATGTTAGGGGAAATGACATTTTCACTAAACCATACTAGGGAGTAATTTATTCTAAAATTATCTGGAAGATACTTGAAGCTGTGGCTGTTACCAATGGATAGTCCTCAACCTTTTCTGTTAAGTGATCAACCACTATTAGGACATATTTCAGCTTGCCCACTGTTGGCATCTCAGTAAAATAACCTGGACATTCTGGAAGGGTTGAAGGTCTGCTTCCTGTATTCTGCGGGCTTGTTTCCTTAATACTTTATTATTCACTCTTTTTGCAAATTATAACTTCTTCCCAATCTTGTTAAGTTATTATGTATATTCCTACACATGTATATTTTTTCAGTATTAGATCACACATTGCTTGACCTCTCCAATTAACCATGGTATAAAATGGAAAGGAGTTCCCTGACAATTTGTTTGTTTAGTATTTCTTTCCCATCTGGTAGTAAACATCAACTTTCTGTCTTTACTGCCCTGAGTTCAGCCAATCCCTTTTCTTCTTGTTTAATAAATGAAGAAATGAAGACATATTTCTTTGTTCAGGGTTTAGGACAGTTTGCTTAGCCATTTCTTCAGTCAATCTATTTTCTTTTGTCTCAAGTATATTCCTTTTTTGATGTCTATTCACATGGACTACCTTAACTTCATTTGGCAACAGCAAGTTTGTTAATACTTGCCTAACCAATTCACCACATACTAGTTCCTTCCCCTTGCTATTGAATAATCATCCTCTTTCATACAAAAATTTCCCAAAAGTGTGTACTAACCCACCAACTACTTAAGAGTTGGTGTAATTGGCTCCCTCTGTTTCAACCAGAAGTTTTTAATACATGATTCAGTGCACATACCTCACAAGTTTATGTTGATCATGTGTTTGGTAATCTATCTGGCTTTTTAATGATAATAACTTAATAATTATTATTCCCATTGATTATGGCAATATTATATCTTTTCCAATTTATCATCCTAGGTGACTCATCAACAAACAGGTGATGTCCCTCTTCTCTCAAGTCTGGACATACCTGTCCAGACTAGTATTCAATGGTACCTAAACAACTGTGTTCTAAATTCTCACTTCTATTCTCCTCTTTCCACAAGAAGGGAGCTGGATTTACAGAACAATACTTACCACCAGGGTAACTCCAAAGGTGAGTTTTTACTTTCTTCCAACAATATAGTAATGCCAGACACTGCTTGAACACACTCCAGCTAGTCTCATGAGACAAGGTGTAATAATGCTGACAAAAGGGCCACTGGTCATCTTTAACCTCTCTAGTTCTGAGTCAGAACCTCCAGATGAAATGGTTTGTCTAGGGAAGGGAGTGCCAATATAGGGGCCTGAATCAGAGTTTGTTTTAGTTCCTTGGCTGAGTCTTTCTCTTTTTGTGTCCATTAGAGTATATTTGATAGCAGTTCTAGCAATTTGCGATATAAGCCTTTAATTTTCTGAGTGTAGGAGTCAATCCATAATCTACACTAACTAGTCAGGCCTAAGAACTTTCTAAATTCCTTTTTATTCTTTGGAAGGAGCAGTTCAACAATTCCCTCAATTTTCTCTGAATTTATTCTCCCTTTGTCGTTTTCCAAGAGGCCCAAATACCTTACTTCCTTCTTGATATATGTAATTCACTTTTGGATACTCTGAATCTTTGTTCTCTCAGGAAGTTTAACAAGGCATTAATGGCCACTGCTATCTCTCTTCTCCTTTTCCCAAAGATTAGGAAACCATCCACATACAGTAACAGAGCAGTCCCTAGGGGAAATTTGGATTTCTCAGTACTTGCTCCAATACTTGGCCAAATAGTTTAGGGGATTCCAGGAAGCCCTGGAGAAGGATTGTACACCAAAATTGTTATTTCCATCTGTTGAAGGGATTTTCCCAATCAAAGTTACATTTCTACTATCCTGGGCCAAAGGGCAAGGCTCAGAAAGCATCCTTTAAATCAATCACACTAAACCATCCCTGATCAAGGGGAAATCTTACTGAGAAAGATATAAGGGTTGAGTTAAAGGCCCTTGGATTTTGGACCATGTGGTAACATCCCATCACGTTTCTGTGCTGGCAGAATGAGGGTTTGTTTTAAGGGGACATATAATGGCTTAAGGAGACCATCTTTAAGCAGATTCCTCGAGTGAAATAAGATCGTGTTTTAGTCATATCTTCCCCTGGTGGGGGGGAGACTCAATCACCTTTTCCCTTCTTCACTCAAACCTTTAGATCTATTTTTTTTTCTTCAGTTAATACAGACATAGTAATCACAATTTGTTTGTCACAAATCCCAAACTCCAAATTAGTTTTATTATTAAATTTATTCCTAACAAATTGCTTCCTGCCTCGGGGATATAAAGTAATTGTTCCTTTATTGCTCTTTCCCCAAACTGAGGGTAGTTGTTTCAAATATCAGGACTGTGAATCCCTCCCCTTTAATTCCTGAAACTATCAAACTTTGACTCCCTCTGGTATAAAAAAAGTTTCCTTCTCTAATGGTCCTACCTTTATATTTATCAAGGGTTCCCAGTGGGATCTGGAATTTAGGAATCCTCGACCCTTCTAATCATCCTCCTCAAAAGTCAAAAGGGTAATTACCTTTTCTTCCCTTTTTAATTCTGAGCACTCATGCTTGAAATGATCAGGTTTCCCCCACTGCTAGAATCCAACAGTTATAGGAGGGTAAATTATGTTTGGTCCCATCCTCACCTGCCTCTTCCTCCTAATTCTCCTTTCACTTTTCTTCTTATTTTAACCCATATTTCCTTTTCCCTTCCTGACAAAGTTCTATTTTCTTTTTCATCATTTTGCCAACTACTGTCATCATTATGTTTGCCTTCTGTTTCTGTTTAACCTTTATTTTTATAAGTACTTTTTGTGACTCTCTCATTAATTCCTAAGGGGTTTTTCACTCCATCCATCCAGTTTTTAAATCTTTTTCCTATCAGCTGGTCAACCTTTGGTAACAAAATGGATCTTCAGGAAGTTTTGGGTCACTGGGTCTTCAGGGTCCATGCCAGAATACTTTCTCATTTGATTCCTTAGTCTTTGTAGAAATGCTGATGGAGTTTCATCTTTCTCTTATATTTCAAAGGCTTTTGAAAAGTTTTGGAACTTAGGGGCAGCATCCTTTATACTTTTAATTATCAGATCTCTCAAATCTCTCATGTGTCCTCTGTCCTCTGGCTTAATTTATTATCCTAGTTGGGGATCAATATTTGGAATTTTTTGTTCAGCTGCCCTCAACTCCTGGACTTGTGTATGTGTGTCTGTGTGTTGGGGGGGAGAGGAGGAAACGGCTCATATTTCTCATTCCTTCTCCCTATCCTGCCTCTTTCTTCTTCTGAACAAAATGTTCATAATGGCCATTATCTCAGGCCAGGTATAAAAATGTGGTCCCAAGACAGTCCTTTGGGATCTTCAATAAAAGACTTCATTTTTTTTTTTTTTTTTGAAATTTTTCACCTCTGTATTAGTGAGAGGTGCATTTACAAACCCTCTTTCTCCTTGTCCTATGGGAGCCTCTCAAAGGGAATAGAGCCTGAGAATTTCCTTCCAAGAAGACAGCATTCCTTCCCTGATAGGAGAGGGAAGTTCTTAATATCTTATCTACACTGCTCTAATTCTTGATGTAACCTGGAGTGGGCTGGTGCACTAGGGGTGACATTAAATGCAGTAAGACCAGTATCAAAGCAGTCTTCTAATCTCTAGTCCTATTGTTTCTGGCATCAGCTGGGCCTAATAATTCTCCTAAATTTATTAAATTTTGTCCTGGTAAATCTAGGAGAATATGGTGCAAGCAGGGATTTTAAGTTTTCTCTCTTCATTTTGTCTTTTGATTTTCCTGATCTGCAGATTTAAGTGGATACAACAGAAGGCATAATCTGATTCTTCCTGAGAAAAGGGTTTCTTTTCATTGACCTTTTTTAAAGGCTTGACATAGCCTGCTTTCATTCACCCCATACTTAGGCCAGGGAACAGCAGGGTGTTTTGGCCAAATAAAACAACAATATTTAATTATTTTTAAAAATCTTTCTGCCTAGCACAGATTGTATCTTCTCAGCATTTCAACATACTTCCTACGGGATTGTTTGGAAGAACGTCCTTAGGGATATTCTCATTATCCCTTTTACTTCCCTTAAACTTTGCATTCTTATTTCCCATTCTATATCTTTATCTGAAACTTTCTGTATCAAAACTAGCCATTTCTTCCTTCTTCAGCTATTTCTCTCACAATCACTAGAACTGTAGCTCTAGAGCCCACAGTCACTTTGCCCTTTCCCAGTACACACACTCAGAGTTTCAGGACTCCATTAGGATGCTCCAACCACCAAGGCGATACTTAATGTCCTCTTTTCTCATCTTGGTCTGTGGAGTTACCTGGTTACCAGGGTGCCTACTGTCTCATACTTTCTCTTTAAAAGCCCTTTTATGTTCCTGGATCCATAGTGGTCTTGTTCATTAATGTGGTACTAGGACCTTGAAACAGTCCGTGAGCTGGGACGCCTATCGGCAATACAGGAACTGTTTAAAATCAATGGCAGACATCTCCCCATCCTTCAGCAGCGGCTGCCCCTCACTCAGGATGTCAAGATCCCGGATGAGTCCCTATTCGCAGGAAACAAGCGTCTTACCAAGAACTCTTCAAAGCCGCTGGTGAGCCAGGAAGGACTTTTATTAATGTTCTTCTTTATTAATATCCAACAAGTAGGCACACCCATTAAGACAAATACACAGATTTTTATTTCCTATTCCTGATTCGCATTTCCCTCCAATTTGCATTTCCCCCACTGGCTGGGTACCACAGAGTTTACAGCCTATCCAGGGAGCCTAAACTCCCCACTTGACTCTGCCAATGTTTGCTTCTCCCATTTGCCATATTCAATGCTCCCTTCTCCTTATTTTCTTTATACCTTATTTGGTTATAGTTCTCCATAGCTGCAAGGTGTTTGACTATAAACCAGTTTCAACCAGTTTTAACTAGGCCAGTTCCAGTATACTTTCTCAAGTGTGCTGTCATATAGGCAGCATGCTGAGTGATATACAGAAGCAATATCTCCAACCATGTTGCCTTACTGAACAGAGTACTGCACATAAAAGCCAGGAGAGATGTGTTCAAATCTTGCCTCATGTAGGAGTCAAGACCACTTAGGTTTGAATGCTATCTCAGACAGTAAGTTGCACTAACCCCAGCAAGTCACTTAATCTCTTTCAACCTCAGTTTCCTCATCTGTTAAAATGGGGACAATAACACTTCTATGCCAGGGTGACTGAGAGAATAAAGTTTAGTATGTGTGAAATACTCTGAAAATCTTAAAGCAAAATATTATGGTTAACTATACTATTATAGTCAACTAAATAAGAGCCCAATTAATAGGGCTCCCTTAAATCACTGCTTGAGACTTCCTAAAAAAATGAGGCTATGAATCTAGAAATCAGCAACCACTAAATGATTATGGTTGTTCCACAGTGGTAACCTGGGGTCCTCACTTGCTGAGGCAGGGCCCCCACAAGTACTTACTCTGCTCTAGACAAGATAGTACATTGGTCTTGGGATTGGGACACTTGGAGTCAAATTCTACTCAGAAACTGACTACTGGCATTGAGCAATACATCCCTGAACCTCAGCTTTCTTATTTGTAAAATAAAGATATCAAAACTTTTAGGCCTTAATTCATGATAGAAGTGGGGGCTATTACTATTACTGAGGTACAATTGTATAAGGCAATATAGTGTGGCAGAAAGAGTCCTTGGATGACCTAGAAGTTAGTCACAGATTCTTTGGGCCCTCAAATGGAGTGGTTTTGGACTTGAACTTCTTCATGAACTTCTGATCTTTTTCCACCCTAAAGTGGGATCCCCATACCATATACTTCTCTCTACCTCCAAGCCAGAAGGGAATCCCATGCTACTGGAGCTCCAGCATCTACACCACTTTTCAGATCCATAGCTCTGGGTCAGTGGAAAGTTACCAGAAATATACAGGAACAGAGTAGAATTCTCCAGAGTCCCACTGTGTTCTGTCTGGGAGGCAAGGCTAGGGAAGGCAGGAACAAACTTAGTGAGGTATGAAACAACTTTGAGTGTAGCTGCCCAAGAGGTTTGGAGAAAAAGGATGGGGGGAGAGGGAGAAAAAGCAGGGAAAAATAATTTCTTCTGTCCCTTGGATTGTACCACTATTATCAACACATCACTACTCTCCTGATCTTCTCAGATAATTCAGTTTGTGCAGATACTCCCTCTAGCATGATTACCCATAATGAAGAGTCACACTGTGTAACTGAGGTCATAGACAATATACAATAATTCAATTAATTAATTATTCATGAAATGACTTTCACCAAGTCACACATGGCATCTAAGCAATATACTCTGCCCTTTGGAGGCCGGACTGTTGTCAGAGATCACAGGCAAATGGAGGATACACCCAGACAACAATAGAGGCTGATAATCAAATCCTATTTATTCTAAAATTGGACTAAATTATAGTTCAATGCCATAATAAAGATATAGACAATAAGTACTTTGAGCTCTGAGGGTACTTCAGGGAACTTCCTTAATAATGCTCACACCTGCCTAACTAACACCCTCTACCCACCTCTGACCTTAATACTTGTGTAAGGCAGGCAGGGCTGGCCCCTTTTACAGAGAAGACAAATAAAGTTCCAGGAGTACTGACACACCCCATGTCATAAGGAGAGGTGGTATGGAAAGCATTACTTCCGACACCCATTTTACAGAGGAAGCTGATACTTGGTGAGGGGCCTTCCCTCTGTTACACTACTAGTTCTGATCTCTTGACTCCAGATCCAGGGCTAATTCTACTATAACTTATTGCCTTTCAAATATTGGGGATTATGGAACAAGGGAAACTTGAAATGAGCTAAGGATGGTGGACACAGGCAGACAGAGAAAAGGAAAGGAAAAGGGTAAATTCAAATCTGACAAAATCAAGCCCATCCTATTTAAGACAGCTAAGTTCTGCTGTGACAGAATCTAAGAGTGGGTAGAATTCTGAAGCCTCCTCTGGACAGGGTGCCAACTCTCAAGCCTATCCTGGATCAAGGTCCATCCACTCCCCTCCACACTTAAAACCATTGCTACAAAGATTCTGCCACTCCTGAATAACCACACAAGTTCACCTTTCAACAGCACTTGAGTTTACAAAGTACATTCCTCACAACCATCCCGTGAAGTTAGTAACACCATTTTTACAGGTGAGGAGACTGAGGCTCAGAAATGTTAACTGGTGTGTGTATGTGTGTGTGTGTAATAGAGACAGACAGACAGACACACATACACACACACGAGAGAGAGAGAGAAAGAGAAATATTGTCTGATGCAGGAGTCTCAAGCTCAGGGCTCCTGATGCTAAAACAAATCCTTTCCACTAGAGCATTCTGCTGCATAGGTCCCACAAGACTGACCTAAGAACGATGGATGGGAATGGGTGAGGGGCCAAATTTCCTCCTCTCTGAAGTTCCCCACCTGGGATTCTACTCCAGTTCTAAGGAGGTAGCAGAGGTCTCCCTAAGCATGTGCTCAAGAGGAACCACTCACCACTTCATCACTACATTTATTCCATATGGAATCCTTATTTGGTCAAGTGAACTAAATAGCCTTGAAGGACCTCTCCAACCCTGAGATTCCTAATTGAAAGCCCAGCTTGCTATTTCCACTGTGACAGGTTGCCCCAGTGACAGAGCCTGGACCATGGTCTGAGCACGGATAACATATGTCTCAACAGAAGGTGAACTGAGTTTGTCTTTGACTAGGGCCACTGCCCTGCCCGGGTCCTGTGTCTGCCCCTGTATTACTGACCAGTCCTGAGGCCTAGGATGCTCTCTGCCTCATGGGGAGAATGCGGGCTTCTCTACACATCTGGCTGCTTTTCCTTTTCAGCTTACCATCTGTCTATGTTGTGAGTGACTTGAATGGACCAATTTCCAGACATCTCCCCAGTGAAAAGGAAGCCCCTTGAAGACAGTGCCTGTTCTTATTTTTGCTCATGATTCAGGATGCAGCATACAGCAAGCACTTAATGTCTGTTACACACATTAGGCACTAAGACCATTTGTTGAATGAAAGGAATAAAAGAATCTCTTTCAACTTCCCATTTTGGATAATTCAACACATGTTTATTAAATCCTTATTATGGTTATGACACCATAAGTGGTGAGGATATTAAGACAAACCCCAGACAGTGTGTGGGGAGGCAGGAGGGAAGAGAGGAGGAAGGGGAAGAAGCACCCCCAAAAGGAGAGTATGAGAAGTTAGGTTTCTACAGACACTGTCAAAACAGAATCAAGGACGAACTATTGTTAAGATACCTCCAACCAATCACTGTGAGTCAAAGAACTGGCTAAACAACAAAGGTCCTGACAAAGGGGCTCAGGCTTACCCTGGCCCAAACCGGTGAGGGTCATCAAAAGGGCAAATAAGGACTGTAAATCCAACCAATTGTAATTAATTTTGACTATAAATCCAAACCTCGAAGGGAAAGGTAAGGAACCAAACAGTATAAAACTTGCTATTGCGCCTGCATTTGGTGTGTGTCTTGTCATTGAGCACACCTGCTTCTCATGAGAATTGATGAATAAAGGATTCTTCTCTCACTCTAAAAGAGCATTGGTTCTAACACTACTCCTACCAATCTGCAACTGGAGAAGAAGTGGGCAGCGGCAGCACGTCCACCTTACTTACCAACCCTGCTGAGTTCCACGGAGAATTTTGATATCACCCAATAAAAGGAATATGAACCAGCTGAATAAGGTAGGATCTGGAGGCCTTGGACACATACCAGTTTTACGACCTCAGTCAAGTTATTTCATTTCAGTCTATCTCAGTTTCCTTAACAATAACATGATATTCATAACAGCACTGACCTTCACTGACTTTGGTTGTAAGGATCAAAGATCATATGTGAACAGTAGTTTACAAACTTTGAAGTACTACATAAAAACTATAAGAATTATCGAGGCAAGAGAAAATATGACTTCTTAGGGGAACCAGGAAAGATTCATGCAAGAGATGGCACCAGAATTGAGCCTTAATAGCAAAAGTGAGGACTGCATTCCAGAAGTGGAACATCTTGTTTAAATGCAGAGATAGCAGAATGAACTCCAGGAAGAATTACTAATTCAATCTTGCTAGGTCTCCTTTGTGGTGGAGAATAATATGAAATAATGATGGAGAGAAATGGAGTCTCTGAGCAAAGGGGGTTGTGCTTAATTCTGGAGTTAATGAGGGCCTATTGAAGTTATTTGAGCAAGGGAGTGATATGGTAAAAAGGAAGATTATTTTGATATTGTTAGTCACATGAAGAATGGATTAGACAGAGACTAGAAACAAGGGAGTCCAACTTTGTCCTGAACTATATTTGAAAAGTCCATCTGAGAGGTTGTGAGGGCCTGAACGAGGGCAGATGTGACTGAAAAGGTGATGGATGCAAGAGATATAGAGGCCTAATGAACATAGCCTGACAACAGGTCGGCTATGAGGACTAGGAGAGAGAAACAGAAAGGTGGGTAGGGCAGAGGGCTGGTTTAGAGGGTGGAGGACCTTGTGTTCTGTGGGTCTCCAGGGAAGCACTAGGTTACACAAAGTCCTGCTGTCTTCACTAGATTTAAATTCCTCAGGGGCAGAGCTGCTCTTACTCTCTTCTTTGTATCTTACCAAGATAAAATAGGAAAGAGTGACAAATCTGGTTAGAGGATAAAATGACGGGCTCAAGTGCCTTGTGTTGGAGAAGAAATGCTGGATTAGAAGCTCAGCTTCACAACAGGCTAGCTCTGTGACTAAGGGTGCTTTCTTTCCCCTCCAAAGGTCTCAGTTCCCTTACAATAAACTAAGGGGTTGGGAGGAGATCTATGGTTTTTAAACTTTTTTTGGCAGATTAGCGAAGCCCATGACTCCTCAAAAAGCTGTTTCTAAACATAAAATGAAATACATAGGCTTATGAAAGATAACTGCAAAGCCAATTATACTGAAATAAAGAAGTAATTTTTCCCTCACTCAAGTGCACAGAACCACTGAAATCTAGCCTATAGGATGTTAAGATCCCTTTCTAACTGCTAAATGCATCTATCTGAATTATTTACATCTAATACATTTAACTTTTACTTAAACCTTCTAATCCTCAATTTCTTCATATGCAAAATAGGAGAATGATAATTAAATCTACTTACAAAGCTATTGTGATCAAGAGAAATTATGGAAGTAAAGACCTTTAAAAAAACTTTTAAAAGTGACATGTATTACTACTATTATTGTCATTTTTATGATCTTCATCATTACAAGACTATTGTGAAGAAACATAAATCCAAATAAATGCGAATGACTATCATTAGTAAAAAGAGCCCCAAGAAGTTCTGGTCTTGGTTCTGTTACTCATTTATTTGGACAAACCTCTTAATGTCTCCAAGTCCAAATTTCTTCTTCACTAAAGACCACTAGACATGGTCTGTAAGGACTTAACATTCTATGGTGCTATGACTGGCGTTTAGGGGGGAAAACGCCTCAAAGCTGAAAGGGATTTTAGGATCATACATCTAGGGTTAAAAAGGAGACCATCTAGTCTGAATTCTTTTAAGCGACAAGTAGACTCAATCTTATTCTACAAGTTAACAGAGATCAAAAGGTAAGTTCATCCTAAGAACCTGTTATCTTTTCTGTTCTAACTGCCTTTTGAGGTCAGAGCTAGAAGGGATCAAAAGCATAGAACGTCAGAACTCTAAAAGCCCCTCTAACAGGAAGTGGGAGCTGGGAGGGGGCTGAGAGAAGGAGTATCAGGGTTGGGAAGAGCCTTAGAACACAGAGTGTCAGAGCTGGAGCGGCTCTTAGGATACACTATCAGAGCTGGGAAGGGCCTGAGAACGCAATGTTGGGGATGGGAGGGCCCTTAGAACACGCAATGTCAGGACTGGGGGCCTTCAGGTACAGATTGTTGGGGAAGGAGGGCCCTGGCCCTTGGAACAGAGGATGTCAGGACTGAGGATCTTTAGAGCGGAGGATGTCAGCGCTGGGGGGCGCCTTAGAACAGAGTCTGTCGGAGTTGAGGGAGGGCCCCGCAGGGTCCCAGAACACAGCACGTCGGCGCGATCGCGGCCCCAGGACACCCTCCCATGGTCCAGACACGGCGCGGGCGCTCCCACGCGTGTCTCGTTCGCTCCGGCCTCGGCGGAGGCACCAAGTGTGACATCGCCACGGCCGCGGTGCTGGCGTAGGCGCAGGACGGACCCCCGACCCGGGCCCCAACCCCCGGCAGACCCAGGCTCGCCGCTCCCTCAGTCACTCACTCACCTGCCCGTACGGGTAGCTAGACATGGCGTCTGTGACGTTACTGAGAGGAGGCACTTCCCTTCTACGGCCACCACCCGCACGCTCTCACGAGAGGACGGAGAGAAGGCCAGCACGGCTGCCCATTGGACGGTGTCAGCGGCAGCTCGGGCGGATGTGACGTGACAAGGCGAGGCCCTCGGCCGGCTAGCTCCAGTTGGAACCGGTCTTTCCGCCGACCTTCTGCTATTATGGCCCCAGTCCCTTTGTTCTTCTCCACTCCGAAGAGGCA
The DNA here is from genome assembly GCF_016432865.1 of Antechinus flavipes. Classification (NCBI taxonomy): domain Eukaryota; kingdom Metazoa; phylum Chordata; class Mammalia; order Dasyuromorphia; family Dasyuridae; genus Antechinus; species Antechinus flavipes. The sequence goes on from NC_067400.1 coordinate 567,090,817, forward strand.
CTTCGGGCTTTCCGGATAGGGTCTGGTTCCCTAAAGAAGCAGAGGCCGCGGCAGCCCGAAGGAGCAGCGGGGCCTGGCTGGCCGTCCCCCACTAACGTCACATCCTGACGGGCATTCCTCTGAGGGGCGGAGTCGGGCTCATCAGCGCCCTCTGCAGGCCGGGAGCTGCAGGCACCGGGGAGCCCTGGGGAGCGTCTCTCAGCCCATAGCCCCAGCGCTCATCCCTTTCCTCATTCATACGCTCGTGCATTCATGCATTCATCAAGCCTGGGCAGAATCAGTGTCGGGGGCTGACTTCCCCTCACACTCGCCACTCCCTCCCGGTTCTCCCAGTGACCTTTGGCCCCCTCTGCTCCCCAAGTCCCGTCATGGGTCCAGCTCTCACCTCTCACCTTTTGTCGAGGTTCAGCCGTCCCCCACTGGCCTTGACCCCGCTTGGGGTTGTCTGGGCAGATGCCGAAGTGCTTTGCCGATCTCCAGCTTTTCCCGGAGATGAGGAAACCGAGGCGCCCAGCTTCCCACTGGGGAAGTGCGGGCTTGTGCCTCCCAGCCTGGCCCTCAGCGCCCACCTTGCCGTCCCGGTCCCTGGGGAGCTGGCCCCGAGCCGCCTCTGTGCTCCCTGGGGCTGGCCTTGCCCTCCTCACCCAGGACCCGTTTGCCGCCTTCGCCCTGGCGTGGGGCGTGCCCCGCCTTCACTAACGCGTACTTATTCTATGGGTGCTCATAAGGAGGGAGAAAAAGCGCTTGGGGAGGCTGGCCGCGGTCTGGCGCGCGGGCTCGAGCAGCAGCAGGGCGGATGGCAAGTCCCGCCGGCTGCATCACCCACAGGCGGCGGCCGGGGCCCGGACAAGGACTCTCGGGCCGTGCGGGCAGGGGGAGGGGCATTCACCGAGCACTTGGTGTGCCAGGAAGGGGGCTCCGCGGGTGGGCGGAAGCACTGGGCCTGGGGTCAGGAAGAGCAGAACGCCGCAGGCACTGCTGGTGTGGGTGGGCAAGTCACTTAGCCCCTGTTGCCTTTATCTTCTGTAAACGGGGCCACACTGAGAAAACGGCAAACCAGTGGCTTTGCCTGCAGAGTCATGCAGTGTGTGCCAGGAACTGAGGGGCGCTTTACAGCTGATCCTCACAGGAGGGGGAGGGGGCTTTGTTAGCCCCATAGCCAGCCGACATGTCTGGTGCCTTGCCCCGAGTCAACAGCTAGTGTCCGAGGCCACATTTGCACTCTGGTCTTCCTGGCTCTAGGCCTGGTCCCCGCTTCATCCACCAGCCAAATAGAACGCAGTGTTGTGGCGGGTTTCTGAGGGACGCCCTCGGTCTAGCCTTGCAGAAGGGACTTGCCCGAGGTCACAGGGCTGCTAAGTCCCCGGGTTGGAACTCTCCCAGCGGAGGGCAAACTTCCTTCCCAGCCCTACCTACTTGGGAGGGGAGAGAGTGGCCCCAGGCCCGCTGCCTCCTGCGGAGCTCCTGGCCTGCAGACGGGCTGGCCTGCTAACTTAGCCTGGCACAAATAGCAAGCCCACCTTAAGAGCCAGCCTCCCTTCCTCCCCTGGCGGAGCCTCAGGCCCACCCACCGAGAGACTACCAGTTCATTCTGGGTCTTTTGTTCACATTTTCCCCTGTATACACTAATGTCTAGCCTTAGAAGCTTAAAACAACATATTTAGCATATATGTGGCGTTTGAAGATTTGCAGGTCGCTTTGCAACTCTCACTTTATCCTCACCCCGCCCCTGAGAAGGAAGGATTATCCTCACTTTTCAGACGAGGAAACTGAGGCAGACACTGTACCCTGTGTGGCAATAAGCCCCGGAGCCAAGAATCCTCCTCTGATCTATGTCCAGAACTTCCCATCCGTCATACCGCTGAGTCCGAGTCTGGCTCCCATCAGGCTGCCTGGCCAGCTTCCCTTGGCCTGGATAGTGTTTGGTAAACGCTTGGAGGGACATCCTTGATCCCTCTCCCTTTGCACAGGTTGATTTTGAGGTGCAGAGAGGGAAGCTCACAAAGTGGCTGAGAAGCAGTCACTTTTCAGAGGGCCCCAGGCAGTGGGAGGGCTCCCTTAGAGGAGATGGTCTTCCAGCCTTATCTCACGGTTCCCCCCTCCACACTCCAGAGTGGGCGGCTCTTGGCCTTCTGAACTCCATCCTGAGTTAGCATGACATCTCTCCCCACCTCCATCAGGCCGGGGCTCCCGTTTATAGCAACCAATGGACATTCCCTCAACTCCTTCCATCCCTTTGAGTTTGCACCCATCCTTTCAAGCCCCACACAGATGCTGTGCGACCGCCAGGGTCCTCCCCACCCCAGAAGATTGGCCTTTGTTCACATCCACTTACTGTGGGAGAGTTGTTTGCAATATCCCCTTTCCAGTGTTATCTTCAGGAGAACAGGGATCCCAGTTTTTAGAACTTAGCAAGGTGCTTAGTATCTGTTGAATGATCTACAAGATCCCTTCTAATACTAATCCTGCTTTTGCTACTGATTCCCCTTTCTGGATCTATTTCTTCAACTGGACAATCGGATGGAGGAGGGAAGACGGGGTATAACAAATTCTTTTTAACTAGCTGGCAATCAGTACCCTCAGGTTGTAGGTCTCTTAAAATGTATTTGCAGTGTGGTTCTGGGGTAAGTTTCCTTTTAACTCGTGGAAGGACACGTCTCTCCCAAAATGGGGAGCCAAACGGTGGGGCTGCACCCCATTGACCATTTCCATCTCTGAGAAGCAGGGTGTTGGAGCAGTGTCTCTCTCTGATCCCTCCCAACTTAGGCTCCTGGGGCTCCCTGCTGGATGATTGTCTCGACTCAAGCACTTAGATGGGGCAGGGCTGAGTAGGGAAGGACCTGAGCCATCTTTCAGGCAGAAGGTCAGAATGCAGGCTCCCACACAGATGTTCAATGATTCTTGGACCATGGAGGGCTCTTTGTTCTGCCTCGGTTGTTTATTTTTGAGAGGGCTGAAGCAGGAGGACCAAAGAGTCTCTCACAGGAGAAACAATCAAATCTTTTCTGAATACTGAGATGTGGGTGGTGGCTAAAGAAGAGGGATTGAGCAGATACTGTCATAGAATGCTTTGCTGGCCTAATAAAAGTTCCAGAGCTGACCCCTTTAGAGTTAAAACATAACTTGGTAAAGGAGGCTCACCCTTTGGAAAATATTACAAGCCCCGGAGATAGACCAGTCCCACTACTCCCCTCACCTCATAAAACTCTGGCTCAGCTTCCAGTTCCAGCACTGCTTACCAGGAAGCAAGCCTATTACCCGCTAAAATATCAAGGGATTGATTCATTCTGACTTGAGCCAGATCAAGTTCAGAAGAATTTTAACTGCTTCATGGAGCTTGTAGAAAGGAGGGGGAAGCAAAGAACCAAACAGAGAAAGGAACACCACAACTTGGCAGTTTTGCAACATTTCCCTTCCATTATGGAAGGGCATGGAAAGTAAATTTATAGACTTTTTTTCCTCCCCAGAAACCATTAATGAACAACAACCAAAACAATGAAATCTCACAGACATGCAAGCAGTCAACAGACAATAAACGAAAATCCACTTTTAAGAGCATCTGGCTAGTTTTCCGTGACAGGGAAAATTGTTACTAGAGGATTTGAATTTTGCAGGACTCCAAATTCAGTTCCCTTCTCTTTATGCAACTGGCTACCTTTTCTTCTTTTTACAGAAGCTTCTGTGAATGTTCCAGTTTTCTCACTTATAGATCTTACCACTGAAGACCTAACAACATGGACCAACAAGTGTGGCCTTCTTGCCATTTTGGAAGGAATGAAGAAAGCTTCCAAGACAACCACAAAATAGAAGAGAACACCTCAGGAGGGAAGTGAAGCCTTTAGAGACCATCTCCCTTCTTGGAATTATCTTACTCCTGTGCCATCTACTCCAAACCAGAATAGCTGATGAGCAAGTTTGAGAGTGGTTAAACAGATTTTCCACCAACCACATTAAAAGGAGAAAGCGCTCAGATTTTCCCCATGGGCCCAAGATGATGCAGCAATTTCTAATACCTGGGAGATAGATTTGTCAAAAAAACTTCAAATTTGGATAATTATCACAGACTAGCAGTAACTTGTCTCATTAAAGTGAGGAACCATTCTGCTATGAGAGGATTCTCTAATTAATCCTCAAAAAGAATGGATTGCAAGCTTCCCAATAGAGCTTCTCCAGTCCAACCTTTATGTCAAGGTACCCAATATAGCAGCTGGCACCCAGATCTTTTTTTCCCTTTCCCACCATTGTAATCCTCAAAGTGGTATGTCTTCTGTAAAGATACCCTGGCCCACAAAAGCAAATGGCAGTCTGTCTTCCAGTGGGAGTGCTAACATTTGTCTCTTCTCTTCCTGTATCCAAGACTACGGCCAATGTTTTGATGCAAAGATTGTTTTTTTTTTTAATAGAGTACACTGGAATTCATGTAAACAAAGCATCCCTGTAAAACAAGAGCCAGCTACATCTCTCCTCAAAGCCCCCCTGGAAATACTGTGGAATTGGGAGGAGTCTGGTGGGTCTCATTCCTTTCCTAATCAGCACACCTCTGCTTCTGACTACCAGAAGGTCAGTTCTCACAGTTATTTCAGGCCCATATAGAAAACTGAAGTTTCAGAAATGTCATGGGAACAATTTGCCATCCTATTTGTGAGCCTCAAGGGATTGAGATAAATATCTGAACTTACTGCCTCTGTGCTGCCTTTGAAGTTTATCCATCACTAATAAAACTTTCAGAAAGCCAGAGTTGGATCCAACTGAGCAGCTTTCTTTGGAAATCCTTTTGGACACCAGTTATTTTTGCACAGGGCAATCAGCCCACTGGGCCAGAAGGATCAAGCATTTGGAAAAATGAATGAGGATGAAGCTGGGACAGGAATATTTCTATAATGCCTTTTTTTTTTTGACCTGGTCATTGTACAAAGGCAGACAGGAGGCATATCACCAAATCCCATCAGACTTAGCTCATCGGAGATTTAGAAATAAAATCGGTAGTTCCCACATTGACAGACCCCAACATGCCCATTGCAAGCTGGTTTCCAAATAAGAGATTCAGGTTACCTTGTAAAGGAAATAGGCAGTGAGTGAGAATCCCAGCTGATGCAATTTGCAGTTTAGAAAAGGGGGTTGTCAGAAGCTTTTTTTCTGAAGACAAGGCTAGAGATTATCGCAGGCAGGAGGTTCTACCTCATTTCCCCCAAGCATTCCCTATCTGCCTCTGTCGGGGACATACGATTATCTTTCACCCTTTTGCATAGGCCCTCAATCATCAGTGAGCCACTGAACCGATGAGGAGGGATAACATGCCTGAAGGCACTGCCAAGCAGCCGAGTGTAAACTCGTGCATTCTTCAAGGTGCAGGGAGAGCTAAACCAGGCAGAATTTTGGTCACAGTCTACACATGGAGATGAACATCAGGGCAAGACTGTTTTCAGGCAAGGGAGTGAGGGGGACCTCTCTGAATCAGAAGTAGCATTTTTGAACCTCTCTTCCCTTCTCCTGCCACTCAAAGGCCGAGCCAAGTTTCTTCTGCTGGCCTCCTGAGAAACTTCCCAAGGAAAAGAGGGCAAGAGGCTCAGAGATGTTGTCTTGATGGAATAAGACATAAGGAAAAAAAAAAACTAAAAGAGAAGCTGCTGAAAAAAAAAGGAAATCTGGAGTCAGGGACCACCTCCAGTAGTCTCACTACAGACCATTTCTGGTTTGAGTGTGTATGACAAGGGATATTACCTTTCTTGAACCTGGAACTGGCCTACAGAGAACAAGGACAGACAGGGGATTTGGAGAGGTAAGTTCCAACAGGGATTGGGGGTGGTGGTGGTGGTGTGTGTGTGTGTGTGTGTGTGTGTGTGTGTATGTGTGTGTGTGTTGGAGGAGGTGTTTTCTTTAAAAAAATATCAACAGCAATTTTAAAAATCATTCACAACCAGTCAGAAGGACCACAGAGCTTTGGCTGTCCCAAGAGAGTCCTTAATGTTGATGGTCAGCACATCATTTCAGCCAAATGGCCCCTTCATGCTTTTCACTGGTGGATACTGCTGCTCCATGGGCATGGCACTGAAGCAGTCTGAAGGGTTACAGTGGCCCGCCTTTCCAGGCTGTCCTGTGGGGCCTGGGGGGCCCGGGATTCCAGGGATCCCCTGTTGACCCATGGGCCCAGTTGGGCCCAGCTTTCCATACCCTGGGGGTCCCTGGGGACCTAGAGTGGGAACATGAAGAAGAGATTAGGAAACTCATCCCTTCTCACCTAGGACAGATGCCTCCTCTCCCTTGATTCCCTGGAGAAAATGGTGCTGAAAGGCTGTGATCTTGCAATCAGTGGTTCCAACCCTGGTCCTGATACTTTCTTTGTCTAAGGATAGGTAAGTCCTTTCTACCTGAGCCTCTGTTTCCCCACCTATAAAATCGGGAGGAGCTTCCTTGTACTACCTAGTCCCCTGGACTGTGGAGGAGAGATCACTTATCCCTTAGAAAGGGAAGCTGCTTTTCTCATTATTCTTCTCCTGGGCAGTCCTGGTACTTTGTACCTTCACCCTCACCTTTGTATATTTATTTATTTCTTCCCTTAAGGGCAGCAATTGGCCATTTTTTATCCTCCTTAGTTCATGGTCTTGCCTTTAGAAGATATTAAATTGAATTGACTCAACTAGGAAGTGAATAAAGATGAGGTAAAACAGTTTCATTTTCTAAATGAGTCAGACAAGTGCCTAACACGGGACTCTGGGCACTGTGGGTGCTCAATGAGCAGAGGTTGATGGATTGAGCCATGATTGTGTGAAATTCTACCTAGGGGTGATTAAGGAACCATCTGGCTAGGGGAGAGACAGCTGCCCAGCTAGTCCAGGGTCATTTCCCATCTTCCATTTCCCCCCGAACTCCTGCTGATTCTTCTTACCTGGAGGCCCAGGGAGACCTGTTTCTCCAGCAATGCCAATGCCAGTGTCTCCTTTGTCACCTTTGGTCCCAGGCAAACCTGCCACAGAGGGAAGGAAGGTAAGAGGACCCACGGAGAGTGCTACACCAGGCTGGCCATGCTGGACAGCCCTACCCCGCCTCCCTACACATAGCCTCCTCACCCACCCCCATGCTCCCTCACACACACTCCTGTGCACTCACACAGGCATGGACAGGTTAAAGAATGCACCCAAGGGCCTCTCTGTAGCAACATCACAAGGACAGAGATGTCTGAGGAGATCTGGCACTGAGCAGGAAGGGAGAGCGGGACCAAACAAAATCTGCAGAATGCTGACAACTTTTGCCAGAGCCTTCGGGAATTGGAGGCTGGCCTGGGGCCTTGAGGGTCACAGATACCCTATTCAGTATCCCGGCAGAGCTACCTCTCATTCCTGGAAGGCCCTGCCGGCCTTCTCTGCCGATCTGTCCTGGAAGTCCGGGTGAGCCTGGAGATCCTGGTCGGCCTGGAGCGCCGTCCTTGCCTGGGGGTCCCGGTCTGCCTGGGGCTGCAGCCATCTCCACTGGGAACTGCATCCTGGATGTGTAATAAGCCATCCTCTCTGCAAGGAAAGGCACAGGTTCGTCACTGGGGCTCCCCCTCCCTCCATGCAACTCTGGAGAGCCTTCCTTCATCCTTAGTCGTGAATCAGTGATTGATGCAAACTTCTTTAAAGAGGGAAGAGAGGGAATAAAGTACAGGGCAGCTCAGCATTGCTCATTTTCCTCATCTGGAGAATGAGTCGCTGGCTAAGGTCCCCCCAGCCCTGACATTCTGAGTCCCAACGTCCCTTCTGCTGTGCTGGAACCTCCCTCCTCCCTCACCTCCCCAGATGACAGAATAAGTAAACGCAGTCCGAGGGATCTTCGCCTGGCTGCCAAGAACATAAGACCACCTAACTTTAGGAGGGGTGCCCACAAGAATCTGTCACGCTTCTCCTTCCCTCCCTGGGGAGGGTCAGGAATGACAGAGGGGAGGCTGGGGCCTGCTCTCCACGTTGGCCATCCTGCTTACAAATCCTTACACTCCCTGGGTTTATGTGAAGAAGCCCATCTCCAGGGAGGCAGCCCAAGAAAGTGGGAGAAGTTCTGGGTCTAGAGTTGGAAGAGCCTGGCTTCCAGTCCTGGCTGAGGCTTCCTAATTGGTGACCCAGCCTGAGAAGTGCTCTTGAAGTTTCTGAGCTTTTTGCTCAACGGCAAGATGGGGCAAACTACATGCCTCATGGGATTGAGGAGGAAAGCCTTTGTAGACCCTCAGCTACTGCAGGGATGGGAGTTATTCATAACAAAGGAAGGAGTTCCTTGTTCATAGTTGCATGGCTGTGAAATGAGACCCTGAGCACAAGAGTCTTGAAGACCTGGAAATTGGTGTCAGTCAGACTGAGGTCAATGGAGAAGCAGGAGGCATATGATGGGTGTGCGCAGACTGTGCCATAAAATAGGGAGCTCTGAAGGAGGGCTTTGGGGATGGAGGGGAGAGGTGTGGATAGGAAAAAGCTGGACTGAACAAAGAAGTTGGTCTGATTGCATGATGAAGACTAGAGGCACATAAAGATTAGGGAAATCAAGCAAGGAAGGCCCCTATGATCACTTACCATCAAACATTTTGATGATCTCCTGTCTGATGAATCTCTTGATTTCATCATAATTCACCATATCTGCCTGTGAGAGAGGAGAGAAGGGAGGCAGTGAGCTCACTTCAGGTTTTCTAAAAAGCACGCTTTTCATCTGAATGGAAACTTTTATACCTGGGCTTCTTAAAATTTTTCCCACATGCAACCCCTTTTCACCCAAGAAAGTTTTTTGTAATCCTTGGTATGGGGATATATAAAATAGATAAATCAAACATTTACTGGTAACAAATCATAACTTTGTGACCCCCATCTTCAGTTATGAGACCCCCTCCCCCGTGGGATGATGACTCTAGTTTAAGCAGCTGAGTTTTATAGGATTTAAGGACAGGATTTACGGGCAACATTTCTTTGGGGGCCCTTCCTTGCCTTGCTGTGAGTTTCTGAACCTTTTTTCTCTCCACAAAGTCCAGAAAAGCTTGCAAGGTATTTCCATGCTATAGCCACATCTTTCTGAGTAACCCCATTGTCTATGTGTTCGCCCACCTTCCTGCTTACCATTGTTCCAGGCAGTCCTGGCAGCCCTGGGGACCCAGCAGGCCCAGGAGAACCTGGGTGGCCTCTCTCACCAGAAGGCCCTGGTGGTCCAATAGGGCCCATGGAGCCACTCTTGCCAGGTCCCCCTGGCATGCCGGCTCTCCCTTTCTCTCCAGGCTCACCCTTCTGTCCTGCAGATCCAGGGTCACCCTGCGGAAAAGAAGAAGTCACCTAATATTCTCCTTCCAAGCCAAGGCCAGCGTGTGTCCTTCAAGTGAGACTCGGTTGACCAGGAGCTGGCCTGTGGTTTTCTCAGGCCTTTCTCTCTTGCCTCTTGGCCTTCCCCTGGCCACCCTGCAGCTGCCAGTAATGGCAATGAACTCTGCCCAAGTCTGCCTTCCTAGTGTCCTGTCCCAGACTGTGGTGCCAGGGACAGCTCGTCCCTCCGAATCGAGGTCAGAAGGGGTTTGGTCTTCTTACCTTTGGGCCCACAAGGCCATAAGGTCCTGGCTTTCCAGGAGGCCCCTGGAAGAAAGCAAAGGTCAGAGATCAGGAGACAAGGAGAGGCCCTGCTGGGATGTAGAGAGGGTCTAAACAGGCCACAGCCTGAGGCCATCGTTGGAGTCTCTAGGACAAGGAGAGGCCCTTCTCCTCAGCCCAGAATGTGAGGACCTTGGTGAGAAATGCTGGGAGCAGAGGAGCAGAGTGGCAGGTGGCTCGGTGGCTCAGGAGAGGGAGGCTGAGCCAAAGACGGGGGGCAGGCGAGAAGCGCCCACAGCGGCCCGGGGAAGCGGCCAGGAACCTTTGTGATACAGTACCTCTTTGCCGGTTGCTCCATCAGATCCAGGCTCACCCTGACCATGACAAGAGAAAACAGGGAGTCAGGAGCCACAGCCCGGACCCTTCCTGCAGCAGCCCCAGCCCCTCCTTGCCCACAACCCTGAGGAAGAGCTCGGGACCCAGCATGCTCCCTAAACCTGGGGGTGCAGGTTCTGTGCCAAGACTTCTGCCACCACAAGTCAGACTGTGGTTTTCCTAAGGGAGAGGGATGGAGACCGAATTTCATTGGTACCAAGTACTCTTCCCTGGATGAGGAAATGCAGGTTGGGACCTTCTATGAAACATAGGTTTGAGTCTCTGAGCTTGCTAAGCAGTTAAGTGACTTGCTCAGGGGTTGCACAGTCAGTATATATCAGGGGCAGGGCTGGGAAAAAAATGTCATTCTGTAGCCCACAACCTTATGTGTGGTATTGGGTCACAGTTTACAGTGTCTTTAAAGGTTTCCACAGTTGGAAGCAGCTGAATACATCAATTGAATGTTTTCTCCTTCAGACTGGGAGCTTTCCAGGAAAAAATGGAAAATGCCTTCCTGTCCCAAGCGACAAGCCCGCCCAGCCCAGGACTCGGGGCACACTGGGCTGCATGTCCCAAGTTTCCTCCAGGTTTTACAGTTTAAGAAGGCCTTTCCTAACAATAATCCTATAAGGTATGGAGACAAAACTTGGAAACTGAGGCTCAGAGGAATGTCCTCTCACATGGCTAGGCTCTGGTGACCCCGAGTTCTGAGCCCCCGGTGAAGTTGTTTCCTGGCCTTCTCCCCCACCTCTACTATCTCTACATTTTGTAATTTTGCTTTTACTATGACGTATGTAGATGCCACCAATGATCTCTACCCATGAGACTTCAAAATCCCTCACAGTAAGGGCCCTGTGCAGCTCCCCTTGTCCTTGTAATGTCTGTTGGCAGGATTCCATGCCAACATATTAGTATTGACTGAGAGATAGCCCTTCCCCAGCCATATACTTACTGGGGGTCCAGGGTGTCCAGGGGCGCCAGGTTCACCTGGAAGACCTGCAAGACCCCTTTCTCCTGGGGTTCCCCGATCTCCTTTTAGTCCCTGGAGGCGGAAGAAAGAAATGCCATCAATAGTTTAATCTGCCTACAAGACCCACCTCCACTCCTCCCACTGGGGAAGTACAATGTACAATGAGATGGTACATGACTCCATATTCTTCTTCTTCATTTTCTCTTAGCCAGAGTGTATGAGAAATTGAGAGAGAGACAGAGACAGAGACACACACAGAGAGAGAGAGAGACAGAGAGAGAGAAACAAAAGGAGAGAGATGACAGAGACAGACACACACAGAGAAAAAGAGACAGAAGGAGAGTTAGACACACACAGATACAGAAACAGAGACACAGAGAGATGGAGAGAGGAGGAAAGAAACAAGAGATAGACACAGACAGAGACCAAGAGAGGAGAAGAGAAAGACACACAGAGAAAGGGATATAGAGAAAGAGAGAGAGAAGGAGAAAGAGAGAGACAGAGAGACAAAGATAGAGACAGAGAGACAAAGATAGAGACAGAGATACACATAAACACAGAAAAAGAAACAAAAGGAGAGACAGAGAGAGGAGGAGAGAAACAAGAGACAGACACACAGAGAGACCAAGAGAGGAGGAGAGAGAGACACACAGAGAGAGATATAGAGAGAGAGACAGAGTGTGAGTGTAAATCAAGTGTGTGTGTGTGTGCTGGGGAATGGAGGTGTAGTAGAGGCTGACACCAGATGGTATAGAATGGGTACAAAAGGTTTCTTCTTTCCCCGCTCACAGCTGAGCTAGGCAAGCCTACTGGGAGAGAAAATGAACAAGAGTAATTGGTACTTACGATTCCACTGATCCCAGCAGGCCCAGGCTGGCCGGGAGATCCAGGGGGACCCTGGGATGAGAAAGAGAAAAAAGGAAGCAGGATGGAAAAAAACCAGCTGGGCTGCCTGGCCCAGCAATGCAGAGGAGGGTACCGACGATAATGAAAATGGTACCTAATATTGCTATAGTTTAAAAACCCTTCCCCCCATTCCTTCTAGTCTTGCTCCTCACGGTCTTCCTGAGAAGCATGCGGGGTCAGAATTGGTCCCTCCATCTCACAGAAACCTGGGGCTCCCTCCACGCTGGAAGTTCTTTCAAACCCCACGGCCTCTCCCTCCGAGCAGCCGTTTCCTCCCTGAAGCTCCAGTTTAAGGAGGTGGCCCGAGAATGCCTTCACCTCCTTCCAGGCTACACCTGGACTCATGGCCTCGGGACCTTCATCCTGTGGCCCCCAACGCTTTTTGGCTCTCTCTTAGGTGCTGTCTCCCTGTCAGCATGAGTTCCTTGATGACAAGGACTGTCTGTCTTTCTGGATATGTTTGTATTCCCAGAACTTAGTGCAGTGCCTGACACACAGTCAGTGCTCAATAAATGCTTTCTGACTTGATTTGACTCAACAGGAAATCTCAAGATTGGTTGAGAGACTTGGTCATGTCCTGTGAGGTCATGCCCCCATAAGGAGTCTGGGGGATGAGAAGGGCCTCTGTCTCAAGTCTTAGTATCCTGCTGTCTTTCTCAGCCCTTGCTGGAGGATTTGGACTTTGAAATTTTACTCTGTGTCCAACAGCGTGTATATATTTTTTCTCTTGTACTCAACGGTGAGCTTCCAGAGAGCAGGAACTGAATGGGATTCATCCATGTATCGCCATCCGTTCCACACAGAAAAACAGCAGAAGTCAGTGAAGGCCTTTGGATAGAACTTCAGGGCACTGTGATTTCGACACTAACACCAATTTCTGGCCCAATACCTATCTTGTAGATACCACAGAAAAGCATCCCTTCCCTTCTCTGTCCCCAGGCCTAGTAAATAATGAGGCTCTTCCTCCCAGTGCAGGGCTGCCCCTCATTTCCATAATCATGGCTCATCAAGCTCTGGAGAGGATGAGAAAGAGATATGAAGCTCTTTTAATAACCACTCACAGCCTCAGAGCCAGCAGACCTGGAAGCCCTGGCACAAATGCACCTTTTACTCTTCTCCGTTCTATGACACTGACTATCTCCCCCCCTCAAAGCTAGGGTTTCTCTCTGAAAGTAGCAGTTGCCAAATTTCAACTTACTGCATGCCCGGGTGGTCCAGGTCTTCCCTGGGGTCCCATGGGGCCAGGCTCACCCTACAGGACACAGGAAAGGGAACAAACAGAAAAGTTAATGGGCACCTGCAGCCTTTTCTCCTAGACTCTACAGCAGGAAGGTGTTTGCAGGAGGCCAGGCAAAGTCTGAGGACCACTTCTGGAGACCAGACTTAAAAGGCCAGACGTCCAGAAGCCGGTTATGGCCAACAAGATCCCAAGAGAGGAAATAGAGAACAAGACGGACTAGTTCTTTAGGGCAGGTTGGCCCTCTCTGTGCAGCTAGATAGGCACGTATGGTCATATCACAGCAAGCTGCTGTCTTCCTCCATGGGCAAGAGTAATAATGATAGGTTGATACCAGACTCTTGCATACAGGTTCCAATGCCCCAGGAAGTCCCGGTGAGAAGGGGAAGGAGCCAAGGGTGTTCTGAGTGCCACAGATCACAAGCTGTACCTCAGGGCACATTTCAAATCAAAGAATTTTAGAACTAGACAAGATTTTAGGGATCATTGATCAAATCTCCTCATTTTGCAGAAAGAGAAAGAGACTTTGCCAAGATCTGAGAGAGAACTAACTGGTGGTTGAGTCAGAACAGGAACTCCTGTCTTCTGACTCTTCAGGTGCAGCCATTTCTCTTCTGTCCCAGGCTAAGATGTCCAGGGGGAGCAGAGCAAGAAAGCCTTGCTCCCATACCCATGGATGAAGGACCCCAGCTCTCAGGAGAGTCAGGAAGCTGCTGAGCCTCAGACAGCAGAGCTGGGGAGCCCCTGGAAGCCTAAAAGCAGAAGTCTCCAGGTCTGGGAGGGTTAAACATTCATCAAGTGCCCGTAAGGAAGCCAGGCCTTACCTCAGCTCCTGGCCGCCCGCTGCTGCCAGGAGGGCCTGGTTTACCACAGTCGCCCTGGAAGAGAAAAGAGCCTGTTTGTCACGGGCTCCCCTCAGGAGCCACGTATCGCTGGCAATGGCCACCCCTGCCAGAGGGCAGTGGCCACCTGCTGGGCTCCAGAAGGGAACTCCTGTTGGCTCGGGCCAGTGAGGGAAGCAGATGGGAGTCAGCCAAGCCTTGAAGTTGCCCGTGGTCAGGAGAAGGGGGCAGAGGGATCTTCCAGGATGCCCAAAGTGCAACAAAGGCTCTACTGCCCAGTGTCAGTGCTGGGCTCCCAGGGAGCACAAAAATGGCCCCACTAGGAAAAGAGAACCCCTTACTCACCTTGGGCCCAGGGAGGCCTGGATGTCCTGTTTTTCCCTTGAAGCCCTGGAAGAAAGAGATGGTGGTCATTTTCAAATAAATTTATGTCTGCTCTTTAATTAAAAAAACAGACTCTTGTGGCTCTGAATGCAACAAGTACAGGGCAATAGAAAATCTCAGGTTCCATTCTTAGGAATTCTATCCTTGAGTCTTCTGCTACAGGGAGTTGCTCATTCTACATCAGTGGCCAGATTTTATTTCACAGGAAAACTTACCGGGAGTCCCATGAGTCCAGGGGGTCCAGGAGGGCCAGGGTCCCCCTAAGGAAAGATAAGAGCATCAGGCCAAAGGTCTACTCCAGTTACCTCTTGTCCATGTTCACTGGACCAAAGTCACCCCCCCTTCACCATCACTGTATTCCTGGATAAAGAAACATAGACTGTTGGATGAGAGACTCGTGGAAAGTGGCTTGAGCCTAGCCTGGCTTTGCCATTCCTTCCCTATGGCCAAATCTCTTGTCCTGCTGTAGCCCCAATTTCCTCAGGAAGCTGAACTAGATGAGCTTAATGGTTTAGGATTCCATCCCACTTCCCACTTCTCTGATGGAGCCCAGCAAATGATACACAAGGAAATGGGGATTGTTTCAGGCCTTTGAAGCCCACAACCTGACCTCATTTAGTCTCACTGCCCAATTTCTTTGGTAACTTCAGCAACTCCTCATTTTGCTTCTTGTCCTGGTTTCTATGAGTACCAACAAGCCTGAAAGGAATAGAACCTTCCAGGTGCCTAAGAACATCCAAATCTTACAGGGGCTCTGAAAATTACAGCTGTGACAACTCTATGAAATCCCATGCTCTTGAAGGTTCTAGGGCTTTTTTGTGGGGGCAGAAATGAGGGAGGAAGTCTGACCACAAAACCTCCTCATCCATCTTGATCCCTCCATCTTACCCTCAAACCAGGTTTCCCATCCTTCCCATCTAGTCCCTCGAGGCCAGCAGGACCCTGAAAAGTAGAGAAAAGTGTTCCATGTTCCATGTGCCTAGGATGGTGACTGGATTGGGGCCATAGGGAACGAAGCTTATTTGGCCCTTCTGCTCCCTTACCCCATGTATCCTGGGGCAAGTGAAGCCCTTACCTGTATGCCAGGGGGTCCGGGAGGTCCTGGAGGGCCCGACATGCCTGATGGTCCTCGAATTCCTTCACTTCCCTGCAAAACCCCCACCAGAGTCAATAGAGCCTACTTATTTTTGGGGGGTGGGGCTGGCCCAGGAACAATGTGTATGTGAGGTCTCTGACTACTAGAAACCAGGATTCTAGTTCTAGATAATGGATAATTACTCACATTTCTATAGTATTTTAGAATTAATAGTCTTGTCTTTTCTCAACACAACCCTGTGAGAAAGGTATTATAAATATCATTATCCCCATTTTGTAGGTGAAGAAACCAGAAATTTACTGAAGTTAATAAAAGATTAACTTAAGTTAACAATGTCATAGAGGCCTTCAGATTGCTAGTCTAACCTTCTTTCCACTGTTCCACCCTGCCTCCTTATAAGCTTTCACTATGGCTCTGTTTCCCAACCTTCCATCCCCTAGGATGTCCTTCCCTCAGCATGATCCCTTACTTTCCTTCTTTGAGCCTCAATTCGGCATTTATATAATTAGAAGTATGAATCAATGGTAATATTCTTCAAAAAGTTGAGGGAGCAATGAGTACTGCTATTCAGAACCTGATTCTGATTAATTCTGGGGAATTAACTGGATGTTGAAATAGAAATGATAGGAATTGGTTGGCATGGGATTATCTGGAAAATGGTGAAAGAAGAAAACAGAGTTAAGCTAGATTTAGGAAAAACAGATTTTTAAACTTCAAAGAAGGAATCAATAGTCTATGGAGGCCTAAAAAGTCAGCAGAAGTTGATCCAAGAGGCATAGAAAGTTCTCAAGAATGAAATTCTGAAGTACAAATGGAAATGCTGTGTACACAAAGGGAATTTATTAGCCAACTCAAGACGATTTAAAGATAATTGATAAAATCAAGAATTATGTTCCTGTCCAACTAATATCCAGAACACAAAAGTCTGAATTGAATTGATATTAATGATGGATACTAAGGAGAAACAGCTTTGTTTGTTGGGGATTCCTTTATCTCCAGATAACGAGAATAAGATAGTTTTTAGGGATGAATGGGACAATAATAATGGCAAAGAGAAGGAAGAGCTACTCAATTCTTATTTTGCTTCTGTTTTCTCTGTTGACAAAAATGATCATTGTAATGAGAACAAACCAAACATAGTTAGAAGAATTTAGATTGAAGATAAATGAATAAATGGCAAGACAGTTGCCTTCAATAAATCTGAGTCAGATGGCCCAGAAAAAGCACTCGCTACTATACTGTTAGCAGATAACATTGCTTAATCAGTAATCTCTGAAAGATGGCTAAAAATGGGAGAAGATATAGAGAAGGACAAATATTACCTTTATTTTTTAAAAAGGGAGGAAGAATAGAGTTTGAGAACTATGTGTTAGTTTAGTTTAGACAACTGTCAATATTCTAGAATGTATTATTAAAGGGATCGTTCATGAGCATCTAGAAAGGACAATAGTGATCACCAAAGGCCAGCATTGCTTCATGGAGCAAAACAGGTCATGTCAAATGACCCTTTTCTGATGAGATTACTAGATTGGTAGACAAGTGGAATATTATACACATCGTACACCAACACTTCAGCAAGACATTTAACAGTCTCTTGTGATAGCCTCATGGATAAGAAAAAGGGATATAGATTAGATCAGGGCTTCTTAAATTTCTTTATATGACCCTGTATATATAGGTATATAAAATAGGTGTACAAATTAAGACATTTATTGATAATCATGATTTCACAACTCCCATATTCAGTTTCAACTCATAGTTTAAGAAGCTTTGGAGTAGGTAACAGTATAGTTAGGTGAGTTAAAAGTGGCTGATTGACTGTGAGCAGACCCAAAGAATATCAATTAACAAGCCAATGTCAAATGGGGGGAAGCTTCTAATACAGCACTCTGGGGATCTATCCTTGGTCCTGTGCTATTAAATAGAATGATTAACTAAGATGAGAGAATAGGCGGGGAACTTATCAACTTGGCCAATGACATAGAACTGGGAGGGGGAGCTAGTCTACTGGATAATAAGAATCAAGATCCAAAAAATCTCCACAGGCTAAAATAACACTGGGCTAAATCTAACAAGATGAAGTTTGATTAAGGTTAATGTAAAGTCTTATACTTGGATTAAAAAACAATTACCTGCAGAAGAGCAGGATGAGGGAAGGCGTGGCGAGATAACAGTTCATCTGAAAAAGATCTGGGGGTGTTAATGAACTGTCAGTGACGTGGCAGCTGGAGCTACTAGTGCAGCCCTGGGCCTAATTAAGAGAGGCCTGATGTCTAGAGATGGAGGGGGCAATTCTGCTAAACTCTGGCGGCTGAGACCCCACCTAGAATGCAGTTCTGTGTGCCCGGAGATCCAGGAAGGACGCCGAGTCACTGAAGTGAGGCCCGAGGAAGGCAGCCAGGGAGAAGAGGGCACTGAGGAGTGTGGTGCCCGAGGATCAGCCGAAGGAACCAGGGACACGGAAAAGCCTCGAGGGACATGGCAAGTGTTGGAGGAGCAATCAGGCGGGGCGGGGAGGAGAGCAGGAGGGACAGCAACAAGTACGAGGTTGGGGCTCAAGGCTGGGATTGCCAGCTTCGGGCGGGAGGGCTTCCCACCTCCCCCTGGAGTGCAAGTGGGAAATGGCAGGGGGAGGTTCTCATCAGGCACAGCCTGGAGTAAGAAGGCCTCCGAGCTGACTTCCAAATTGGGGTTCTGATTGGATATTCCCCAAGGCCCTTCCAGCTCTGACAATGGAAGTCCTCTGTTTTAAGGTTCTTTCAGCTCTGACAGTCTGTGTTCTACATTCTGAGGTCTCTTAAGGGTCTGCCCAGTGCGTTCCCTCCTTCTGTACCGTGAGGCACTGCAATGCCCGCACTCACTGCGAGGGGGCAGCACAACTTTAGAAATGTCGGTGCTCACGCCCCAACCCCGGCCTACCCCGGGGCAGAGAGCAGAGGCTTTGGATCTCTCAGCAAAACCCTCCTGGTTACAGGAGGGGCCCAGGAGGCAAAGGGAGCCCCCCAGGCCGGCCCTTCCCTATCAGAGATAGACTCTTCCCCACAGGTCTGAGTGTGAGCCTCCTCCTCCTAGTCTGGGGCAAACCCTAAAAAGGGGGAAGGACAGAGGAGGCCCCAGGGCAGAATGTGCTGCTGCGGGAGCCGGAGACAGGGCAGCGAGCCAGCAAGAAGCAAGCCGTCTTCTCTGGGAGAAGAGAGCTGATGAGAAAGAGGAGGAACGCAGCTGCTGGGCTGCTCTGAAAGCTTCCTGCTGTGGGTGGGTCAGAGCTCTGGGCTGACAGGCTGGGAGGGATGACTGAGAGGGGACAGAAAAAGCATACCTTCCCTGCAGTCTGTAGCAGTTTGAACCAGTCTTTGTTTCTCTCCCTCCCTTTTCCCTATTCTCTTTCCCTTTCCGCGCCTCTCCTTCCCTTTCCTCCTTTCCTTCCCTACTCCCTTTCCATCTCTTTATTTCCATCTATCTTCCTCTCCATCTCTCCTCTCAGTCAGTCATTCTTTTCTCCTCCTGTTTCTCCCCTTCCTCCTTCCTCTCTCCCCACCCTTCTCAGTTTGTCTTTCTCTCTCTCCTCTTTGTCTCTTTCTCCCCACCCCCAAGCAGGGGCCCAGCTCTGCCTCTCCCTCAGGCCCTGACTCAGGAGCTTCCTCTGGTCACCTCCTTTCTCCTCTTCCCACCATGGTAGGGTGATGGCACCAGTTCCATCTCAGAGCCTGTGACTCTGTATTCCCATAATTACCCTCATGTGGGTTTTGCCCTATTTCTCTGCTCTTATCTGTTGGACTCCTTCCTATCCATCATGTAAAGTCAGATTGGGATGCTTCTTCCTGCAGCATGTCCTTTCTGATCAGGAGTTGGTAGTGACCTCCTGCCTTGGACCTCATCTAACCCTAAACCATGTTTTGCTTCTTTTGAATGCACTGATGTAATTCTGCATGCCAGAAGTCTGGTATTTTTGGCACGGCACTTGGAGTTGGGAAAGAATCAGATTCTTAGCCCGACTCAGGCACTTACCATTGTGTGATCCTGAGCAAATTATTTCACCTTTCCAAGTAAGCCTCAGTTTGCCTTCTCTCTTCAATGGAGATAATAATACTCGGACCTACTTGTCTCACAGAAGCACTGTAAACCCTGAAGTACTATATAAATGTGAGTTGTTACTGATATGTCATATTTCCTTATTAGATTTACTAGAAGTTCTGGGAAGACAGAATCCTATCTAAATTTCTATGCCCTCTAGCACTCTAGCATAATATTCTGTTGAATTGAGCCCTCCTCCCATCCAGGAGACAGAAGATCTGGAGGTTGAGATCACTGCTTCCTCTTCCCTCCCTTTAAGACTTCCCAGAGCAAGCTCATTGTCCTCTGACATCTAAAGGAAAAGTAGGATTCAGTTTGGTCCCCCTTCTTGCCCATCTCCTATTTTTTTTTCTTTCATGGCAAAAAGGCAAACCCTGTGAGAAGCCAGAGAGGAGGGCCTGAGGCTCAAGCCAAAGGGACCTCCTGGAGCTTGGCTTCACTTTTTCATCCCACTCCCTTCCCTTTGCAGGAGGCGGCTGCTTTTCACTCAGAATGTGTTTTTCCACCCCCAATCCCCAACTTGGAAGCCACACAGAGGCAAGGCCCCTAACCCAGCCCCCTCCCCATCCTCTCTCCTCCTCCACCCACCCCAGAATCCATCTGTTTCTTCCATCCGACAGGGCCCTTTCCCGATCCTCCTTCCCTTCCCTCCCCTTCCTCACATACCACGGGGAAGTGTCTTGGTATCTGTTTATGCAACTTGGACTGGCTGATAAAGGAAATAAGCCAAATTCCTGGTGACTCTGAAGAGAGGCTTGGATCCTAACTCCCGTCCCTCCTCCAGTTTTCCTGCTCACCTTCTCAGCTGGGGGGCCCGGTGGGCCGGCCGGTCCTGCTTTGCCTGGGAATCCTGGGGGCCCCTATAACAGAGAGGACTGACTTCAGAGCATTCTCTCTCTGTCTTGCTTAGCTGTGGATCTCACAGCTATTGTTCACTTCTGGACATTAGGCTTCCATCTTCTGGAAGCAGGAAACCCTCTACCCCAACCACCAAGTACTTCCCTAGTGTCCTTTCCCCATGTCTGCCCCACCTCCCGCCTCCCTTGCCTCTGCTTTAGCCACTTCCTCCCTTCCTGGTCATCAGGCAAATGACCTTCTGGAATATTATGCATCTCTTCTTGATTCTGTTCTGATACTCACCGGTGGGCCTGGGAAGCCCGGCTGTCCCTGAAATCCCTGTAGGACAAAAAAAAAAAAAAAAAGCATGGTAAGCTTGAAAGGGCAGGAACCTTGGTCTATGTGAAGGGCTGCCATGTGGAAGATGTTTTTGTTCTGCTAGGTCCCAATGGAAAAGATCAGATATGAAGGGTGGGAACATTTCAACACGATATAAATAAAACTTGCTAATAATGAGAGATGTTTCTAAGTGAAATAGATTGCTTGTGGGAGCAGTGAGGCCCCAAGACCAAAGCTTCTCCAATGCAGGCTAATGGCTACATGTCAGGGATGCTCTGGAGGGGAACAACTAGGGAACCCTCTGAGTCCTAGACAGAGTGAGATGTCGGGACCTTCTGGCCATGTCCTCCATGTCATCCATTTTGTATTTCTCAGATAACCCTCTGCCCCAGTCACTAAATCTCTCCCCAGTATCCTATCCCTTCCACACTCCCCATCTTCCATCTACTGCAGGGTAGGTGACAAAGAAAGGCAGGTCTCAAGGGGACATGCATCCAGAGAAAGGAATCAGGACTCCCATCACTCATGGGCACCAAACTCAGTGCCATCTCTTCCTTGATCTACGGTGGCTGACTCAAGTCATCTTTATTTGTGTTACTCCCACCTCTATCCCATACATTTACATCCTTTACATGATAAAGCCCTGAGACCAGGATCTTTTGCTTTTGGGGGGGCCTATATCCCAGTCCTTAGTATAGTGCTTGGGACACTATTATTGAATAAATATTGATTTTCTTTCTCCTCCTTCCCCTCTTAGAAAAACATATTTGTCCATACATAAACACATTCACACACATTCACTCTCTCTGTCTCTCTGTGTCTATTTCTCTCTCTCTCTGTCTGTCTCTGTCTCTATTTCTTTCTCTCTCTCTCTCCTTTTCTCTTGTCTTTTCTCTCTCCCTCTCCCTCTCTGTCTCTCTCTCAGTGTCTCTGTCTCTCTGTGTCTCTCTCTCTCTCTCTCACTCTCAGTCTCTCTCTCTCTCTCTCAGTCTCTCTCTCTCTCTCTCTGTCTCTCTCTCTCCTTTTCTCTTGTCTTTTCTCTCTCTCTGCCTCTCTCCTCTCTGTCTCTCTCTCTCCCTCTCTCTCTCTCAGTCTCTCTCTCTCTCTCTCTCTCTCTCTCTCTCTCTCAGTCTCTCTCTCTCTCTCTCTCCTTTTCTCTTGTCTTTTCTCTCTCTCTGCCTCTCTCCTCTCTGTCTTTCTCTCAGTCTCTCTCTCCCTCTCTGTCTGTCTCTCTCTTAGTCTCTCTCTCTCTCTCTTTCTCTCTCTCTTAGTCTCTCTCTCTCTGTGTGTGTCTCTCTCTCAGTCTCTGTCTCTCTCTCTTAGTCTCTCTTTCTCTATCTTATTCTCAGTCTCTCTCTCTGTCTCTGTCTCTCTCTCTCTCTCTCTGTGTCTCTGTCTCTCTCTCTCTGTCTCTCTTAGTCTCTCTCTCTCAGTCTCTGTCTCTCTCTCTCTCTGTCTCTGTCTGTCTCTCTGTCTCTCTCTCTCTCAGTCTCTCTCTCTCTCTCTCTCAGTCTCTCTCTCTCTCTCCTCCCCTCCCCACTTACCTGGTCTCCTTTCTCACCAGCACCACCTTGGACTCCTCTTTCTCCTCGGGGACCCTGTCACCCATAGAAAACAAAGAAAACTGGCACCTTTTCCTCTCAGACCCTCAAGTAGTGCCCAGGCCAGAAAGGACCTTTCTACCAGCCACCCTGAGACCTCTCCCACACTCACTGCAGGGCCCGTGGGGCCTGGAAGACCTTCAGCTCCTGGTGGACCCTAGAAAGAGAGAAAAAACCAATGACTGACCTTGAAGATTCAGGAGTGGGGGCAGGATTGAATGGGTGACTGTCCAGGACTGGCAGGAGCTGGGCGAGGAGGACATGGCAGCCTTGCTGGACCTGATGGAGGGTCCCTGGTGACCAGGGAGAAGAAGGACTCATGCCGATTCTGCTTGAATGAGGAAGGGAAACACGGCCAGAGGCCCTGCTTGCCTGGAGAGTCAGTAAGCGAGCAGGGTTGCAGGGGGCGCTGACGAGCAGAGAAGCTGTTCACAGGCCGTACCAGGCTGGGCCAGGTAGGCCCAGAAGACCAGGACAAATCCCACTGACCGGGCTGCGGCGTGAGGCTGGGGGAGCAGCGCAGTCTCCGAGGCTTAGAGCTCAGGAGAGGTCCAGGAACCCCTGACCACCCTGCCCTGCGGGGGCCTGGCAGAATTCTGAGGGAGTCGGGGGAGGAAGAGGATGCACACATGGTCCTGGAGACCAGAGTGAAGGGGAGACTTCCCTGGGAGGTGGGAGCTCAGTCGCTAGAGCTGGAAGGGCCCAAAGCCCTCCTAACGGACTGGCCCAGAGAGAGCAAAGGGAAGACCCGGGCCAGGGCCCTAGCTCAGGGCTGGGCCCCACAGGTTCCCCGGCTGAGGCTGGGAAGCCCGTGCAGGGCCAGCGGTGGCACCCCAAGCCCCCCACCCGGGCCCTTCCTGGTAGCCAGCTCTGCTTCGGGGGGCGGAGGGCAGGGAGGCATCTGGGAAATAGAGCTCCCGCCCTGGGAGCCAGGAGACCAGGATTGGCGGCCTGGCTCCGGGGTAACCTGGGGGACCCCGGTGGAATGGCTTCTTTGCTCTGAGGGAAGGAGCTGATTTCTCATCTGCCAAGTCCCACCCCCTGCTCTTACAGGCCAGGGCCCGCCCCTAGGGCCGCAGCCGCACAGGTTGTGAGGGCAGAATCAGGAGGCAAACAGCCCCAGAGCCGGGTCCGGAAGCCTGGGCCCTCCCTAGCCTGCTCTTCTCTTGGAGGTCCTCAGTTCTGGGTCCTGGGACTCTGCAAATCCCACTTCTCTCAGCGCTGCTCCCTCCCTTGAGCCCCCTGTGGTACAGCGGGGGCCGGGGTGTGGCAGGAGCTGGGCAGGGAGGGCCCCCATCGCCCCTTCTCAAACTGCCAGAGTGATCTTCCAGGGTAAGGGGGGGGCGGCGCATCCTTTCCAAGGGGACTCACCGACTCTCCCTTCTCTCCGGCAGGACCCGTGTAGCCTCGCTCTCCCTTGATACCCTTGGCAAATAGAGAGAGAAAAACCCGGATTAGCCCCGTGCCCCCGCAGAGCTGTCCTAGGAGGCTGGAGAAGGCACCTGCGTCAGCCTGGCCCTGAAGCAGCTAGCGCTGGAGCGGGCAGTGGGGGCACCCCTGGGCCCTAGCTCTGGCTCCCTAACCCAGCCCGAGGGTGCACAGGGCGCGACCTCTGCCTCCCCCCCATCCAGTCCCGGACCGTCACTGTCAAATCCGCCTCTGTGATATCCGTGCCTCCCGAACCTCCTCCCCCTTCCCACCACCTGCATGGACGCCGGCATTCAGGGCCCCCACAATACCCTCCATGTCCCCGAACTTTCCTGCCTCGCTGCTCCTAATATGGAGAATGTCCTCCCCCACAATGAGCTTCTCCTCATCCTTTAAAACCCAACTCCAGCGCCCACCACTCAGCTCTCCCCGT
The DNA here is from genome assembly GCF_016432865.1 of Antechinus flavipes. Lineage (NCBI taxonomy): Eukaryota > Metazoa > Chordata > Mammalia > Dasyuromorphia > Dasyuridae > Antechinus > Antechinus flavipes. The sequence goes on from NC_067400.1 coordinate 567,114,869, forward strand.
GGCCGCCCAGGGCATTAGGGACGCTTCCTCACTGCTGGGCATCCAGGAGGGCAGGGATTGTGTCTTATCTAAACTTCCCCCAGCCCAGAAGCTGAATGTTTACACATATATGTGTGTGTGCTGAACGCCTGCCCGGACGCGCTCTGCCTTTCTGGGAGGTGGGGCCGGCCTGGCAGGACCCGCAGCAGGCCTGGCTGCTCTCAGAGGGGCCGCCGGGGGGCAGGGACACAGCCTTGCCCGGGATCAATAAAACCACGAAGTTAAGGGGGACAGTTGCAGGCAGGAGAGGAACCAGATGGAGGCAAGTGTGGGGAGCACAAAGGCAGGCTTGGCGGCCGTCCCCATCCAGGACAGGGATCTCAAAGCCTCTGCTGCCTGTCCTTTTGGCCCAGGCTATGCCCGTTCTCCTTCGCCCCCTCCCTGCCCGCCTTCCCCGCCCCCTCCCTTACTCACAGGCAGTCCTGGCGGCCCCATGGCACCTGGGTAGCCTGGTTGTCCTGGCGGGCCCTGCAAAGGAAAGCAGACACGGTGCAGCAGCTTCTTCCCAAAGTCAGGCTCAGCTCCGAATCCCTGGCCGCCAAAGGCAGCACCAGAACCAGGGCTTCTGAAGCCTGCTGGCACGGGAACGCCAAGCCGTTGGCCCAGCTCCCCTAACCCAGGCCCCGGGCCCGGCGTCTCTGCCGCCATCCTCGTCCTCCTGGACTGGCTTCTCCTGCCTCTGCCCATGCCCACCCTGCCAGCCTGCCTGGCAGCAGGACTTAATTAACAGGACTCAGAAGAAGTTCCAGATTATCTCTATCCCTGGGAATTAGGCTGGAGACAGTTCGGGGTGGGTGGAGGAGGTGGCTGGAAGAATAATTCTGGGGTGGAAGGTAGAGCTTCTGTGTGTGTGTGGAGAGCAGGTTGTGGGGCTAGGGAGTCTGCTCCTTCTCAGTCTTGGGAAACTGCCCTTCCCAGTCTCAGGAATCTGCCCCTTCCCAGTCTCGGGAATCTGCTCCTTCCCAGTCTCGGGAATCTGCCCCTTCCCAGTCTTGGGAGTTTGCCCCTTCCAATTGCGAAGTGATGCGAAAGAAGCCAGGATGGAGGATGGGGCTGGAAGCCACTCCTGCTGCCCCTTATCCAGCACTGCCCTCTCTCTTGCTGAGCCCCACTGGTTCCTGTCGGAGATCAGCTCACAGAAGTTAGTCTCCCTCTCCCTCGGATCCCTTTTTGCCTGGCTGGGCAGGTCCATCTTACCTCCCTGTCCCTCATGCTCTCCCAGTTCCCCCTCCCCCTAGCTCTCTGGTTTCAGAGAAGCCCCCCCTAAAAATCAGTCCCTCACACTGCCCCCATACGCCATGTGGCGCGTGGTGGAAAGGGAGGTCGCCACAGCTGGGTTAATGACTTTTTTTCTGGGAATTGGGGGCCTTTGCTCCCCCTCTGCATCCCCGACAAAGAGGTCATCCAGCCCTGGCGATGTGGGAAAACAGCAGCCCTCTCCATACTGAAGCAGCTCATGGGAGGGAACTCTCCTGGCAGCCAACTCTAATCTGCCATGTTGCCACTCGCTTTGGGGGCCAAATAAAACACGTCTAACCATTCTGCCACATAACAAAGTGGTTATTATGTCCCTTCCCTCCCTCCCTCCCTCCCTGGGACAAACACACCTGGCTCCTGAAGGCGAGCCCCCCGAGGTCTGGTCCCCATACTGCCCAGCCCCCGACCTTGGTGTCAGTACCCCCAGCCAGACCCTCTCTCCCAGATGTGCTCGGGCCAAGGCTCTGCACGCTGGCCCACAACTGCGGCCATTTCTGGCGGCCACTTCAGGAGGTCCTGACACTGCTTTGGCCCATCTCCCTCTCACCTGTCAAGGCCGGCTCCTCCACCCCTGGCCCCTCACGTTGGACCTTGAACCCAGGCCCCAGAAAAGGGGTGAGCCGGATGGGAGGGAGGTCAATCTGTGTGGGGACCAGGGGTGAGCCCAGTCTCGTGTAGGCCCTTGTGAAGGGGAAGAGATTCTGTCTCTGTTTCTTTCTGTGTTTGTGTCTGTATCTGTGTCTGTGTCTGTCTGTCTCTGTGTCTGTCTGTCTCTGTGTCTGTATCTGTGTCGGTCTCTGTATCTGTGTCTGTTTCTGTCTGTATCTGTGTCTGTGTCTGTTTCTGTCTGTATCTGTGTCTGTGTCTGTTTCTGTGTCTGTCTGTATCTGTGTCTGTATCTGTGTCTGCATCTGTGTCTGTCTCTGTATCTGTGTCCGTTTCTGTCTGTGTCTGTGTCTGTGTCTGTGTCTGTGTCTGTGTCTGTGTCTCTATCTGTCTCTGTGTCTGTCTCTGTATCTGTTTCTGCCTGTCTCTGTTTCTTTCTGTGTCTCTCTCTGTATCTGTGTCTGTGTCTGTGTCTGTGTCTGTATCTGTCTCTGTGTTTGTCTGTTTGTTTCTGTGTCTGTCTGTTTCTTTCTGTGTCTGTGTCTGTGTCTGTTTCTTTCTGTGTCTGTGTCTGTCTGTTGTTTCTTTCTGTGTCTGTGTCTGTGTCTGTGTCTGTTTCTTTCTGTCTGTCTGTGTCTGTTGTTTCTTTCTGTGTCTGTGTCTGTGTCTGTGTCTGTTTCTTTCTGTGTCTGTGTCTGTCTGTTGTTACTTTCTGTGTCTGTGTCTGTCTGTTGTTTCTTTCTGTGTCTGTGTCTGTGTCTGTCTCTGTTTCTTTCTGTGTCTGTGTCTGTCTGTTGTTACTTTCTGTGTCTGTGTCTGTGTCTGTTTCTTTCTGTGTCTGTGTCTGTCTCTGTTTCTGTCTGTTTCTTTCTGTGTCTGTGTCTGTCTCTGTTTCTGTGTCTGTGTCTGTCTCTGTTTCTGTCTGTTTCTTTCTGTGTCTGTCTCTGTTTCTTTCTGTGTCTGTCTCTGTTTCTGTCTGTTTCTTTCTGTGTCTGTCTCTGTTTCTTTCTGTGTCTGTCTCTGTTTCTTTCTGTGTCTGTGTCTGTCTCTGTTTCTGTGTCTGTCTCTGTTTCTGTCTGTTTCTTTCTGTGTCTGTCTCTGTTTCTTTCTGTGTCTGTATCTGTCTCTGTTTCTTTCTGTGTGTCTGTCTGTTTCTGTGTCTGTCTCTGTGTCTGTGTCTGTTTCTTTTTGTGTCTGTGTCTGTCTGTTTCTTTCTGTGTCTGTGTCTGTTTCTTTCTGTGTCTGTGTCTGTCTCTGTTTCTTTCTGTGTCTGTCTGTCTCTGTTTCTTTCTGTGTCTGTCTCTGTGTCTGTCTCTGTTTCTGTATCTGCGTCTGTCTCTGTTTCTGTCTGTTTCTTTCTGTGTCTGTCTCTGTTTCTTTCTGTGTCTGTCTCTGTGTCTGTCTCTGTTTCTGTATCTGCGTCTGTCTCTGTTTCTGTTTCTTTCTGTGTCTGTCTCTGTTTCTTTCTGTGTCTGTATCTGTGTCTGTTTCTTTCTGTGTCTGTGTCTGTGTCTGTTTCTTTCTGTGCCTGTGTCTGTCTCTGTGTCTGTTTCTGTCTGTGTCTGTCTGTTCTTTCTGTGTCTGTATCTGTGTCTGTTTCTTTCTGTGTCTGTGTCTGTGTCTGTTTCTGTTTCTGTCTCTGTATCTGTGTCTGTTTCTGTCTGTGTCTGTGACTGTCTCTGTATCTGAGTCTGTTTCTTTCTGTGTCTTTATCTGTCTCTGTATCTGAATCTGTTTCTTTCTGTGTCTGTGTCTGTCTCTGTATCTGTCTGTTTCTTTCTGTGTCTGTCTCTGTTTCTTTCTGTATCTGTCTCTGTTTCTGTATCTGTCTGTTTCTTTCTGTGTCTGTCTCTGTTTCTTTCTGTGTCTGTGTGTCTCTCTGTTTCTTTCTGTGTGTGTGTGTCTGTTTCTGTCTGTTTCTGTTTCTTTCTGTGTCTGTTTCTGTCTGTTTCTGTTTCTTTCTGTGTCTGTCTGTCTCTGTGTCTGTTTCTGTCTGTGTCTGTCTCGGTATCTTTCTCTATGTTTCTGTCTGTATCTGTGTCTGTCTCTGTATCTGTGGTCTGTTTCTGTCTGTCTGTGTGTATGTCTGTGTCTGTGTCTGTGTCTGTGTCTGTCTCTGTGTCTGTCTCTGTGTCTGTGTCTGTGTCTGTGTCTGTGTCTGTCTGTATCTGTCTGTCTGTATCTGTGTCTGCGTCTGTGTCTGTCTCTGTATCTGTGTCCGTTTCTGTCTGTCTGTGTCTGTGTCTGTCTGTATCTGTGTCTGTCTGTATCTGTGTCTGCATCTGTGTCTGTCTCTGTATCTGTGTCCGTTTCTGTCTGTGTCTGTGTCTGTGTCTGTTTCTGTGTCTGTGTCTCTATCTGTCTCTGTGTCTGTCTCTGTATCTGTTTCTGCCTGTCTCTGTTTCTTTCTGTGTCTGTCTCTGTATCTGTGTCTCTATCTGTCTCTGTGTCTGTCTCTGTCTCTGTTTCTGCCTGTCTCTGTTTCTATCTGTGTCTGTGTCTGTGTCTGTGTCTGTATCTGTCTCTGTGTTTGTCTGTTTGTCTCTGTGTCTGTCTGTTTCTTTCTGTGTCTGTTTCTTTCTGTGTCTGTCTCTGTTTCTTTCTGTGTCTGTGTCTGTTGTTTCTTTCTGTGTCTGTGTCTGTGTCTGTCTCTGTTTCTTTCTGTGTCTGTGTCTGTCTGTTGTTACTTTCTGTGTCTGTGTCTGTCTGTGTTGTTTCTTTCTGTGTCTGTGTCTGTGTCTATCTCTGTTTCTTTCTGTGTCTGTGTCTGTCTGTTGTTACTTTCTGTGTCTGTGTCTGTGTCTGTTTCTTTCTGTGTCTGTGTCTGTTTCTTTCTGTGTCTGTGTCTGTCTCTGTTTCTGTCTGTTTCTTTCTGTGTCTGTGTCTGTCTCTGTTTCTGTGTCTGTGTCTGTCTCTGTTTCTGTCTGTTTCTTTCTGTGTCTGTGTCTGTCTCTGTTTCTGTGTCTGTGTCTGTCTCTGTTTCTGTCTGTTTCTTTCTGTGTCTGTCTCTGTTTCTTTCTGTGTCTGTGTCTGTCTCTGTTTCTGTGTCTGTGTCTGTCTCTGTTTCTGTCTGTTTCTTTCTGTGTCTGTATCTGTCTCTGTTTCTTTCTGTGTGTGTGTCTGTTTCTGTGTCTGTCTCTGTGTCTGTGTCTGTTTCTTTTTGTGTCTGTGTCTGTCTGTTTCTTTCTGTGTCTGTGTCTGTTTCTTTCTGTGTCTGTGTCTGTCTCTGTTTCTTTCTGTGTCTGTCTGTCTCTGTTTCTTTCTGTGTCTGTCTCTGTGTCTGTCTCTGTTTCTATATCTGCGTCTGTCTCTGTTTCTGTCTGTTTCTTTCTGTGTCTGTCTCTGTTTCTTTCTGTGTCTGTCTCTGTGTCTGTCTCTGTTTCTATATCTGCGTCTGTCTCTGTTTCTGTCTGTTTCTTTCTGTGTCTGTCTCTGTTTCTTTCTGTGTCTGTATCTGTGTCTGTTTCTTTCTGTGTCTGTGTCTGTCTCTGTTTCTGTATCTGCGTCTGTCTCTGTTTCTGTCTGTTTCTTTCTGTGTCTGTCTCTGTTTCTTTCTGTGTCTGTATCTGTGTCTGTTTCTTTCTGTGTCTGTTTCTTTCTGTGCCTGTGTCTGTCTCTGTGTCTGTGTCTGTGTCTGTTTCTTTCTGTGTCTGTGTCTGTCTGTTCTTTCTGTGTCTGTATCTGTGTCTGTTTCTTTCTGTGTCTGTGTCTGTGTCTGTTTCTGTTTCTGTCTCTGTATCTGTGTCTGTTTCTGTCTGTGTCTGTGACTGTCTCTGTATCTGAGTCTGTTTCTTTCTGTGTCTTTATCTGTCTCTGTATCTGAATCTGTTTCTTTCTGTGTCTGTGTCTGTCTCTGTATCTGTCTGTTTCTTTCTGTGTCTGTCTCTGTTTCTTTCTGTGTCTGTCTCTGTTTCTGTATCTGTCTGTTTCTTTCTGTGTCTGTCTCTGTTTCTTTCTGTGTCTGTCTCTGTTTCTTTCTGTGTCTGTGTGTCTCTCTGTTTCTTTCTGTGTCTGTGTCTGTTTCTTTTTGTTTCTGTGTCTGTTTCTGTTTCTTTCTGTGTCTGTCTGTCTCTGTGTCTGTTTCTGTCTGTGTCTGTCTCGGTATCTTTCTCTATGTTTCTGTCTGTATCTGTGTCTGTCTCTGTATCTGTGGTCTGTTTCTGTCTGTCTGTGTCTATGTCTGTGTCTGTGTCTGTGTCTGTGTCTGTGTCTGTCTCTGTGTCTGTGTCTGTCTCTGTATCTGTGGTCTGTTTCTTTCTGTCTGTGTCTGTTTCTGTCTATGTTTCTGTCTGCTTCTGTCTCTGTGTCTGATTCCATCCAAGTCAATCTGGTCTGTCAGGCCATTCTCTGCCATTTACTGAGTCAGGCCGAGGAGCCCTTGGGCCGAGCGTTCCATCTCCAGTTTGGCCCCCGCCTGCTGTTCCCAGTACCGAGTCGCATCCCTCCACTTACCGGCTCCCCTTTGTCTCCCGTCAGCCCGGTGAGACCACGTTCTCCCTGGAGACCCTTAAAAAAGAACAGAAGCTCCTGGGCTGGGGGGCTCTCCCCACCTTCGTTCCCCCCATTCTTCCCCTCATTCCTCTGTCCCTGGCTCACACTGGCTCGGGCCTGGGTCTATGCCCCCCATGCCCACATGTTGCACCTTCCCTTTACCGAGCCCGATCAGAGTCCTGCTCAGCCAGATTCTGTGCAATGGTTTCTGGTCAGGGAGGGGATGACCCAGTGTTTTACCCACAAAATGGAAGTTGTTGGGGACGGCAAGGCCAAACATCTGTTGGCTCCTGACCCTCTTGTCTCCTATAATTGCACTCCAATCTGTTAGGCCAGCCTGGGGCCAGAACCTGGGAAGTCTGCCTTAATGGGGAAGGGGAGAGTCTGCATCGGGCGGGGCCACGCTTGGCTGCAACTCTGGGCAGGTTGCTGTGACTCTGCGGGTCTCCATCTTTGCCGCTATAAAACAGGCAGAAAGCAGCCCTCGCTTCCTACCTCATAAAATTGTCTGTGAATTGCGAAGTGTTCTAGAAACAAAGCTGTCACTGGGGGTGGGAGTGGGGGAACTGGAGACTCATGGAGGGCCAGTCCAGAGCCCCTTTAACTTGCACAATTCAATCAGGTCTGCTGGGCCTTTTGTCTCCTCTTCCTGTCACTCCCTTGGGGATGGATGGGAGGAGATCATGGCCAAAATGTGAGGAGCAGAAGGGGGAGTGGAAGATAATTCTGGGTAGAAGCATTTGCTTTGTCCAGAGGTACCGCAACCTTACCTCACCACTGTCCCCTTCCAGCACCTAACCCCTCTCCCAAAACAAGCCATCATCGGAGGACACTTTTCTAAGATCAAGGGTTCTGTCCAAAGGGCGATGGTCTCCCGGAGTGGGGAACTTCAATAATATCTGCCCAGAGAAAGGGCCCCCCAAGAGGGAAACTGTTACTGATACAGCCTCCAGTAATTGAAGAAATAGTCATTGTTATAAGAAAATGACTCGAGCAAGATCTCCTCCCCGAAAAGAAGAGACTCTCAGAGGCATTCTCCTTCAGAAGGCTGGATCTCCTCAAGGAGCTCCCCTTAAGGAAGTGACCATCAGAGGGCGTATCCCTGCCCTGGGTGACCGGAAGCCACTTCCCCCTCCAGCTAAACGGCCACAAGGGGCCTACCTCACCTGCCCTATCACCCCCTGCCCGGTACTTACCAGTCCCATCCCACAATACCCCGGGCACCTCCATTTTCAGAACAGAGCAAAGGGAAAGGCAGGAGGGTTCCCTTGGGAGCAGCTCCTGACCTTTTCCAAGGGAAGGGGACGGTGGAGAGCCAGAGCCAGCGTCTCTTCCCCACCCGGCCCTGCCAAGGGCCTGCCTCAGCCGCTGAAGGTGGCCCCCTCCCGCCCTCCCCCACGCCCGAGGTGCCCACACATCTGCACACGACAGGATGATGACACGACACGCACGGACGGCCAGACAGACGGGCCCTTCACCCAAGCAAGCACGAAGACACGAGGTGGAAGCCGGGAGACTTCTCACCAGGATGGAGACCCGAGGGCGGAGGGAGCCATGGAGGGGGGGCACCCCCTTCCCGGACTGCCCATGCTGGCTCTCCAGGGTCAGGGCCAAGGGGGCGCAGAGGGGCCACCCGGGCACACGCGGAGCCATGTGGAGCTGGATAAGCGCAGGTGGGATTAGCATCTGTGATTGACAGGCCGGGAGGGTGGGCTCAAACACACTGGGGCTGATGAAGGCAGAGCAATTAACGACCCCAGCAGGTGCCAGGTGTGGGGAGCGCACGTCCCGGCAGTTTCCAGAAACGCAGGGGGCTTGTGGCCCCCCGCCTGACACCATGCCAGGACAAGGGGTGAGGAAGCAGGGGGAGGAGGGGGCCAGTGCAGAGAAGGGAGGGAGGTCCTCCATGACATCCTCTCAGGACCAAGGGAAAGGCTGGGGTGCCGTGCGGGCACAAACAAGAAGAAACAAGAGGGAAGAAACAAGAGAGCCCTGGCAAATCCGCCAGAGTCCAGAAGTCCCCCAAGAACCACCTGGAACAAAAATGCCCAGACCAAGGAAAGAAGAAGAAAGATGGAATGGAGGGGGGGAGCGGGTAGGGGAAGATGGCTCCCGAGGATGGCTGATGGGTGGGTCAGAAGGTGAGAATCAGGGCATGGATGGGGAACAGGGTGAGGGGCGATGAAGAGGAGGGTGGAAAAGACATGGGGGGGCCCATGCCAAGAAGGAACAATGGAGCTGGACGCATCCCTGCCAGGCTGTCCTCGCCCCAGAGACGGGCACCCATTGTCGTTAGCTACTGTGCCTGAGGTGGAACAACAAGAAACACGGGGGTGCCGGGGGCTAAGCTGGGGGCAGGAGGGGAGACCAACAGAAACCACAGAGACCTGGGGTGGGGAGTGCGTGCAGCTCTAGGTTCTTACAGGTAATCCGGGGGAGCCAACAGCGCCAGGGAAACCTGGGGGGCCCTGAGGGGAGAAACAGGTGTGTCACATCTCGCCAAGTCCGGCCCCGGCCAGCGGAGGGGGAGACGGGCCAAGGCCGGGGGGCTGGACAGCAGGACTCTGAGCGAGAGCCCCGAGGCTCCCTGCGTCCCGCTGCCCCCAGGCCCAGAAATCCGCTACAGCTCTCCTTGCAGCTGGAGCCTTTGCCCCATCCATGGTGGGAGTCAAGACCAGCGATGGCCCCTCTGCCTTCTGGAAGCTGCGGGGCCTCCCCTAGCCCCAGGCTCGGGGCCTCATCTGCAGCTGTCCCGCCAGGGCCGCCAAAGGCTCAGGGTCGGAGGCTGGCTCAGGCTCACCGCCACGGGCCCTTGGGCCTCCGCCTCCAGGAGCCTCCTCTGCGGGACTCGGGGATCCCCAAGAACCCGTCAGCTCTAGCCCCATGATCCCGAGGGGAAGAGGGCGCTTGGATCACTCAGGCCTGCCGCCAAAGGGCCCGGGCGGGCCCCAGGAAGCCAAGCTGGCACACAGGCCCGGAGGAGGCGGCCCCCTGCTCGCCAGAGACGGTGGGACCGGGGTTGGGGCTGCCCGCTCCCCCACTCTCAGAAGCCCCCTCAGCCCCGAGGTCGGCGCCCCAAGCGGAGATTGCAGGTACTTACAACGGGCCCCGGAAGCCCTGGGGAGCCTCTCATCCCGGGCGGGCCCTGCAAGAGAAGAGGCGGGGTCAGAGGACTGGGGGGGTTCCCGTCAGCCCGATTCCCCGGGGACTCCTGCCCATCCTAACCTCCCACGAGCTCCGTCAAGAAAAGCAGCGGCACCGGGGAGGTTATTGGTGGGGGGGGGGGAATCAGGATTCCCAGGTCCTGGGTTCGAATCCAGCTGCCAAACTTCTGAGCTTGCAGCACCTCGGTCACCGCCCTCTCTGAACCTCATTTCCCGTGTCCACAAATCAGGGTTAAGAATCCTTGCTCCAGGGGCAGCTCGGGGGCGCAGCGGGCAGGGCACCGACCCTGAAGTCAGGAGTCCTGAGTCCAAATCTGCCTCCGACACTTAGCACTTCCTGGCTGTGTGACCCTGGGCAGGTCACTTAACCCCAACTGTCTGGGGGGGGATCTCCTTGCCCCGCTTATGCTGTAATGTTGTTAAGAGAAGCCGGCTTTGTAGCCTCCCCCCCCCCACTGACCCGGCTGTCAGGGCCTGTCCCGCCATTACCTCTTCTCCTCTCTGCCCCGGAAGTCCTGGAGGGCCGGGCTGGCCTGGGCTCCCAGCACACCCCGGGTCCCCCTCTCCATTTCCCTGGGATGGAACAGAGACGCAGAGAATGAGGGGCAGCCCCGGGGGGGGGGTGGAGGAAGGGAGAGGGGCCGGGACTCCCCGGGGAGGGGGCAAAGCTTTACTCACGGGGGGCTCCTCGGCTCGCGGGCGGTCCCGTTCTAGGAAGCACTGGGGAGGGAGGCGGAGGCGTTAGTCGGGAGGAGGGGGCTAGGGCCCGCCCGTGACCCGGAGCCCGTCCAGCACCCAGCCCTTACCCGGGCACAGTTGTCGATGCCTGGAACGCCGGGGGTGCCCTGGTCGCCCTTCTCTCCCTTCATCAGGCTCGGGGTGGGAAGGCCTGTCTGAGCCTGCACACAGTCCCCACAGATGTTCTGGGGAGGAAGGAAATGTAGCCATCAGCAGCTGGGACCACGGGCCCCGCTCCCGAGCCCTGAGCTCAGGCGTCCTCTGCCCGGTACATCCTCTGGCCCATCCCCGGCCCCACCGCTCAGGGCAGCTCCCCCCCCCCACATCCGGGCACTGGCTTCTCTCGGTCCTGAGGGGCTCCGGGTGGGGAGGGGGCGAGGAAGGGAAGCTCCACCTCCCGGAGCCCAAACACCGATGGCCCGGAGAGCTCCTGGGGGCTCCCACTCCCTTCCCCAAGAGCCGCTCTCCTGTGATGGCCCCAGTGCCGCGGCTGCCGGGGCGAGGGATCCCACCGCAGGGAAGCTCCTTCACATGTCTGACCTAGCCCGCCGTGGGGGGGGGCTCCCAAGGACCCCCGAGCCGCAGCTCTCCTAAGAACGGCCCGTGGCTGCCTTCTCTCCCTAGAGAGGGATCAGCTGAACCTGCCCAGAAGTCTCCACTAAGAAGTCAGTAAGATGGATGCAAACTCTGCATTTCGTTTTCCCCAACATACCTCACTGAGCACATACAGAAGGGGGGGAGGTAGAACCGGAGAGCAGCTCCTTGGGAGGCGAGCTGCCCGTAGGCCCAGTGTGAGCCAAGAGGGCGACGCTGCTCCGAGGCTAATTAATGCAGCCCCTCCATCACCCCGGCCGGCTGGGAGGGCTCCTCCCAGGATGGGGGGGGGCGCCCTCAGCCCGTCTCAGGCCTGGGGCCCTCCCAGGGCTTCCGGCCACGGCCCCGACATGAGGCTCCCGGCTCGCCGAGGCCCTTTGGGGCTGCCCCCACCGCAGGGAGGACGTGTGGCTGACGCGGCGCCCACATCCACCTTTTCAACTTTCATTCATTAGGAATCGCACGGTGTCCTCTGAGCCCAGCAGGACTGGTCTAGTTCCCAGCCTCCTAAACTGATTGGGGACTCCACGTGGGGCCTCACAACAGTGAGGAGGGTCACAGAACTAGGACTGCTTTACCAGGAAACGCTTGGTTTGTAACACCACCGACTTCATGAACTGTCTGCCTGGGGCGACAGCAAAACTTCCTGAGCAGAAAGGGCTCGGGAATGGGGAAAGTGTAAGAAGATGCCCCCTTCCCAGCGGTAGCCCTGACTCTTCTCTCCCAGCTAAACCCTGCCCCCTCGGCTGATGCGTCCTTGGCGTCACGTTCAAGCCCCGCGTCGTTCACCTTAGAGCCAGAACCCCAGGAAGGGGCCGCGGCTGCGAACACAGAATGTCCCGGATGGGAAACTTTTAGAACCAAGAGCCCAGAATTCAGGAGCTGGAGGGTGATTCCACCCCGTCCTCTTGGGCCTGGGGCGTCATTAATAGTCATCTGATGAATCATGGTTTATAAACGCTCCAAGTTGGAGGGGTCTGGGGGTCACGCAGGCCGGCTTGTGCTTGAAGCGCGAGTCCCCTCAATGTGGTTCATTCTGCCCACGATACCAACACGTGTGTGACATCTGGGCGCAGCGCCAGCCCTCGGCTCTCCGGGGCTTGTGTAGGAGTCTGGGGTCACAAGCCCCCCCAGCCCCGATGCCAGAACCAATCACGGGGTGCACGGAGAGCCCCCCCATCCCCTCCCCCTCCTCCCGGCCACCCAAGCTCTTACCTTCAGAATGTGTCTTTCAGCCTCCGCTGAGAGGGGGCCCTGAAGGGGAGACACAGACCGGGGGCTCAGGCCCAGGCTGGGGGGGACAGGGAGGAAGAGGAGAAATACTGGCAAAGAGAAAGGGGCTCCGGCTCTCCAAGCCTTTATCCCGGCTCTCAGTCCCAATGGGAGAGGGGGAGACGCTGAGACAACAGGGAAAGAAAATGGAGCCCGCAAAGAGGAAGCAGACCCCAACAACCCAGCTGGGGAGGGAGCAGAGACACAGAGCCTTATACTTACCAAGTCTCCGGCAGGCCCAGGCAGTCCCGGCAAACCGTTGTGGCCAGGTATTCCCTAGAGCCAACGATAAAGGCGGACATTGAGGCCGAGGGTGAGGGGACCCGGCGCTATCACTAGTGGCGGTGTGACTGTGGACAAGCTGCTTCCCTCGCTGAGCCTCAGTTTCCTCACTTGTAAAATGGGGATAATTACCCGCAGATCGGTTGTGAGGAAGATGTATGCTTTCTACATCTTTAAGTGCAGTAGAGATGGGAACTGGATGCAATTTAAACACATCTTTCTCTTCCAGTGTCCTGCTTACCTGCTTCTAGCTCCCTCCTTTTCTTCCCTTCTTCCTTTTCTCTTCCTTCCTCCTTTACTACTTTTCTTCATTCCTTTCTTCTTTCCTTTTTTTCTACCTTTTCTTTCTTTCCTCTCTTCTTTCTTCTCTTCCTTTTCCTTCTTCTCTTCCTCTTCTTTCCCTTCTTTCTTCCCTCCTTCCTTTCTTCCCTTCCTCCTCCCTCCCTCTCTCCCTCTTCTTTCTCTGCCCCCTCCTTCCCTGCCCAGCATCCTCTCTGCCTGTGACTTCTCTTCCCCTCATTATTCTTATTCCTAGGCAGAGCCCGAGCCCAGGGGAGATTCCATTTTCTTTGCCACAGCTCAGCCCGAGCTTGGGGACCATGGGGAGGGCTGCTGCTGCTGCTTGTGCTCAGTCTTGGCCCAGACCTGGCTCCTGAGTCTCCAAATACTTGGAGCGGACACGTGGTGACCCAGACGGACACAGACAGAACGGGGCTTGGGGATTTTTCCAGGCGGGACCACTTCATTTGTTCACTCCCTTATTCATGCATTCATTCATTCATTCAACAAGCATTTATTAAGGGCCGATTACGCCCTGGACACCGTGAGGGCCCTGGAGAAAAGAGGCCTCTTGGAAAGACAGCATCTGTGCCCTTGAGAAATTCACAAAATAAGGGAAAAACAAACAGGACAGAGGGAGTACAAGCGTCCTCGTTTGACAAATGAGGAAACTGAGGCTCCGCAGGTTGCAACGGCTCCTCATGCACACTGGGCTCACGAGAGGGTTCCTCAGGCCACATCTTGCCTCTCTGATCTCAGAGAAATTTAGATCTGGCAACGGTTCTCCATATCAAGTCCCGCTTTTACAAAGGGGGAAACAGGCCAAAGGCACAGTGTCCGAACCAGGACCCACAGCCAGGGGTCGGGACTGTCCCCCGGGCCACCCTGCCTGCTGCAGAGGACCCGAGGGGGCCGGAGCTCCCCGTGACACACAAGGCCCCGTTCTCCCGGCCTCTCGCAGGCCCTGAGCCCGTTTCCCGAGGCTGCTCTGCTTTCTGCCTCTAACCCACCTTCCCAAGGTCCAGTCCTTGACTCTTTGATCTCACTCTCCACACCCTGCTCCAGGTCCTCGCCTCCCAACATCTCCAACGATAGACAACAATGCTTCACAAGACTTACAAAGCGTTCTGTGCACACTATCCCGTCTGATTCTCATCGTGCCCAATTAACAGCAGAGAAAACTGAGTCTGGGGTCGGGTGACTCGCATACGTGTACCCCCAGTCCCCGTCTGCCACCTTTTCCAGCCAACTGTCTCCCCAGCCATTTTCTCCTTAGTTTCTATCTTTCCATCTGCTGGTTCCTTCTCTACTGCCTACAAGTCCATCCGAGCTCCCTTCCTCCATCTTAAAAAACAAAACATTACTGGCCCTGACCATCTCCTCAAGGTCTGCCTTTCCCAGACAAAGGTGGTCTCCCCCGCCTTCTCCTCTCAGCAGCATGCTCCAGGGTCACCAGAGTGCTCCCAGGTCACCAACGTGCTCCCGGGTCACCAGCGTGCTCCCGGGTCACCAGGGTGCTCCTGGGTCACCAACGTGCTCCCGGGTCACCAGCGTGCTCCAGGGTCACCAGCATGCTCCCGGGTCACCAGAGTGCTCCCGGGTCACCAGTGTGCTCCCGGGTCACCAGAGTGCTCCAGGGTCACCAGAGGCCGAGGCCCAAGGCCCTTTCTCTCAGACCCTGCGGCCCCTCCCCTCCTCTGTCTGTTGCTCTCGTTTCCCTGCTCTCTGACCGCGGCCCTTTGGGTCCCTTGTGGGCGACCTCCGGGCTCAAGCCTCCTCTCTGTGCAGGTCAGCTCGTGTCCTTGGGGCTTCCACAGCATTTTTCATCTCTACCCCCACATTTGGACTATTGGAGGGGGGAAGAAGGTAGATTTAGGAAGAGGGTACAGACAAAATGAAGGGACGCAATGGACACCAGGAATGGTAAACACCAAATGGAGTCGGGAGAGCGTGTATGAAAGAGGGGAACTCACCATTACCAGTAGGAAGGGAGCGCCCCATGGGTGTGGGGTCGCCCTTAGGGGACACCATAAGCCATGGGGGCTTGGGAGAGGCACCAGGTGGCAGGGGGAGGAGCGAGGGGAAAGACACCCTGAGACAGTGTCCGGGCAGACTGACCTGAGGCGGTTCAGGGCCCATTGCAGGGGCCATTAGCCATTTTACTTGACACAACTTGGATTTCTGCTTGGATTACCTCCACAGAGGGTGGGACCTCCCTAACAGAGCCTCCTTCCTGCCCACCCCTGGAACAATTTTATCAATGCTTCCGTTTTTCTCTGCCCTCCACACCCACCATTCAGGACCTCATCATTTCCCCGCTCTTTTCATGTTAAAGAAATCTTTTGAAAAGTGCACTGGGGGTCCCTAAAAAGAAGGGGGCTTTAGCAGACCAATGCTGAAATTTTAGGGACCGAAGCCTGGACCACTTACTAAGTAGCGCCCAGAAACTGTGAGTGAAAAACAGGTTCTATGGAAGTATTACAGAGCAAAAAGCCAAAGTTTGGTGACCTGCCAGAGGTGCAAAGCTGGTGACCAGGGCACAGCAGCAGAGATTAACACAGGGCCAATTTTTACCCACTCAGACACCGGGTAGTTTTTTGCTGGGGTCCATTCACTCCAACAATCAGTTTCCCTCCAAATAAATGGGGCCCAAAGTCCTTTGGGGTATAGGGTGATGATCTCATCTTCTCAGACTACTAGGAACGGACCTAGAGGGAGTCATCCTACGGGTTGCTGAGCTGGAGAACTCCTGGACTGTTTTGGGAGCCTGTTGGTCAGTCTCTCTAGGCCTCTCCCTATTCCGGTCCATCCTCCACTAAGCTCTCAGTGTGACCATGCTTCATAAAGCACAGATCTCCTAATCATGTTACCCCCCACCCTGATCCCCACAACTCAATAAACTAACGGCTCCCTATCACCTCCAAGCTCGAATGTCCTCTCCTCGGTGTCCCAAGGCCTTCAAACCTCTCCCCCTTTCCTTCCTCTTTTCTTCCTTCTTCCTTCACCACACACTTGGCAGGCCAGAGACACTTGTCTCCTGGCCATTCCTCGAATAAGACCCTCCACTCCCGTCTCCAGATACTGGACATTTGCCCCCATATTGCAATCCTTTCCCTCCTCATCTCTGCCTCCGGGTTTTTCTGACATCTGCCGAATTCTAGCCAAAATCCCACCTTGAAAAGCAGCCTTTCTGAACCCCCCCGCGCTGAGTCCCAGTACTTGTCTGTACGTTTGTACAGGGTTGTTCTCACGCTGTCTCCCTCATTAGACTGAGCTCCTTGAGAACAGAAACTCTTTCGCCCTCCTTTGCATCTCCGTGCTTAGCGTCGCGCCGGGCAAATGTTAGGGAAACATTAACTGACTCACTATCCCCTTCTCTCCATCCACGTGGATCTCCCTCCACTCCAGGCCCTCGTCACTTCTCACCCGGATTATTTCAACAGCCTCCTCAACGGCCTCCCTGCCTCAGCCTCTCCCTACTCCAATCCGCTCAGCACAGAGCTCTCCAACTGACTTTCCTAGAGCAGCACATACTCTCAGTCCATACTGTGGCTCCTTATTTACCTGCAGGATCACACAACCCTCCTGTTGGGAATCGCGCCGGGCCCGACTGCCCCTCTGCCTTCAGGGACTGTATTAGGGCTGTGGGTCTGAGGCCTTCGGGAAGCAGGGGCCTTCCTTCTATCTGAGAAGCACCTGGGGTGGGGCAGGGCGCGCTGAGAGGCAGGAGCGGATGCCTCTTTTCTGGCTGTGACCTAGCAGGTCACTTAGTGATTTCTTCCCACATAGACCAGGATAGTGACAGATGCGCCAGGGGTCCCACAGGCCTCCGGGGAAGGGGCCTCCACTTGCTGGAGGATGAAGCCCCAGCGAAGCTGCGGGTGGGGCTCCCAGCTGGGCCCGAGCCCCCTAGTCCTTGAGGGCGCTCGGCCAGGAGCCAGAGAGCCACCTATGAATGACCCTCTGGGGATTGTGGGACTGCAGAATTCAGAGCTGGAACCACCCTGAGAGATCAAGGCCAATTTCTTTTTCAAATCAAGGAAATTGAGGGTTAGTGGGAAGAGCCCAGCTGCCTCCTTTAGTGTTCCTGGGGAACAGTCCCCTGGCACTAAGGCCTGGGCTCCTCCCGGAGCGGGGTCCCTGACTATCTAGGCTCTTCTGGGCCTTTGTTTCCTCATCTGTAGAATGGTGCATAAGTAACGCTTGTGTGATCTTCCTCGCTTTGTGAACACTTCACACAGCCCTGGGATGTCCACCCTAGGCCTCTGACCATCTGTGGGCTACCTCATGTCCTAGGCAGTCACAGGGGACACAGTTTGGCCCTAGAGACCCCCTGCATCCTCTAGTGACAGAGAAACTGGGACCTGAGAAGCTTGGCCAAGAGGCGGGAAGGGGGCAGCGGGCCCTCCCTGGGCAGCCCCGGCCCAGTCACCCTGGTTTTCCGTCCTCACCTGCCGTCCAGGCATTCCAGGGGGTCCTGGAGGTCCGGGGACTCCTGGGGGACCCTACAAGAGAGAAAGGAGACTCAGATCTGGCTCGACCAGGGCCGAATGAGGGCGGGAAGCTCAGGGCAGGCGGGACGAGAGGCAGGGAGGCGGCACACACCTGAGGGCCCGGCTGCCAAGAGCCGCCGATCCAAAGTCCTGGAGCACCCTGGTGGGGGGAGGGGGTCGCAAAAGAAGGGCAGAGGTTATAGGAGACATCTACACACCAAGCAGGAGGCCGGGGTGGGGGTGCAGAGGGAGGCCGCTGGCTTGAGCGCAAAGCCCCACTGACCCCTTGGCACAGCGGGCACAGCAGGGGTGAGGCGGGCGGCCGGGCTGCTCCCCCGGGCCAGGGGGGCAGCACTTACCGGCATGCCAGAGAAGATAGCTTCTCCTCGGGAACCGGGGGGGCAGGAGCACTCCCCTGGGTCACCCTGAAAAGAGAAGAGAAGTCACAGGGAATCGGGGAAAGGGGAGACCTGGGGCCAGATGAAGTCTCGCATCCTGGGAGCCTCAGGACTCTGACAGCCGGCCTAAGCCCTGGTTCCTTTCTGGCCCAGCCCCAACCTCCCTCCCTCTCCTACATAATGAGCCCATTTTCTCTGCCTCCCCTCCAACAATCCCTGACCACTCACATCTCCCCCACCCCCTCATGCCCAGAAGCAGGCCCTTCAGCTCAGTATCACCAGGTGCCCCCCGCCCCCAGGCTACAGGGATGGGCAGGAAGCTGTGCCTCCCAGGGATCAGGATCCCATCCCTGTTATCAACCCCACCCCCTCACCCCCTGCTAGAAGGAACCAGGTGAGACATTCAATCAAACATGGAGGTGGGAGGGGAGGATGATTATGGAGTGCCCTTGTCATTATGGCTCTCCTTCCTTAAAGGCAAGAATAGCCTGTGCTTATCAAGCCCTGTAGAGTTCACAGGTGAGGTAGGAGGTACAACCATCCCCATTTTACAGATGAGGAGACTAACGTGGGAAGAGCCTGGTCCACTAATACAAGACCAAGATGTGTTTCTCAGAGGCCAGGTCTTCCAGTCCTGAAGGGGGAACCAGCCCACTGTGGCAAAGCCGGGAAAAGGGAATGTGAATGTGTGTGTGTGTGTGTGTGTGTGTGTGTGTGTGTGTGTGACAGACAGAAACAGACACAGACACAGACAGACACAGATACACAGAGAGAAATAGACACAGATACAGAGACAGACAAAGACAAACAGAGAAAGAGACAGACAAGAGAGAAACAGAGAAAGAGATAGACACAGACAGAAACAGACACAGAGACAGAGACAGAGAAAGAGACAGACATAGACACAGACATAGACAGAAACAGACACAGAGACAGACATAGACACAGACAGAAACAGACAGAGACAGAGACAGAGAAAGAGACAGACACAGACACAGACAGAAACAGACAGAGACAGAGAAAGAGACAGAGACAAACAGAAAGAGACAGACACAGAGACAGAAACAGACAGAAACAGACAGACACAGAGACAGAGACAAACAGAGAAAGAGACAGACACAGACAGACAGAAACAGACACAGACACAGACAGACAGAAACAGACACAGACACAGAGACAGAAATAGACACAGACACAGGGACAGAGACAGAGAAAGAGACAGACAGAAACAGACACAGACACAGAGACAGACAGAGACAGAGAAAGAGACAGACAAGAAAGAAACAGAGAAAGAGACAGACACAGACAGAAACACAGACACAGACACAGAGACAGAGAAAGAGACAGACACAGACACAGACAGAAACAGACAGACACAGAGACAGAGACAGAGACAAACAGAGAAAGAGACAGACATAGACACAGACACAGACAGAAACAGACAGACACAGAGACAGAGACAAACAGAGAAAGAGACAGACACAGACACAGACAGACAGAAACAGACACAGACACAGACAGACAGAAACAGACACAGACACAGAGACAGAGACAGAGAAAGAAACAGACAAGAGAGAAACAGAGACAGACACAGACATAGACAGAAACAGACAGACACAGAGACAGAGACAAACAGAGAAAGAGACAGACACAGACACAGACAGAAACAGAAACAGACAGACACAGAGACAGAGACAGAGAAAGAGACAGAAACAGACACAGACAGACAGAAACAGACACAGACACAGAGACAGACAGAGACAGAGAAAGAGACAGACAAGAGAGAAACAGAGACAGACACAGACACAGACAGAAACAGACAGACACAGAGACAGAGACAGAGACAAACCAAGAAAGAGACAGACACAGACAAACAGAAACAGACACAGAGACAGAGACAAAGACAAACAGAGAAAGAGACAGACACAGACACAGAGACAGACACCGACAGACAGAAACAGATACAGAGACAGAGACAAAGACAAACAGAGAAAGAGACAGACACAGACACAGAGACAGACACCGACAGACAGAAACAGACACAGACACAGAGACAGACACAAACAGACAGAAGCAGAGACACACATAGAGACAGAAACAGACAGACACAGAGACAGAGACAGAGACAAACAGAGAAAGAAACAGACAAGAAACAGAGAAAGAGACAGACACAGACAGAAACAGACACAGAGACAAAGAAAGAGACAGACACAGACACAGACAGAAACAGACAGACACAGAGACAGAGACAGAGACAGACAGAGAAAGAGACAGACACAGACACAGACAAACAGAAACAGACACAGAGACAGAGACAAAGACAAACAGAGAAAGAGACAGACCCAGACACAGAGACAGACACCGACAGACAGAAACAGACACAGAGACAGAGAAAGAGACAGATACAGACACAGACAGAAACAGACACAAACAGAAAGAGACATAGACACAGAGACAGACACAGACGGTCAGAAACAGAGACACACACAGAGACAGAAACAGAAACAGACACAGCCAGAAACAGACAGAAATAGACACAGAGACAGCCAGAGACAAACAGAGAGACAGACACAGACACAGACAGATACAGACAGACATACACAGAGACAGAGATAGACTTAGACAAAAGAGAAACAGAGACAGAGACAAACACAGATAGACATAGACACAGACAGACAGAGACAGAGATAGAGACAGATAGACAGAGGCAGAGACAAAGGCAGATAGAGACAGAAAGACACAGACAGATACAGACAGACAGAAACAGAGACAG
Organism: Antechinus flavipes; assembly: GCF_016432865.1. NCBI lineage: Eukaryota > Metazoa > Chordata > Mammalia > Dasyuromorphia > Dasyuridae > Antechinus > Antechinus flavipes. The sequence continues at coordinate 567,135,255 of NC_067400.1, forward strand.
GGACAGACAGACAGAGAGAGAGACACGCACAGACAGACAGAAACAGAAATAGACACAGATATAGACAGACAGAAACAGAGAAAGGGACAGACAGAAATAGACAGACACAGACAGAGAGACATGCACAGACAGACAGAAACAGACACAGATACAGATAGACACAGACACAAACAGAAACAGACACAGATACAGACAGACACAGACAGACAGAAACAGACACAGACACAGACAGAAACAGACACAGACACAGACACAGACACAGATAGACAGAGACAGACAGAAACAGACACAGAAACAGACACAGACACAGACAGACAGAAACAGAGACAGATATAGATAGACACAGACAGACAGAAACAGACACAGACACAGACAGACAGAAACAGAGAGAGACAAACACAGAGACAGAGACACACAGACATTGTACACAGACAGACAGAAACAGATACACAGACACACACAGACAGAAGGAAACAGAGACGGACATAGACACAAACATAGACAGATATAGACAGACAGAAACAGAGAGAGACAAACACAGAGACAGAGACACACAGACACACACAGACAGACAGAAACAGATACACGGACACAGACAGACAGAAACAGACACATACAGAGACAGACATGGACACAGTCACAGACAGAAACAGAGACAGGGACAGACACAGACAGACAGAAACAGAGAGAGACAAACACAGAGACAGAGACACACAGACACTGTACACAGACAGACAGAAACAGATACACAGACACACACAGACAGAAGGAAACAGAGATGGACATAGACACAAACATAGACAGATATAGACAGACAGAAACAGAGACAGGGACAGACACAGACAGACACAGATACAGAGACAGACACAGACACAGACAGACAGAAACAGAGACAGATACACACAAACAGAAACAGACACATATAGAGAGACACAGATACAGATAGACAGAAACAGACAGACACAGAGACAGAAACAGACACAGACAGACAGAAACCGACACAGATACAGACAGAAACTGACACAGATACAGAGACAGACATAGACACAGACAGAAACTGACACAGATACAGACAGAAACTGACACGGATTCAGACAGACATAGACACAGACAGAAACTGACACAGATACAGAGACAGACATAGACACAGACAGAAACTGACACAGACACAGACAGAAATAGACAGCTAGACACAGACAGAAACAGAGAGAGACAAACACAGAGACACACAGACACTGTACACAGACAGACAGAAACAGATACACAGACACACACAGACAGAAGGAAACAGAGACGGACATAGACACAAACATAGACAGATATAGACAGACAGAAACAGACTCAGGGACAGACACAGACAGACACAGATACAGAGACAGACACAGACACAGACAGACAGAAACAGAGACAGATACACACAAACAGAAACAGACACATATAGAGAGACACAGATACAGATAGACAGAAACAGACAGACACAGAGACAGAAACAGACACAGACAGACAGAAACTGACACAGATACAGACAGAAACTGACACAGATACAGAGACAGACATAGACACAGACAGAAACTGACACAGATACAGACAGAAACTGACACGGATTCAGACAGACATAGACACAGACAGAAACTGACACAGATACAGAGACAGACATAGACACAGACACAGACAGAAATAGACAGCTAGACACAGACAGAAACAGAGATGGACACAGACATAGACAAACAGAAATAGAGACAGACAAAGACACAAACAGACACAGAAATGGAGATGGACACACAGACAAAAACAGAGATGGACACAGACTCAGATAGAAATAGAGACAGATACAGACTTAGAAACAGGCACAGATACAGACAGAAATTGACACAGATACAGAGACAAACACACAGACAGAAATAGACACAGACACAGAAAGACAGAAACAGACACAGACACAGACAGACACAGATACAGAGACAGAAACAGATAGACAGAAACAGAGACAGACACAGACAGACACAGAGACAGACAGAAACAAGAGACAGACACAAATAGGGACAGACACAGACAAGGACAGACACAGACAGACACAGAGACAGACAGAAACAAGAGACAGACACAAATAGGGACAGACACAGACAAGGACAGACAAGGACAGACACAGACAGACACAGACAGACAGACACAGAGACAGACAGAAACAAGAGACAAACACAAATAGGGACAGACATAGACAAGGACAGACATAGATAGACACAGAGACAGAAACAGAGACAGACAGACAGAAACAGAGACAGACACAGAAAGACAGAGACAGACACAGACACAGACACAGACAGAAAGAAACAGACACAGACAGACAGAAACAGACACAAACAAACAGACACAGATAGACACAGAGACAGAGACAGACACAGAAACAGACACAGACACAGAGATAGAAAAAGACACAGACAGACACAGACAGACAGACACAGAGACAGACAGAAACAAGAGACAAACACAAATAGGGACAGACATAGACAAGGACAGACATAGATAGACACAGAGACAGAAACAGAGACAGACAGACAGAAACAGAGACAGACACAGAAAGACAGAGACAGACAGACACAGACACAGACAGACAGAAACAGACACAAACAAACAGACACAGATAGACACAGAGACAGAGACAGACACAGAAACAGACACAGACACAGAGACAGAAAAAGACACAGACAGACACAGATAGACATAGAGACAGACACAGAGACAGAAACAGACACAGACACATATAGACACAGACACAGAGACAGAGACAGAAACAGAAACAGACACAGACACAGATACAGAGGCAGACACAGACACAGACAGACAGAAACCGAGACAGACACAGACAGAAACAGAGACAGACACAGACAGACAGAAACAGACACAGAGACAGACATAGAGACAGAAACAAACACAGACACAGACACAGAAACAGACACAGACACAGACACAGACACAGACACAGAAATAGACACAGACACAGATAGACACAGACACAGAGACAGAAACAGACACAGAGACAGACACAGATACAGAGGCAGACACAGACACAGACAGACAGAAACAGAGACAGACACAGACAGAAACAGACACAGACAGACACAAACAGACACAAACAGACACAGATAGACACAGAGACAGACACAGAGACAGAAACAAACACAGACACAGACACAGAAACAGACACAGACACAGACACAGAGACAGAAATAGACACAGACACAGATAGACACAGACACAGAGACAGAAACAGACACAGAGACAGACACAGATACAGAGGCAGACACAGACACAGACAGACAGAAACAGAGACAGACACAGACAGAAACAGAAACAGACACAGACAGACACAGACACAAACAGACACAGATAAACACAGAGACAGACACAGAGACAGAAACAGACACAGACACAGACACAGAGACAGACACAGACACAGAGACAGAGACAGACGCAGATGCAGACACAGACAGATAGAAACAGAGACAGGGACAGATACAGACAGAAACAGAGACAGAAACAGAGAGACACAGACACAGACATAGACAGACACAAAGACAGACAAAGACAGACAGAAACAGAGATGGACACAGACACAACCACAGACAGAAACATAGACCGACAGAGACAGACAGAGATAGAAGAAACAGAGACAGACACAGATACAGATACAGAGGCAGACACAGACAGACAGAAACAGAGACAGGGACAGACACAGACAGACAGAAACAAAGACAGACACAGATACAGACAGAAACTGACACAGATACAGAGACAGAGACAAACACTGACACAGACAGACAAAAAAAGACAGGGACAGACACAGACAGACACAGACACAGACAGAAATAGAGACAGACACAAATAGACACAGCCAGACAGACAGACAGACATAGACATACAGAGACAGAGACACACAGAGACAGAGATACACAGACACAGGCACAGACAGACACAGACACACAGACAGACATACTCACAGACACAGACACAGAAAGACAGAGACACACACACAAACACAGAGACACATACACACACAGACAGACAAGACACAGACACAAACACAAACACAGACACACACACACACAGACAAGACACAGACACACAGATACACACAAACACATACACAGACACACACAAACAGACAAGACACAAACACAGACACAGACAAGACACAGACACACAGATAAACACAAACACACACACACAGGCAGACAAGACACAAACACAAACACAGACACAGACAAGACACAGACACACAGATAAACACAAACACACAAACACAGACACAGACAAGACACAGACACACACAAACACACACACAGACAAGACACACACACAGACAGACACATATAGACACAGACAGACAGACACATGGCAGGAGGCTGCGGCACTTAGACAGTGCTGGGGGGCCCATCTGGCCCAGGAGCACTCACCTTTTCTCCACGTGCTCCCTTTTCTCCCTGGGGAAACAAGCAGAGCTGGTGAGCGGCCCAGGTGGAGGAAGCAGCCCAGCCCCAGCTCTGACCCTAGGGGAGCTACTCACCGGTGTCCCGCTGGCCCCCGGCAGCCCTGGCTGCCCCTGAGCCCCAACCCGGCCCTGGAGAAGGAAGAAAGGAAGAGGCTGTTGAGGCTGCTTCCGTGATAAAAGGAGAAGGAAAAGTTCTGGATGCACTGGGGTTGGAAAGATCCCCCCCTTTGAGGTGGGTGGGGGGCATGAGAAAGCCGAGATTCAGAGAGTAGGGATGTGCCCGGGTGGGAGTCCCACCAGTCAGGACTAGGCCCCAAGGGCCCTGCCTCCACCTCCTCCCCGGAGGCCTCCCCAAGGCACTTTGCTCCTTCTGGGCCGAGGCTCTCCGAGGCTTCAGTCACACACAGTGCAATGTAGTACAGAGAGAGCTGGTCCTGGCACCAGGAAGGCTTGGGTGCGAATGCTGCTTCAGGCACTCATTGCCTTACTGTCTCTTTTGCCTCATTTATAAAATAAACCTGAGACCAGATGGCCTCCAAGGCCCTTTTGCAGTCGGAATCTATGATCCTATAGACACTTAATAAGCACCTCCTGTGTGCCGGCTCTGGAGGCCCAGGGTCTTGGGGACAAGTACACACAGAATACGGTGACTATAGGGGAGGTCAGGAAAGGCTGAACCAAGCCCTGAGAGAACCCGAGGCCTTGGGGCAGCAGGAAAGCCGGGGGAGGCAGGGGAGGCCCTAGGCTCTCAGAAGCATCCTTTTGTTTTCTTGTTCCTCCTTCATTCTCCAAGAGGGCTGATGACCTCACCAGGGCTGAGAGAGATCTCAAGGGCTAGCCCAGCATCCTCCTTTGCACAGAAGAGGCCCAGGAGGGTCAGACGGCCTCACATTTGTCATCTGTCTTCTCCACCCGCTCACCTCCTGCTGGGACTCCAGCTGAGTCCCCCTGACCCGTCTCTATCCCCCATTCTGATGCCTCGGTGGTCGGGCTGAAGCCCCTGCCCAGCAGCGTCTCTGCCCGCAGACCCCAGTTCCCTCTGCCTCTCTTTGGGGGGCAGGAGACCAGGGGCTGCTGCAGGTGTTAGCCCAGCACGCCGCCCCTCAGGCTTTAGGGCTTTGATGGGTCCCACGACCAGGGGTCCCTCCCAACCCGCTGCAGGACAGCCTGACACTGTGCTCTTACCGGGGGGCCAGTGACACTGAGGCCTGCGGGGCCTGGGGGTCCCACATCACCTTTCATCCCAGCAGAACCCTAGAGGAAAGGAGGAAAAAAGGTTCAAGTTCAGGGGACAACCCTGCAGTCTCCAAGGGCGGCCCTTAAGTGCTCCTAAGGACAGCTTCTGTGGCCACTGGAGGCAGACTGCGCAGCCCAGGCAGGGAGAACTCGCCAAGCTCTGGGTTCGGGTCCTGCCCCCACACTGATCTCTCAGCATCCAGAAAAGGGCCATCTGACCTTTCCCTGACCCTCAAAGGTGACCCTGAGGAGGCAGCCATGACCCGGGAGGTGGCCCTCCACCTGCCAGCAGTGCGTCCTCAGACTGATGCTGGGAGCCTGAGCCTGGGGCTGGGGCTTGGAGCCAGATAGGGAGGGGTTCACGATCACTCCCAAGGGAGGCCAGCCCTCCCTCTCTCCCTCCCTCCTTCCCTCCCTCCCTTTTTCCTTCCTTCCTTCCTTCCTTCCTTCCCTTCCTTCCTTCCTTCCTTCCTTCCTTCCTTCCTTCCTTCCTTCCTTCCTTCCTTCCTTCCTTCCTTCCTTCCTTCCCTCCTTCCTTCCTTCCTTCCTTTCTTCCTTCCTTCCTTCCTTCCTTCCTTCTCTCCCTCCCTCCCTTCCTTCCTTCCTTCCTTTTTTATAGGGGAGGGCCAAATCACAATCTGTTCCCACATCATTAAAGCAGCCTAAGTGGGAAGCAGCCGACAGGCGCGTAGCCCTGGACGCTGTCCCCCCAGGCGTCTGCCCCTCTCCGGGAGCCCTGGGCTCCCTCCCCTTCTGCCCGGGCTGCGGCTGTCAGAGCCCTGCACCAGTGACTGCCCCCGGGAGAATTTCCTAGCAGGGACCCAGCCCGCAGCCACCAGGGCTTCATCCGTTGAGGATTGTCCGCGGGTCTCCCCCTCCTCCCACACGACTGCACCCTCCCTGCCCCGGCCCCAGGGGCCGTTCCCCTGCTGAGCCTCTTGCACAGATCACCCGGGTGAAGGCGGCCCTGAGCCTGGGGGGCGGCTGAGGGTCTGAGCTCTTCTCTAACCGGGGCTCCCAGTGCGAGCTGCTCCATGCAGAGAGCAGGAGGGCTCCGCAGCAGAGCCGCTACTGTGATTAACAATGAGTCCCGAGTGGCAGACCTTTCGTTATCAGGTTAACGCCATTATTATTAATATCGGCCTAGACCCTGTGTGCCTGTCAGTGGGCCGCCCATCCCTGGTCCCGCATCTTGCCCGGGAGCCGGAGAGAGGGGCAGGGATGTGTCTAGAGGGGGCAGCTCGGGGCCCTGACGTCTTCGCTCCAAGGTCTGCCCACGGCCCACGGTGCCGGGCTGCCTGTTACACGTTTAGAAAAGCCTCCCCTTAAACGACGTGGAGTCAGCAAGGACGGGCATTATTGCCCCAAGGAACCGCTTGCCACAATCACATGGCTGCGAGGGGACACAGGGCCCCTCAGAGCACGAGGGGGTCTTAGCCCCCCTACTCATTTTACAGAGGAAGAAACTGAGCCACCAGAGTGGAAGCGCCTCCCGGGAGCCTCCCGGCCAGCGAGGAGGCGCCCCGAGCGTTGGCCCGCGGCTCACCTTGGCGCCTTTCTCTCCAGCGTAGCCGGGTGGGCCCCGAGGTCCTGGAGGTCCCTGCGGAAACAGAGAGTCACGCGGCGCCTCGGAAAGGGGCCCTCCCCTGCCTCCCGTCCAAGGCCCCGGGACAGACGTACCATGGTGCCCGGCAAACCCTGATCACCAGCCTCTCCCTGTGGACCAGAGAGCAGAGATTACTACCCGGAAGGGCCCCAGACCACCCGCCTGGTGCACTAGGGCTGAGAGGAGCCCTAGCCGGGCCAGAGAATCCGAGCTGGGAGGGACCTCAGAGGCCATGGAGCCCAAGCCGCTCCGCGTTCCGGGTGACCTGCCCAGTTCGCTCAGGTGCCACATGGCTCACAGAGGCTGCCGTTTGTCCGTCCTCCTGGAAGCCAGGCAGGGGACGCTCATGCAAGTGAGCCGGGATCCCGGTGCCGAAGGATTGGGCAAGGTCCCCTGCCTCACTTTCCCTCCAGAGCCAGGGGGGGGCCAGATTTGGATCAGGACGACTGGAGATGGCCCTGGATGTCCTGGGAGCCCGCGGCCTTTTTAAGCTAAGCTCTTCCACAGGGCTCAGTTTGACTGAGGCCGGCCCCATTCAGTGATCAAGGCTAGGGAGCAACTGAGGCAAAAAATATCAACTTTTACCTAGTCCAAAAAAGGGAAAATCTAAGAAAACAAATGAGTGAATCTGGGAGGGGAAGATCCTCAGAGTTTCTGACCAAAGCAGTAAGGACCGCTACGTACATCCAATCTGAGTCCATCAGGACCCTAACAATGACCAAACAAGGCTTGGCCCAGGACCCGCTGTTGGCCAATTAGGATTAGATTGATTTTGGCTTAAAGTCTGATTTGTAAGAAAGAAATCTAGATGAAAACCCCAAGATATCTGGGGAGGCCTTGGAGGTGCAAGAAGAAAAGAAATGCTTTTAAAAGCATCTGTAGGTGATGGGATTGGAACCCAAGCTTTTGACCCTAAATCCAGGCAATCCTTCTTTTGTATTAAAGCTGCCATTGAAGCTAGCACCCCCCCTAACTTTAATTCAAAAGGACTCCCAGAGGCCCGAGAGGGCAAAGACACCCAGCAATGCAGAGCCCAGTGTGGAAGTCCCAGAGTTCTGCCCATGAGAAGCCATGGGGGCAGGCTTCTGTCTGGGACTCTGGTGGGGGGTGGGGGGGACCAACGGCTGGGGGTCCGGCAGGAAGTGCAGCGGAGTGGGAGGAGGAACTCACCGGAGGACCCTGGACCGACAGCCCTGGAGGCCCTGGATCGCCCTGAAGAGAAGGACAGAAGAGACTGTGGTCTGGGATGCTCCTCCTGCCCCCCTCCCATCCTTCTCTCCCTGGACCTCCTCTCCTTTTGATCTTCTTCCCCAGCTCTCATCCCACCAGTTCTCCATATTCTCCAACCTCCATCCAGCCTCTTCCCAGGCTGCTCTCCTCAGCCCCCTCATCTCATCCAGGGGCTTTTTCCTCCTTACTCCCCCTCTTTGCCCCATCGATCCCTGGTCCCCAATTACCTGCAAACCTTTGAGCCCAGGGGGACCTTGCACACCAGGCAGGCCAGGCTGTCCCTGAAAGACACACGGAGGGGCCCGTCAGCCCGGGAGGACACCAGAAGCCAGCTAGCACGACCCACGTAAGAACAATACACCCGTAAGCGGCCCCGACTGACGGCCTCCAGAGGTGCAGAGTCCGCAGGTCACACAGCTCGCGTGTGCCGGGCGCAGAGCCCGGGCTCTCTGCTCTGGCCTTGGGTCTCATCCATCACTAATGGCTAATGAGGAAACATTATAAAATGCTGTCCTCCAAGCCCGGGAGACAGAGCAAGGGCGATCAAGCTGGCCTAGGAAGGACCCATTGCACACAGGGGCAAGTGTCAGGAAGCTCCGTCTGCCCCCGGCTCCCCTGCCCTTGGTCACACCTTCTAGGGCTGCCCGTGTCTGATCTGGCAAACAGGCTCCCCCAGCTCCTCCCCTCTCTAGCTAAAGATGCTCAGTCCCTTCCACCAGTCCTTCCTCGGGCCCTCCTCAGGGCCTGTGTTCCCACGCTGGAAGGACGCTCTCTAGACTGAAAACATCCTCCCTGGAAAGGGCCAGGAACGGAAATCAGGGCTCTACAGCGTGGTCTGCGTGTGGCCACTGCCGCCCTCGCTCTGGACGCGCTTCATGTGACGCGGTTTGCTGGGTCGTGCTTTCGGTGCCCTCGGTGCCCTCGGGCTCCCAGAGCTTTCTCAGAGACCCGCCTCCTCCCATCCTGAACTTGTGAAGCCCAAGAATGGGCCTTTACATTCAGCCCTGGTGTGCTGCTTCTTATCCAATTAGCTGCCGATCGTAATCGCACTCGCTCGGATCTTCCAGCATTGCTCCCCATCATCGCCGTTCGCATTAGCGTCCCCTCCTAGAGCTGCGCAGGCTCGGGTTGGTTTTACAGATGGATTTAAATGAGTGATGGGCAAAAGCCACAAAAAGCCCGGGGCCAGGCCCAGAAGGCACGGGATGCTGCGGGCAAGGGGCCGACGGGGCAGGGGGACTCACCGGTTTGCCAGGACGGCCCACGCCCTCCGGGCCCTGGTCTCCCTTGGGCCCCGGTCTCCCAGGAATCCCAGCGACATCTGCAAACTCTCCCTGCAGCGTGGGGCAGGCGACACAGGCGTCTCCCTGGGCAGAGGGGTAGGCGGGTGAAGGGCATCCGGGCAGGGGCCCATCCCGGCTCTGAGGCCAGGCCCTCGTGCCAGGGACCAGTTAGGCCCGGGAGGCCACAGTGGTCTTCCCACCCTCGAGAGGGAGGTATCATTGAAAGGTGCCGAGGAGCCCCGGGCCCAGGAAAGCTAGGTGACAGGGCCAGTGAGCGCTCCCCCTTCTCTCTTCATAACCCCCTCCTCACGAGCATCCACCTGTCCCCCAGGGCCCAGCCCGGCTCCCGCACTCGGCGGCTTCCTAAGCCTTCTCCCCGGCACCCTTGGTTTGCAGACAGGGAAGCTGAAGCCTGGGGGTGGGGAGACAGCGGCCTGGCTGGGAGCTGTCAGAGCCAGGACTCCTGCCCGCTCCCTCTTGGCTCCATGGTGCCCACCTCCCAGTGCTAGTTCTGGCAGCTCTCCAAGAGCAAAGCCCAGGGCCCGTGGCAGCCTGCTTCCTTGAGCCTCTGTCTCATTTCATTGACTTCCTGATTTTGTTTAGGCCCTGAGCTCTCTCAGGGGCCCTCCTTATAGAATAACTGCCATGACTGAGGGTGACTGGCACCCGGACCCAACACCCCCAGGGAGGCAGCGGGCACCCTGCGCAGCGCCCCCCGGCAGGGCCAGGCTTTCCCTGGGCCACCGGGAGAGGAAGGGTTGGTGTCCGACACTTACTTTTTCTCCTTTCGGCCCTGGGCGACCCCTGATCCCCGGTTGTCCGGACAGCCCTGGCTGTCCCTCGGTGCCCGGCTTCCCGGGGTCTCCTGGATTCCCTGCGTCACCCTGTATGGGGTGGAGGGGGTGAGCAGGGAAGGCAGCCATGTGGGACCTGAGAGCGTATCTGAGGAACAATGGAGCAGGAACTTCTCCAGGTGAGAATGGGGGTGAACGTAGCACCTTCAGGGGCCAAGATAGGGAGGGCCTGGGGGGGTGGGGGGTTTGCAGGAACCAGACTTCCTGATCATCAGATTTAGAGCTACAAGGACCTTTGAGTGAGCGAGCTTTCTTCATGTTGCAGATAAGGAAACTGAAGTCCAGACTGGGGAAGAGGCGCCCCTCAAAGCATAAGTAGTAAGTATCAGAGCCAAGATTTGCATCCACACCCCCTGACTCCCGGTCCAGTTCCCTTTCTTCCACCATCTCTGTCCCACCAGAAACGCTTTCCCTTCCCTTCCCTGCCACCAAGACTCCCACAAACCCCAACCTTCTCTCACCTTTTGTCCCTTCAATCCAGGTTCCCCTGTTTTACCCTAAAAAAGAAAAGGAGCCCAGGAAAGGGCTTCATGTCAGTCCTCCCCTGGGCCCTCCAAGCCCCAGGGTGGAGGGGAGGGTCTGGCTGGGTTACTATCCCCTGGCATCTCGAAGTTCCAAATCCTTTGGAACACTGATGGGGGTGCCATCCGTGGCCCAGTTCTCTTCCTCCAGGGACAAAGGGGACGGACTTACCGGCTTTCCGGGCTGGCCACTCCCAGGTTGGCCTGGTTCCCCTTTCTCACCGGGAGGTCCAGGAAGAGCCCTACCAGAAGGCTCGGATGTGGAAGGGCACTGCTCACACGGCTCCCCCTGGCAGCGCGGGCACAGAGATTTGTGGGCATTGGGAAAGTCTCCTCCCCAGGCCCAGTCCAGCCCAATCCCACTTCCCAGCGCCTCCCAACTTTGGCATCGACTGGACAGATGCTCTTGACAAGCCAGTTTCTCCAGGATTTGGAGTCTGGAATTGGGAAATACTATAGTAATGCCATGTAATTTACATAGAACTTTAAACTCTACAATGTATGTGAGTGTGCGTGTCTGTGTAATCCCAACTAAGCCCCACAGCTAGGCTATCTGTAGAGTAAGACCCCCAGCTATTATCATTTCATTTTACATGGAGGGAAAGGAGTTGAGAAGCTAAGTAAGCTGAGCCTCAGAGTCAGGACTTTCTGACCCCAAGGCAGCCCTAGAGCCTCTCCAGCAGACTGTCTCACATTGGCTGACTACTGGAAAAATCCTGGGAGGGGGTCAGAGAATAGAGTACCAGAAAGGACCAAACCTCTGGTGCCACAGATGAGGAAAGGAGAAGGGGACTGGCCAAAGTTACACAGATAACCGCCCTCCCCCTTCCCTACCCTGCTCCCCAACTCTTGTCACCCATACATCTACATGACATGAACTGGCCTCCAGCCCCCTCCTTCCCTCATCACTAACTTCCAGTCTCACCTTCTCCCCTTTAATGCCAGCAGGTCCCATGGCCCCGGGGGTCCCCTGTGAGGAGAGAGAGAGAAAGGAGGGAGGGAGGGAGGGAGGGAAGGAGAGAGAGAGAGAGAGAGAGAGAGAGAGAGAGAGAGAGAGAGAGAGAGAGAGAGAGAGAGAAAGAGAGAGAGAAGAGAGAAAGAGAGAGAGAGAAGAGAAGAGAGAGAAGAGAAGAGAGAGAGAGAAGAGAGAGAGAAGAGAGAGAGAAAGAGAGAGAAGAGAGAAAGAGAGAGAGAGAAGAGAGAAAGAGAGAGAGAAGAGAGAGAAGAGAGAAAGAGAGAGAAGAGAAAAGAGAGAGAGAGAAGAGAGAGAGAAAGAGAGAGAAGAGAGAAAGAGAGAGAAGAGAGAGGAGAAAGAGAGAGAGAGAGAAAGAGAGAGAAAGAGAGAGAAGAGAGAAAGAGAGAGAGAGAAGAGAGAAAGAGAGAGAGAAGAGAGAGAGAAAGAGAGAAGAGAGAAAGAGAGAGAGAGAGAAGAGAAAAGAGAGAGAGAAAGAGAGAGAGAGAAGAGAGAGAGAAAGAGAGAGAGAAAGAGAGAGAGAGAGAGAAGAGAGAAAGACTATGAGAGGGGTTCCAACAGGGATCCCAATTCCTGTGATCTACCACAGTGTTGTCCATTCCACCCTCTCCCTCCGCCCCTTTGCCTTCTCCCTCCTGCATCTTCCCTGTCCCCTACCCCAGGAGAAGGCAGCCGGTTTTAGACTCCCTCCCACTGCCAACCCACCCACTCACCGGTTGGCCAACTGGCCCCATCTCACCAAAGTTACCCTGGGAAGGAAAGCAGAGTGAAAATGAGGCTGGGCCGAGGCTCCTGCGCTCCCCAGTGCTATCCCCTGGGGCCGCCATCTTCAGCTCTCCCAGCGTCCCAAGTCTCTGCCCACTCCTCGGCACTCACCTTCTCTCCCTTCATCCCTGTTGGCCCGGGTGCCCCAGCTTTCCCCTGAGAATGTGAGGTGAGGAATGATCAGCCTCCTCTGCCTGAGGAGAACCCCACCCCACCCCCGCCCCGGGGGCCGGGCCTGGGCAGCTGCCCCCACTCCCCGGGGAAGATGGGTCTGCTATGAGAAAACTGAGCCCCAGCTGGGGACCCTCAGGCAGGGCCACACATGGGCCTGAGGCCCAACCCCGAGGTGTGGCCTCCCCCCACTGGCTGAGGGAAGGCTCTAAGGTTGAGGGATTCGGGGTCGCCCAGATGCCCAGCCCAAGGCTTTGGGATGAATGGGGAATGCCACGGTCACTCACCGGAAGGCCAGGCAGTCCAAAGCCTGGGAAGGCCACGTCTCCTTTGGGCCCCACTAAGTTCTGAGCACCTACCCCTGGGCTGCAGGGCAAACATGGCTCCCCCTGGGGAAAACGCCCAAGGGAAGAGCCGGTCACCACCCTCCCAGAGCCTTCCCAGGGCCCTGCCCCTTCCTTAAGCCATCATCCTTGCAAGAATCCCAGGACCTCAGAGCTGATGGGGACACCAGGGAGCACCTAGGAATCCCCACATCATCTTTCCAACACGAGGGCATCCAATCTCCCTTTAAAGACCTGTGATGGGCATCTCCCAGCCTCCAGGGGCTCCTCCTTTTGGAGAGTTCTGATTGATAGGAAGATCTTTCTTACATCAAGCCTTTCTGATTTCTACCTTGTCTTCCCAGTTCTGCCCTCTGGAACTGTGATAAATCTATTTTCTCACCCTTATAGTAGCCTTCAGATATTAAAAGACAACAACAATGTCCCCTAAAATCTCCCTTTTTCTAAACTAGATCACCCACTTTCTCTGACTGATTTGTATAGGGCTTGGGATTCATTGCCCATTTCATGCCCCACACCTGGCCACCAAACACAGGGCGAGGTGCAACTCATTCCCGTCCTTCCCATGAGCCTCTAATTTAAATTAAGACTGTGTTAACCTTCTTTTGATTGCTTTGTCTCATTCCTGACTCACCTGGTGCTCACAGCAGCCTACATCTTCTGCACAGAAATTATTTTCTAGTCAGGCCTCCCTTATCTCATACCAGTGAATTGATTTTTTTTAATGTAAGTACAGTCTTTACATTTATCCTGATTAAATTCCTTATTATTAGATTTGGCTTTTTGTTCTGGCTCATCCAAATCCTTCCAGACTCTGAATGACCACTTGCCATCTTAGTTGCTCCTCCCAGCATTCTGATATTTGTAAACATGGTCCGTATTGCATCTAGACCCTGATCTAAGTCATTCAAAAAATTAAGCAGAACAGGGCCAAAGGCCAGAGGGGGAGAGAAGGGAGTGAGCATTTAATAAGCACTTATTGTGTGCCAGACACTGTATTCAGCACTTTACAAATGTAATCTCCATGGGGCACTCCAGTAGAGACCATTTCTTCCTGCCACTGTCAGGCTTTACAAAGTATCATCTAGATTCATGGCTTCTGCCCTCCATCATTCAATTCCCCCCAATATTCAGCTTCTGTGCCCCCACTACTCCCATTTCTAAACTCATCGGTGACTTCCTACTAACTCAATCCATTAACCTTTTTCTCAATCTTCATTCTCCCTGACCTTTCTGAAGCAGCTCATATTCCCGATTATTCCTTCCTTTTTGATATTCGTTCCTCCTCTGACTTCTACGACATTGATCTCACCGGTTCTCCTGCTTCATCTTCCCTCAAAGCTCTGATCTAGGCCCTCTTCTTTCTTCGCTCTCTCCCCTGCCGGTCTTATCCACTCCCATTGCTTCAATGAGCACTTCTATGCAGAATGCTTCCCAATTTATCTCCCTGGCTCCAGCCCATTTCTCATCTCTAAATACCTACAGGATAGCTCTATTCGGTGTCCCACTGGCACCCCAAACTCAGCAAATCTAAAACAGAACATGTCACCTTTCCTCTGAAAGCTGTCCCCTATCCCGAGCTTCCTTATGAAAGTGCTTTGTTATTGTTGTTCAATCAGTTTTCAGTCATGTCTCCTTGTGGCCCTATTTAGGAAGTTTTCTTGGCAGAAATATTGGACTGGTTCGCCATTTCCTTCTCCAGCTTATTTCACAGATGAGGAAACTGAGGCAAACAGGGTGAAGTGATTTGCCCGGGATTACCCAGCTCGATCTGAAGCCAGGATGAGGAAACTTCACAACTGCTGGTCTGGTGCTCTATCCACTGCACTACCTAACTGCCCTATTTATGCACATTGCCCTTCCCAGCCTTCCAATAAACCAGACCTGTCAATCCCCCCCAACATCCAACCAGTTGCCAAGGCCTCTTGATACTATCACCACAGTATTTCTCCCAGCTGTCCTCTTCTGGCCACACACAAAGCCTCTGACTACCATTATTCCTTCCCCCCTGGATGACCCCAGTAGCCTCCCACCTGGCCTTCCTGCCAGCATCTCTAATGCATTCTGCACATGGGACTCAAGTCAGCTTCCCAAGGCTCTGCCCTGGCCATGTCACTCCCATTCAAAACTTTTCAATGTCACATCCTCAGCCCTATCAAACCACTCTTAATTCCCCATTTTGTCCCCGCTGTGACTTTTGTGACTAAAATCAACTGTCCACTAATCAGTGTGCTGATGCTCCCTCCCTTCTTCATAGTCCAATCCAGATACCTCCCCAACTTTGCCCTCTGGACCCCCCACGTGGAAAAAAAGATTTTTCTCTCTCCAGAGAGTTCCCAGAACCCTTTGCTCTTACCAGGGTTCCTCTGCCCTTACCTCCTGCTGCTTTGCGCCACAGTTATTTGTGTACCTGGCATTTTATTGTAAGCATCTTGAATGCAGTAACTATACCATATCTATCTTTCTAATGGAAAATGCTACTGAGGAAATGTGTGATTTCCTTAATTTCAATATGCAAATCCCCTTCAATGACACACTCAGCCACCTAAGCCTTTGGAGACAAGTCCTAGCAATTAGCTGTCTGAGGCTCAGAATCATTAAATCCCAGCTTCTTAAACAGTGGCTCATGACCCCTACATGGAGTTTCATGACTGAATGTGGGGTTTACAAAATTATGATTTATCATCACATCAACGTTTGATTTGTATACCTAGTTTATATACCTTTATACCAGGGGTTGCATAAAACTTTCAGATGAAAAGGGTTGCAAGTGGGGAAAGTTTAAGAAGCCCTGAATTAAATGACTTATTCAAGGTATCCCAATTATAGGCAGAATTTGAATTCAGGTCTTCCTAAGTCTATTACTCTACCCATGGTACCAGCTGGCATACACAAACACTTAATCCAGTTTGGTAAACCTTTCTAAAGCACCTATGATATGCCAATCACAGTGATAGGATAGATGCTGGTCTTGTGATTTTACTGGTATAAAGAATTCAGCCCCTTCCCTGCAAATAAGTGTGAGAAAGTTGCTGAAAGCACAGAGAGGCTGGGGAGTTTTCCCAGGGTCACACAGCTGGTATCAGAGACTAGGTTTGAGCATATCTTCCTGGTTTTGAGGTCAGCTCTCTGCCTGCCCTCAGGTGGCTTACATGCTACAGGTGACTACACAGTAAACATACACAGAGAAAAATGCAAAGAAGCTGGGAATGGGGGGGCATAGGAGCAACAAGGAGGGTGGGGATGGGGGGGTCTCATGGAGAAGGAGGTAGCATGCTCTAAGGCAGAGGGGGAGCAGCAGGGCGCCCGTAGGATGCGGTGGAGAAGCCGGGCTGCAGTCAGATGGGGATGGGCTTTCTACCAGGCACTAATTTTAGGGGGGGATGTCCCATGCAGAGACCTTGTGTCCTCGTGGTGATTTAAAAGGGTGGGAACCCCCACTTACCTTTTCACCCTTCATCCCACTGATGCCAGGCTCTCCCTGCCCAGAGACAAAAGAAGCTTGGGTTAGGCAATGGGGCAAGGCTCAGAACCCCCAGATCTCAGCCAGAGGGGGAGGGGCAGGGGAAGGTCTCTGTCAGCACCTCCCTCCATGGCACTGCAATGGGAGTAGGACATCTGGTTCTCCCACTTCGGGAGCTATCAAAGGATACTGGGTCCTCGAGGTCAGCTGGTACAACCCCCTCACTTTTTCACCGGAGGAAACTGACCCCCCCCTAAGTTGAGGGCGGAGGTAGGGGTGGGGGACGGGCGGAGTGATCTGCCTTGAATTTCTCCAGTGACAGTGGCAAGGTAGGATCCGAACCCAGACCCAGACTCCCACACGGAGGGGAAACTAAGGGCCCATCTTGCCTACCCCGGGTCCCCCAATATCTACCCGGTTGCCCTTCCGGCCCATAGCACTGCCCAGGTAATCCTGAAAGAGAGGCCAGGCTGGGGTGAGGGCAGGGTGGCCCAACGGCTTCCCCCTCACCTCCTCACCCCGGACTCTCTGCCTCCCTTCCTCCCAGCCTCGCCCTGCCCCTCTGCCGGGCCTCACTATGAGAGCCGGCTCCACCCCAGCACCGCCGAAGGGCATCTTTGCCGACGGGCTGCAGCCGCCTCCCTGGCACAGGACTGTTGCCACGGAGACGCTGGAGGGCGGGGTGTTGCCATGGCGACTCCAGGAAGGTGGGTGCCAACTCTATGGTTCCCACCCCGGGAGATAGCAGGGACCCGTGGCCCCTCTAGCCCACTCTATACTCTATGGTTTGCCCCTTCTAGGAACCCCACTGTCTGTCTTGCTTTGCTCGTGGGGCGCGATGTGAGGAGGGCATGGCTCCGCCGGCCCGGTCTGTAACCTATGGTTCTGCCCGTGGCGGATGAGGAGATCTGCCTTGCCGGGCCGCCCCAGGGCCACTGTGAATATTGGAGCCCCCGGCTTAGGAAATGGCAAACCCAGCATCTCTGTTAGGAAAACCCCAGAAGTGGGCGGGAGCGCAAGCGAGTGAATGACCACAAATGATCCCAGAGGCTACATTGTAACAGGGCTAAGTCTAAAAGAGAAAAGAATGTTGCCATTTGGAATAATGGGCATGCGAGAGCTCTGCCATTGGAGATGGAGGGTGCAAGGATCCTCACGCCAAAGCAGCGGACTCGGAGAGTGAGAGAACATGACCTTAACACCTCCCACTGGTAGCAACCCTAGAGAATCTGGCTCCGAAGGCTCACACGGAAATCTATGGTGTCGCCCGTGGACAGTGAGAGACCATGGGCCTTTCAAACCCTCCTCCTCAAGAATGATGGGCACCTCCTGCCCTCATGATGCTTTTGTTCAGGGAGACCTGGGCCTCCGCCAAATCCGTGGTCTTGGAGAATGAGAATATGGCTTTTTTTTTTTTAAACCCTAATACATTTTAGGGAATAAATAGGAGTATGTGGTTCTACTAGTTCAAATTTTAATCTATGGTTATATGGAAAGTGAGGGAATATGGAAACCAGCAAACGTGTCCATTGGGAAGGATGGGGGAAGACAGCGCCCAATTTTATGTCATTAAATTATTGTCATATAGGACTAATGGAGCCTCCCAGAACTGTAACCAGGCAGTGCCATCAGAGCTTTGTCCCAGGGGGACAAAATTAAAAGGGAACTAATTCATTATTCTGGGCTACGCTTCTTCCTTTGTCCATTCCCACAGCAGTGATGATGGTGTCCTGGAAAGGGACAAGATAGTGGTGGGGACTGCGGAGGGGTTCCTCACCCTTTGCCAGATTCAGAGCCTCGGGGTGTCTTGAGACCCACCTCTTCCCCCTAGTGGCCACAACTGGGTAAAGCTCATCCTAAAATCCCTTCTGCCAGACTCTTGCCCCAGGCTGAGCTTTCCCAGGCTTCTCTGTGTAACTGGTCACGCCCAGGAGCATCTGTGAGCCGCCACTCTGGCCCACAACCCACCTTCAGCAGACCGGGTTCTCCCGGCTCCCCCTTTGGTCCCGGTTTTCCTGGCAGTCCCACGAAGTTCTGGAGTCCCTCTGGCAGAGTAGGACACACCTCACAGGGGTCACCCTGAGGGAGGAAAGTGGGAAGTGAATGCTGGATCCAGCCCAGTCCTAAACCAACCCCATTGAGTTCCCAGAGTCACCAGCCCTGCCCATCCTTCACCAAGCCCCAGCTCAGCCGTTGCCCTGAGGGAGGTGTCAGAACCCAGAAGTCCTGGTTCCTGCAGTGGGCAGACAGAGCCCAAGGGGGACCCTGAGACCTTTCATTCGGACCTCACCTTTTCTCCTTTCAGTCCTGGCGTCCCTGGTCTTCCCTATGGAAAAAAGAGACATCAATGGAGAGGGAGGTGGGTGGAAGAGCCCAAGACCTATAGCAGCTCTGCCCACAAGCCTCCCTATACCTTCTAAACCCTTCCAGGCAATACTTACAGGCTTTCCCCCTGGACCTTCCTTCCCGGGAGATCCAGAGCTTCCCTGCCGAGAGGAACAACCAGAAGCAAAGGGTTAATGGTGTAAGAAAATATAAGAGGAAAGACACAGATTTTCATATCCAACCCTCCCATTATACAGATGGTAAAAACTGAGGTCCATGGAAGGTCAGATCTGGGAACAAAATCCCAGGCCTCCTGATTCCTGGTCAGAGATTCTTTCTCTCTGCTGTACCATATATTTGGCAGGGACCTGAAGCTCATGTTCCAGGGAATCCTCCTTGATGCAGTGACTCCAGGAGGAGTTCAGTTCCTCAGACCCTTCCTTCCTGCTCCCTTACCAAATACCCCTCCCTAAATCCCTGATGCAGCCTAAGGGATATTATATGCTATTAATCATAAAGGACATCATGTATACATACCTACATATCTATCTATTTAATATCTATATTTTCTTATGAAAACAAGGATGACTAAATAGTGCAGTAGATAGAGTGCCAAACCTGGAGTCAGGAGTTTTTTAGTTCAAATTTGGTGTTAGACACATTAACTGTGTGACCTGGGCAAGTCACTTCACCCTGTTTGCCTCAGTTTCCTCCTCTGTAAAATGGGCTCAAGAAGGAAACGGCAAACCACTAGAGTGTCTTTGTCAAGAAAACCCCAAATGGGGTCACAAAGACTCAGACATGGCTCAAAAGACTGAACAATAATCAATATGAACAAGGGTTTCTCTCACCCTTTGAAATGTACACAACTCTTTTATCACAGCAACTCAGGGAGGTTCCAAGTTATAATCCAGCATAGTACCCATTTTACAGATAAGGAAAGGAAAATTTGGTGAGGAAAAGTTTTAGGACCTCTGAATGATGATTCAGAGGATCATCAATTTAGAAATGCCCCTCAAGTTCAAGTCCCCTCACTTTACAGAGGAGGAAATAAATGCAGGAGAGAAGTAACTTTCCTAGCATCACACCACTAACTGAGGCAAGAATTAAAGTCAGTTCTTCCTGCCTCTGAATTCTGGTACTCTAGCCCACGGCTCAGGGCTGCCTCATCTGCAGGACTCAATTCCAGGGCTCCTTCCTCTTCTGTCTGGCTCTTGACAAGCACACTGTACTCCTGTCACATCCTTCCCAGTGTCATCCATTAATTCCTTTCACCAAAATGTATGCTAGTTTCATCCTGTTTCCTTCTATCTATCATATGTTCTCATTTAACTATTCCATCTCCCCCAATCAAATGTAAGCTCCTTGAGGGCAGGGGCTATTTTTGCTTTTCTAAACTCAGTGCTTAGCTCAGGGTTTGGCATTTAGTAAATTGGTGCTGATTGTTCATCCATTGATTGGTTGTTGTGACTTGTGGCCATCCCAGCCCTGAGTCAGAATGGAAAAAAGCAATAGATCTGAAGTCTCTGAGACACACTAGATGTGTGACCTTAATGAAGGCCATTTCTCTTTGGATCTTAGTTTCTGTATCTGTAAAATGGGGAGATGCCCTATTGGCAAAGATGGTGTGGGGTTTCCACGAGGCAATGTTGGTAAAGCTATTCTCTATAACAGCCAGCTCTTATCAAAACAGCATTCGTCATCATCTCTCTAACTCAGATTTTCCTCTGGCCCTTGCTTCCTTCAGCAGGGTCAGTGACTTGGCGGGAATCCCAGAGGTGATCACTCGTCCCAAGGTCAGACCGCCTCTCCATAAGGATGGAAAGATTGAGAAGAAGGAGTCTTCATTATTGCATGTAGCCCTTGGGGTCGGGGCCTAGAATGAGCTGGTTGGACTAAACTGGCCTTTCTTAGGGCCCCAGACCACCCACACCACAACAGTGCCCTGAATACCGGGCGCAGGCTTTGTGACTGTGAGAGGAGCCAGGGACCTGGGAGAGCTGAAAGGCGCCTGGAGCTGGAAGGAGAAGAAAAAGAGAAAAAATCCATTTTCTCCAGCTTATTACAGATTAATCTCCAGACTCCTGAGTCTGAGTCTGGCTGAGGTTTGGCCTCTTTCCTGGGAGGGAGACAGGGAGTGGGGGCAGTGACTGAGAAGCCTGTCTGGGGTTTCCATAAAACCTCTTCAACCCTTTCCCTCCCATCTCTAACTGGGGCTGGCTCAGCCCCGAATCTCCCCGAGTTTACCTTGTCTCCTTTTGGACCTGCTGGGCCACCAGGATCCCCCTGTAGGCAGAGTCAGAAATCAGGCTCAGCAACCTCCCTGCAAAAGCCCTTTCTTTCCCTTCCCTTCATCTGTGGACCCCTCCTCCTGAAGGGGCTGCAGTATCTCCCCCAGACAGGAGGCCTCCTAAGTGCAGAGCTCTGACTCCCACTTAGATTGAGGATCCTGGAGATCGGGGGCATGTCTAACCCTCAGGCCGGGGTCCCTCAGAGCAGAACTGTGTCTGTCCCTTAGAAGGGGGCGGGTCTCTGAGATCAGGGACATATCTAAATTTAGTCTGGAAGTCTCTGAGGGCAGAACTACGTCTCCCCAAATTGAAGGCCCCTGATATCAGAGCCCTACAGACTAGGGATCCCTGAGGGTGGAGCAATGTCTCTCCCTCAGAAATGGGTCTTGGAGATCAGAGGCCTTTCTACCTCTGACTGGGGCTTCCTTGAGGTTCTCTCTGGGTGCCCCAGTCCTTTGTTCTCAGGGTCTCTCTGGATAGGATGATGGAGAGACTAAATGTACAGGCACAATGAGGAGTCCTAACACGGAGTACCCTATGTGTGGGGGTGGTCTTTGAGGGCACTCACAGGTGTTCCTGGCAGCCCAATCCCAGGGGGTCCAGGCAGTCCTGGGGGCCCCGGCTCTCCAGCTAGTCCTTCTGGTCCCACGAAGCCGGGATCACCCTGGACAAATACAAATACAATGATTTAGCATACGCCCATGTTGCTCCAGGCCCTATACCGAGTGCTGGGGACAAAAGTAAAGCACCAAAGCAAACCACGTCCTGACCCCAGGGGGCCTCCACTCTGCTGGACGTGGGGACTCTCGTCACTCCCCCAGGCCACAGAAGAAACCCCGAACCCCTCACCTTTTGCCCTTTGGGGCCGATGACACAGATTTCCCCGGGCCGGCCCTATAGAAACGGGAGACAAGAGTGGGAGTGTGGCTGCGGTCTGGCAGCCCTGGCCTCCCCTGCCCCATGTCCCCAGGAGCCTTACGTCTCGGCCAGGCTTCCCCACTGAGCCCTTGAAGCCGGCGTCTCCCCTCTCTCCTTTCTGGCCCTAGAAAGGAAGACATCATTCTGGCCTGAGAGGTGGACCTGTTTTCACGAAGATTAAAGGAAGTGCCTTTGTGGGCAGAGAGCGGGCCTCGGAGCCAGGAGGTCCGGGCCCTGTTGTGTCTATGGCACAGCTGGCTCGCGTGACCTTGGCTGAGCCCCCCTCCATGGGCAGCTGCCCAGGACCACCTGCTGGCGCTGTAGTGGGAGTCTCCTCACCTGGGAGTTCTATATACCACGAGGTTGAGGCTTACCTCAATGGTAACATACATAAAAAGTGAGCCCAAAAAAGCCTTGTCAACCTCCAGGTGGTACGTGAGGAGCAGCTTTTACTGCAACAGAAGGATCGGGGGAAGGACTGCCATAGAAAGGGGGACATGGGTGACCAGGCCTCCCAAGAGCCTGAAACATGAGGCTTCTGGGACTCAGACCTTCTACCCCCCCCCCGGCTATCATAGCTGGGATCCAGTTCTTGCATTTTACAGATGGGGAAACTGAGGCCCAGGGGAGGGACGGATGCTCGAGGTGGCAGAGAATCAGAGCCAGGATCTTGACCCCCAAAGTCCCTCTGACTCCACTGCATGTCTTCTGTTCCCTAGAAAAGGTGAAGGAAGCTTACCTTCTGCCCGGTCGATCCAGTAATTCCTGCGGGACCCTGGGAGCAGGATTAGAGGAGGAAGGAGGGTGAGCCCCTGGGCCCAGAAATGCCAGCCCCACGCTCCTGCCCATGCCCTCGGAGCTGCCCCACTCACCGAGTCTCCTCGATCTCCCTTTTCACCTTTGGGGCCTTCAGCACACTGGCAGGGAGGGGGAGAAAGAGAGCAGGGGTCAGGGAGGGGAACATCCACTGTCCTTGGGCACGAAGCCCGGATCGCTTCCCCTTTGTGGCCATAGGCTGTCCCCACCGCCCACCGAGCCTTACCTGGAGAGGGGCCTCCGGGGAGGTCCGGACACAATCAGAGCCCTGTGGGGAAGAGGGAATTCAGGAGAAGGGGCCAAGGGCAGGAATTGTGGTGGGGGAGGAAGACCAAGATTTGGGGGGAGAGAAATCAAAGGTGGTCAGGAAGAGTTCCCAATGCTGGTGTTCAGTAATTTTCAATCGTGTCCGACTCTTTGTGATCCCATGAGGGTTTTCTTAGCAGAAATATTGGAGTGGTTGCCCATTTCCTTTTCCAGCCCATTTTACAGAGGAGGAAATTGAGGCAAGCCAGAGTCATCCTGCTAGGCAATGTCTGAGGCTGGGTTTGACCTCAAGAAGATGTCTTCCTGATTCCAGGCCAGACCTTCTACCCACCACACCAGCTAGCTGTTCCATTCTACTAAATGGGAATTTCTGGAAACAAAGATTCTCTCTGTTTCCTGGAAGATAGGGGATGTTCTGGGCATTCTGGGAATCTAGAGGACATCCTTTCTCAGAACAGGGAGCCTGGCACTGGCAACTCAGGCTTCCCCATGCCTATGTCTGCCTCTGGAATGAGAGCTGCCGTGACCGTGGGGGAGGGTCTCCACTAGCCCTATTGCCTTGGTCATAGGGGGAGGGCCCCCACTAGATCTATTGCCTTGGTCATAGGGAGAAGGCCCCCTACTAGATCTATTGCCTTGATCATGGGGGAGGGCCCCCACTAACCCCACTGCCATGACCGTGGGGGAAGCCCCCCCAGACCCACTGCCTTGGTCATAGGGAGAAGGGCCCTCACTAGCTCTATTGCCTTGGTCATAGGGGGAGGGCCCCCACTAGATCTATTGCCTTGGTCATAGGGAGAAGGCCCCCCACTAGATCTATTGCCTTGATCATGGGGGAGGGCCCCCACTAGCCCCACTGCCATGACCGTGGGGGAAGCCCCCCCAGACCCACTGCCTTGGTCATAGGGAGAAGGGCCCTCACTAGCTCTATTGCCTTGGTCATAGGGGGAGGGCCCCCACTAGCCCTATTGCCTTGGTCATGAGGGAGGGCCCCCACTACCCCCACTGCCGTGAGGATCACTCACTCATGCAGCAGCAGACACAACCTGGGGGTGCCAGCCCCTCCCCCAGCGGTAGGTATGGGTGCGGGGAACAAGCTGTGGGCGCAGATGGTTCCTTACCCGAGCTCCTTTCTCTCCCTTGGGTCCTTCAGAGCCAGGCAAACCCCGCTCACCTTTCCCCCCCTGTGGGTAAGGAGCAGAAGTGAATTTCAGCCTCTTGGCCCAAAGCTAAGACAAGCAAGAAGCTCAGGAGGGAAAGCGAACCCATCTCACATGGGGGAACCAGGCAGGGTCCTGCCCCCAGCCCCAGGCCCTGCAGCCCTTCTGAGTGTACAGAGAGGAGCAGTCCCAGTCCTTCTTCTCACACCTGAGACAGACTGACATATGAGGGACAAATGGGACGGCCTCAGGCAGGCCGCCCCCCTGCCCTCCCTGCCACACACAAACTTGGGTCCTGTGTGCGCGCTTGCACAGAACCCTGCACGGCATGGTCACGGTCCCCACGGTTACCCCCCATCATCCTTAGAGCATTGGTCCCAGTATACGCACCCACTCCCACGCTCCCAGAGTCACACGGTCACCCCAAGGGCCAGACCCACAACCATGACTGTGCAGGGCTGGGGTCGGCAGATTGGTGGAGGAGGGGAGGGGGAAAGCTGGAGGACTGTCCCCGGGGCTTAGGACTCACCTTGAGACCAGGAGGACCCAGCGTGATCTGAGGAGACACGGTGTCGGGTCACCGGGAGACAGGGAGGCAAAGAAGGGAAGTGAAGGTCCAGATGGGAATGCTGAGGTCACTTTGCCAAAGTCTCACAGCAAGGCAAGGAGACAAGCTGACCCCCGACCTTCCTCCCCTTTCCACTGTTCTTTCCAGCAACTTGGTTCCCGATTCCCTCCTTCCCCCACAGAACTCTCTATTTCCCGGATGGAGAATGGGGCTAGTTTTTGTCCCCCCACTTCATCTCCTTCCCAAGCTGCTCGTTTGCCACGGCAACCCTGCGGTTTCCATAGCAACTTCACACACATCTGGAAGCTATAGGTCTGCCAGATGTTACAGGCTGGTTTGGCGGAGAAGGGGATTGAGAATCCGGGAGGAGAGATGATCCCACAGGGGAGAGATGGAGCAGCGCGTCGTGGAGGGCAGAGTCATGGAAAGTTGGGAGTGGGGAGGGTCTGAGGCACTCCTCATGACTCCCAACCCTCAGCCTCAGCCTACACTTTTCCTCATGTTCCTCCCGCCTCCAATATCCTGCCAGGAGCCAAGCCAAGTCTCCCTGAGCTCCAGAAGGAGTTTGGGGGTAAATAGGAACTCGGGCAGCCCCATCAGCCAATTCTCTACAGCTGTGGGGAAAGGGGATACTCAGAGGCAGGATGATGGCCTGGATTTTGACAGAGAGGCCCGAGAAGGGAGCACTCACTGAGAAGTCAGCTGGGATGGGGATGGAGGTAGCGGGTCCAGCCCTCCAGGCAGCCCTCCCGCCCGCAGGCTCCCCTAGCCAAGGCAGAGCAGGGGGACATTCTGGGTAGGCAAGCTGAGGGCTGTGGGAGAGGGATGAGTCAATCTGGTAGCAGGGGGGTGCCCGATCTGTGTGGGTGTAGTGGGGACACAGTAGGATGCCAGCTGAATACTCCCACTGGGGCCCCTTTGTTCCCCTCAACCCCCAAGGAACTGCCTGGGGGACGCTAAGGTCTCAGCCCCTCACTTTGGGTCCTTTCCCTCCAAGGCTGGACCAGATCCCCAGGCAAGACCCTTGGGAGCAAGAGGGATCTACTGCCACTCAGGCCAGGGTCTGCTGTGATTCGGGAAAAGGGCTTAATTTTTAGCCAAAGTTCATTATTTCTAGTGCTGGAATAGACTTTAAGGATTGTCCTAAATCTCTTAATTTCTATATTAGGAAGAAAAGACTAAATTGGGGAAGGGGTTTTTCCAAGTTTCTTGGAGACCCAGCAAGCTGGCAATAGAAACCGGGTTTCAATCCCCCATCTTTGATTTCTGGCCCTTTTGATTCTCTAAGGTAAAATGTAAAAAATTAAGACTACCAAAAAGGTAGTCTTGGGCACTCCTCTTCCTAAAAGACATGTAACCAGATAGGATCCCACTGGTCGTGGCCGGGGTGGACACAGCCAAGCTTGGGACGTTGAAGTCCCAGGGAGGGAAGGAAGAATAGCAAGCTATGGACAGACCCATTCTCTCTTTGCAGTGTCTTCTGACTAGAAAGGTACCTTGGAGAACACTTAATATAAAGCCCCTAGTACAATAAAACCTAGGAAGGAGCCTTGCCCAAACGGGGTGCCTGCATCCAGAAAGGGCCTTCAGAGGTGGCCCTATGTTTCTTCCATCCACACTTGGGAGCCCCCTCTGTCTTTCCTCCTCCATACTTTCCCTTCCACCCGGGGCCCTCGCCTCTGTGGGCTCACTTACATTCTCCATGGAACGGCTGGCACAGGGTGGGCACTAGAAAAAGAGAGCCGAGTCACCAGCGTGACTTGGGGATCTCACTTAAGAACCCCTCTCCCAGATCCCCCCACTCGTTCTGAATGTTTCACAGCTCCCTGGGAACAGCTGCCCTGGCAGATCGAAGCGTCTTTTAATCTAATGGACTGAGAACCAGGACACTTGGATAATGCCACTGGACATAACTACTGTTAATACCCTTGAGTACCAGGCTACTCTCCCATCTATGTGAATTCCTCTTTTAGAGAAAATCACACTCTAATGTAGCATTTGGGGGGCAAAGTATCTCCAGGAGTCCTGAGTGCACACGGATGCATTGCTCGGGTAGCACCCCGTAGCTTGCTCCACAGAAGATCATAGGGCAAAGAGAAGGATGTATTTCAGAAGCCATTAGTCCAACCATTTTCCAGATGAGGAAATTGGAGTGCAGGGAGGAAAAGGGACTTGCCCAAGATTACAGGATCATAGAATTTAAAAAATTTTGCAGGGATTACGCCAATTCACTCATTTTACAAATGAGGAAATTGAGAAATAAGGCAATTACTTTCCAAGGTCATATAATACATAATTGGAGTCAGGATTTGAACCCAGAGCTCCTGAGTCCTAATTTACCTCTCTTTCTACTATGCTGAGAGGGCACAGCCAAAGAAGGGAACTTTGGCCCTAACGGCCCCCAGATAGAGGTTGGCATGGGCTTCGCACAGTCCACAAAGATCGTCGGACTGGCAGAGAGGAGCAGAATTCTCTACCATGCCCACAGTGGTCAGGGCCAAGGTGGTCTCGCCTCCAGGGCCTCTGAGCTAAGCCAGTAATCTCTGTGTGATGGGGAAGAGTGCCAGGGCCTCTCAAGGAATGCCAGCAGACGGGCAGGCATCCGGCTGCCCCCGCTCCCCTCTTCTTCCCCCTGGGCATCCTCAGAGACTTATTTCAGGGGCTGGTTCAGTCTGCCTTCACAATAGGCAGGCTTACCTCATCAGCTGGCATAGCCTTCTGTACCCAGGAGGAGTCCTAAAAGGAAGGAGAGGCAAAGGGATATGAAGAGGGAAGGAACCGAAAATAGGGGAGCCCCAACCCCCAAAGCTATCTAGCTTAACTGAAACTTGGGGTTCTGGGATCCACCAACTAGGCCAGTGTGGACATCACTGTTTTAGTTATCCAGGGATGACGAGGACTTTAGTGGGTACCCCTGTGATACCCAGAGCCTTTCAGTTCTGGAGACTGGCCACCAATGCCCGTGGACTCTGGAGCTTTTTCAGGAAACAAACTGGAAGTGACTTCAGAGCCTATTTAGTCCAACCTCCTCATCTTACAAATGAGGAAACCGAAGTTCATAGAGGGGAAGGGACTTGCTTAAAGTCATGAGCTAATAAATGGTGGCAACAGGATTTGAATCCAGGTCTCAACACATTTCACTCTTGCCCCTACACTACTACATATAGTGTTACCTCCCAGAATGCACCCCAAGTCCCAGGGGATTGGACAAAAGGTAGGCTGGGAGAGTTTGGCTTGAGTACAGGGAACAGCCTTGGGGACAGGCTGGAGGGGAGTCTTGGCAGGCGTGCTTAGCTCCTACCTTACTTCCCCTCTCTCTCTTGATTTCAGCATTTCCTGAGAGCTGAGCATTCACCTAAACAGAGGGAAAAGTGGGCTCAGAGAAGAGGTTGGAGGAAAATGTAGTCCAACCCTGACATTTGACAGATTAGGAAATGGGGAAGGGTCTTCTTCAAGGTCACACAGGTAATAGCAGAACTGTCCCTCTGGTTCCCATCTCAGGGAGGGTTCTTCACAATGACACATGGATGGGTGTCAGGAGCTGATGTCCCTCCAAGAGTGATCAAATCTCCTAGGGCTGTTTTAGTCGTCCTAGAGGTGGGAGACTGACATTGAAGCGAGACCCCCGGAGATATGTCAGGAATGTGGGAGGAGGGCAGTTTATCAGGAAATAGAATTATGCCCATTGCTGGGGGTGCCCACTCACACTTACAGCCTCTGCCACTAAAGAAAGCCTCTTTTTCCATCCTCTATCCTCCCTCCCCTTTTGCACAGGCCATATGAACAACCTGTCCCTCTTCTCCTCTTTCCTCTCCTTCCCAATTTCATTCCCTGTGACCCCCCACCTTTTGCCTTCCTAATTCACCTTCCTCTATTCCTCCTGTTCTTTCGTCTCCCTCCCCAAGTCTTCCCCCAACCCTCTTTGCCCCTCAGATGCTGGAAAAACTGAGCCAGCTAATGAATGGAGCCATGTGTTCTCCAGAGTAAGAGCCTGGGCTGTCTGCCCGAGGTGGCTGAGGGGGGCATGGGCCTCCCCCCAAGCTCTTTAGTCTCTGGATCTTTCTGATCATGTTGCAGGGTGGAGGAACCTTGGAGTTTGATGAGGCCCAGGAAAGGGCATAAGGGATGTAACTTCCTGCTTCTACTCCCAAGTAATCCCCCCCAGGTCCCATCCACAGGACACACTGTCATGGCATTGCTCAGGCAGGAAATCAGAGGGTCATAGAATGGCAGAGCAGGAAAGGGACTTCGGAACATCAAATGTTAGAGCTGAGGAGCTTAAAACAGTCTCAGAACCGGGAGGGACCTTAGAACACAACATTAGAACTAGAAGGGATCATAGAACATAGAATGATGGAAGGGATCTCAAAGAGCTAATCCAAGCATTGGGAGGAGGGGAAGCACACATAGAAGGGGGAGGGACTTTCCAGTAATCCTACAGACTTTAAATGGCAGATCTGGGATTTTACACAAATTCTGCTGATTCTGAATCTAGTGATCAAGTAGAGGTCAACTTGATGTTGTTCGTAGGCTGGACAAACAAGTCCACTAGAGCTCAGTGAATCTGGGACTTTGGGAAGCAATGGGTTCTCCAAATGCTTAATGAATGAGTGTTTGTTAAAGATTGGACTCCCTCTCCCCACCGTAAACAAATACACCTCCCCATCTGGGTCCTGGGCTGTGTTTCTGAAGCCATAGAGACAGATGGGCATCCCCTTTCTTTGTGTATAGGCAAGGGCATGCAGGGTTCCACCAGCTTGGCAAACCCAGGGGGTACAGTTCAACATCTCCCTGCTCCCTATGGGGCTGTGAGGCAGGAGGCTGACAAGGCTCCATGTTGTCAGAGGCATTGGAGAGGGCTGGCTGGGAAAAGGGAGGAAGGAAGGAAGGGAGGGAGGGGGTAAAGGCAAATTGGATACCCCCTGCCTGCCTGCCTCCCAGGAGAGAGGCTGCAGGTATCAACTTCTTGCAGGCCCCTTCTTCCTATTTTGAGGTGAATTTTCCATTTTTCTAAAATACCAAGAATCCAAAGATACAAGTATTATGTGAAGAATAGAACTTCTTACATAAGAAATGCTTATAGAACCTGTGAATGAATGAATGAAGAGATAGAAGGATGGATGAATGGACAGGTGGATAACTGGACAAATGGATGGATGGATGGATGGGTGGGTGGATGAATGAATGAGTGGACAGATGAATGGATGGATGGATGGGCAGATGATGAATAATAGACACAGCTCCTGATATCCCACTTTGGAGGAGAAACCAACCCCAGTGTCTATAGGGTCCCTTACGCCACTGGCCCCAAAGGCTTCACCTGCCCATCTTGTTAGGGGACCCTTATCTAAGGTTCATAACTCAGGTATACCTACCAGCACTAACTCATTTTGGGGGGTTGCCTCTGGCAGGAATGCCACATAAGGAGAGTGAGGAGTGGGGTTAGAACTTCACCTTGCTGCCCTGTGGCTCCTCCAGGCAGAAGCATCGAGTGTAGACTTTGCCCTCCGCCTGAGGACTGATCTCGATGAGCTCGTTGTTCTGGGTGTCCCGTCGAGCCTTGGAGGCCTCCTGAGGGCACTGCTTGGAAGGAATTGGTGCTCAGGACACATGAGTTTCACTCTTCACCTGCCTCTCCTCCCACCTGCCTAGGGCTAGCTCCCTTGCCCTGTCTGTGCTTGGTTGCCCCAAACCCCAAAGAGGACTGACATTCACTTAAATGAACTGTCCTGTGCCCCCCAAGTTCCCACACTTACCCCAGCTGGTGAGACCTCACAGCACCCTTCTTCCATCACCAGGGCAGGGTCACAGTAGATGTGTGCCTGCTGCAAATCAAACTGGGGGGGGGGGTGGAGGCAGAGGTAAGAGGGGCACAGGGAACAAAGCAGAATCATCCCAAGGGGAGTCTCCAGGAATGGGAGGACATGCTGCTGGATGGTGCCAGCTACACCCCCAGACCTGGAGAGGACTCCTCTGGACCCCAGCCCCAGAAGACACTTACGAAGACAGGTTTGCCTTGCTCAGCATCCACACCCAGAAGGACATGGCCCTCAGGAAGCACAGCACGCCGGGGACCCACAGGTTGGGAGGACACGGAGGTGCAGTCCACGTGGACTGAAACCACACGCCCAGTCACACTCAGCACCAACTTGTGCCAGTGCAGGTCAAAGAGCTGGGCCACAGGGAAGATGCAGGACACAAAGTCGCCATCTAAGCCCCGGGCCCGAAACTCCAGGCTCTTCTCGTGACTGTTGACCTCCAAGGAGATCTGAAGAGGCAAGATGACAAATCACGGACTGAGAGCCAGAAGGGACCCTAATTTTATATGAGCAAAGCAAGATCCTGTAAAGGAATGGGAATTCACTACATTGCAGAATCTCAGAGTGAAGAGGAAATCTCTAGCCCACCCAAAACCAACATACCCAACAAACTCTTGAAACCTCAAATGATGGGGAGCTTATTACCTCCCCAAACAGCCCAGTCTACAGTGTTTTTAGGAACATTTTATTTATTCCAGACATCCAATCTAGATCTGCTTTTTTGTGACTTTTCCCCATTTTTCCTAGCTGGGGAGCCAGTCAGAGCAAGTTTACATGGCAGCCCTTTGGATAATTGAAGGCTGTTACATGTTTCCAGCATCCTCTCCCCCTCCCTCCATCCCCGCAGCCTTCCATTCCTAATCCTTTTAAGATGAGTGCTTGGTCCCCAGTCTCCCTCCCATCTTTGGGATGATGTGACCTGTTCATCAGTACAAGTCAAATATTCTGATTTTCCAAGTAACGAGAAAGCCTGTGGACAATTGTTCTTCCTACTCT
Organism: Antechinus flavipes; assembly: GCF_016432865.1. NCBI lineage: Eukaryota > Metazoa > Chordata > Mammalia > Dasyuromorphia > Dasyuridae > Antechinus > Antechinus flavipes. Next base: position 567,167,350 of record NC_067400.1, read on the forward strand.
CTCCTTTCCTCTTTGGGCAGAAAAAGGAGAAATATGCAATTCTATCCAGCAACAATAAGAATGATTAATAAGAAAAAGGAAATGAGCATTTATTAAGTTCCTACTGTGTTCCAGAACTGTGTTAATAGCTTTCTAAATATCATCTCATTTGGGAGGTAGTTGCTGCGATCACTCCCATTGTCATACCAAAAAAAACCAGTAGGTTTGTAGCAAGTTCAGCTTTAAACCCTGCTACTTAATAACCACAATATGTCATACCAAAAAAAATTATGTTTGTAGCAAGTTCAGAGTTAAACCTTGCTACTTAATAACCACATCAAGCCCTTTCCCCTTCCTAGCCCTTGTATTCTGCCTTAGAAGGAGGCTCCAGAATCCACTCCCTCTCTCTTTACTTCATGCTGCCTCCCATTTCTTGACTTTTAGAAAGCAGTATGTTATACCAAAAACAAAAACAAAAAACATTATGTTTGTAGCAAGTTCAGATTTAAACCCTGCTACTTAATAACCACATCAAGTCCTATCCCCTTTCTAGCCCTGGATTCTGCCCCAGAAGGAAGGCTTTCTCAGATCGAGATTGCAATTCCCATTTTGTCCTAATTCAATCGCTCTTGTCACTACCTGCCACCAGGCAACAATTACCCATCACTCTCCCATTCCTATCCAACTAGAAGGAAGTTTTCCGGTTGGCCCCGCCCTGTAGAGTGAACCAATGAGCTTGGACCACTAGGATCTGGCGACCAATCAGAGGCTGCTTCGAGTGGAAGATGCTGTCCTCTTTGGGGACCATAAGAGAAGGAAGGGCTCTAGGCTGGCTAGGGAATGAAGTGCCATCACCAGCCTGGGACTGGAGACTTTTCTGTTATTCGTACGACTGATGGCCTTCCCCTAGTGCACCATTTCTGCATCTGTATGTTCTCTTTGTCCTTGCAAATAAACCTCATAAAGGCACACAGAAAGCCAGAATGGGTGGAGGGAGCAGCTGTCTCAGCTCTCAGAGGATGCTGCGCTCACAACAAGAAACCCGGGTCCTAGCTCTGACACGAAATCTCCGTGGGATTCCTTTCCCTTCCTCTGTGCCTCTGATCAACCTCATCAGTCAAGGAGGGGATTAGACCAGGTGGTCCTTAAAGTTTCCTTCCAGCTCTAACAATTTCAATCTTTTTGTAGAGGAATGTGGGGAGAGGGAAGCAGAAATCTAATTGGTTGCTGCAGATTGTAGAACTGAGGAGATAATGATCGGTTAATCTCTGAGCCCCAGGAGCCAAGCAGATTCAGAAAATACAAAGGCCAGGTGGGCTCAAGGAGATTAGACCAGGTGGTCCTTAAAGTTTCCTTCCAGCTGTAACAATTTCCATCTTTTTGTGGAGGGATATGGGGGAGAGGGAGGCAGAAACCTAATTGGTTGCAGTGGCTTATAAAATTGGGGAGATAATGATCGGTTAATCTCTGAGCCCTAGGAGCCAAGCAGATTCAGAAAAGACAAAGACCAGGTGGTTAGAGGCTTAGGATGAGGCTGAAAGCATAATATGAAGTAAAAGGTGAATCCCCTTTGGATCTAATGCCTTTTGGATCTTCTCAGAGGAGTGGGCAGCAGTGCGTGCCTGAAAGCAGCCAAGTCTAAGCCTCCTCACAGACTGCACCTCCAGGTTCTGGGTCCCAGGAGAGGAGCAGAGCTGCTGCTCAGGGAGCTCCTCGGGAGCTGGTTGCATTGTTGGTCAGGGAAATCGCAAGGGCCACTTTCCAGGGCTCTGAGTAGCCAGGGGCAGGGTGATGAGAAAGTATGAGGGCTGAAACCTTCTAGGAGGAGGGAAAAAGAGGCAGGGGGAAAGCAGGCAGATAGGGAGAGGAGGGAAGAAGGTCAGGGGAAGTGGAAGCAGGGTTAGGGGGAAACAAGAGGCTGAGGCTCACCTGTGGGTATCCATCTTTATCAGTCACTTGCAACAAATACCAGGTATCTTTGCTTGTCTGTTTTTTCAGCAGAAGGGTCAACACTATTGCAAACTGGTCAGGGACACCCCCAGGAAACACCTGGCTGGAAGTAGAAGGAAGAAAAGCTAGTTGAGCCTTGTCAGAAGCCCAGTCTTGTCGGTCTGGCTTCTTCCCAGAGTCCACTTAACACCATTTTTTACCCCTAGTATCTTCTCTTACTCCATTGCCAGCCAGATATCTTATTCCTGGTATGAAGTTAATGCCCACTCAGCAGAGAATACCCATGTTCCTTAGTGTCAGCCTAGGACCTCTTCCCATGTCTGGGGCGGACTGACTGCCACTCCTCCATTGCTAGTCAAATATCAGCTCATCCTTGCTTATTCCTTCCCCCATCTGTCCTGATTCCTGTCTGCCCAGGCTGGGGCTCATCTCCTGGGCATAGGAATACAGAGACAGGGGAATCAGGATTGGCATGGAAGCCCAGCCCGACTTCTTGGGCAGCCTATGGATCTGCCTTTAAGAACTCATCCTGTTCCTGCACACTGAAGTCCAAGCTGATCAGCATAAGCTAGGACAGCAGCAAAGTGGATCCAGAGGCAGGGGAATGGAGGAAAAGACCTATGGGAAAACCTCATTCCTCTGCAGCCCTCCCCAGATACCCAGGGTACTCACGCGGTGGGGAGAGCAAGCTGGGCATTCCCCAACCGCAGAATGAAGGGTCCTTTTGGGTTTCGAATCCGCTTGATGGCTGAGACCTTCATGAGGGCAAACCTCTTAATGAGATTAAAACCTGGGGAGGGAAAAGGGGTTTGGGTGGCTGAGCTGAGTGGTGGGTACACAGAGATGGGGAAACTGGGGAAACTAGAACTCACCTGTCATGTTGGTTGGGGAGTCACCATTGGCCTCTAGCTTCAGTCCCTCTTGCTGCAGGGTGGGACATTGTTCACCTGTAAGAACGGGGGGGGGGGGGGTACTGTCCAGGTAGCCTTGGCATGCAGGTCCAGCCTTGGCACTATCCCACCTTCCCCCTGCCCTGATGGCCCAGGAGAAGAACCAGACAGGACCTTCCTCAATCAGGAACAGAGATGAGGGGAGGCAGAACAAAAAGGAGAGGAGAAACTGTAAGTGGCCCCATTTGGCAGATGAGAATATTGAGGCCCAACGAGGGGATGTTATTTGCTCCAAGTAGCACATGAAGTTAGAGGCAGATCCTACTTTCTATTGCTCCATTGGTGCCCCCAAGACACTGGCAGGGGTGGCAGACATAGGACACGATGGAGCAGGAGGTGTGTAAGGGGGCAGGGTTGGGGAGCCAGGGCATCTAACCCCAAAGGACATCTGGCCTCCTCGGGCCAGCTGAGAATGCCCTGAGTGAGGCGGGACTCCACGGGTCCGGGGCTAGGAAGAGCCCCTCCGGGTTGGGCCCAGAAGCGCTAGGACTCTCCGCCCCTCACATGCACATGCAGCCGAGGGGCCGTCTCCATCCGCGGCAGCCTGTGTGACTCATCACCTGGCTCGCTGCCCGGATTCCTCAGAGATGTTGAAATCCGCTGCCCCAGCCCCCCAGGAGACTCACAGAGAGGGGGGTGGGTGAAGTGCACTCACACGTGTGCACATGTAGCTGCAGGAACGCAGGAGCAGGCGCACTCCCAGGCGCAGGGACAGGAAAGTTCGCACCGGCTCCCAGGGAACCAGCCCTCCCCACTGCTGACCCTTGCAGGGAGGCACAGAGCCCCCCAAAGGGCTCTGGGGCCTTGGCAAGCTCAGGGACCCCCCGACCGAGCAGCTCCTCTCTCGGGCCGTGGAATGGAGCCCAAGCCATTCCCCTGGCTGACCCTGGGGCTAGCCGGGCCTTCAGCGGGTCTGCGCCCCCTCACAACCCGGACTCGAGGAGGCCCCGCGGAGTATTCCGCAGTGAGCAAAGTGGAGGGCAGGAGGGCTCGGCTTCCCTCTACAATGAGGCTTCCCGGGCAGCTCCAACGGGCTGGAGGCGGCTGTGGCCTCAGGGAAGCTGGGCTGGACAGAGCTGGCAGGAGCCCATTCCTTCCCAGACACTCACATGCAGCCAAGGCCCCCTCGGGGCAAGGGGGGTCTGCTTCCTCCCTCGCCTCCGTGCAGTAGGAGACCGAGACACACACTCACACCCATAAAGGGACCAGAGCCGTTCACAGCCCAGGAAGAGCGGCCCCACGATGCTTCGGGTTCCCAGAGCACTTCCCCAGCTCTTGGGAGCCCGGCAATAACCAGAGCCGAGGATTGTTACTCCTGCTTTGTACCCAGGAAGCGGAGGTTCAGAGGAACCTAGTCCCTCACCCAGGAGCCCCCCGGGCACTCTCGGCCCTCCGCCTGCCTCCTCACTCTCAGAGCCTCCCACGTACATCCCAGAGACACACGAGGACACAGAGGCTGCAGGACATCAGCCTGCCTTACTGAGAGACCCCCTCAATCAGCTCCTGGGACCCTGCCCCTGAGCTGGGGGCGGGGCCCGGCCCCGGTTCTGATGGGGGGGCGGGGCGGCACCTTACCAGTCTCTGCTCCTTGACTGCCACAGGTGACCCAGAGACTGACGAGCCACAGTCCCGGAGCCCAGGCTGCCAACATGCTGGACTCCGTCGGCACCTGGGAAAGATACAAGCCGGCGGGAGAGGGAATGGAGGGGACGTGTCTCCCATTTCTGGGCCCCGGCCACCAGGGCCGGGCTCCCATGCCTGCCCGTGGACACGGACGACCCTCAGGGACCCCCCAGTCAGATCGGGACCCGGCCCAAATGGAAGCTGTTGGCAAGGAGAGTGAGCGGAGACAGGCCTCCTCACAAGGCCACCAGGGGGCGCAGTGTGGGCCACCTGTCAATATTTGTAATAGATTAGGCCCTTTTAATTTGATTAAACCAAAATTGATGTGAGGAAGTATATCAGCCTGAGCTTATTCTTTAAACAGCACTAATCCATAAAACATCCCAATATCTCAATCACACTCTCTCTCTCCCTTACCTTCCCAGGGCCAGCAAAGGTCATTAAATCCAGCCCCCTGTCTCTTGGCCAGCGCAGGAAGAAGGGGTTCATTGGAGGAAAGGAACTACCCCAACCCTTTTAAGGAGTTTCCCTCTCCTTGGACCAATGTCGGATCTCATTCTCTACTGATGTACTTATTTCCCAAAATCATAGAATAATCACAAAGCTGGGAGAGACTTGGAGAGCATCTGTTCCAAATGTCCCACCCCTCCCATTTTACAGGTAGAGAAACTGAGGCTCTTTCAGAAAAGAGACTTATTCATGATGACACATTTAGCATAAGGATTTGAACCCAGTCTCCCGACTCCAGGGACTAGTGTGCTTTCTATGGCACCTTGTTAACTCATCTGGTTAAGCTCTGGAGGAGACAGCATGCAGTGAGACATCTCCTCTGGGAAGTGGAGATCATTATTCTCCATCCTCAACGTCCTCCCTCAGCTTTTCCTTCCTAAGTAGCCTGGGTCAGTAGGTCCCCCTCTGTCTCTGGTTCTTACAGCAGGGCCCCCTTCTGCCCTCTGGGACTGCAGAGCCTCCAGCCTTGACTGGCCAATGGAAAGATGCCATGGCATTGGGAGGCATGTGGATTCGGGCAGCAACGCAGACATGTATGTACCTGTGATACCCTCGGTTCCCATCTCGTCTTCCTTTTAATCCCTTCCCCTCGAGTCTCCTTCCCCATTCCTGACCCACAGCCTTTCCCAAATTCCTGCAGTCCTTCTTAACCCTAAACCTGGCTTCGTGGCAGAGGGGGAGGGGATGTGGATGCTGCAGAGGGGGATGATCCTGAAGCGCTTTGGCAGTGGGGATCTGGGAAAGAGAGGATCCTCCCCCTTTACTCACTGATTCTCTAGCTCATTCCTGCCTGAACACCCAGCCCTAGAGCAATCACGGGGAAAACCTGAGAAAGAGCTGAGAATCTGGCTGCTTGGGGCCGGGAGGGGGAGGGGATCGGGGACCAGGGGTCCCCCACTTACCTGCCTGAGACCTGACGGATGCCTCAGCACCCGCTCCCAGGCCGTGTGTGGGGAGAAGGTGTGGGGCCACGGGTCTGGCTGCCTGGGCCTTGGGGACCAGGAGGGAGTCCCCCCACAATCTCTTGGGATGTGGGGTTCCCAACTTGCTCGTGCTGCTCTTGCTGTGTCCCCTTCTAGAGCGAGTCCAATACTGGCGGGCTTGCCGGGCCCACGGTTGAGAGGGGAGACTAGGCGGGTGGAGGCTGGCCCCTGGCCAGGCCTTCAGCTAATGGGAGCCAGCTGTGGCGGGGCCGCCCGCCGAGGAGGGGGGCTCCGGGGCCGGCTAAGTTAAGCTAGGAGTTTGAAGGGGCCGGGCTAAGCTGCCTTTCCTCCTGCCCACCCCCACCCCAATCTTCCCCTTTCTCTGCCAGGTAAATCCCCTGTCCACACTTCTAGGCATGTCTCACATTGCACAGAGACAGCGTCACAGGAAGGGCACCCCGCCTCCCCCTGCAAGGGAAGCAGGAACTCTGGCTTTTTAAGAACTTGGGAAGAAAACTTAAACAGTCATCCTCGGTGCCCCCCTTTTCTTTCCCTGCCTCCTTCCCGCCGGCTCCCAGGATTGTCCCCTTGCTCTAGCCAGGGTCTGAGAAGACAGTCTCCAGGGAAGCCCCCCAGTCCCTCCCCCATTCCAAGCTCTATGACTCCCCCACCCCCACCATGACGTGGCCATTGGCCCTCCACGGTCTGCGTTTTTCCAACCTCAGCATCCCAACCACAAACTCTTTCCCTGAAGGCTCCCAAGTCAGTTCCCACTCATATGTCTGTCTGTTATACCACACACTCCCCCCAATCAGAAGGGGGAAAGAAATCATAAGATCACAGATTTAGAGCGGAGAGGAACCTTTGAGACCCCCTAGTCCAAATTTTATTTTTCAGACAAAGAAAAAATCGAGCTTCAAAGAGGGAAAGGGCCAAAATCACACAGCCCCTGTGAATCAAAAAGCGCTAAGGCTCAAAACGAAGCATTTCGTCTCTGGGACTGTGCAGAGGATTCAAAGACATGGAATAAATACAAATGCAAAGTAATGAGGGAGGGAGCACACTAGAAGCTGGGGTGAGCAGAAAAGGCATCCTGGGAAGAGCTGAGCTGAGTCTTAAAGGAAATGGGGGATTCTCTGAGACAAAGCTAAGAAGGGAGGGCATTCCATACCTGGAGAATAGCCAGAACAAAGGTTGGAAATGGGGGATGGGATGCAGGGTGGGAGAAACAGAGAAGCCAATTTGGGGGGACAGATGAGTTCAAGAATGGAAGTAATGGATGGCAAAGCTATAAAGGTTGCTAGAGGATGAAGTAGATAGAGTGCCAAGCTTAGGTTCCTGAGTTCAAATCCATCCTCAGATACGTACTAGCTGTGTGACCCTGACCGTCACTTCACCCAGTGTGCCTCAGTTTCCTTATCTGTAAAATGAACTGGAGAAGGAAATAGCAAAGCACTCCGGTATCCTTGCCTAGAAAATCCCAAATAGGGATCCACAAAGAGATGGACACTAATGATAAATAACTGAACAACAGAAGTTGTCTGGGGCCAAATTGTAAAGGATTCAAACAAAGGAGTTTCTATATGCAGAGGCAATAGAAATTTTATGAGTAGAGAATGACAAGGTCAGATCCATACATAAGGAAAATCATTTGGCAGCGGTGTGGGAGATGGAGTAAAGAGAAGAGGGACCATTGCAATAGTTTATGTTGGAGGTAATGAAGATTCTAAGTAATGTTGGCCGTGTGAATTCTAGAAAGGGAGGTAGTGATAATAATAAAATGCTTTTACTTCTGTATTACTTTGGGGCTTACAAAGCCATCTCCATAATAGCCTCTTAGGATAGGTAACTGTGTTTTAGCCCCATTTTGCAGGTGAGAAAATCTAATCTTAGAAAAATAATTGGCAGAAAGCTATGAAGTAAGGTAGGATTCGAACCAAATGTGGTTCCCTCTTCCCTCTGGGAGGACTCATGCTGCGGATGGTCCAGATCTTCCCAGAGGAACCAGCACTGAGCAGTTCTCACATACCAATCTATCTGAATTTGCATGCAAGAGGAAGGGGACTCCAAGAGGCTCTGGCCATGATGGGAACCCCCAGCCCATCTCCCATCCCCCGAAGGGGAAGGCAGCCTCAGGGACACTGGGAAGGGAGCAGTAACTTGGAATCCTGAGGCTACATTGTGTGATTGAGGCTCTGGCTACGTCCAGAAAAGAAAGGGGTAGCCTTGGGTGATGAGGACCCTAAAGCAGTAGCTTAGAGGGAGCTGAGTCAGTGGAAACCAACTCCGACGTTCCTTAGGGCAGCCCTCAGGAACCAATTCCCAGCCACAGTCATAGGGAAAATGCTGAGTTCAGCAGAAACAATCAGCCCGGAAGGCAAGGGGAAAAGAGGGAGGGTGATAACATGCAAGAGTAGCAATGTGTGCGGGAATCCAGATGTCTATTCCCCCAATTCTGTAGCCCCAGGTCCTTGGGGGTAACAAAATGATGGAGTAAAACAAGGCGGAGATCTCATGTTCAGGAAACTGAGAATTGTGAAATGGGCCTATTCAATTTTGACATGCAAAAATGTGACAAAGCTATGGGCAGAATCAAAAATGGACTGGGTTAGTCCCTGGAGTGCCGGATTTATAAATTCATAGCTTGTTAGAGCTTACAAGGTCCTCAGAGACTTTCTAGTCCATCCCCATCACTTTGTGTATAGGAAAAACCAAGGCCCAGGGTCCCTGGGAGAGGGAATTAACTTGCAGGGCACACAGCGAGCTAGTTTAAGAGCTGAAAGTTAAAACTGCTAGTTCAGTACTCTGTGGGAGATCTGGATTTAGGTCTTAAACTCTTTCTAGTCAATTTATCTTTCTAGGTCTCAGTTTGCTTATAAGCTTATAAGCTTAAAATTTTCCAGAGGTCCCTCAGATCAATATCTCTTTTGGCTCATAGTCCCTGCCAAGAGTTTATAATTCAAGAAGAGTTAAGCTTCCCCAAACGTGGACAATGTTTATAATAAGCACTCAAGATAACAAATGTATATCAGGCATAGGACAGCTTATATTCTACTCCACAGAAAGAGTAGAGGACAAATAAATCAAAGCATTTAGCAAATACATGTAGAAAACACAGAAAAGGAGTTAGAATAGCCCACAAATAATCTAGACTTTTTCTCCTTTTCTGGTGGGTCCTACTTTTCCACCAGAGTCCTAAAATCCTTCTAACCCAGCACTACTCCATGGTTTGCACACCCTTTGGAAAGCAAACCCCTTTCCTCTATTACCTACAATGCATGATTAGATCTAGTTATATACCAATCTTCTGCTTCCCCATATTGGGGCCATGGTTCCTTACTGTCCTCCACCCATTTCCTCACACACATACCCTTCATCAAGGTGCAAAAGAAAGCTATGAGATAAAAAGTAAAATGAGTCCAGAAAGAGCTGAGAAGGCCTGTTATATCAAACCTAAGGGGGCTCCTTCCCACGGTCCTTTCTTCCAAGAATCAGAATTATAAAGCTAAAACAGGGACCTCAGAGACCCTTATCTAGTCCAACCCTTTTATTTTACACATGAGACAACTGAGGCTCAGTAAGGATAAATGACTATCCCAAGTTCACATAGGTAGACTCTTTAAATGTCAGAAGGAAAATTTAAACCTAAATTCTCTGACTCTAGACCCAGTTCTCCACTGTATTATGAAACCTCCAAATCATCTTAATGGCCCCCCAGGCACTGAATCCCAACTCCTGGAAATGCTGAGAGCCAGCTCTTATCTAAACAAACAAGATAGCTCTTATCTAACCTCAGGGGACAGTCTCAGTCATTGGGACTTGACGGGTTGTTATTTTTTTGTCCTTTTAAGGGGCCAGTGGATATGTCTATACCTTCCATCGGGAGGGAAATAGACAAGCAAAGGTTATAAAGGCTCTATGTTTTATTATATTTTATTTATTATAATATATATTTGTTTATTATATATAATATTTATTTATCGTTATGTTTATTGTATTTTTATTAATTTTGTTTAATATTTCTCAATTTTATTTTAATTTGATTTGGGCTTCACTGGAGAATGATAATAGATAAGGATCTAGGGGATTATTCCCTGATCAGCTTGGTGAGCCTTTATAACCTTTGCTTGTCTATACCTTTGCCTATAGGGGGTGTAGACATTCCCAACGACACTTTAAAAGGACAAAAGACCATGAAGAATAGGGCAGCTAGGTGGAGCAGCAGCCCTGAAGTCAGGAAGAACTGAGTTCAAATCTGACCTCAGACACTTAACACTTCCTAGCTGTGTGACCCTGGGCAAGTCACTTAACCCCAAGACCATGAAGAAGACCCAGGACAGAACCCTGAAGTTAAAGGATGTGATCTGGAGAGGGATCCAGCAAAGAAGGCAGAGAAGGAGGAGTCAGACAGGAAAAAAAGAAAACCAGGATAGAGCAGATAGCCTTATAGAGTAAGGTCACTTCATCATGTAAGACGGGGCAAAGGAGGAGAGTGAAGGTACAGTTAGTGCTGGAAAGTGTGCCCAAGGAAATTGTGACATCAGAGGAAAGCAGAGGTCCAGTAATAACTAGTGGAAAGGAGTAGACGAGGAATAGGTTTAATACAAGGGGAAGTTTGTTGTTTGTGGAACAGGCATTCTGGAGAGCACAATGGAAGGGCTGAATTGAATTAGGATTAGAATGAAATTTTAGAATGGTGGGATGGAGGAGGATGGAAATGAGGAATCAGGCGGCAGAGGTTATGGACTGTGGTTTGGATCATAATTTTCCAGAGTTCAATCACAAAGATGATCAAGTGTGAAAATGTTTATCAAAGTGTGGAGGACACTATCCCCCTGCCCTTAAAGGATGGGAGCAGCAGGAGATGGGAACTTTTAATTAAAGGGAGTGTTATTCTTTGCATCATGTCCCAGTTGGATGGTTGAGATGGTGGTAGCAGGAAGTAGAAAATGCAGGTGCAGATGGAAATGGAAGACCACTGGCCCCATCTTCTAGCAGTCTTTCCTCAAGGGACGCCCTGTGTCCAGCAGGAGATGGAAGACTCAGGGAAATAGCTCACTATAGTCTGAGGTCTTCTCATCTGAGGAGTCTGACTACAAAGCAAAAGCAAGAAATCAGATGGGGAGGCAGTTGGCCATGCCATAGCAGGGCATCTAGACTCAGGATTCAAGGACTGCCTGCACTAAAAGGTTGAAAGCCAAGAATCTTTTTTTAATTTAATTTTTATTCTTTTATTGAAGTTTTTTATTTTCAAAACATATGCAAGAATATTTTTTTCAACATTGACCCTTGAAAAACCTTGTGATTCAATTTTCTCCCTTCCCCCTATGCTCTCCCCTAGATTGCACGTAATCCAATGTATGTTTAAAATGGTAAAAAATATATATGAAGTCCAAAATAGCAATACATATTGATACAATTATCTTGCTGTACAAGAAAAACCAGATCAAAAAGTAAAAAAAAGGGAAAGAAAATAAAATTCAAGGAAACCACAACAAAAAGAGTGAGAATGCTATGTTGTGGTCCACATTCAGTTCCCACAGTCCTCTCTCTGGGTGCATATGGCTCTCATCATCACAACATCATTGGAACTGGTCTGAATCATCTCATTGTTGAAGAGAGCAACGTCCATCAGAATTGATCATCATATAGTCTTGTTGTTGCCCTGTATCTCCTGGTTCTGCTCATTTCACTTAAAGCTAAGACTCTTTAATAGTAGAATTAATCATTCTACTTTCTCTGCCCTGATCACACCAGATCCGTTTCTTCAGGCACATTTTATTAATGAGCTTGGGGACCATGCCATACAGAGTTAGAAGAATTGGGTATATTTGGTCTGGGATGGAAAGTCTTAACCTGAAAGAGAGGCAGTTTGGTGGTGAAATGAATAGGGTACTGGTCTTGAAGACATAAAGATTCAAGTTCAAATCTTACCCGAGACATTTATTAGTTATCTGGGAGAGTCATTTAGCCTTTGACTATCTCATTTTCAATCTGTAAAATGGGAGCAATAACCACACAAGGTTGTTGTAAGGATAATATTTGCAAATCTTAAAACACCTTCTAAATGCACTACCATTACTGGGGCCACAACAGCTATCTTAGAGTATTTGTAGACATTTTATGTGCAAGGTGGCTCCCTGGGGCAGGAGCTTTTTTTTTTTTTTTACTTCAAATCCCCAGTACCTCACAGAGCACCTGGCACATAGTAGGCACTTCATACATGTTCACTATATAATTGAAGATAGAAAGAGGTAAATTTTGCTTTAATATCAGGAATTCTCTCTTGACAAATTCAAGCCACCCAGAAATAGAACAGGCTGTCTTGGAGTCAGATGAGAACTCTCCAGGTGGAGCCTTCATGAGACTTCATGAGCGATAGAGGGAATTCGTGGCTAAGTATGAGTTGGATGAGATGAATCATGACAGACATGGATTCTCTGGAGAACTTCAGTCTTATTTATCCCTGTGTCCCAGAGCTTTGCTTTAGAACTTTCTCATTTTCTTTCCTTCAGGAGAGGTTGTTCAACAGTCAGACTCATTCACTGGATCCCTTGAAAATCTGAATTCAGCACATTTTGGGGAGGACCCTTTCCTTTGGCGGAGTCCTTGGGGTCTGTCAGAGTAGACGTATGGGTCAAGAGAACAGGGGCCTCTAGAACACTGATCTTATGGGCCGAGAGGAGTGTCTCCGTTATTATTTGTCAGTACATAACCTTCTATTACAAACATCCTTCCCCCTTCCACACAGACCCCCCACCTCAATCTCAGCTCCAGCTCTGTTCCTTGCCCCTAGTACCCTTGGGGAATCCCTGGGAGGATCAGTCAGGATGGGGGCCAGCTGCAGGCTTAACTTTCCCTGGCACTGGGCTCTGTGCCCTTACCCCAGATGGCATCTCCACGAGGTGATCAGAGCTGCTAATCACCACCAGCTGCCCCAAGAATGCCCACAGCTGGGGCTGCCAAGGTCCCCTGGGGCCGGGGAAAGACTTGCCAAAGCGTCAGGATTCCTAGGACAGCATGGCCCCGGAGGTACTCTTCCCTCCTCCCCCAGGGAGGGGGGCCCAGGCTCCAGCCCCTGCTTGGGAAGGGGACAGAGACTGAGGGGGGCAGGGGAGGCAAAAGGAGAACAGAGAACCGGGTCATCTGCTCCCAGGCTGCTCTAGGATGGCTGGAGAGTGAGGGGTAGAGGCTGTGAATGGAACTGTGTCACACACTCACACACACACAGACACAGACACACAATCCCACACATAAATTTTTATATATACTTATATATGTATGTGCATGTATATGGGTATGTATGTATATAGTTATTCTGCTCACATCATGGGAATTAAAGGTTTATCTCTACCCTCAGCATCTGGAAAATCTGCATAAACTTTTGTGGATCTGTCAATAAAAAGTTATTTAAAATTTTTTTTTAAAAAGTGCAAAAAAAGCACACAAGGAAAATAGAAGTAAATAAATACATACAAAAATATTGCTTTTGTATAATCAAAAAAAAAAAAACTTTTGTGGACCTTCCCCCTTCTGGCCAGGAAAAAAGGCTGAATTATTACAGTATTAAAAGATAAAATAGATTGCTATTGTATAATATTATACACCTATTTTATACATTTCTGAGTATCTAAACTTTTCCTGTATTTTCTGCTGACCTTTACCTGCTGTGTATGTATAACATGTGTGTAGATATGTAGTATCTTGTAAGGAGTGTAACAGCTGTGTGTCATTTGTGTGATGCATGCAAGTCTGTGTAACGTGTGTGTAGCATGTGTCGTATGATGTATATATGTACACCCAGGTCATGTATCTGTGTGAAGTGTGTAATATATGTGTGTATGTACATGTATGTACATGTCACTGAGACACAGAAACACAGGATTATAGTAACATGACAAAAATAATTCATAATCATGTTGTACTTTAAGATTTTACAGAATGCTTTCCTCCAAATAAACCATGTATGAGAAGTAAGCAAGGAATATTAGTCTCATTTTGTGGTTGAAGAACTGAGACGTAGAGAGGGCAAATCACTTGCCTAGAATCACAAAGCTCATTCCTATCAGAGGATGGAGGCTACATGCATGTATGTGTCACACATGTTTGCATGTCGGTGTCATACATGATCTGTACATGTGTGTTATGTGTCTGTGTTAAATATATATGGATCTGTATATGGATTATGGGTTATATGTGTATATATATATGTATGGATGTATGTATATGTATCTGTATTTACATGTGTGTGTATGTTCACACACATATATAAAACTACATGCTCTAAACACTCAAAGACTCAGACAAATGGGCAGCATATATATGTATGTGTTTTTCTATAGCCACACCCCCTAAATTCTCCAAAACTCGGCCCCCGCCGTGGGCAATGCCATCCCTGCCCACTGGAGCACTTCTTCCCCTCGAGGATTAGGACCAGAAAGCGAGGGTGCTGAGGTGGGAGTTTATCGGGGAGGGTTCCAGGACAAGTAGATGAATAGAACCGGGAGATCACTCAGACCAACCCAGTCATTTTACGGAGAAGACAGTGAAGAAGGATCAAATCAACATTCAAACCCAGGTTCTCTGACTGGTGATGGAGCACTCAGTGTGGAGCCAGGTGTTCCTTTTCACCTCTCCCTGGGGGATCTGGGGCTGGGACTAAGAAATTCTGGAACATCCCCCAATCTGTTCTCATTTCTATAGGGAAGGGGAGACTAAAGAGGAAAAGGAGGTGCAGGAATTTTTATTCCCACTTTACAGATGAGAAAAGAGAGGCTCTTAGAGGCCATGTGATTTGCTCATCCATGGTCACTCAACAAGTTAAGCGAACATCTTTTCTTGAATACAAGTCCAGTACTCTTTGCTGAAACTTAGAATCTGGGAACACGAGAAGATTTCACAGCTTGGAAACTTAGATCATCCAGAACTTTAGAGCCTTGGAAACTTTAGAATCTCAGAAAGTTAGAATCATGAGAAAAGAGCCCTGGAGGCCATGTGATCCAGTTTCCCATTCTGTCCTAGGATCTCTTGAAACAGCATCTTTACTAAGAGTCCTCTCACCTCTGCTTTAACTCTCCCAAGTAGCAGGGGTCCTCAAACTACGCCATGGGCCAGATGCAGCAGTGAGGACAATTATCCCCCTCACCCAGGGCTATGAAGTTTCTTTATTTAAAGGCCCACAAAACAAAGTTTTTGTTTTTACTATAGTCCGGCCCTCCCACAGTCTGAGGGACAGTGAACAGGCCCCCTATTTAAAAAGTTTGAGGCTTTTTGTGCACCCTTGTGAGGCTACCTGCACCCTTGGAATGCGTTAGATTAGGATTCATCTCCTCAGTCCCATCTCCTCCACAGGTTGACCCCATAATCATCCCCCACCTCTAACATCCAGTTTCTCTCTACCAAACGACTCCCCCCTGTCTGCAATGCTCTCAGCTCATCCTTAAAAATATCCTTAAAAACCCTCATTTGACCCTACCATTCCCTCCAGCTATTGTCATGTATCTCCCTCTTTCCCAGCCAAAAACGGAGAAGAAGGGTTGACATGAGTTCCTAATTCCTCTCTCTCAGCTCCTTGCGACCTGGCTTCTTCCCAGCCCCATCACTCAGCTGAACCCTTCGGTTCCCAGCCGTCTCTTAGCCTGCTCCGTCTGACGGCTTTTTGTACCAGTCCTCTCGACCTCTGAAAACGTTGGTCTCGTTGGCCACTTCTTCCTCCGGATTTTCTCTCCTGCTGGATATCCTGAGTCATCTGCCATTGCTCTGACTTCTCCTCCATCCCTTTGCTGGGTTATTATCCATAGCGAGGCTCTCTAACCGTGGGTGTGCCCCCGAGCTTTGTTCTGGGCTCACTTTTCTTCTCTCTCTACCTTCTCTTGGCTATCTCACCAGTTCAATGAGCATCTCTACACTGAGATTCTCCTGCCTGTAAATCCAGCCCTAGTCTGTCTCCTGAGCGCATCCCATCTCCAGGCTTCTCTGCACGCCCAGTCCCCCGCGCCCAGAGGGCCCTTCTTCCCTTCCACCTCTTACAGCCCCTTATTATTTCCCATAAAGCTCAGCTCATACACGACAGTCCCTTCGATACCTTTTTTACCATTCCCTACTTTTAGGGCCCCTCTGCAGCTACCTTATACTGACTCCATGGGTGGCCATAATGTAAGAATAGCTGACATTTAGAACGTTTAAGGTTTTCTAAAAGATTTCACAAATATTATTTCACACTTTGTAAAGTGCCTTGCAAACCTGAACATGCTACGTAAATGACATGTTTTAAATGACTATATAAATCGTGTGTTCAGGTTTACAAAGCATTTTACAGTCATTACCTCATTAATTGTCATTTACGTTGCACGTTCAGATTTGCAAAGTACTTTACAGTTATTATCTCATGTAACTCTCCCAACAGCCCTAGGTGAGAGAGAGAGAGAGGGTGCTTTTATTATTCCCATTCTATGGATGAGAAAATTAAGTCTGAGAGTGAGAGAAAGACCTGCTGACTTGTCCAGAATCAGTGTCTGTGGTAGGAGCTAAACACAGCCTTCCTGACTAAGTTGAGTCACCCAGCTGCTTAAATATAGATAGGAAGGAATACGTGTTCCTCCCTCCAGCCCCCAAAGAAAGTAATTTTCTTGAGGGTAGGGGATAGTTCTCTTTTGTCTTTATTTCTCCTAGGACAGAGTGACTTTCATGGAATCTGGCACCTTGTTGTTCAGTTGTATTCAACTCTTTGTGACTTCTCTATGTGGTTTTCTTGGCAAAGATAATAGACTGGTTTGCAATTTCCTTCTCCAGTGGATTAAGGGAGTCATACAGGGTCACACAGCTACTGGCTTCAGGTCCAGCGCTCCGTGCACGGCAGCGCCACTTAGCTGCTGTTACTAATAAAATAATAATCATGATAATGATGTGTTCAGTACCGATTATGCGTCGGGCATTGTGCTAAAATTTTTGTAGTTATTATCTCCTTTGGTCTTCAGACAATCCTGTTGGGGAGGTCATGTTATCTCCATTCTACAGATGAGAAAACTGGTTTAGTGATGTGTCCAATTTTATAGGCTGCTAAGTGTCTAAGGCTGGATTGAGCTCGGTTCTTCCTGACCCAAGACCCGTTACGCTGGTTATTGAGCCACCAGCTGCCTAGGACATGGGCGAGGTTTAATAAATGTTTCGTGGATTGATTGGTTGGATGTGAGGGGAAAGGGGGCTAGATTTGTGCTAGAATTAAGGGCAAAACTGAGCCGTAGTCACAGGAAAACAGCTCAGTGTAAAGAACACTCCCCAGTAAAGCAACACGATGGTGGGCTGGGCGCTTTGGCGAGGGGAGCTCCTCCTCTGGGGGTATTCACCAGCCCCCAACTTAAGAACCAGAAAGGCTCTTTTCACTGGGCTGCCCTCTGTGGGGTTTTCTCAGCAAGGTGCTGGAGCTCTTTGCCCCTCGCTCCTCAGGCTCGTCTCACAGTCGAGGCAAGCTGGCTTTGTGATTGGCTCCCACAGCCGGGGAGATTCTCGGTCTCCCTGACTCCGGCCGGCCCCCCAAGCTGCCCGGAGAGGCTCTCCCAGATTGCCCAGGCCGCTCCTTCCATGGCACAGCTGCCAGGCACTCGGCTGGTGTCCGGCGGAGGCGGAGGGTCCAACGGGGCAGGAGGTTCAAGTAGTTCTATGTCCGCCGAAGCCTTCCTTCCACCCTGAGCTTCTGAGTCTGTGGAAGGTTCTCCCACTGTCGGAAGGAGAGTCAGCTTGGCTGGACCGGGCCAGGGTGGAGTCTGGGGCTACTTACTGGGCGCAGACGCGGGAGCCCAGGCCAGCCACTAACAAGGGGCCGATTGTGCCCGAGTCTAGGCTCAGCCGCTGCCTGCGGGGATGGGGAGAGGCTGCTGGGGTAAGGGAGTGGGGGGGCTATTGGGGCAGGTGCTGGCGTTTTGTCCCCTGGGCCTCCCAGCTCCTGTCAGACACACCAAAACAACCAAATAAATCTGGGGGTGGAAATTCCTCATTCTCTCCGAGCTCCCCCGTCTGGGCCTGCCCCCCCTCCTGGCAGCTCCAGGCCAAGGGAGGGGAACCTTCTCCCTGTTCCAGACAAGGATTATAAGGGAGGGCTAAAGCCCTCGTCCCAGTGAGGAGAGAAGATCAGTCCCCAGCACAGGGGGCCCTTCATTTGCCCATTCCCCTCCTCATCCCCCAAGTTCTGGCCTGCAGACATTTCCCTAATTCATAAAACAGCTCACACCTATTTTTAGCCTCTTCTTTTGGCCCTGGAGGGAATCAGAGGGAAAAAGTCTGATCCTTCCTGGCCCGGGGAAAGGACAGGGACTGCCAGAGCTGGTCAGGGATCATTAAAGGCCCCCATCTCCACCTAGGGCTCCTCCATGACAACCCCCCCCCATTAAACACTCACATCCACATTCCCAGATGCTTCTCCAGGCCTTCCCTCATCCCAGGAGAGCATCTACTCTGGACAATGAGAATGGGGGGGAAGGAAGCTGGGAAATGGAAGGAAGGAAACCATTAGAGTTGGGTTGGGGAAGAGTTAAAATATTGCAGAATCTGAAGGTAGAATGGACCTTAGAGACCACCTAGTATAATCTCTTTATACACAAGAGGTAATAGACCGAGAGATAGAAGAAACTTGTCCATGGAAAGTGTCAGGATTCGGGTTTGAAACTGGTTCTTGACCCCAAATCCAGTGCTTGGGGTCTGGGGACCTTATTCTATGGGGAATAGGGTTGGATTGGAGAGATGGGATGAGTCATGGGTAAGAGATTGGAGGATAGACTTCTGCCCCCATCCCTGTGGCTCTGTCCAGACGTTGCTATTGATCCAAGGGACAGAGGTCCACAGCCAGGGCTGGGAGGGCTCTGTCCTAAGCCATTCCCTGGGGGAAAGAGTCCTCTATGAAGCAGAGCCAGGAGACAGACTGTTAACACATAACAACAGTTCTAAGGATGAAGTGTCCCACTGGGCCGGAGCCAGGGCCGTCCATCTGGCCCCCATGCAGCTGGGAATAGGGAAAGGCAGATGGGGGGAGCCTTGGGGAGCCAGGACGGGCTGGGGTCAGGAAAGGGTTAGGAATGCCCTGATGCTACAGTGCCCAGGGTGTGAAGGGTGTGAATTCCCCCAGGACAGTGAGTTCTACTCACTTAAGGGCTGGCTCCCCTCCATTGCCCCCTGCATCACAACTAGGGCCCCAGGGGAAGGGTGGGGTGGGAATATGATCCACTTCCCCACCCTCACCCCCTAACAGGACCCATCCCATGACCAGAACAGGAGGGAGGAGGCTGATGACGGTCATGATGAAGAAATCCCAAGGTTCTGGGACAGGGCTGGGGCAGTCACAGGGGCTCTGCTCCATCATGCTGGTGAGAGACGGGACATCCATTTTTCAGAGTAGAGTGAAAGTTTACAAAGCCTTTCCTTGCAGCAGCCCTGTTTACAGAACAGGAAACTGAGGCTCAGAGGGAGAGAGAAAGGGAGCTGCCCAGAAGCTGTGCTCTAAGGTCCAAAGCTGAGTTTTCTGATCTCCAGATCAGTGGATTTTTCCAGTGCACTCTTCCCCCTCCCATATTCCAGCATCCAGCCAAATTGGCTTTCTCTTTGTTCTTCATAGACTACACGCCATCTCTCTTTGCACTAGCTGTCCCCCGTGCGCAGAACGCTTTCCCTCCGTACTGCTACCTTACTAAATCCCTTCCTTTGAGATGCAGTGGAAGAATGACCTTCCACATGGAGTTTTTTCCCATCCTGACCATCATCATCCCAGTCCCTCAGGCTCCCAACCTATAGGAATCATCCTGGACACCCGTCTCTCAGCCAACAATATCCAACCCGTTGCCAACATTTGTCCATGTTATCTTTCCAATATTTCTCCAATATGCCCATCTGGCCTCTGACTGCCATCGTGCTGGTGAACAGGTCCACACCCCTCAAATCTGGGCCATTGCAATAGATGCTCAAATCCTCCCATTCAGCCACCAGAGAGACTTTGCTAAAGTGAAGGTCCATCAGGTCAGCCTGCCCTCTCCCCTACTCAATAACTCCAGTGGTTTCCCACTGCCTCCAGAATTCAATACAAAATGTTCTGTCTAATATTCGTAGCCTTTTGCAGCCTAGCTCTGTCTCACTGTTCCAGTCTTATTACACCTTACTCTTTGATATGTGTTCCTCAGTCCAGTGATACGGGCCTCCTGGCTGTTCCTGGAACAAGGCTTCTTCTCAGCTCTGGCTATTTACTCTGGCCCCTGCTTGGAATGCTCTTCCTCCTCGTCTCTGCTTCTGGTTTCCTTGGCTTCCTTCATATTCCAGCTAAAATTCCACTTTTCTATTCAAAGCTTTCCTAGGTCTTCTTTCATATTTATATCTTCTCTCTGAGATAATCTCCAATTTATTCTATTTACGGCTTGTTCATCATTTGCAAGTATGATTTTTACCTTTCTTTGTATTCCTAGTGCCTGGTACAGTAGCTGCCACACAGTGGGTGCTTAATAAATGCTTGTTGATGACTCAACCCATTGCTATTGCTCTCCACTTGAAACATCCCTCTATTTAACTACTTTATAACTATTTGTAATTATTCTTTCTGGTTATTTTGTATAAACTTACATATGAGCCTACTGTTTGTCTCATCACAATTATGTTAAATCCTCTCAAGTAGAGGATGTCACATTCTATTTATTTATGTCTCATTTATATGTATTGCCTCATTCTTTATATTTGCTTGTCAGCACAGTACCTGGCACAGAGCAGGTGCTTAATAATAAATAAAAATAAAGGTCTATTGATTGATTGACTTTGAGTAGGAACCACTTAAGTCTAGACTGAGGTTCACAGAAGCCTGAGCTCAGGCAGTCACTTTGGATAACTCTTCCAGCTTCTGAAGACCCTCTACCCCCTACTCACTTGGCAACTAGAGTTGGGCTGATAGATGAAAAGGAGGCACCTGACTCTTTTCCATCCTTCCCCATAACCTTCCAGGACTCCATTTACCATAAAAACCATAAACCTTTATTGTGCCGTAGGGCAGTCCTGTCCCCATTTAGCCCAACTGGAACATAGTATCTGTCTCCCTGTCCCCTGATATGTCTGCCTGTGTCCTGGGAGCACATGATTAGGGTGTGAGGAGGGAATCACTGGGAAAAAAGTCCAGCCTCAGAAATGGGAAAGGAAAGGAGCCTCTTGGAAGGGGAAGTGATGTCAAGGTGGAGAATCAAAAGCCCTTCTACCCTCTTGTCTGCCCATGGCTAGACTTCTTCCCCACCCCAGCTGTCCTAGGCCAGCCCTGCTTGGCTTTCTCAAAATCTGATACCAACGCTAAATGTGTGCTGGGGAGGAGTGGAAGTTCCAGAGGTGGAGAAGGGCAGGTTGATGGCCAATGGAACAGCCTCCATCCATGCTTCCGGGACTTGGGCTCTTTCCTCAGAGATCTCATGACTTGCCTGCTCCAGAAAGGTCTAGAGAGCTTTCCAGAGGGGTTGATGAGTGTGCACTGAGGGAGGAAAGACCAAATGACTCATGTGACTGACTCAGTAGATGAAAGAGTAATTGTTTGTGACAGTGAGTCTGTGAGGGAGCTAAGTGATGATTGTGTAAATAACTGAATGATTGATGAGTGTGAGTGTGTAAATAAAGGAATTACTGAGCCAGTAGGTGAATATGTGTGTGTGAATAACTGAATTATTAGATGAGTAGGTGAACATGAGTGTGTGAATAAAGGAATTACTGAATGAGCAGGTAAATATAAGTGTATGAATAAAGGAATTACTGAGCCAGTAGGTGAATATGTGTGTGTGTGTGAATAACTAAATTACTGGGTGAGTAGGAGAATGTGAGTTTGTAAATTAAGGAATTATTGAGTGAGCAGGTAAGTGTGTGTGTGTGTGTGTGTGTGTGTGAATGGTACGTGTATGTAAGGATGAGTGAGTGGAAGAGCTATGAGTAGGAGTGACTAGTCAGGTCAGAGTGTGTGACTGAGTGAGTTCATGTGGGTGAGAGAATGTATTGATAATTGATAGTATGTGAGGATGTGTGTCTCTATGTGACTGAGCCTGTTTGAGGGTGATTGTGATGCCCAAGTGAGTAAATGAGTGAAGCCGTATATGAGTGACTGAATGTATGAGGGAGGGAGTGATAATGATTGAGCTGATCAACGGTGTATAACTGAGTATATAACTGACGTGTCTAGGAGAATTGTGTGAGGATGTGTCAGTGTGACTTGTGTGTCGGTGAGTGTAGGAATGACTGTGGGAATGAGGATAGATGGATGGATGGGTGGGTGGATGAAGTGGTGAGGTAGCAAAGTGGAGACTTGGATTCAGAAAGACTTGAAATCTTTCCTCAGACACTTAAATTTGTGATCTTGATCAAATCATTCAATCTACAGTTTCCTCATTTGTAAAATGAGATTGGATTCAACGACTCTTAAGATCCATTCCAGTTAATGATCCTGTTAATGAATTAAGTAAAGGAGCGACCCTCCGGTCTCCCTGCAGAGGTACTTGGTCCCTTCCCTGCCCCTCATCCTGGCCAAATGTGGGTGGATTGATCCAAGCAGGAGCTGGGGCCTCAAGTTGGGGACTGAACAACCTGAGCATATCATTATATATCATATCATATCACATCATATCATAGTAATTATATAACGTATTCATTAGCTACCTCCAATTGTAGCTCTTTTCTGTTAGGTGTTTCTTGCCTTTGGGATAATAAGCACAGGTGAAATGACTCAGGACATCCTAGCACAGAGAGCCTCACTAGCATGAAGAGGGTCTAGAGGGATGGCAAGCTGGCACAAGAAGGCATGTTGGCTTAGAAGGGGCTCAGAGAATGACACAGGGAGGACATGCTGGTACTCAGAAGCAAGATGCCCCTGCTCTCCGTTTTCCCGTTTTCCTGAGAGAAGAGCCAAGCGGAGCCAGCCCATCTGAATTCTCTTTCAGAGTGGCAGTGATCCCACTCCCACCCTCTGGCTATTCCACGTCCCATGAGGTAAGGTTCCCAAGGTCCAAAGTTCTTGCATTCACAGATTGTGACTGGGTGAATGGTGGAAGCATAGAGTTAATTCCGAAGGGCAGGTTTGGGGTGGGAGGAGCTATAAAGACCTCTTACCACTCCACCCACAGAGGCTTTCCAAGCAGATCCAGGAGGGGATCTAAGCATCCCATCTCCCAGATCCCTTTTTCAATCTCCTATTCCCTTTTCTACAGGAACAGGGAAGTTGCTGGGCTGGGGTAGGTTCCCCAGGAAGGTGGTCTGGGGGCTCCCAAGATTGCATCTCCATCTAGTGGAAAATTTGAGAATTGCCTGGTTGGGGAGGGGATAAAGAGAATAAAGTCCTCCCCATTCCTTCATTCCTCCTGCTTACTGTGGAGTCTGGAAGGGCAAGAAGAGATCCGGATTCTAGAGCTGGACTGAGGCCAGTTCAGGATTGTCTATTCTTACTAGTCCTTGATCCCTCCACTTGTAGTGGAGGGGGAAGTTCTCCTCCTTTAACCCAGAGGAAGGCATCCAGCAGAGAATCAGAACCTCAGAATCTGAAGGACCTTAGGGACCATCTAACCCAACTTCCTTGTTTTATAGAAAAGGAAACTGAGGCACAGAGGAAAGGAAATAAGAAGAGCTATTTTTCCTAGCACATCTTTCAGCTCTGCAACTCACAAATCCACACCCTGGAAACTCTTCTGCCTTTTCCTCTCATTGTAAGGGTCCTCCCAGAATTTCCATTTAAAGAGGGCATTAGACAATGGGGAAATATGTTTTGCATGACTTTATATATGTAACTGACATCATATTGCTTGCCTTCTCAATGGGTGAGGAGGAGCTAGAGGGAGGAAAAGAATTTAGAATTCAAAAATTGTTTTAAATCAATACTAAATAAATAAAGCACACCAAAAGTGGAGAAAAACAAAAAATAAATAAAGAGTGCATCGCGGCCAGCAATCTCTCCATGTCCCAATAGGCTATATTCCTCTGAATTTCTCTATCATATCCCTTATTCCAACTTCCTTTTATGTGTTGTCTTTATTAGAAGGTAAGCTCCTAGAGCAATTTGAAACTCTGCCCAAAGGGCTATAAAACTGGTCTAATCCAGTAATACCACTACCAGGTCTGTATCCCAAAGATATCATAAAAAAGGAAAAAGGACCCAAGTGTACAAAAATGTTTATAGCAGCTCTTTTTGTGATGGCAAAGAATTGGAAATTAAGGGGATGCCCATCAATTGGGGAATGGCTGAACAAGTTGCAGTAAATGGTTGTAATGGAATACTATTGAACTTTAAGAAATGATGAGCAGATGGATTTTAGAAAAACCTGGAAAGATTTACATGAACTGAAGCTGAGTGAAGTGTGCAGGATCAAGAGAATATTGTACGTAGTAACAGTAACACTGTGCCATGATCAGCTGTGACAGACTTAGCTTTTCTCAGCACTGCAATGATCCGAGACAACTCCAAAACACTCAGGATGGAAAACCCTATCTACCTCCAGAGAAAGAGCTATGGAGTCTGAATGCAAATCGGAGCATAATATTTTCATCTTTTTTGGTTTTTGTTTTTTCTTTCTTGTGGTTTTCCCTTTTGTTCTGATTCTTTCACAACATGAGTAATGTAGGAATATGTTCAATATGATTGAATGTGTATAGCCTATATCAGCTTGGAGTCATGGGAAGTGGGGAGGGAAGGGAAAGAAGAAGAAAACTTTGGAACTCAAAATTTGACAAAAATAAAGGTTGAAAACTATCTTTACATGTAATTGGGGGAAAAATAAAATACTATTAAGAACTAAAAATAAAGTAAGCTCCTTGAAGGACAAGGATTCTTTTTTTTGCTTGTGCTTAACATGGCATATGGCAAACAGTAATCCCTTAATAAATGCTTGTTGATTTTGATAGAGCCACCTCCATTCTATGGAAATATGTGCACACACAGATTGCCACATGTGCATGGATAACATACACAAGTTTGCAAAGTCATGCCCTCATGACATTTCTCATCCTTGTATATGTGGGCATCTGCTTCTAGTTGGATCTGGGTTGGGGGTGACTAATTCACTTGTTTCCTGCCCTTACCATCAGTCAAGAAAAGATGTCAAGCTATGTTCAGTACTCTTGCAATATCTGGGGGGTTTTTTGCCTGTAAGAGTGTGGAAGTGAGAGGGAATTTTTCTCCAGAGGTATGCTGGTAAATTGTCAACTAGATACACTTTTAAGTTTAATCTGCATTATTCCCATTTTCTCACTCAAGTAGAGACAATTAACAAAACAATAAATCAAGTCCTGATTTTGTAATATTTTCTGATTTTCAAGGTATAAATGCTCACATTGAAATTTTAACAGTTTTCTGGTATGAGCGGGCTTTGGTATACCTCTTAAAATTCTTTCCAGCTTCCTTCACCCCTTACAATTTCCAACCCCTATACCTTGTTCCTCAGTTTTTTTTACAGAGTCAGAATCAGGGCTGCTGAACTGTGAGGACAGGAAGGCAACAGCTGCCTCCAATACCCTTGAGATGGTATCCGTTTCTCTCCCACTTTGAGGCTACTTATAGGGAGGAAATAAAAAGAGGAAATAAAAGTCTTTGGATCAGTCAGTGTTCCCTAAATAATTTATTAGACAGTGAGTTGAGTGTGTAGAGGGGAGATAGCAAAGGAATCAGATGAGACTTTGTTGTGTTATTCATTCGCCTCAATAAGCATTTATTAATTAACCAAGCATTTATAAAAGTACTTTCCTGATGCTGGACCTTATATTTAGTGCTGAGAAAGACAACAGAGTTTAGATGAAATGAGGTTTCTGTCCTCCTGGAGCTCACAAACCAGTGGGAAGATAAACTAGTGTAATAGTCTGGGCAAGAAGTGATAATAGATTGAGCCACTGAACACAGAGGTAGCTGGAGGAATGGAGACATGGGAATACAGAAATGAAGAGACTTGGTAACTGAATATATGCAGTATGTGAAAAGGAAGGTTCATGGATGACAGCAAGATGGGGTGACGGGGAGGATTGTGGTACCCTTCGTCGGAAAAAGGGAAATTCAGAAGAGAAGCGGGTTTGGAGGGAAAGTGGATATAGTTACAGCCCATTCATCCTTGGCTATCTGCAACTTCCCACTGAAAAATGAAAAGTGTGTGTTTGAGGTGGAGAGAATCATTTACTCATTAGCCACTGCTCAGAGTACAGAGTCCACTACTGAGGGGTGCCAGCTGTAAGCACAAGGCGATGGAGAGCAGGTGAGGGAACACAGAGATTGGGGGGACCACCAGGAATTTTGCCTGTGAATGTCTGGGAGGAATTAGCAGCTCACATCTGATGCTACTTCAGAAAGCTAGAGAAGGAGGGGAAGAATGTAGTAGGGGGGTGTTTAAGGAGGTGATGTAGTTGTATTAGTTGGGAGTTGATTGTAATGTTCCATGATGGTCATGTCACAGCCCCCGAGGGGCCATGAGGCCATGGGGGATTTTGGAAATTACTGATCTAGACCACATTTCTCCATCATTCCCACAGAATAACATAAGAGAGTCTGCCAAATGCTTTGTTGAAATCTAGGTAGCTATACCAATAGCATTAATCTAATTCACCAGCCTAAGAAAGTGACACTCTGAACTCAGTCTTCCAGAACCAGGCTGGCTCTATGTCCCCCTCAAATGTCTCTTCTCTAATGTCCCCATTCTGGTGTGTTCCCTCTACCTTAACGACCAGTGATTAGTGCCCCAGTTTCATTTAACCAATTAACACTGATTCGCTTTTACAAAAGAATTATTACCATGAAGAGTTAGCAAGAACACAAGTTACAAACATTCCCCCTCCCATATTTTGGCATGTACTTTAATATATTTTCTAGGAATTTAATATATTTATACTTAAATATATTAATATTTAATATATTTTCAGCTCTGCAACTCACAAATCCACACCTTGGAAACACTTCTGCCTTTCCCTCTCATTATAAGGGTCCTCCCAGAATTTCCATTTAAAGAGGACATTAGGAAATAGGGAAATATGTTTTGCATGACTTCATATATGTAACACAGAGACTGGGGGGACCACCAGGAATTTTGCCTGTGAATGTCTGGGAGGAATTAGTAGCTCATATCTCATGCTACTTCAGAAAGCTAGAGAAGGATGGGAAGAATGTAGTAGGGGAGTGTTTAAGGAGGTGATGTAGTTGTATTAGTTGGGAGCTGATTGATCACATATTCCATGGTGGTCATGTCACAGCCTGTAAGCCGTGGGGCCATGGGGGATTTGGGAGATTGCTGATCAGATTTAATATATTGCAGGTGTGGTATGGCTGAATCCCCTTCTCTACCACTGTTGGACTGGACCAGGTAGGTTACCTGGGACTTTACTGACAGGCTTCTGGCATATCCTACTATGGGTTCTGCCTCTGGACTTCTGGCAGCTTGCTCCCCTGACCATCCCGAGCTCCCAAGGTGATAGTCATGTCTAATCTCTATCTCCAAGCAGGGAAGAACAGACAAAATACGGAAAGAAGCAAGAGATCCGTGTACTCCTGGGCTATAATGGCTCCCCACCAAGGGCTTTGTCTTCTAATTCTCTGACTCTCCCACCCCCTGCTCTGCTTTTGAATGTATCCCAGTTTAAGCTAGATAGCTAAGCAACAGTTCATTTTTTCTATCACATGGTTATCCAGGACCAGTTACAGAATGTCTGTGCATGCTTTAAATTGGGCAGCAGGGTACTTCTTATGATGTGCCATCATACTTTTGGGGAAGCAGGCTCCCCAGCCTTTTCTACATGGAGATTGCCTCCTATTACCCTAGTAATTCCATCCAAAAGGTAAATGACCTCAGTCTAGCATGACCCATTCTTGATGAAGTCAAGCTGTCTTCCTGCTGCCTTTTCTAGCAATCCATTAACCTTCCTTTCAATAATACATTCTGTGTGCATAGCAGATTTGCAGTTTCATATGCAATCATCTTTTTTATTGTACCATGTTATGGAAATGCCTGTTTTATTCCATAAATGGAAAATTAAAAAATAATACATTCTAAAATTTGGCAAGGAATTAAAGTCAAACTTGTTAGTCTACAGACTGTTTACAGAACTCTCTCCCCATTTAAAAAATTGAGACATTTTCCTTCCCCTAGTCTTTTACTACCCCTTCCATCTCTGAGAGATCTCAGAAAATGGTTCAACAATCACATCAGCCAGTTTTTTTCAGTGCCTTAAGGATGTAGTCCATCTGGGATAGCCGACTTAAATTCATCAAGGACAAACAGGAGCCTTCCTGTCTGACCTGGAGTATCAACTTCCCGTTAGCTATATCTGTTCTGTCCTTTCTAGTTCAGAGATCCTTCTCCTTGGCAGAGGAAACAAAAGCAAAATAAGAATTGAGTAATTCTTCCTTCTTCCTGTCATCCATTATCATCCTCTCATCCATCCTGAGCATCTATCTGTCCCTTCTATGATTCTCTTTCTCCTGATACAGTTTTTTAAAATATTCTGTTTCTGTTTCTTAGCTTTCCTCACTAAGCTGAACGCATTCTGAAATTTATCACTCCTGACACAATTATTAAGAGACCAAGTCACACTTTTGTACTCATCCTCTATTATCTTTACTTGTTTCCATCTTCAATAGTGTACATGTCTCTTAAAAAATCTAAGTGATGAGTCCACTGTGAATCCACATTAGTCTTGAAGAGCAACTCCCCACCTTTTCCCTCCCTTGGAATGGTTTCTCCACATCTTCCAAATGTCATTCTTGAATGACATTTATCCTATAGAATTTTTAGCCCATGGGATCTTACCTCTCCTTTTCCTGAACCCTTTTAAATGGGTTCTCTCAGAACCCTAGTTCCCAATCAGATTAAGTTCCATTTTCCTTCCTTTATAACAAATTCAAAGATGAAGTGGTCACTTCTTCCCAAGGTACCCATAATTTCTCCTTCAGTTCCTTCTGTTGAGAATCTGGTCTAGAATAGACTCTCCCTCATCAGTTCCTCCATCTTTTGAAGAATGTAATTATCATCAAGGCAAGCCAAGAAATCATTAGCTGCCCTGCTCTTGGCAGAGAGAGAGAACAAGAACAGATGTCTGGATAATTGAAGTCCCCCATCACTATGACATGACAGCCAGGAAAACTGATTCAATATTCAGCTGCATAAGAGAGGTACGGTCTCCAGGAAGGCTGTCCTCCTTCCTAGTCAGACCACATCTGGAGCATCACATTCAGTCCTGGGAGGAAAATGCTAGCATAGCACCTGGGGCTCTCCTCACACATGGACCCTACCCTGCCCCAGAGCTATCCCAGGTTGGAGATTCTTGATGAATCGGCATCCACTCAAATCTTAGCTCTTAAAACCCCAAACGATGGGTTTGTTTTTTACTAAGTCAACCAGAAAGAATATATTAGTCCAAAACAAAAGACATTTAATCAGACTGCATGACCCAAATTAATTGACAAGAAAAGATTTCCTATCCCTTCCCTCCATATACCAATGGAGCATATTTTCTTACAGATGAGGGAATATGTGTCAGAATTAAACATTCAGTAAGTGCCTACTATGTGCACAGGCATTGTGCTAGGTGCTGGGGATATTTTTAAAAAGGCAGTTCCTGCCTTCAGGGAGTTCAATCTAAAGAGAGAGAAAACACATAGAAAAAAATTGAAAAGCTGGAAGGAAGGGGAAGGGAACGTTTCCTGGTACAGGGAGATAAGATGAAGTTCTGCAGGGAGATGGTCTGAGGAGGTGAGAATTTCAGAATCGATTTCATCTTCCAAATGATGTGTTTCTGGAGCTTTAGGAAAGGGGAATGACATGTGGTGATGTCTATTCTCAGAGTCACCCTTGAGAGAAAAGCTTTCCGATGTCTGTCCTCCACCTTCTGCAGTCCCAGAAGAGACCAAGGGGCAGGGGATGCTGAGGAGTGAGTGAATTCCTCCTAGAGATTGTGTAATCCAGGAAAGGAGCTAAGAGGACAATGATGCAGCTAAGAAACATACATGGAGAAGGCACATTTAAGGAATACATGTGTAGTATACCCTCAGGAACCACTTATGGGGTGGACACACAGATGGGCAGCACATCCTTGTGGCCACAAGAATCCTGACTTTGCAAAGCTACCACTGCTGCTCTCTGCTGTTCATTGCTGGGTACCGTGTCTCCAAGTCCTGCTGTGCATTATGTTATCCCGATGGAATTTTCTGCTAGTCTCTAGTTTGGACGTTCTTTGAGTTGCTTTTTACTGTAATCCCCTTATCTTCAGTGGTTTGGCCCCTTATTGATGTTCCCTGTTACTATTTGCTGAAGATCTACCGGCTAATGAGCCTCTTCCTTTGCAAAGCAGAGCAAAAAACCTTTTCATGTTATAGCTCCAGAGACTATGACAATTGCTTCTACCCAGATAGTCAGGAAAGCTAATTAGATTAGATGTCTATTCTTTTGACCCTCTGCTATTTATTTTCTTCTAGCCCTAGGAGCTATGGTCCTACAAAGTTCTTGACTCCAGCCAACTGTTTGACTTAAGGTTAGAAAATTTTGTTGAATGCTTGTCACATTCTTGACTATTAGAATGGATTCCCTCAAATCATTTTAGAGACTCCACCCAACAAAGCTGAATAGCATCTGGGAGAGGGAGAGTGGGATGGCAAAGCATTTCAGCTTCCCCCAATTCCCATGATGCTCTCCCATCATGCAAATTAACTTGGGAATAAAAACAAAAGGGCCAGGTGAAGTCCTCAAGGCTATCAGCCCTATTGGATCTTTTGTTCCACATTTCTTTCTTTATTATACTTACCTCCCAGCAACAAAATCAGAGTTTTAGTTAGCATCCTTGCCACAGCAAACTTGGCCAGTTCTTACTGCTTTAGGAAAGACATTGATGAGCTGATAAGCCAAGGGAGCTTAACCAAGATGAAGATTGTGGAATGGCCTTGAGTTCTTGCCAACATGTGTGAATCATTTAAGAAATGATGGGATGCTTGACTGGGAAGATAAAGAGATGGAAGGTTATGATAGTTCTCTTGAGGTGTCCTCGAGGCTGTTGTATGAAAGTGATCAGACCTGTTTTGTTGGGTCTCAGAGGGTGGAACTGGGGTAGAACTTCTACTTAGATGGGCTAGAAGTTGAAAAAAGGCAAACTTTAGTTTGATGCCATATTTAAAGCTGTCTCAATGTTGAAGATTTGTCTCATGATGAAGTAGTTTTATTCTCATTGGAGACATGGGGACAAAAGCTGGATAATCTTTTAAGTACGTTGTGCAGAGAATCCTTTTTGACATCAGGGTTGAGTTAGATGGACACTGAGATCCTTTGTAGGGCTAAAATTCTGTGACTTTATGATGTTCACTTGCCTCTCAGAGGCTTGCATAAAATTGCTCTGTTTCCTGAACTCATCTCTTGTCTCTTTCTGTCCAGGTGGTCTAATTACAACAATGAGCTTTCTCTAATACTGTGATTGTTACCCAAATTCTCTCTCATCTTTGGTATTTCCTCATGCAAACACATTTTTTAATGTACCATGCTACTCCTCCTTCCCCTTTTTAAAAATGTGTCTTGTTTCTTTTTACCTGTCCAGATCCAGATTGCAGTCATGGGTTCCCACCAGCATATCAGCAAAACTCACAAGATCAGATTTTCTGCCTTACATAAAGCTCTAGCTCCCCTTGCCTGTTACCCATTTTGGTAGATTTGTGTGTGGATTTCTGAGACAATAGATTTTTTCATTGGCTCCTTTCCTAGATTTTGTCACCTATGAATTCCTGGATGCCTCTACTGTCGAGTTTCCTCTGTCTTAACAACTCTATTCTCTCTAACCAGCAAATGTCAAGACTTTGGAAAGGTCTTGATAAGGGGGTTGGCTAGAATCACCCAGCTGGTAGGTTAAATTCCATATCTGATTTCTTCTTCTATGTTTTTGTCTCATTTTGACTCTATCCTCTCCATCCTCCCCCTCTGAGAGGTAGCTCTATGTGATAGATTGAACTTAGGGGCTTGGCCCGAGAAAACCCAGATTCACATCCTGACAATTACCATTTGCAAAATATGTAACCACGGATGAATAATTTTACCTCTGTGAGACTCGATGTTGTCCCTCTGTAAAATGGGGATAATGTACTCTGGGCCAAAATAAGGAAGGCATTTTATAAAACACAAATGGCTATGGATATGTGAGCCATGATTATTGTGGCTCTGTTTCAGTTTTTTGATTTTTGTCCCTTTCTGTCTCTTGATTTACTTGTGTCTCTGTCTCTACATCGGGATGGAGGATGATGATGGGACGCATTCTTTTCTGTAGGTGGGACTCAGAAAAGCAAGTTTAAGTCCCTTCACCATTCTGTTGGTATTAAAGGGAGGGGATAAGAATCTGGTCACCAAACCACTCTTTTTTTCAGGTTCTGGCTCCTTCTGGGATGAAGCCTCAGGACCCTCTGTGAGCCCAACCTCCCCTGCTGGAGAGGGGGAAATCGATGCCCTTTCCAGCTGCCCAAATGAAATATTGACTTTCTTTTTGTATCTGGGGACTGCCTGTGACAGATGATGGATGTCTGTGTGACTGGGGTTGGGGGTGGGGAGCTGGAAGAGAGGGGGATATAAAGGGAGATGTGGCTTGTCCATTCAGACTGAAAGCCCCTCAAGGGAGGTTGTGTGGTCTACAAAAATATTCCCTGGCCTAGAAAGAAAAAATCTGATCTGGAGCCCAGGTCTTGACATTAATTCACTATTTAACCTCCCTGAGCCTGCTTCCTGATCTGTAAAATGTCAGGGAAGAGAGAGTGGGTCCCTCCTAAGGTTCTTTCAGCTGTGGCATTCAGTGGGGGCAGCTCTCTCCTGGGCCACTGAGGGGAAGTGCTGGGACTTGGGCTGGGGGAGGATCAGAGCCTGACTCCCAAAGAAGTCTTTGCCAATGTCTTGTAGTCTCCAAATATCAGACCAAACCAGGAATAGGCCCTTAGACCCGAGCAAGGAGTCCAGAGACCAGAAGAGGGGTGAGCCCCCCTCAGCCTGCTACTCTCTCGACACTGTTTCTTCCTATCTCGTGATCCTCTTTGTTGTCACTCTAGGCTTAAAGAATCAGTCTCTCAGAATTGGAGCAATAGAGCTCTGAGCTTAGAGTCAGGAAGACCTGAGTTCAAAATTTCGACTCAGAGTCTTCCTAGCTGTGTGACATTTAATATCTCTTAGCCTCAGTTTCCCCCATCTGTAAAAGGGAGATGATAATGACAATAAAAATAATGCCTCTCTCATGAGGTTGTTATGAGGAATAAGAGAGATTAAATATGTTGTATGCTTTGTAAACTTTAAACTGCTTATATAAATGCTAGAGTCTACCTTCAACCTTTCCACCAATGCCATATTTTCCCCTCATCTTGACAGGTCATAAAGGGCCCTTAAGCCCACTTCTTGTTTCTAGTATTGATGGCCAATGCCTTCCAGGCTCTGCCAGGGCAGATGCTCTGATGTTCTCTAAGGAATCCAAATCCCTGCAATCTTTCTTGCAACTGAAATTAGAGTGTGATCTCTCTGAGAGTAGAATTTGTTTCCTATTTCAATTTGCAACTTTAGCACTTGGTACATAGTAAGAGCTTACTAAATGCCTTTTCATTCATTTATTTATCTCCACTTAGATGTCCTCCTGGGTATTTTGAATTTAATGTGACCAAAAAAAGGGACTCATCTTCTTCCCCACCCCCACCTCTAAACCTGCTTTCTCTTCTAACTTTACTATTTCTTGTCACTCATTGTAGAACTCTCAAGCCTTCCCTTTCCTTTAGTCCTACATCTAATCAGTCACCAATTCCCGATCATTTTAGGCCCTTAGAATCTTCCTTTTCTGACATGGCCCCCTCTGTGGGTTAGACACCTGGACTATTGGAAAAGCTTCCCATCTGACCCCCTTGCTTCCAGCCTCTCCTAATTTATTCTCCACATTATTTAGTTCTGCAAACAGTTAGCCCCTTCTATGTGCCAGACACCGTGCTGAATGCTGGGGATTCAAAGACAAAACGTTCATGACAGCTAGCTACTCCGTCCTCCAGGAACTTACATTTTACTGGGAAATACAATATTTATGAAGACCAAAAAGATTTTTTTCAAGAGGGAAAGACTATGACTGACTAAGAAACTTAAAAAAGGTAGATGAGATGCCTATCACCCACCTCCCAGGGCTACTAGAAAAAAAGTGCTTTTTAAGCTGCAAAGTACATCTAAAAATGTGAGAGATTCTCATCATTGTTGTTGTTGTTATCACTAAAGTCTTAACCAAGTGCCTCCCTCCTCAGAAACCTTCACTGACTCCCCATTGCCACCATGATCCATCCCCCACTCTTCTCTGATCTTCAACAAATCTCTATTTCTCCCTGGATGCCTAAAAGCACACTCACGCCTTCCCCCATCCTTAACCAAAGCATTTGCTTGGTCTGACCACCGCTGCTAGCCATTGTCCTCTACCTTTCCTCTGTTTCTCAACTGAACTCCTCGAAATGTCACCCACAATAGAAGCTTCCATCACAATGCGTCCGGCCGCTTTCCCTCCTCTCAAATTCCCTGCAGTCTTGCTTCTTGTAATTCATCCTGACCTCATCATTCAGCTGAAGCAGCCCTCTTCAAAATTACCAATAATCTCCTCATCATCAGATCTAATGGTCCCTTTTCCATCTTCATCTTTCTGACCTTTCTGCAACATTTGTTACTGCCAAACACCCAGACACTTTCCAGATACTTAACTCTCTGTTTTCACACTCTGCTCACTGTCGGACCTCCTTTTTTACTCCTTTGTCTCTCTTCGGGAATCTCCCTTGGGTGTCCCCCAAGTTACTGTCCTGGGTGTTCTTCTCTTTCCTCTCCATGCTCATTTGATGATCAACTCCCATGGGCTCAAATAAGCAGCTAGGTGGCCCAGTGGATAGAGCAGAAGAGCTGAGTTCAAACACATTCTCAGAAATTTACCAACTGTGGTGCTGGGCAAATCACTCACTTCACCCTGTCTGCCTCAATTTCCTCATCCATAAAATAAGTTGCAAAAGGAAATGGAAAAGCACTCCAGAATCTTTGCCAAGAAAATCCCATATGGGATCACGGAGAGTCAGGTATGATCAAAAACAACAACATCATGGACTTGATCATCTATGTAGATAGTTCCCAGATCCGTTTCCCTTGTATATTTTGATTTTTATATGTCATCTCCCCTCTTAGGATGTAAACTCTTTGCAGTCGAGGGCTATCCGGGTTTTTGCTTTGTATCCCCAATGCTTGTGGGACACAGTCAGCTTTTAATAAAGGCTTATTGATTGTTCTTCAGGATACAGTCCCAGCACTTTCACCTGAAATTAAAATCCTTGAAAGTATATGAATTCCTGGGTCTAGCAAGCAATCCCTTTTAGCTCTCTGACATTCTGACACAGGTTGCTCTCAGAGTTTGTCCATATCATTAGGAATTCAGAAGAAGTTTTGAATTAATGAGTGAGGAAGGAAGAGCCAGGGCCAAGCTGGAGTGGGAGGCAGCGCTTCAGGAAAGGGTTAGGGGCTCTGTGTGTGTGTATGTGTGTTTGTGTGTATATTTGTGTCTAAGGGGGTGTGTGTGTGTGTATGTATATATAAAGATGGGAGGGAAGGAGGGGGATCAGGAGGGGACACTGGGAAGGGGGACACTAGCAGAGGGGAATGAGAAGACCACAAATGGGGATCTGGGGCCACAAAGAGGGAATTATGGGAGGGCTAGGTGGCGCAGTTGATAAAGCACGAGGCTTAGAATTAGGAAGACTCATGGGGGAATTTAGAATCAGAGGACCTGAGTTCAAATTCTGACCCTATCAGTTGTGACCTTGGACAAATAATTTAAAGTCTCTGGATATGTTTTCTCAATTGTAAAACCAGTTATTGTTCAGTTTTTATTCAATCGGGTCCAACTCTTCACGACTCCATTTGGGGTTTTCTTGGCAAAGATCCTCATCTTACAGATAAGGAAACTGAGGTAAATAGGGTTAAGTGATTTGCCCAGGATCATACAACTAGTAAATGTCTGGGGCCAGATTCCAAGCCTAGTTTTCTACCCACTGTACCAGCTGTTCATAAAACAGGGAGGTTGATATATGTGACCTCAAAGGTGCTCTCCATCTCTAGAAATAATTCAAGATCGAATATGGAGAGTGTGGGGTGACCGTGAGGGCACTGGGGGACTCATGAAGGGGAACTGGGGGCGGGGTGGGGTAGGAGATGGGAATGAAGCTTTGGGGAGGGCAGCCAGGGGAGCTCAGTAGGCGTTTGCCATGATCCTCATGAGCCTGGAGGGAGAAGTTTGCAGAGACATTTGGAAGGATAGAGAAGACTCAGGAATTGAGTAAAGAGAGGGAGGGAAGGGAAAGGGGGATAGGCTGGCCCTCCATGCCCACACAACAACACTTAATTTTCTTTTAATCAGCATCTAATAGATGCGAATTAAGCCCCAATTGAGTTTTAATGTGTCTGCCAGAGACACAGCAGCCTTGACCCGGCTTCTCCCTTGGGGCTGTGCGGCTGACAGAGGAAGCGGGGGTGGAGAGGCAGGCTGGGGGGGGAATGCCTCCTGATGAATGCCTGGTCTTCCTCCACCCCTACCCCAGAGTCCCTGCAGCCTGAGCCCCCCCAACAAGGCTGTGCTGAGCCCTGGGTTTTCTACCTGATGGAAGTTCTCTCCCAATGAGGTTCTAGCAGCCCCTCAAGCAAGAAGGGCTACACACCTCAGACCCTCATTACCTGAACTAGCATCCCCTTGGTGACACATCTGGGTAGTGATCATCCAACCAGTGCCAGAAAAGCCTGTCCCACCTTATTGTCATGCAGTCCTTTCACTCATATCTAACTTTTTCTGACCCCATTTGGGGCCGAGATATTTGAGTGGTTTGCCATTTCTTTCTCCAGCTCATTTCACAGATAAGGAAACTGAGGCAAATAGAGTATGTGGCTTGCCCAGAATCACCCAGCTAGTGAATGTCTGAGGCCAGATTTGAACTCAGGAACCTTCCCAACTCCAGCACTCTGTGTACTAGCTGCCCCAATAACTACCTAGCTGGGCTTCTCCTAATGAAGCAGAAAATCACTTTAACTTTTTTTGGCTGCTGTATCCCACAGCTGCCTTGAACTTACAATCCTATAATTTTCCAGATCTTTTTTTAGATAACCTGCAGTAAAGCCACACTCCCCCATCTTCACTTCTCACATTGGATTCTTTTTTGAACCTAAGTGTAAGATTATATTTATTGCTATTAAATTTCCTCTTATTCAATTTGGCCCCATGTCTGAGTCCATCGAGAGCTTTTCAAACTCTGACTCTATCCATTCAGTGGGTTAGAGACATTTCTTGGTGTTGCATCAACTTCGAGTTTACTAAGCAAGCCATCTCTGCCTCTATCCAAGTCATAATTAAAAATATTAAATGGCACAGGACCAAATGATTTTTGAGACCTACTTCCAAGCTGATATTGGAGTTTTTGGTTCAGATCATTGAACCATTTCTGAATCTACCTTATGTACTATTATCTGACCCAAATCTCTGCATTTTTTCAAAGAGAATAACAAATGAGATTTTGTCAAATGCTTTTCTAAAATCTAGATAAAATATTGTACATCCTGCAAAAAAATGTTGATAGCAGCTCTCTTTGTAGTGGCAAAGAATTGGAAATCGAGTAGACGTCCATCAACTGGGAAATGGCTGAATAAGTTTTGTGAATGTAATAGGATGTTATTGTGCTATAATTTTAAAATAATAAGCAGGCTAATTTCAAAAAAGTTTGGAGAGACCTACATGAAAGATGCTGAGTGAAGTGAGCAGAACCAAGAGAACATTGTACACAGCAACAACAAGATTATGTGATGATCAGCTGTGATGGACTTGGCTCTTCTCAATAATGTAGTAACTCATGACAATTCCAATAGATTCAGAATGGAATGGGGCCATCCATATCCAGAGAAAGAACTGTGGAGACTGAATGTGGATCAAAGCATAATATTTTCACCTTTTTTGTTTGTTTCTTTCTCATTTTTTTTCCTTTTTGGTCTGATTTTTTTCTTGTACAATATGACAAATATTGAAGTATGTTTAAAAGGATTGTACATATTTAACCTATATCAGATTGCTTGCTGTCCTGGGGTAGGGGAGATATAGAAGAGAGAAAGAAAAACTTGGAACACAAAAGTCTTACAAAAATGAATGTTGAAAATTATCTTCATGTGAATTTGAAAAAATAAATTACCACTGAGGGAAAAAATATTGTATATCCACTGCAATTTTTTATCTTTTGAGCCAGTTCTCTCCTCACTGCTTATATATCCCAAAGAGATCAAACACAGAAATGCCAAAATATTTATAACAGCATTCTTTGCAGTATCCATGAACTGGACACTGGAAGATAGGCGCCCATTGCTCTGAGGATATCTGAACAAAATTTGGTATAAGAATGTAAAGGAGTAGTCTGATGCCATCAGAATCAATGAATGTAAAGAATTCAGAGAAATGTAGGAAGTCTTAGATGAATGAAGAAGAAAGCTAGGAAACCACTATACATAATGATTATAACAATGTAAAAAAAGACAAAACAAGCAAATGAAACAAAACTCAGTGTAATTATGATGAGCAAGCATGAATCCAGAGAAGAGTTGAAAAAATTAATCTCTCTCCTTCATTGCAGAAGTCGGGAAACAATGGATGGGGCCCATTGCTTATACTATCAGGCTTGATTGATATGTTTGTTGGTTTTGCTGAAACGCTTTTTTTCTATTTCTTTTTTTAATCACCACCAAGGAAGGCTGGCTGAGTAACAGAGGCAGACAATGCATATTCATTCAGAAATTAGTGCGTCAGGACTTAGTGGCAGGAATTCTGGCTATTGGGGAAGGCTGAAGCCGCTGGATCATTGTAGCTCATGAGCTTTGAACTGCAATAGGACTAAGGCTGATCATGTTTCCTCACTAAGCCTCACACCAACATTGGTGAACTCCCCAGGAAGAAGAGGGCCACTAGACTGCCAAAGAAGGGACTAGCCAGACTGGGTCAGAAACAGATTAGGTAAAAGATTCTGAGCAGTTCAGAATCAAGATCAGGCCTGTAAGCAGCCACTGCGTATCCTGAGCCCGGGCAAGATAAAGAAGGGAGAAGGTGAGCAAGCATTTAGTTGCCTACTATTAGAAGGATTATGTGCCTATTATGTGCCTGATATATCCAGTCTCAAAATTTGAAAATAAAAGTATGATGAAAAACAAAAGGCTTCTGTAAAAAAAAAAAAATCAGTCCAATGATAATACAATTCAGATTTTTGCTAGGAATCAGTCAAGTTCATTGACCTGGAATTTGCAGGTTTTTATTCTCTTTTTCTTGAAGAGCAAAAGTATAGGTCAGCTACTTGCCGCAGCAGACAAAGCACCAGGCCCTGGGTTCAAATATGACCTTAGAAATCTATTAGCTGTGAGACCCCCGAGCAAGTCATTTAATCCTGATCACCTCCAAAAAAGAAAGAAAGAAAAGCAAAGGTGTGCTTGTTCTCTTTCCACCTGTGATGTCTCCTGTTTTCCAATATCTTTCAGCCATTACTGCCAATGGGTCAACAAATTCATTTGCTAATTCTTTTAGTACTTAAGGATATGATTCATCTGAGCCTGCAGACTTGAGTTCCTTAAAGACAGTTTAGGTGCTCTTTTACTGATCTTGAATATCTATTTCCTATTAGCTATATTTTCTAGTCCAAAGGTTATTCTTCTTGGCCAAGAAAACTAAGCCAAAATGCAGCTGGGTTTCCATCCATGCCCCTATCTGGTGAACCATTGGCCCTGTGCTTATACTTGGCTCCGTCTCAAAAGCTGAGAAAAAAAGGAGATGAAAAGAATAGAAGAAGCTACATGGGAAATGATGACAGGAGCAAGCTGGATTGTACTTTTGAAAAGTGGCATTCAGTGCTGAGAGGGACTCTGAGCTATTGTGATTGTATTAGTAACTTTTCATCTGATGTAAACACCATAAAATAGCAGATAAAAGGGCCGTGGACCTAAGGGTCATTGTATTGCCCCCCTAGGCTAAAAGCAAGCTAAGTTTTCTAGTTGTATATGGCTGAATAAATCCAGAGAAGAGAGAAGCAGGTGAAAGAGGGGGTCATGGAAGACAAGATCACAGACCACCTCACACAGAGGTCCCTGCGCTCCCAGGATCATAGATGTACAGATGCACGAGACCTGAGAGGTTAAGTTTGATCTTCTTGTTTTTATAGTTGAAGAAACTAAGATTTAGAGGCGGGG
The DNA here is from genome assembly GCF_016432865.1 of Antechinus flavipes. Taxonomy (NCBI): domain Eukaryota; kingdom Metazoa; phylum Chordata; class Mammalia; order Dasyuromorphia; family Dasyuridae; genus Antechinus; species Antechinus flavipes. The sequence goes on from NC_067400.1 coordinate 567,207,496, forward strand.
GCGGAGGCAGTATTAGTGACTTGTCAAAAGCTAGCTAGGGGCTGCCATAGTGCACAGTGGAACACCGGGTCTGAAGTCAGGAAGACTCATCTTCCTGAGTTCCTATCCTTAGACTCTTAATAGCTGTGTGATCCTGTTTGCCTCAGTTTCCTCAGCTGTAAAATGAGCTAAAGAAGGAAACGGCGAACACTCCATATCTTTGCCAAGAAAACCCTATTGGGGGGTTATGAAGAGTCAGACTTGATTGAAAAAGGCTGAATCATTGCAAAGAGACTTGCCCAAGGTGGCCCTTGTAAGTGTGCGAGCGGGTTCTGAAGGCAGAGCTTCCTGATTCCAATGTGCTATCCCAGTAGGCTGCACAAGTCCTGGTAATAGAGGAGAAATCCCTAAGCAGACAAGCGAGAGGGTGGGCTTTCTTGGTGGGCCCGGTCTGCTTTTGGTTATATGGTGTCACTGTAGACTTGCAGCCAACGAGTCCCAAGGAGCAATCAGAGCCAGCTGAGGAGCACCAGCATGGAGAAGCCATCGGGGAGAGTTAGGATGGAGACAGAGCCTGGAGTGAGAAAGCAGTGGCACCGGGAGCGGAGCCCCCAAACCTCCCACGTGAGTCCCTGGTGACTTCTCTGAAGACCCGAGGGCCTCTGGCTGAATGGCCCATTGGGTTTGTTCGCTCCTCCTGGAAGGAAGCGAGCATGGGGATGCTGTCCCGGCCTCCCGGATGGGGAGATTTTCGGTGGCGTTAGCCTTCCTCGTCAACCAGAGCTCATTCCAGCGTTCTTGACACTATGCTGATAGCAGCATGATTCCTTTTATATTCAGCCTCTATTATCTGTCCTTGTCTCCATCTTCCAAAGACAGCTTTTAAAAAGATGCGTTTGCTGCTGAGTTCCCTGCAACCACATGGGGGGGGGGTGCTCAGATAACTAGCCTTTTCCCCACTCATCAGAATTGTTTCTTTGTGCTTTTATTCTTGAAGAGTTTCCCACCTCTTCTGAGCTGAATTCCCCAGAGGACTTTCATCCTGGCATCTTCCTTACCCTTCCTTTGGATTTCTATAGATTATGTCTTTATTTATCTCTTTTATTCCTCAAAATAGGCTTATGCAGTGAAGATATTATTATTCCCCACTTTGCAAATGAGGCACAAAGTGGGGAAAGTGACCTGCGTAGGTATGTAAACAGCAAGTGATGAAACCTATACTTAAATTACAGTCTTCTAACTCTTAAATCTCATGTTCTTTCCACTACGACATGATGTTTTACTCCAACCACACTTATTATCTTCTCAAAAAGCTCTTCCAAATTTCCATTCTTTTTTTTGGCAAGGCAATCAGAATTAAGTGACTTGTCCAGGGTCACACAGCTAGGAAGTATCAAGTTCTGAGACTACATTTGAACTCAAGTCTTCCTGACTCCAGGGCTAGTGCTTGATCCACTGCAGCACTTAGCTGCCCCCAATTTTTCCTATTTCCAATGAAGGTACCAAACCTTAATGCTACATTTGATCCTTCCTCTCTCTCAGTTCTCTCTGCATATTCAAGTGATTACTTGACAAATCATGATGATTCTACCTTCATAACATCTGGTTCCTTCTCTCTCATTGCTTCCATCCCAGGACCACATCATACATTTCCTGATAATTATTAGCCTCCTATCTGATCTCCCTAGAGAAGTCTTTCCCCTTCTCCAAACCAATTTTCGCATCTCCTTCACAAAGTTCACTTCTAGCTACCTAATTTCCTAGCTCAGATATCTCTCGTGGTTCCTCATTGCCTACAAGATGAAATTCAGTCTGGATTATTCTGTCATTTAAGGCTCTTCACATTTTGGTACCAGGCTATTTGTAGCCCTATATTATGCCAGGGTAGCTAGGTGGCACAGTGGATAAATCAAAGAGCCTGGAGAAGATTCAACTTAAAAAGTTCAAATCTGATATCAAACACATACTAGCTATATGACTCTGGGCAAGTAGTTTGCCAGTTTCCTTATTAGGAAAACGAGTTGGAGAAGGGAATGGCAAACCATTCTAATATCTTTGCCAAGAAAATCCCAAAAGGAGCCACAAAGAGTTGGACATAATGACTAAACAACAAAATATTATAATATTCATCTTCACACTCTCTTCATTCTAGGCAAATAGACTAATCGCTTGACCCTGTAGCAGAGGATACATAATAATAGATCCTATGCTCTCACTCCCATGATAAAGCATCATGGTGTAACAGACAGTGTCAAAGTTAGAAAGATCTGTGTTCAAAGCTTGATAATGATACATCCCATCTATGGGACCTGGGGGAAATTAATTAATCTCTTCCAGCTGTTTTTCAATTATATCAGATACAGTACTCTAGTTCCCAGTTTCTTTCTTTGTTAGAAATAACATTCTTGATACTGAAAATCAGATATTCAGGAAAATTTATTAGAGAAGAATCTTAAGGAATCCTCTTAATGTTCTTGGCCAGAAGTGAACCCCACTCCTCTTCTGAAGAGGGAGCATTGAACACATAAGTGGGGGAACCTTTATACTTGCTAATGTGGCATGGCCCCTCCCTTCAGAGAATGAATTGATCCATTTCTTCCAGGTTACAATCTTACACCCATTATATGTTTCCCCTAAATATGTATAAAACATGCCTCCCCATATCATACATCCCATGTTCAAAAATGACGGAAAACTCCTCCTCTGGAAGGATCAAGGGTAACACTAAGATTTGGTACCTTCATTGGAATTAGGAAAAATTGGAGGCAGTTAAGTGCTGCAGTGGACCAAGCACCAGTCCTGGAATCAGGAGGACCTGAGTTCAAATGTGGTCTCAGAACTTGACACTTCCTAGCTGTGTGACCCTGGTTAAGTCACTTAACCCTGATTGCCTTGCCAAAAAAAAAAAGAATGGAAATTTGGAAGAGCTTTTTGGGAAGACAATAAGTGTGGTTGGGGTAAAACATCATGTCAGAGTGGAAAGAACATGAGATTTAAGAGTTAGAAGACTGTGATTTAAGTATAGATTTTATCACTTGCTGTTTACATACCTGAGCAGAGCAATTAGCCTATTAAGCAGGGCAGTAGTGATTTGGTCAAGTCCTGTCATTGATCCCAACTAGTCTGGGCTGGATGGGCTAATGTCTTAAATTTGTGGTTTTCTGAACACCACAAGACTTTCTGATTGGCTCAATCCACCTGTGCCTTCCTAGCCCCTCAATCCCTTGTTTGATCAAAGTTTCTATTGATCACTTAATTTTCTGTGAATCCTAACCTTCCTTAACCTCTCACATTCTGAAAATCTCTTGGTCAGTGGTACCCACACTATCTCAAAGCTTGCAACACTGTGGAAACCCAACTTTTCAGCATTTCTCACAACCCCATATGGGGTCCCATAATGGTGGTCACAAAATTATGATTTATTATCAGATTGATATGTATACCTATTTTACATACCCATGCACTTGGGTTTGTGTAAAAATTTCTTGGGCAAAAAGGACTTAAGAGTGGAAAAAGCTTAAGAAGCCCTTATCTAAGCAACTCTAAAAGACTCTAAGAGGAAGAGAAATTGCCATACCTCAGTAGAAGAACTTTCTTCACTAGGGAGTACCTTATAACAAGGAAATCAGAACTCTGGTCCCTATATCAATCACCAAATCTTAATGCTTCTTTCTTCATCCTCATTCTTCTTGAGCTCTCTGCAGTATTTAACATTCAATCACAGTTCTCCTTGATAATTCCTTGTTACATGAATTGATACTAAGTGAAATGAGCAGAGCCAGGATTTCATTGTACATAGCAATGGGAGGATTATACAATGATCAATTCTGATGAGCATTGCTCTTTTCTTTTTTTTATTATTATACCTTTTTATATACAAAAATATGTATGGATAATTTTTCACCATTGACCCTTGCAAAAACTTCTGTTCCAACTTTTCCCCTCCTTCACCCCACCTTCTCCCCTAGATGGCAGGTAGACCAATACATGTTTTTTTTTTAATTTTTATTTAATAATTACTTTATATTGACAGAATCCATGCCAGGGTAATTTTTTTTTACAACATTTTCCTTTGCACTCGTTTCTGTTCCAATTTTTTCCCCTCCCTCTCTCCACCCCCTCCCCTAGATGGCAAGCAGTCCTTTATATGTTGGATATGTTGCAGTATATCCTAGATACAATATATGTTTGCAGAACCGAACAGTTCTCTTGTTGCATAGGGAGAAAAACAAAAATGCAGATAGTTCACATTCGTTTCCCAGTGTTCTTTCTTTGGGTGTAGCTGCTTTTGTCCGTCATTTATCAATTGAAACTCAGTTAGGTCTCTTTGTCAAAGAAATCCACTTCCATCAAAATATGTCCTCATACAATATCATTGTCGAAGTGTATAATGATCTCCTGGTTCTGCTCATTTCACTTAGCATCAGTCCATGTAGGTCTCGCCAGTCCTCTCTGTATTCATCCTGCTGGTCATTTCTTACAGAACAATAATATTTCATAACATTCATATACCACAATTTACCCAGCCATTCTCCAATTGATGGACATCCATTCATTTTCCAGTTTCTAGCCACTACAAATAGGGCTGCTACAAACATTTTGGCACATACAGGTCCCTTTCTCTTCTTTAGTATTTCTTTGGGATATAAGCCCAATAGAAACACTGCTGGATCAAAGGGTATTTGATAACTTTTTGGGCATAATTCCAGATTGCTCTCCAGAATGGTTGGATTCGTTCACAACTCCACCAACAATGCATCAGTGTCCCAGTTTTCCCGCATCCCCTCCAACATTCATCATTATTTTTTCCTGTCATCTTAGCCAATCTGACAGGTGTGTAGTGGTATCTCAGAGTTGTCTTAATTTGCATTTCTCTGATCAATAATGATTTGGAACACTCTTTCATATGAGTGGTAATAGTTTCAATTTCATCCTCTGAAAATTGTCTGTTCATATCCTTTGACCATTTGTCAATTGGAGAATGGCTTGATTTCTTATAAATTTGAGTCAGTTCTCTATATATTTTGGAAATGAGGCCTTTATCAGAACCTTTAACTGTGAAGATGTTTTCCCAGTTTGTTGCTTCCCTTCTAATCTTGTTTGCATTAGTTTTGTTTGTACAAAGGCTTTTTAATTTGATGTAATCAAAATTTTCTATTTTGTGATCAGTAATGGTCTCTAGTTCATCTTTGGTCACAAATTTCTTTCTCCTCCACAAGTCTGAGAGATAAACTATTCTATGTTCCTCTAATTTATTTATAATCTCGTTCTTTATGCCTAGGTCATGGACCCATTTTGATCTTATCTTGGTATATGGTGTTAAGTGTGGGTCCATGCCTAATTTCTGCCATACTAATTTCCAATTATCCCAGCAGTTTTTATCAAATAATGAATTCTTTTCCCAGAAGTTAGGGGCTTTGGGTTTGTCAAACACTAGATTGCTATAGTTGACTATTCTGTCTTGTGAACCTAACCTTTTCCACTGATCCACTAATCTATTTCTTAGCCAATACCAAATGGTTTTGGTGACTGCTGCTTTATAATATAATTTTAGATCAGGTACAGCTAGGCCACCTTCATTTGATTTTTTTCATTAATTCCCTTGAGATTCTCGACTTTTTATTGTTCCATATGAATTTTGTTGTTATTTTTTCTAGATCATTAAAATATTTTCTTGGAAGTCTGATTAGTATAGCACTAAATAAATAGATTAGTTTAGGCAGTATTGTCATCTTTATTATGTTCGCTCGGCCGATCCAAGAGCACTTAATATTTTTCCAATTATTTAAGTCTGACTTTATTTGTGTGGAGACTTTTTTATAATTTTGCTCATATAATTCCTGACTTTCCTTTGGTAGATAGATTCCCAAATATTTGATGGTATCAACAGTTATTCTGAATGGAATTTCTCTTTGTATCTCTTGCTGTTAGGTTTTGTTGGTGATGTATAAAAATGCTGAGGATTTATGGGGATTTATTTTGTAGCCAGCTACTTTGCTAAAATTATGAATTATTTCTAATAGCTTTTTAGTAGAATCTCTGGGGTTCTCTAGGTATACCATCATATCATCTGCAAAGAGTGATAGTTTAGTTTCCTCATTGCCTACTATAATTCCTTTAATATCTTTCTCAACTCTTATTGCCGAGGCTAGTGTTTCTAATACGATATTAAATAATAATGGTGATAGTGGGCAACCTTGCTTCACTCCAGATCTTACTGGGAAAGGTTTCAGTTTTTCCCCATTGCATATGATGCTTACTGATGGTTTTAAATATATGCTCCTGACTATTTTAAGGAAAAGTCCATTTATTCCTATGCTCTCAAGTGTTTTTATTAGGAATGGATGTTGGATTTATCAAATGCTTTTTCTGCATCTATTGAGGTGATCATATGGTTTTTGTTTGTTTGGTTATTGATATAGTCAATTATGCTAATAGTTTTCCTAATATTGAACCAGCCCTGCATTCCTGGTATAAATCCTACTTAGTCATAGTGTATTATCCTGGTGACGATTTTCTGTAATCTTTTTGCTAATATTTTATTTAAGATTTTAGCATCAATATTCATTAGGGAGATTGGCCTATAATTTTCTTTCTCTGTTTTCAGCCTACCTGGTTTAGGTATCAGTACCATGTCTGTGTCATAAAAGGAGTTTGGTAGGACTCCTTCAATCCCTATTTTTTCAAATAGTTTATTTAGCATTGGAGTTAATTGTTCTTTAAATGTTTGGTAGAATTCACATGTAAATCCATCTGGTCCTGGGGATTTTTTCTTAGGGAGTTGATTGATAGTTTGTTCTATTTCTTTTTCTGAGATGGGACTGTTTAGGGTATTTACTTCTTCCTCTGTTAGTTTGGGCAAGCTATATTTTTGGAGGTATTTTTCTATTTCATTTAAGTTGTTGAATTTATTGGCATAAAGTTGGGCAAAGTAACTCCTAATTATTGCTCTAATTTCCTCTTCGTTAGTGGCGAGTTCTCCCTTTTCATTTTTAAGACTAACAATTTGATTTTCCTCTTTCCTTTTTTTAATCAGATTTACTAAGGGTTTGTCTATTTTGTTGGTTTTTTCATAGAACCAACTCTTAGTTTTATTAATTAATTCAATAGTTTTTTTACTTTCAATTTTATTGATCTCTCCTTTTATTTTTAGAATTTCAAGTTTAGTGTTTGACTGAGGGTTTTTAATTTGTTTCTTTTCTAGCATTTTTAGTTGCAAACCCAATTCATTGACCTTCTCTTTCTCTATTTTATACAAATAGGCCTCTAGAGATATGAAATTTCCCCTTATTACCGCTTTGGCTGCATCCCATACATTTTGGTATGATGTCTCATTATTATCATTTTCTTGGGTGAAGTTATTAATTATGTCTATGATTTGCTGTTTCACCCAATCATTCTTTAGTATGAGACAGAATTGGTCATTCTAACCATAAATGTTGTTTGCCTTCAGAATTGACTTTAAGTGAAAAATCTTAATTTTTCCAATTATTTTTTGGTCTACTTCCCCCTGGTTTTTTGTTGAATGTAATTTTTATTGCATCATGGTCTGAAAAGGATGCATTTACTATTTCTGCCTTACTGCATTTGAGTTTGAGGTTTTTATGTCCTAATATATGGTCAATTTTTGTATAGGTTCCATGAACTGCTGAAAAGAAAGTGTATTCCTTTCTGTCTCCATTACATTTTCTCCAGAGATCTATCATATCTAACTTTTCTAGTATTCTATTTACTTCTTTGACTTCTTTCTTATTTATTTTGTGGTTTGATTTATCTAATTCTGAGAGTGCAAGGTTAAGATCTCCCACTATTATAGTTTTACTGTCTATTTCTTCTTGCAGCTCTCTTAATTTCTCTTTTAAGAATTTAGATGCTGCACCATTTGGTGCATATATGTTTAATATAGATAGTGCTTCATTATCCATGCTACCCTTTAGCAAGATATAGTGCCCTTCCTTATCTCTTTTAATTAGATCAATTTTTGCTTTAGCTTGATCTGAGATCAGGATGGCTACCCCTGCTTTTTTGACTTCACCTGAAGCATAGTAGATTTTGCTCCAACCTTTTACCTTTAACCTGCATGTATCTCCCCGCTTCAGGTGTGTTTCCTGTAAACAACATATTGTAGGATTCTGGCTTTTAATCCATTCTGCTAACCGCTTCCTCTTTATGGGGGAGTTTACCCCGTTCACATTTATGGTTAGAATGACCAATTCTGTATTACTTGCCATCTTGTTAACCCCGGTTTATGCTTTTCTCCCTTCTTTCCCCTTTCCCCCCTTCCCAGTATTAAGCTTGTGAGCACCACTTGCTTCTCACAGCTCTCTCTTTTTAGTATCCCTCCCCCCGCCTTAGAGTTCCTCCCCCTATCTTACCCCTTTCCCTCCCAGTTTCCGTATTCCCTTCCACTTAGCTTATTCCTTCCCTTTTCACTTTTCCCTTCTCACTTTTCAATGAGGTGGGAGAAGTTTCACCATAGAATGAATATGGCTTAAGATTTTTCACTTAAAGTCAATTCTGAAGGCAGTAAGATACCCACTATATTCATCCCCCTCCATTCTTTCTCTCAGATATAATAGGTTTCCTATGCCTCTTCATGAGATGTACTACCCCCACTTTACCCTTTTTCTGGTACAATGTCCTTTCCACATCAATTTCTAGAACAAGGTATACATGTATTCTTTATACATCTATATAGTCGAAATATAGTTCCCAAGATTAATCTTTACCTTTTTAGATTTCTCTTGAGTTCTATATTTGTAGATCAAACTTTTTGTTAAGTTCTGGCTTTTTCATCAGAAATAGATGAAATTCGCTTACTTCGTTGAATGTCCATCTTCTTCCCTGGAAAAAGATGCTCATTCTCGCTGGGTAAGTTATTTTTGGTTGCATACCAAGTTCCTTAGCCTTTCGGAATATCATATTCCAGGCCTTTCGATCTTTTAATGTGGATGCTGCCAGATCCTGGGTGATCCTTATTGTGGCTCCTTGATACTTGAATTGGGTTTTTCTAGCCGCTTGCAATATTTTTTCCTTTGTCTGAGGGTTCTGGCATTTGGCCACTATATTCCTTGGTGTTTTGATTTTAGGATCCCTTTCAGTGGGTGATCGATGAATCCTTTCAATGTTTATTTTTTCCTCTGTTCCTATGACTTCTGGGCAGTTCGCTTTGATAATTTCCTGGAAAATAGTGTCCAGGCTCTTTTTTTCATCATGTTTTTCTGGAAGTCCAATGATTCTCAGATTGTCTCTCCTGGATCTGTTTCCAGGTCTGTTGTCTTCCCCAGAAGGTATTTCACATTCTTTTCCATTGTTTGATTTTTTTGGATTTGCTTGACTGATTCTTCTTGTCTCCTTGAGTCATTCAATTCCAATTGTTCAATTCTGATTTTCAGTGAAGTATTTTCTTCACTCACTTTTTTAAAATCTTTTTCTAATTGTCCCAATTGAGTTCTTTTGTTCTGTGGAATTTTTTTCCATTTTGCCAATTTTGTTTTCCAGTTCACCAATCCTATTTTTCAAGGATTTTACTTCTTTATCCACTTTCTCTTTAACTGACTTCTCCAGGCTCTTTTGCCAAGCCTCCCTCTCCTTTTCCCATTTTTCTTCTAGCTCCCTTGTGAGAGCCTTTTTAATTACTTCTATGAGGTTCATCTGTGCTGAGGAACAGATGATCTCCTCCTTTGGGGATTCACCTGGGGACTGTCTGTTTTTAGTCTCCTCAGGATTTAGAGTCTGCTCTCTGTTTGTATAGAAGCTGTTAAGGGTTAAAGTCCTGTTCAGTTTCTTGCTCATTCTGTCTAATAATCAAAGACAAACTAGCAAAGAAAAACAGAAAAAACTGGAGTCTTTCTTTGGGGGAGGGGCTGGGTGGTGTTACCGAGCTTCCTCTCCAGACTGCGGGGGGCAGCAGTGAGGCACTAGCCCGAATGTGCTGCGCCTGCGCTCTGAGATCCCAAAGCGTGCTGCGTCACTGTGTGGGGGGGAAGGGGGGAGCGGCCAGGTCCCGAGAGACTCCAGCTGTTTGGGGTTGTATTCTTCACCCCTGGTGTTTTTAGCTTCTCTGCTGGGCTGCTGACTTGCTGCCGGAGCAAAGTATCTAATCCTGTAGCGAAGCTTTCCCCGCAGAGACGGCTGCGATCACTCCCCACCCCCTCTCCAGTCTGCTCCCGTGCTCTCACTGCCGCTGCCCGCCGCCTGCGCCCGATCTAAAACCGTCCCACCCCTCCAGTAAAGACAGATCTTTCTTGGCAAATCTCAAGGATGGCTTCTCTTGGTAACTATTTGTGGGTTTTTTTTTCAGTCAAACATTAATTCAGAGGCTTGTAATGAAATGGATAGTGAGAGAAAGCGTGGAGCTACACAGCTGTGTGCCTTCTCTCCGCCATCTTCAACCAATACATGTTAAATATGTTAAAGTATATATTAAATACATGTATACATATTCATACAGTTATCTTGCTGAACAAAAAAGATCGGATTTAGAAAGAAAGTAAAAATAACCTGAGAATGAAAAACAAAAATGCAAGCAAACAATAACAGAAAGAGTGGAAATGTTATGTTGTGGTCCATACTCATTTCCCAGTGTTCTTTCTCTGGGTATAGCTGGTTCTGTTCATTACAGATCAATTAGAACTGATTTGGATCCCCTCATTGTTGAAGAGAGGACATGACTCTTTTCAACAATGAAATGAAATGATTCAGGCCAGTTCCAGTAATCTTGAGATGATGAGAACCATGTATTTCTAGAGAGAAGATTGTGGGAACTGAATGTGGACCACAACAGAGCATTTTCACTTCTTTTGTTGTTGTTTGCTTGCATTTTGTTTTCTTTCTCACTCCCCCCCTTTTTGATCTGATTTTTCTTGTGCAGCAAGATAATATGTATGCCTATTTTGAATTTACATATATTTTTACCATGTTTAACATATATTAGATTATTTGCCATCTGGGGCGGGGGGAAAGGAGGGGAAATTGAAACACAAGTTTTGCAAGGATCAATGGTGAAAAATTATCCTTGCATGTGTTTTGAAAATAAGAAGCTGCAATAAAATAATATGAGAGGCTTCAGCAAAAAATGATTACTCTCTCAAGGTTTTCATGGCATTGGTCTCTCCTGGTTCTTCTATGACCTGTCTGGTCACACTTTCTTTATTAAATCTTCATTAAGATTATGCCCATTAGAAAGGGACCACATGTACAAAAATGTTTGTGCAGCCCTTTTTGTAATGGCAAGAAACTAGAAACTGAATGGATGCCCATCATTAGGAGAATGGCTGAATAAATTGTGGTATATGAATATCATGGAATATTATTGTTCTGTAAAAAATGACCAGCAGGATGATTTCAGAGAGGCCTAGAGAGACTTACATGAACTGATGCTGAGTGAAATGAACAGAATCAGGAGATCATTATACACAGCAACAAGATAAATGATCAATTCTGATGGGCGTGGCTTTCTTCAACAATAAGATGATTCAAACCATTTCCACTTGTGCAATGATGAAGAGAATCAGATACACCCAGAGAGAGGACTGTGGGAAGAGTGTGGAACACAACATAGCATTCTCACTCTCTCTGTTGTTATTTGCTTGTATTTTATTTTCTTTCTCAGTTTTTCTTTTTCTTCCTTCTTGATCTGAATTTTCTCATGCAGCAAGATGACTGTATAAATATGTACACACATATTGGATTTAACATGTATTTTAACATATTTAACATGTATTGGACTATCTGCCAGCTAGGGGAGGTAGTGAGGGATGGAGGGGAAAATTTGGAAGAAAAGGTTTTGCAAGGGTCAATGTTGGAAAAATTACCCATGCTTCATAAATTAATTAATTAATTTTTTAAACTAGCCTGCTGGTTGGTCCCCTCACCTCATCTCTCCCTACTTCAGTCCATCTTCTATTCAGTTGTCAAACTGTTGCTTGAAAAGTGCAAATCTGATCACGTAACTCCCTTATTCAATCCAATCCAATCCAATTCAATGATTCCCCATTATCTCCAGATTCAAATAGGAAATCCTTCATTTGGCCTTTAAAGCCCTTTATAAACTGGCTTATTCCTACCTTTCTGTTTTTCTTGCATCTTATTATCCCCATCCATGTACTCCACTTCTGCTCTTCACAGATGACACTTCTTTTTCTGATTTCATACAATTTCACTGACCACCCCCCATCCCCTGCCCAGAATGCTCTCCTTTCTCATCTCCTCCTAATTTTCTCATTTTCCTTCAAGTCTAAAAGTTCCAGTCTTCTGCAAGAAGTCTTTTCTCTGTTATTATCTCTGATGATATATGTATATACACATACATATATACATTCACACATACTTATATATGTGTTTATATAAAATATTTCTTGTATATAGCTGTTTTATATTTTTTATTTCCCTCCCCTCTAGATTGTAAGTCTTTTGAGAACAGGAACTTTTACTTGCCTTTCTTTTTATTTCCAGTGTGTAGTAGGGTGTTGGACACATAGTAGGTACTTAATAAATGCTAGTTGACTATTACTCTCTATCACATGGTTTGAATATGCACTGAGTTCTGGCTGTTGAATAAATCCCAATTTAATTGAAAATAAATCCACAACTTAAAAACACAGCTTTGGGAAGGATTGGGAGGGAATTCATAGACAGGATGGTGCCTGCCTAACACATGTCAAAGATCCAGGCAGTGAAGCACCACATCAGAGGGAAGGGCTCAAATACAATCCCCTTGCTTGGGGCCAGAGGGGATGGGCAGACAAACATATGTCAAGTAGTTGCTGGGACTGAGGCCACGGATCTGGTGACTAACTCTGGGGCTCTTTCCACCACATTCTCATCAGATCCACGGTGAGGAATTGGGTTCAACTACAACTGAAGAAAATATTTTTTAACCTTCAAACCATGTCAAACACTTGATTCTGCTTCTTGTGTAAAGATGGTCAGAGGCTCTATTACCAGCTGATTTTGACAGAATACAGTCCTAGGGGATATATTGTTTGGTATGAATTATGAATCTTTAGGCTTCCAGCCCCTATCTATAAGTATAGACAATGGATTCCCTTGGGGCAGGGCAAAGGCTGAACCTAATACTGTGACTGTGTCAGCACCTTGGATAGCTGCCAGACCCAGCTCATTTCTGCATGCTCAGAGAGTGAAGGAGGAGCCAAAATGACAGTGAAGGGACAATCCCAGCCAATAAACATATATTAAGCACCAACTATAGCCAGGTATTGTCTTAAGTGCTGGATATATAGTGAATAAAAAGAAAAACAACCTCTGTCCTCAAAGCATTCACAATGTAGTGGGGAAGAGACAACTGACAAAAGGAGATGGGAAAGTGGAAAGTAAAGTGGGGGGTGGAGATGGGGGGAACTCTGCCCAGGGATATCTGTCTAGGCAAAGCAGCAGATGCAGAGTGGAGTGAGCCCCAAAGTCCAATCTCTGTCCTCTATAAAGGAAGGCATTTGGAGGAATTTTGTAATCCACCCTCCAGAGGGAAGAAGAGGCTGAGGGAGGTAGTATCACTCAAAGCTTGAATTAGCAGCATGATTAATGAAATTAACTGGTCAGTCTATCTATCCCCAACCTGTCTTCCTTAGGGATTCCCATGATAAACAATGATCCTTTCTCCAAATTACCCAGTACTCCATAAAACTAGAGAACTTCAGAATGGGAAAGGACCTTAGAAAAAACAGAATGACTGAGTCTCAGAATTGAAAGGTAGTCATCAGGGACCTGGGACTTGCCTGCAATTCCAAGGCAGAGAATACTAGCACTAGGGCCGCAGGAGAGCAGGGGACCTGGTCACAGTTTCAGGGCCAAGAAGAGTCCTGGCATTTGTAGCTACAAGAATGCAAGGGCCCTTCTTAGGTAAAGACTAGAGTGCAGACAATGAGAGCCATAATTACACATCTCTTTAGAGCATACTATCTTGGAAGCACTGAAAATTTATACTTTCCCAAAAAAAGTAACTTTGAAAACAATAACACAAAAACCATGAAGTTTGGGACAATGCCCCTCTCCCTAGGAGTACAACTTTAACATAAATTTAAAAGTCAAATAAACAGGCTGGAAAATTAGCAAATAACAGCAACAAAAGAACTTGACTTAAGCTACTTCAGTGGCAAGGAAGACTCAGAAGACAACAGTGTGGAAATGGTATTTTGTCCAATTTGCATTTTACCAACAAGAAATCCTAGAAGAATTAAAGAATGCACAAAAAGTGGTAGAGGAAAATATGGGGAAAGAAATGAGAATGATGCAAGAAAATTGTGAGAAGATAATTTAAAGCTTGGTTAAAAGAGGCAAAAAAAATCCCTAAAGAAAAGAACTCTAAAAAGCAAAATTGGCCAAATGAAAAAAAAAAAAGGTACAGGAGCAACTGGGTGGTGTAGTGGATAGACCATTGGCCCTGGAGTCTGGAAGACTTGACTTCAAATCTGGCCTCAGACATTTACTAACTGTGTAATCCTGAATAAGTCACAACCTCAATTGCAAAAAAAAAAAAGGCACAAAAATTCACTGAAGAAAATAAGTCCTTAACAATTACAATTGTGCAACTGAAAGTTAATGATTCATGAGATGTCAAGAAACAATAAAACAAAGTCAAAACAATGGAAAAAATGAAGAAAATATTAAATAGCTCATGAGCAAAACAGCTGACCCAGAATATAGATTAAGGAGAGACAATTTAAAAACTGATGGACTACTTAAAATCTATGATTTTTTAAAATGAGTCTAGACAATCATATTTCAAGAAATTATCAAGGACAACTGCCCTGAAATCTTAGATCCAGAAAGTAAAATGAAAATTGAAAAAAATTTATTGATCACTTCCTGAAACAAATCCATTTGAATTAGCAGCATGATTGATGAAATTAACTAGTCAGTTTGTCTATCCCCAACCTGTCTTCCTTAGGGATTCACATGATAAACAATGACACCTTCTCCAAATTACCCAGTATTCCATAGAACTAGAGAACTAGTTGAATGAAATGAAAGCTCCTAGTAATATTACAGCCAAATTCCAGAGCTCTTGAGTCAAGGGGAAAATATTACAAGCAGTCAGAAAGAAACAATTCAAACTAATTCTTGGTGCCACAGTCAAGATAACACTTAGTTATTTAGTATTTTCCATGGAGAGTATGATATTCCAAAAGACAAAGAAACTAGGATTACAACCAAGAAGAACCCATCCAGTAAAAGTTAGCGTAATCTTTCGAAGGGAAATGTAGATATTTAATGAAACAGAGAATTTTTGAGCAATCCTGATAAAAAGGCCAAAGCTGAATAGAAAATTTGACATTCAAACATAAGACTCAAGAGAAGCATAAAAAGGTAAACTTGAAAGAGAAATCATAAGGGTCTCAAGAAAGTTAAACTGTTTATGTTTCCAAATGGAAAGATGATATATGTAACTCTTAAGAACTTTATCATCATTAGCATACTTAGAAGTAGTGAATATAGAGATCATGAATGAAAATTGATTATGCTGGTATAATCTCAAAAAAAAATTGAAGGGGTGATAAAAAAAAAGAAGGCACTGGGGAAAGAAAAAGGGAAGGAAGAGGTAGAGTGGGAGGAATTTTCTCACATAAAAGAGGTATCCAAGGAAGAGCCTTTACAATAGAGGGGAAAATGAGGAAATTGGTCCACAATTTTTGAATGTTTGAATCTCACTTTCATTGGAATTAGTTCAAAGAGGGAAATAGATATATATCCATTCAGTTGAGTAGAGAAATTTATCTTACCCATAGGAGAGAAAGGGGATAAGAAAAAATAAGGGGAGATGATAAATGGGAGGACAGATTAAGGGATACAATGGCCAGAAACAAAAAAGACTTTGGGGTAAAGAGAAAGAAAATAGAATGGAGGGAAATACAGAGTTGGTAATGATAGTTGTGAATGGGAATGGGATGAGCTCTCTATAAAATGGAAGTGAATAACAAAGTGGATTAGAAACCAGAATCCACTGATATGTTGTTTCCAAGAGACATACTTAAAACATAAAGAAAAATACTAAGTTAAAATAAAGACTGGAGCAAAATCTATTATGCTTTGGCTGAAGTAAAAATAAGTCCAGAGTAGCAATCATGATCTCAGAAAAAGCAAAGGCAAAAATTGACCAAATAAAAAAAGAAAATCAGAAATCACATTTTGCTAAAAAAAAAAATCATAGACAATTAAATAATATCAAATTTTCTATAGCAAATTTCTCTTATAATGATCTCATTTTTCAAATATGAGTCAAATTTATAAATGCAAGGTCATTCCCCACTTGATAAATGGTCAAAGAAATATATATGTGGGGAGTTTTCAGAAGAAAAATATCAAAGTTATCTAATGCCATATGAAAAAAAAGTTCTAAATCACTAGTGATTTGAGAAATGCAGATTAAAACAGCTCTGAGGTATCACCTATTAGGTTGATTGACAAGAGAGAAAAAGAAAATGAGAAATATTGGAAGGGATGTGGAAAACTTGAATCACAAATACACTGTTGGTAGAATTGTGAATTGGTCCAACCATTAAGAAGAATTTGGAATGATGCCCTAAGACTATAAAACTATGTACACCCTTTAACTCAGCAATAGCACTAGTAGGAATTCAAAGAGATCAAAGAAAACGTAAAAGGTAGATAGGTACAAAATATATTTATACAGTTATACCTTTCACATCACAGGGAATAGGGATATAGTGCCCTGTGATTTAGAAAATCTAGATAAAAAATTTTACCCTCCCTTTATACCAGAGAAGTCTGATTTTTTTCTTTTATGGGGTGTTTTCTGTACCTTATTGGAAAGTGTAGGTCACATTACACAATGCTATACATATATTTTATGCATTTCTGAATTTCCAAACTTTTCCTCTATTACCTGCAGACTTTGCATGTTGTCTGTGGCTTTGCAAAACTCCCCCCAAATTCCCATTTAATTTTTAATGCAGACCCACAATATATTGAAACCACAATGGGGAAAATCACAACGAGGAAGGAATAGCTATATAGCAGCTCTTTTTGTGATGTTAAAGAATTAGAATTTGGGGAGATGGTTATCAATAGGGTGATGGCTGAACATGTTGTGGAATATGATTATGATGGAGTAATATTGTGCTATAACTAATGATGAAGGGGATAGTTTCAGAAAAACAGGGCAAGAATTATATGAACTGAAGCAAAATGAAGTGAGCAGAGCCAGATCATCATACACAGTGGCAGTAATAATGCACGATGATCAATTCTGATCCAAGACAGTTCCAAAGAACTAATTGATAAAAAATGCTATTTATTTGCAGAGAGAGAAATGATGAACTTTGAGTACAGATTGAAGTATAATATTCTCACTTTTTTTCTTACTTTTTGTGATTAATCTGGAAATAAATTTTATATGATTTCACATGTATAATTAATATCATATTGCTTGCCATCTCAGTGGATCAGGGAGGGTGGGAGGGTGGGAGGGAGAGAGTTTGGGATGCAAAAAAAAATTTTTTAAGAATGTTAAAAATAAATAAATGATATTTTAAAGAAATTTGAAAAGGATCCCAGAAGGCAAGCTCCTTCCTGTGAAGTTATCCTTCTATAACATCCAGCTTCCTTTTGAAGTCATCCAATGATTAAAATGGTGGAAATTATCTTTGGTAACTGGATATTAATGGCTCAAAAAAAACATGGTTTAGTAGAAAGAACCCTGGTTCTGCAGTCAGAAGGCCTGAGTTCAAATTCTATCTATGCCTTTAGGCCAGTCCTTGACTTTGTTGGACCCCAGTCTCCTTATCTCTAAAATGAGAGAGCTGGATTAGATGGCCTTTGATATCCATTCCAGTTTCTGTGATCTCAGAGTCACCAAAATCATCTCTTTTAAAGAATATTTTATCATTTCAACACACACCCAGGAAATATCTTGTTGAAGGAAAACCTTTAAGACAACATTTTGCTCTACTAAATCAAATGTTTTTGAAAAAAAAAATTGTCAGCTTCCAATAAATAGTTTAACTTTAGGCTCTATATTGCTTTTTAGCCAATTATATGGCTAAAAATGTATTCTGCTCTAGAATATCATTTGCAAAAGCCTCTCTATCTTTTCCCCATATCTTTACCTAAGGATACCCTTGATGTAAATGCAGATTATTCTCATAAAAATTTTGTAGATGTGGGAAAATGAGCATATGGGTTGGTAATTATTGATATATTCTCAGTTGTCTTTAGGGAGGTAAAAATAAGGTCTGGGATTTTTTTTCTAAGCTTTTGATGTCCTCCTCTCTTTGAGTTTCCCTGAAAATTGATTCCCTCAAAATTGTATTTGTCACTGTCATGGTGACTCCCTTGTGCAGATTCCAAATTGAAGAAAGATTCAATGTACATGGTAAGATGCTCTAGGTAAGTGCTCCTGGCTGTAGGTGATACTGTAATGATTGCTTCAAGTCTTGAATTATTGTAGAGCTTCCTAAATGAGAATCATAGTCACTAAAAAGAGTACAACTTACCATGACACTTACTGATTTTAGCATTACTTCAGCACCTATCATGTACAATTATACCTCTTTTGTTACTTACACTGTTCTTTCATTCATTTTTGTCTCATTTCTAAATGTAGTTGTCTTTTCACTCCACCTGGATTATAAGCACTCTGAGGAAGGAGACTGCATTTAATTATTTTCTTCTTTATATCCTTCACAGTGTTAGCAATTTGCACATAATCAAATCTCATTTGTTGCATTTTTTAAAGTTCAAACTGGGGCAGCAAACTGGGTGCAGTAGGTAGAGCACCAGCCTGAAATCAGGAGTTCAAATCCGGTCTTAGACACTTAATACTTCTAGCTGTGTGGTCCTGGGCAAGTCACTTAACCCCAATTGCCACAGCAAAAAAAAAAAAAAAAATCAGACTAATCCTTCACACTAGACAAACCAAGTGTATGAAAAATATCTACTGTTCAGCTTTTATGGGGAAAATGCATGGATGATCCATAGAGCTCTTCCATTAGTGTGCATATATTAGATAAGACACTATGTTTAGATACCTAGCTAGGCTCAGAATTATATAGAAAGAAAACAGACTGAGAAATATAACCTTTAGGGTGCTGATAAAGGTCTCATTTTTAAAATATATAGAATTGACTCAAATTTATAAGAATTCAAGCCATTCTCCAATTGATAAATGGTCAAAGGATATGAATAGACAATTTTCAGATGAAAAAATTGAAACTATTTCTAGTCATATGAAAAGGTGCTTCAGATCACGATTGATCAGAGAAATGCAAATTAAGACAACTCTGAGATAGTACTACACATCTGTCAGATTGGCTAGGATGACAGAAAAAGATGATGTAGGTTGGAAGGATTGCGGGAAAACTGGGACACTGATACATTGTTGGTGGAATTGTGAATAGAGCCAACCATTATGAAGAGGAATTTGGAACTATGCCCAAAGGGCTATCAATCTGTAGATAATCTTTGATACAGCAGTGTTATTACTGAGCCTATATCCCAAAGAGATCTTAAAAGAGGGAAAGAGATCCATTTGTGCAAAAATGTTTGTGGCAGCCCTTTTTGTAGTGGCAAGAAACTGGAAACTGAATGGATGCCCATTAATTAGAGAATGGTTGAATAAATTGTAGTAGATGAATGTTATGGAATATTATTGTTCTGTAAGAAATAATCAGCAGGATGATTTCAGAAAGGCCTGGCAAGACTTACAGGAACTGATGCTGAGTGAAATGAGCAGATACAGGAGATCATTGTACATGGCAACAACAAGATTATATGGTGATTGAATCCAATTTTCCCTGTGCAACAAAAGAACCGTTTGGTTCTGCACACATATATTGTATCTAGGATATACTGTGACATATTTAACATGTATAGGACTGCTTGCCATCTGGTGGAGGGGGTGGAAGGAAGGAGGGGAAAAGTCAGAACAAGTGTGAGTACAAGGGATAATGTTGTAAAGAAATTTTTTTCAAAAGAAAAAAAAAAGACTATACAGTGATTGATTCTTAAGGATGTGGCTCTCTTCAACAATGAGATGATTCAGACCAGTTTCAATGATCTTGTAATGAAGAGAGCATCTACACCCAGAGAGAGGACTGTGGGAACTGAGTGTGGATCACAACAGAGCATCTTCACTCTTTTTGTTATTGTTTGCTTGCATTTATTTTCTTTCTCATTTTTTCTTTTTTGATTTGATTTTTCTTGTGCAGCAAAACAATTGTATAAATATATGCATATATTTGATTTAACATATATTTTTACCATGTTTAACATGTATGGATCTATCTGCCATCTAGGGGAGGGATGGGGGAAGGGGGAAGAAAATTGGAACACAAGATTTTGCAAGGGTGAATGTTGAAAAATTACCCATGCATATGTTTTGAAAATAAAAAGCTTTAATTAAAAAAAGAAATATAGCCTTTGGGAAGTGATGTAGTGTTATTAAGAAGGACTAGCTTCCCCCTGAAGCAAAGAACAATATTCTTCCAGAGATACAATATGGATGCAATTCACAAAATACTACAATTTCTGGGAGGAAAATAAAGCTTTATGTTACCCAAAGGGCAATAGAGAGGTAGTCTGTGGATTTGAATAAGCTGCAACAGATCAATGATGAAGAGTTGCATGATAGAACAATCATGAAGCATGCC